>NC_079193.1:169512171-170151883 GCF_029499605.1 Hyla sarda
AATTCGTCACAAACTTCTCGGCTCGGCAGTTGATGACTTTTCCTGCATAAATTAGTTCAGCTTTCAGGTGCTCCCGTGGGCTGGAAAAGGTGGATACAGTCCTAGGAGACTCTTTCCTAGGACTGTATCCACCTTTTCCATCCCACCGGAGCACCGGAAAGCTGAACTAGTTTATGCAGGAAAAGTCTTCAACTGCCGAGCCGAGAAGTTCGTGACGAATCGAATTTACTGTAAGTTCGCTCATCTCTAATTATCACCAAAAACTATCAAAAACACAAATCATATACATAATAGGTATTTCCACGTCCGTAATGATGTGTACTATAAAACTATCATGTAAATTATCCCGCACGGTGAACGCCGTAAAAAAAAACATTTAAAAAAGCGCAAAATTCGTCAATTTTGGTACAAATAGAGGAATAAAAAGAACAAAAGGTAGCATGTAGCACAAAAATGATACCAATAAAAAGTACAGCTCATCCCGCAAAAAATAAGCCCTTAATCAATGGCGTCGGACGAAAAATAAAAAAGTTACGGCTGTTGGAAAATGAATGGCAGAAAAAGAATTTTGCTCAGAAAAGGAAAAAGAACATAGAAAGCTAAAGGTCATAATCGTACTGACCCACAGAAATTTTCCAGTTTTTCACAAAAAATGCTGCATGTGTCAACAAAAAAAAGGTATCACTTATATAAAGTACAATATGTCACGAAAAAACTATCTCAGAATCGCTCTGCTCAGAAAAAGCATTCAAAAGTTATTACCATTTAAAGAGATACATGTCAAATTTTTAAAAAAGAGCCTGGTCATTGAGGTAAAAAATGGGTCCGTCCTTAAGGGGTTAAAGCCCAGATGGCATTGGCTCTGCACTTTGTCAGCAGATTCTGATACTCTATATGAAACCCTGCCAGACAACTTACACTGTGCCCTCTGAATATAAACCTTCCACACACTGCGCCCTCTGAATATGATACTACCATACACTGCGCTCTTTGAATATAAACCTTCCACACACTGTACCCTCTCTGAACATACTACCACACACTGTGCCCTCTGAATGTAATAAAACCACACACTGTGCCCTCTAAATAAAATCTTGTTTTACACTGCACTCTGAATACAATACTGTAATATATTGTGGCCCATAAAAACCATACCACCCCAGAAATTCCTTATAATATATACCATATCTCTGAAATGCAAAACACTCTGTGCCCCTCACATATAGTAAGAATGCCCTGTCCTGTGCCCCCTCTTATAAAATATAGTAATGCCCCCTCTCCTATCCCCCCACATATAATAATTATGCCCTACCCTGTGCTCCCCACATAATAATTATGATGCCCTGTCCTGTTCCCACCACATAATAATAATGCCTCATCCTGTGCCCCTCAGATGTAATGCCCACGTCCTGTGCCCCTCACATAAAATGCCCTGTCACATGCCCCTCACATATAATGCCCCCCGTCATGTGCCCCACAGATATAATGTCCCTGTGCCCTCTCACATATAATACCACAGTGCCCCCTCACATATAATGCCCTAGTTCTCCACACATAGTAAAAAAAACAACAACAACAATACTTACCTAATCTACGGTCCCACTAGCAGCTCTCTCCCTTTCTTTATCCTTGCAGCATGTGAACTGCGGGTACTGGATGTCAGGCAGGTCCGATGACTTCACATCATCGCGCCAGCCTGCCAGAGATATCGTTCGCGCTGCTCACATGCTGCAAGGATGAAGTGACTGCAGCGTGTGAGAGTGAACGGTATAGCGGGACGCAAAGATAGTGAAGCGTTGCTTGGGTGAAACCATCGCGGGATAACTACCTGCTTGGTGGTGTCACCTCACTTGGGGGATGTCACTCGGTGCGGTCCGCACCCCCCAAGCAATGTCACTGATCCATATGTTTATTCTTTCTGTGGACTTTGCATGGAATGCATTGCAGTCTATGAGATGGCGCATTCCTGTGTGGTCCTTCAGTCTCTGGAATGTCCGCACAGAGATTTTCCAGTGTCTGGCTGCCAGAGCCCTCAAAATTTTCAAAATAAAGAAGAAGCAACCCTAGTAATTGTGCCACTTTTTCCATTTGTCTATGTTCAAAATGTTGCAAACTTTTGCTTCTACAGGCTGTATAGTTTGTTGTGTATCTTACCTGTATAACTAAACTTTTTTTTTTTAACCTTTCAGACAAGCCAGCCCCCTGATGATGTGTGCAATCCATCTGAATGTGCCGCTGCACTGGTGTTCAATGCGTCCCCTGCTATCACATGATCTCAGCAGTCTGAAGACAGTGGGGGATGCCATGAGTGCTGGTGCAATGGCATGTACAGCTGGATGGCAAGAAGAGAAAAATCCAAGCACCCTGTGACCAGCTGATGTCTAAAACCAAACAGAATCCTCATAAAGGCTTGAGACAACAGTCATCCAAAGGAATGCTGAACCTGGGGGCATGAAAAGAAAAAAACAGTGGGTGATCCACCAGACACAGATAACATAAGCAAGTGTACATAACTTTCCATTAAGGGCACAATACTGAAAATTAAGAAAATAAAACCTGGAATACCCTTTAAACTAATATACTTGTACAAAGTAAACTCATTTGCATCTGCTCTCCTTTTTTACTCCAGCCTGTGTAAGTTGCCCTCCAAGGTTTCTCTATCCCCTGTCCACTCTTTAAGCTGTTATCTGTAAGACTGGAACAATTCTAATAGTTACACATCCACACCGTCTATCTGGTGTAGGATTCTATTGTGGCACTTGTAGTCCGCTGCAGGCATCCTCCATTGTATGCATTTTTATGCTGGGGATCACCCCTAGTAACGGACTACAAGGGCAGGATCTGCTCCCCCAGTATAAATGCACAACTGCATTTGGGGTTGAGCACCTCCAGCCATTTGAGACCATGTTTTTTGTTTAAATTTTATACTTGGAGGTGTGTAAACTCCATAGTTAATGTGCCTTGAATATCTTCCAGGCAGCATTAGGGTAGCACCTGTGAGGCCATGCACCTATATTAGCCAACTCAGGTGGGGCTTGCAGCTTGCCTCCCTCCTCCCATTGTATGTGTTCTCAGTCACGCTGGAGGGTACCTGGGAGGAGTCTGTGAGTCGACCGAATGCTGCCGTAATTGCCCACTGGCCCGTTTTGCTTATCACGCACAGGTAGGATTAGCGTTAGGTCCCGCGCCATTTTGAGAAACCTTGGTGTTGGTGTGCGGGCTCTGGTATGTCCTTCATATAAGGATATGCTGGCGAATGTCTCAATTTTAACATCAGTGTTGAGGGATAGCCAATGTCATTGTATACATCTACCTCAGTAGTGCACCTAAATTTCTGTATTGTATTATTCTAATTGTTACAGATCCACACCGTCTATCTGGTGTAGGATTCTATTGTGGCACTTGTAGTCCACTGCAGGCATCCTCCATTGTATGCATTTTTATGCTGGGGATCGCCCCTAGCAATGGACTACAAGGGCAGGCTCTGCTCCCCCAGTATAAATGCACAACTGCATTTGGGGTTGAGCACCTCCAGCCATTTGAGACCACGTTTTTTGTTGTCTGTAAGACTGGAAGGACAGAAACTCCTGTTAAACAGCACCTTATGTTGGTCTGTTGTTCATTTTAACAATATGTCACAGATCCCATATGACCATCCCAAAATAAGTAGTAGTACAACTTGAGATCTAGAGATGAGCAAACTTACAGTACATTCGATTCGTCACGAACTTCTCGGCTCGGCAGTTGATGAATTTTCCTTCATAAATTAGTTCAGCTTTCAGGTGCTCCGGTGGGCTGGAAAAGGTGGACACAGTCCTAGGAGACTCTTTCCTAGGACTGTATCCACCTTTTCCAGTCCACCGGAGCACCGGAAAGCTGAACTAATTTATGCAGGAAAAGTCAGCAACCGCCGAGCCGAGAAGTTCGTGACAAATCGAATTTACTGTAAGTTCGCTCATCTCTATTGAGATCCCATTGATTGAGAACTGCAGGGATTTCTGAGGATTTTCTCCTTTAAAAAAAAAAAAAGTGCTCTAGCGTTTAAAGACTTATCCCATATCCAAAGGATGAGGATAAATGTTAGATCGTGTGTGTGTGTGTGTGTGGGGGGGGGGGGGGGGGGGATCCTTTTGGGGGAGCTGCTAGCTCACATGGGCATGAACACCTCCATTAATGTGCTGCTGAGAGACCTAAGGTATGCAGGTACCGGAAATAATAGGCCTCTACACAGTCCTGTGATTTTGCTTCCCCCTAGTGTTTATATGCTGTTGTAACACCACTCACCATAAAGCATTTATTCGAATAAGTACCAGCTGTAAGTTGTGTTCCAGCAGGATGGATTCTAACTGATAAATAATAAAGCACTGAGGATTTTACATCTATGAAACCCAAACCCCATCTTTGTATAGGGAATGAAACAGTTGACAACATAATAAGATGCAACAATACATGTATATGTCTACACAAGCATGTTTGTTGTGTGGAGCAGGATGGACGTTAGCTTACCTTGGGGAAATTCATATACAATAAATTAAACGCCACATGACTTTTTTCAATTTTCCTTAGTAGCTTTAGTAGAAATTTCTTGCATATAAACATAGTTCCAAAAACATTTTGTACAGAGAAAAATGCAAAGAAATCAAAAATTCACCCAGGTGCACCTGTTACGGACATGCTAGACTCTCGACGCTGTAGGAATTTTTAGCCCATGCCAGGGCTGAAAATTCCTACAGTGTCGAAAGTGTCCGCAACAGGTGCACCTGGGTGAATTGTTTTGATTTCTTGGCATTTTTCTCTGTACGAAATGTTTTTGGAACTATGTTTATATACAAGAAATTTCTACTAAAGCTACTAAGGAAAATTGAAAAAAGTCGTGTGGCGTTTAATTTATTGTATATGGATCTACAAGTGAGTTTGTGAGCCCTGCTATGTGAGCCCTGCTTAACAAACTACACCCACCCAGGTGTAAACAGGTGACCATTTCTATTTTTACATTGTACCTTGGGGAAATCAACAGAATTACACAGGAAAACAATGGATGTCTGCTTTTCATGCTATATGCTAGCTGATTTTTCATTAGTGCAATTCTGTATCGTTAACCCCTAAGTAAACCATTTGCCCCTATATGATGCCTTATTATGGCATGAAATTCTTCTCTTTAAATCATGTGTCTGTAACATGGAGTGTAATGCAAGACACCATTATTTTGTTCCCTCAAAGATTTGATATGAATTTGTGATGAAAACAGCCCCAAACCCTTTGTATGTGAGTTTTAAAGGTGACATGGTGGAACAGTACAGATCTGTGGAACACAAATTCACACATTATAAAAGTGACAAGTAGAACTACTTGGATATATTAGACAAGCTAGGTTACGTTCACACATACAGGATCCTGCGAAGATTTGATGCGCAGGATTTGTAACTGCAGAGTATTAGCTGTGCTCAGTCATTTAGTTTACATTGAAATCTGCAGCAGAAAATCCTGCGCATCAAATCTGCGTACGTCTGAACATACCCTTAAAGGGGTACTCCGGCCCCAAGACATCTTATCCCCTATCCAAAGGGGGTCGTGGAGGTCGCCGCTGGGGACCCCTGCAATCTAGCATGCAGCACCGACCTGAAAGTATTGCCGGAGGCGCTGGAGGTTCTCAGTCTTTTGCCTCCCGTCCACGGATTATGGTGACGCCACGACTCCACCCCCTCAATGCAAGTCTATGGAAAGGGGCATGACTGCTTCTTAGTGAAAATTATAAGGCTGCAATGTATAAATACCATTTTGAAAGTTGTCGTTCACCACTATGCCTAAAATCCTTTTACTGCACCAGATGATCTTCAATAAATGAGGATTTATATCTTGCTATAGGAGTCTAAAAACCTGCCCTGCTAATCTTTTATGTGTTGCCATTTGAAGTGTAGTAGCCTGTTAAAAATCCAAACCACACATATTTATTTATACTGGCCCCAGCTACTATCCTCATGACTGTGAAGAGTAGATTACTAGTTGCGCGCTATACAGTATTTATACAAACAGTATAATAGAAAATTTCATGACACTTGAGACTAAATAAAATATAAATAAAAGTTTTCTATTTAGATCCATAACATATTCTTAAAATAAGAGCAGCCACATGAAGGTTATAAGCAAAAAAAGATGTAAGGCAAGTTCAAAAATAGCAGAAATTGCACATCAAACTGAAACTATCCATCATCTTGCACTTTTTGTATTGCTTCTTTTAGTTTGTCCATTATTGCGATAGGGCCTGAGTAGTTATTGGTTTCTAGTTCTCCTAACATTTTCTGATATTCCAGAGGTAAATAATTCTGTTTTGCTCCCATACACATAACCTGGAGATAAAATAAAAGACGTGTTTAAACATCAGATATTCAATACATTATCTATTAACAGACAGGGATATATGCAGATACTGGAGCTCTAACTACAGATAGCCAAATGATCATTCATTAAATGAGAACCACAGTGACAGTCACTCTTGTGAGGGTGTGCATTGTAAAGTGTCTTTAGCCAGCCCTAGGTTATACCCCGTATTACTTTTGATAGCATAACATGACTTGAAGCATAATAATAAATAATAAAAATAATTGCCATGTTAACCTACATCCACCTGTTACATAAAAAATGATATTATTAGAAACTATTTTTTAAGCAAAGGAATGAATGGCCTCCAGGTGTCAGACACTGATCAATATCAAATGAGAATCAATAGCATTAGAGCAAGAGATATAGATGTATATCATACCCATTATACCCAGTGCCCACAAGTCTTATGCCCCTAAGGGTGCATGCAGGAGCTTTGTACTTTATTTATACTGTATTTGCAGTTATCCTAAATAGCCAAGAATATTCAGCAACTACAGATATAGTACAGATAGAGTACAAATAAGTACAAGGTTGCTGTGTGCAGTATACACATCATACAGGATCACCCTCACATAAAATTCTTATTTTGGGGTTGATGACTTATGAATAATTACAACCATCTAGGATGGCCGACATGGCCAAAAAAGAAAAAAAACTTCTTTACATAGTATGATGCTTATATATAGTCACAGTACAGTAGTTTCATTAAGTCATGATCTGGTATAAGTATTAAAGGAGTACTCGGGGATATGAAAACGTATCCCCTATCCTAAGGCTAGGGGATGAGTTTCAGATCGCTGGGGGTCTGACCGCTGGGGCCCCCCGCAATCTCCTGTACAGGGCCCTGGCAGTCAGCAGCAAGGGGGAACGCCGGTGAGCCAAAGAGCTGCATTTGGTAGTCTCCGGCTCTGCCATAGAGATGTATTGTGGGGGCTAGGGTAGGATAGGGGATAAGTTTTCATATCCCGGAGTATTCCTTTAAAGGAGATCTGCAGTGAAATAAACTTATTCCCTATCCCTAAACTTATCCCCTATCCGAACACTGGGACCCTCCGATCTCCCGTACAGGGCCCGACATTGCCGCGCTGTGCATCGGCTAATGCGCGTGTCGTCGATCTCACTGAGGTTGACGAACACGCCCCCCTTCCTCCATACAGCTCTATGGGAGAGGCGGGGATGCACGAACACTGCATACCTGCCTCGCCCCGTGCAGGAGATTGCCGGGGGTCCAAGTGTCCGGATCCTCCGCGATCAGACACTGCAGATTTCCTTTAAGGGACAAGTAATGCTATGGTGGTGTTATCCATTCATGGTATGGGGTAATGTTTAGCCACAGTATTTATTATTATTAGGGGATAGGGCTAATTTATTGTATACATACATATTACAGATTCTGTAGTTCCAAACAGAAAGTCCAGGAGACAGTCTATATCCCTGAGCACTAGGACGTAGCAGCAATGCCTCAGTGTAAATTCAATTTATTAATTGTTTCGCTAATAATTACAACTGATGATCAATGACAACCTATAGTTTTACTTTTGATTTTTTTTTTTTTTTTAAACTGACCATTTATCATTATGAGTGCTTAGAAGTTAGTGCAAGATGGTGATGTTTGGTGCATGTAAATAGGCCTGTAATGGGGGCACTTTGAGGCTTAGTTCCTAGGGCAGCATGAGCTGTATAGAAGGCCCTGAGTGTGCGGGTATTATTTAATTTTTATAACCCTGTCCTTGAGAAAATCCTGGGTGTATGTCCTCGGTGACACCTAATATATAGATGACACAGGAGCCACCATTCATAATAGGTTATGGTCACAGCTCCCCTCCTACTCCTTCCTGCACAATGACTTCTGCACATGTCACAGAGCATTCCCAGAAAACTCTCTTAGAAGTCAGTGAGTCAGCTCCCGACAATTGTTTGCTGCTGTAAAGCATATATCTAAATGCTCTTAGTACAACAGATGCAAATGGGCTGTAACCATAAAAATATACAAACAATGAAAGAAAAAAATTCCAATGGGAAATTAGAAACAGACTAGAAACAAAGATTGTTTCAGTATCTGGTTTAAATCAGTATCACAAATTTTTTGAAATGGCTTAATATTCTAGAAGATTGCTGCAAACCTAAAAGTCATCAACAGTAGGTGAGCAATGATAAGCCATTGCTTATGCTTCCTAACATTTACTATGGATTATTGTAAATAAAGATAAAAAGGTTTAGAAGCAAATCCATTTGTTCTTTAATTTATAATGGGTGATGCTGAAATGGAAGTCATTTTCCAGTACAGTACAACACATTGATGTTACCTGCTTGTATTGAGGAGACGTCAGTCCATAAATACATTTATTCATTTTATAGCACCGGCAGAGAAGCTCTCCTTCTTCTGTCTGAACAATAATTTCTATCGGCTCATATATCCCTCCAGCCACACCCTCTTGGCTAGAAAACATGAAAAGGAGCATTAGTCATAGAGTCTTATATGGAGGTGTGATTAAAGTTCCATGTGAACTATGGCAAAAGCTGATTAGATCAGAGGGAAAAAACAGTAGTGACTTCTGAACAAAGCAAAGTACGTCTTTACTGCTGACAAATGCTATAGTGGGGGCACAAAATTCTTACTCAAATTGTGCCAAAACTGGTGTACAAACTGTTCAACAAATGTATTTGTAAAATTTGATAACGGGATTTGTTGTCGACGAATCCAGTTATCGGATAATCGGCCAATTCGTGGCAAAGGGATGCCGGGCGCCAGCAGTCATGAGGCTGCAGCAGGCGATGCGGGCGTTAGGACACTGTGTCTGCAGATCCTGCAAATCCCACACTGCCACAGCCTCTTTAAGTTAACAGTACCTGACCCCAGTCCCAGAGCCCGGACGGATGCCGCTGGACGCGGTGCTTTTGCTGCGGGATCAGCTGCTGCTCACAGCTCAGGAGCTGCACACTGAGCTGCTGGAGACCAGCAGGAAGCTGCCCCAGCTCCAGGACTACTACTCCAATCCTGGCAACCAGCGGGCATCAGTAACCCCAGCGGCAGTGGACAGCTGAGTAAGTGACCCGGTGACAGGCGAGGCTTGCTGGAGTTCTCCTTTTAAGGCTACGTTCATATTTGTTAATCAACTATGTTTGGGGACTATGTAAGCAAGCTGACATAACAGTATGCAGATGTATTCCACAGCATACCAAACATCCTCTAGTGACAAAATTCAGTGCATTTTCAAGCATATACTGTAATTTTGCAGAACTTCACACAGGTAATACAGATTTTGATTCCTGCTCAGGAATGGATTGAATGTAACCACTAGAAGACTACATTTGGTTCACTGAACTGAATATAGGAGATTGCACAAGAAAAAAAGATGTAGAGATGGCGCTATATAGTGCCAATTATGAGAGGTACCAAGGGAAGGTAAGAGATGTGGTAATGGACCTGCTCACCTTTGCAGATTGCGCTACACAGGCACAACACTGATCAGCGTTTTAGGCAGGTCTCTGGTATGGTGAGTCGGGAGCAGCTGGCTGTCAGTCCCATCAAGGACAGTGTGGAAATGCAGGAATATAGATGTGGATAGGTGGAAATCCCGGCAGGGGGTTTCCTTTCCTTCCAGTGGAATAATTGACGGAGGCAGGTAGCGCTACACACAGGCGTGATGACACGGGAGTCAGGTGTACAGTAGTGATACTTTTTATTAAGGTTCATAAAAAGTATAGTACAGGTGCAGACGCCTTTCGGAGGGGCTCCCTCCTTCGTGAGGACCTGACGATGCAGGGAGCCCCTTCGAAACGTGTTGTTTGCACCTGTACTATGCAGACAAACTTTTTTTTTAAATTCTTTTAACTGTACTCCTACCTGTCCCTTAAACACAGCTGTCCCTGCTCTATGAATGTGGCAGGAGGCCACTTACCAGTGCCCTGAAGGGGCACAGAAGGCTCTGAGGGGGGTCCCTGGCTATCTTTCTCTGCTCTGCTTGCCGACTAAGGTGGGTTAGCGAGCAGAACAGAAAAGGGGGACATTAACCCCTCCCCTGCCGCTATTATTGGTCATTCGTTCTGTCCGAATAAGAACAGCACTGCTGGGGCGGTGACGTGTTGCTCCCCCAGCAACAGAAGGTGATTGGTGGTGTGTAGTACACCACTGATCACCTTCTGATTTCGGGTCATCAGGTCACACATGACCTGTATGACCCGAATCGCTGCATTTTGCTGGTCTGAATTGGCCGATATGGGGGGGGGGGGGGGGTCTCAGGACCCTCCCAGGCATTGACACGGGATGCCTGCTGAATGATTTTCACAGGAATCCCGTTCCATTCACTGCCGGATTACTGTCGGTGAAAGGAAACGCTGAGGGCGTGCAGGTACGCCCTTGGTCCTTAAGTTCCAGGACACGAGGGAGTACCTGTATGCCCTTGGTCCTGGTTGGGTTAAAGTTCGGAAATAAATTTGGAGGGCAGGTGGGGAGTTAGGCGTAGTTAGGGAATATAATCTGAGTTAGTTTACAAAATGTGGTTTGATGACAGGTACTCTTTAAATTAGTGGAATCTCCTCTACTCCAGGCTTTGAATTCCTGTTGTTGTCCTGTTGCTGTAAGGCTAGGTTTCCACGCATTTTTTTTCTGTGTTTTTTTGTTTGTTTTTTTAAAATGCCAATGCAGTCTTTACCCAAAGCTAGAAGTGGATTCAAAAGGAATGGGGTTAATATGAAGGAAAAACATACTTCTGCTTCCTCTTGGATCCAATTCTGACTTAAAAGATTGCAGTGACAGTTAAAAAAAAAAAAAAAAAAAAAAATGGCAGAAAAAACCTGTGGAAATCTAGCCTTAGGATAGGGTCACACGGAACGGATCAACAGTCTATTTTACGCTGCGGATCTGCCGGCGATGGACCCTGCAGTGTGCCTCCAGCGGTGGCTGCTCCTAGCAGCAATCTGTCTATGAGCAGACACAGTGTTCTGTAAGTTGCTGTGCACATGACCGTTGTACTCTCACACATTCCGACTGCTCTTGGCCTAGCACAGGGTAGAAGGAATGGCCACAATGTCTGCGAGAACACAGCAAATGCAGGCGGCGACTCTTAGATCGTTGTGTGTCTGCTTGTAGTGGTAGATAGCTGCGACGATCAGGCACAGCTGGAGGCACACTATAGGGTCCGTTGAAGGCAGATCCACAGCATAAAATACTCTGCGGTTCAGCCTGACGCTACCCTTATAGAGATTGGCTAACATACAACAATCAGTACTGATTGTTGTTCATGGAGTGGTCACACAAGTCATGTGCAAGGGGCCTTTATTTGTGCAGAGATCCTTACATGTCCAGTGAATCCAGGCTGGAAACGTCCATTTTCCATACCACTCCCCAAACATTATCACCCTCACTTTCAACTACTGTAGCCACTCCTCCATGCCATCGCGAATTCTGGTTGCCTTCGTGGTTGCCAAATGCCAGCTTGAAGTCCTTTAAAAAAAAAAAAATTTTTTAGAACTGGTGGAAATACTGACAGCATTATAAAGCAATGCTGGTATCAGGTTCTTTCTTTTTTTTTTGCTGCTTCACAACTATTCCATATAGCACAGTCTGGTATGTTATTTTGTAGAAAAAATATTGCTTGTGAAACCAGGTGGCATCTTGCTTTTCTCTGGTACCTGATCCTCTGTTCAACTGCTCTGTTTCCCAACTCCCTATATACATTTATGCTTGGTTTGGCATGCATGGAAATAATTATCTTCCAACGGATCAAACAAGTAAAAATTACACCTCTCCAACCCCTCCGCAGTGCCCACCTCTCCAACCCCTCCACAGTGTCCACCTCTCCAACCCCTCCACAGTGTACACCTCTCCAATCCTTCCACAGTGTCCACCTATTTAATGCCTCCACATTGTCCAGCTATCCAATCCCTCTACAGTGTACAACTATACAATACCTCCTCCTAACCAACCTCTCCACAGTGTCCACCTATGCAGCCACTCCACAATGTCCACCTATCCAACCCTTCCATGGTGTTCACCTATCCAATCATTCCACAATGTCCACCGATCCAATCACTCCACAATGTCCACCTATCCATAGTGTCCACCTATCCAATCACTTCACAATGTCAACCTAACCAACCTCTCCACAGTGACCACCTATCCAATCCCTTGACACTGTCCACCTATGCAGCCACTCCACAGTGTCTATCCAATCCCTCTACATTGTACACCTATACAATGCCTACACCTAACCAACCTCTCCACAATGTCCACCTATCCAACCCCTCCACAATGTCCACCTATCCAACCCATCCATAGTGTCCACCAAACCAACCTCTCCACAGAGTCTACCTAACCAATCCCTCCACAGTGTACACCTATACAATGCCTCCACCTAACCAACCTCTCCACAGTGTCCACCTATGCAGCCACTCCACGCAGTCCACCTAACACATCCATAGTGTTCACCTATCTAATCATTCCACAATATCCACCTATCCAATCACTCCACAGTGTACACCTAACCAACCTCTCCAATCATTCCACAACGTCCATCTATCCAATGCCTCCACAATGTCCACCTATCCAACGCCTCCAGTGTGTCTACCTATCCAATGCCTCCACAGTGTCTATCGGGGGCCGGATTTATTATAACTGCTGTATTGTATCCCGTTATTAGGATACAAGATAATTTGTAAATTTGTGTTCTTAGTCATGGCATGTGCACCGGACTCCATCTAGTATTAAATTACAAGGGCACCTTTATAGGGAAATCATTGTACCATGTTTTCAGGACACATTTAATATTGATATAATTATTTAGACTGAGACCTGCTACCTAGGGTGCAGGTTGATAGCATTTTGCACATCTATCCGACTATGCAAAGTGGTTTGTGCCACAAATCCTGGCCTTTTCCTAGCTGATTGCTGCATCAGTACATGTAGGGGAACTTGCATATGATCAGTATGTAACACAGTGAAGAGTTTATAATCCTTTTCCACCAAGAACTGCATGTAGAACTGGATGTTTCTGGAAATTCTGCTATGTGATCAGTGCAGCAGAATCCTATTGAAATCAATGGGACTCTGCTGCTGCAGAATCTCTGTGCGGAATTCCGCATTGAAATTCAATCGTGTGAACGTAGCCAAAGCGTAATCTGGAAATTCTAGGCAGAATCTGCAAGGAATTCTGCACATAGAGTTTCCACGCATTTTCTGGGAAGCTGCAAGTGCAGTTTTTGAGCCACGTTCTTGCTGAATCCACTTCTGACTGACTCAATGGCAGTTTTACAAAAAATGCCAGAAAAAAAACCTCTGTGAAAACCTAACTCTCTTGAAGCAGAAAATAATCCTTGTCAGGACATTCCATTGCCATCAATGGGGCTGTTATGATTCGGCTAGCTGGAAGTGGATCCTCTGTGTCAGCGAGGGATTGGCGTGGACCGTGTTGGTGGACCGGTTCTAGGGTTGCTACTGGTATTCACAAGAGCCCGCCGCAAAGCGGGATGGTCTTGCTGCGGCGGTAGCAACCAGGACGTATCCACCGGCAACGGCTCAACCTCGCTGACTGCTGAGAAGGCATGGGACAGAAGGACTAGGCAGAGGCAAGGTCAGACGTAGCAGAAGGTCGGGGCAGGCGGCAAGGTTCGTAGTCAATGGATATAGCAAGAGGTCAGGAACACAGTAATGGCAAACACAATAAACGCTTTCTCCAGGCACAAGGCAACAAGATCCGGCAAGGAAGGGAAGGGGAAGTGAGGTTATATGGACAGGGAGCAGGTGGAAGCTAATTGGACTGATTGGGCCAGGCACCAATCATTGGTGCACTGGCTCTTTAAAACTTAGAGAGCTGGCGCGCGCGCGCCAGGACGTGTCAGCCGGGGACCGGGACAGGTGAGTGACTTGGGATGCGAATCGCATCCCCGCCGGCAATGTCAGTGCAGCGCTCCCGGTCAGCGGGTCTGACCGGGGTGCTGCAGAGAGGGAAACGCCATATACATCTCTCAACTGGCTCGGGAAAGTTAAGCAGATTTGTAAATTACTTCTATAAAAAAATCTTAATCCTTCCAATAGTTATTAGCTTCTGAAGTTGAGTTGCTGTTTTCTGTCTAACTGCTTTCTGATGACTCACGTCCCAGGAGCTGTGCAGCTCCTATGGGGATATTTTCCCATCATGCACAGCTCCCGGGACGTGACATCATCATTGAGCAGTTAGACAGAAAACTTCAGAAGCTAATAACTATTGGAAGGATTAAGATTTTTTTAATAGAAGTAATTTTCAAATCTGTTTAACTTTCCGGAGCCAGTTAGATAGAATATATATATATGTTTTTACCTGGAATACCCCTTTAAATTCCACACAGAATCTGGCTGAAAAATACGACAATGGAGGTTGGGCGGCACTCGGGCAATCTGCCATGCGTAAGGATCGTGCAGGATAAAAGTAGAAGAAATGTCCCGACACAGGCTCTGGTGCTTTTCCAATGCTTTATTGATGCACAAAGTATATACAGGAACACAAGAGGTGTTTCTGCTTTCGCCTTTATCAATTGCATGAATTGCAATTCTGGCTGGAAAATATGCTGCAAATTCATTTTTCATTCTGCTCTAGAGTAAATTCCGTCTTAAAATCAGAGTCCCATTGGCTTCAATGGGATTCTGCAGCAGAAACCCACCAGAAGAATGAACGGAAATTCCTCAGTGTGAACCTGGCGTGCATGTTCTGCAAAGGGACTAAATATAGTAACTAGTAGACTGTGTCTGGTCCATTAAACACAATACACTGTGTATGCCACAGTATGTTTTTATTTTTTATTACATTTTTTTGCTGTTGAGCCAACATATACCCTGAACAGACAAGTGAAATGCGATGTGAATGGGGCCTTTAATAAGCATCCAAACTTGAGCAAACAAAAAGTGGACTTATGGGTAATGTTCACTTTACACTTCACTTTTTAAGGGTTCAGTCACACTGTGCATTTTCTGAGGGGAAGTCTGCTCCGTAGTTCTGTACAGAATATACGTATAGCAGTCTGCCATTGCCCGCTATAGATTACATCTCCATCTGGGATATCTCCAGGTGGTGATTCTGAAGTGTGCATGATCCCTTACGCATGTTAGAGATACAGTCATGGCCAATGTTGGCACCCCTGACATTTTTCTAGGAACTGAAGTATTTCTCACAGAAAAGGATTGCAGTGACACATGGTTTTGCTATACACATGTTTATTTCCTTTGTGTGTATTGGAACTAAACCAAAAAAGGGAGGAAAAAAAAAGCAAATTGGACATAATGTCACACCAAACTCCAAAAATGGTCTGGACAAAATTATTGGCACCTTTAACTTAATATTTGGTTGCACACCCTTTGGAAAAAATAACTGAAATCAGTCACTTCCTATAACCATCAATAAGCTTCTTACACCTCTCAGCCGGAATGTTGGACCACTCTTCCTTTGCAAACTGCTCCAGGTCTCTCTTATTGGAAGGGCGCTTTTTCCCAACAACAATTTTAAGATCTCTCCACAAGTGTTCAATGGGATTTAGATCTGGACTCATTGCTGCCCACTTCAGAACTCTCCAGCGCTTTGTTGCCATCCATTTCTGGGCGCTTTTTGACATATGTTTGGGGTCATTGGGGGAGATTTGTCAAAACCTGTCCAGAGGATTTTGGGTCGCACTGTACAGCCCAGTGTCAGAAAGTTGGGTTTGCGTCCGAGATCTTGGGTCTTCCAGCAGGACAATGGGGGAGATCAAAACCTTTCCAGAGAAAAAGTTGTTGAGTTGCCCATAGCAACCAATCAGATTGCTTTGAAGAGGCCTCTGAGAACCACCTGGGTCACCTGCCATAGCGTTTCATTTCATTTAAATGTTGACGGATAGTTCGCGCTGACACTGATGCTCCCTGAGCCTGCAGGACAGCTTGAATATCTTTGGAACTTGTTTGAGGCTGCTTATCCACCATCCGGACTATCCTGCATTGACACCTTTCATCAGTTTTTCTCTTCCATCCACGCCCAGGGAGATTAGCTACATTGCCATGGGTTGCAAACTTCTTGATAATGTTGTGCACTGTGGACAAAGGCAAATCTAGATCTCTGGAGATGGACTTATAACCTTGAAATTGTTGATATTTTTCCACAATTTTGGTTCTCAAGTCCTCAGACAGTTCTCTTCTCCTCTTTCTGTTGTCCATGCTTAGTGTGGCACACAAAGACACACAATGCAAAGACTAAGTGAACTTCTCTCCTTTTTATCTGCTTTCAGGTGTGATTTTTATATTACCCAAACATGTTACTTGCCCCAGGTGAGTTTAAAGGAGCATCACATGCTTGAAACAATCTTAGTCTTCCACAATTTTGAAAGGGTGCCAATAATTTTGTCCAGCCCATTTTTGGAGTTTGGTGTAACATTATGTCCAATTTGCTTTTTTTCCTCCCTTTTTTTGGTTTAGTTCCAATACACACAAAGGGAATAAACATGTGTATAGCAAAACATGTGTTACTGAAAAATTTCAGGGGTGCCAACATTTACAGCCATGACTGTATACCCTGGGAGTATTTCCCATACACTACAATGTGTCTGTAAGCCCCTCTGCACACAGCGTATCACTAATGGAAAGGCCTTATGAACACAAGTCTTTATTCTTGTACAACTTCTGTTCTGTGTACAAAAAAAACTGAAAAAGTGGACAGGCACGAATTTACAAAGGTAAGCTAGTGCTCTATTCACACCACACCCGAACAACTAACAATAAACACAATGAAGACACATAAGGTGTGTACTTGATGTGTAATAGGCGCTTAAAATGATCTACCAAAAAAAGATTTCTTTACATAATGATAATCCACAGATGGAAGACATTAAAAGCATATAGAAATCACACAGCACCGGGGAGAGGGATAAATCACACCATCATGAAGAGCAGGGTCCTGCAAGAGAAATACCAAACCATTCTGGCCTATAAATCACAGTTAGGTCATGTTCACATGTGTTTTCCATGCAAAATCCACATTTGTGGAAGCGGGAATTGGGATTTCCCCAGCAGAAACATCTCCCACGGAAACTCCGCCGTGTAAGCAGTGCTGCAGAAAACGGACACAAAGAAAAACTATAATGGGAAGATTTTTCAGTATTTTGGATCTACGTCTAGTTTTGGTAAAACACTGTGTGGGAACATAGACTGTTCACACGGTAGAATTTCTGCACAGGATTCTGCCGAAAAATTCAGCAGCAAATTCCCCAGAAATGTTATTGTCTATTCGCTTCAATGGAATTCCTGCCGAGGAAATTCTGCTGTGTGATTGGGGCAGTGAAATCCCAGTGTATTGGCTGCTAGAAATTCATGCAGAATTTTAGTACAGAAATTCTGAGGTGAACATAGTCCAACAATGACAGGGCTTCCTGATGTGCAGCTGCTGACTCACCGTGAGCACCAACCTCCTCCCCAGTACACACCTCATTGTATACATACACCTCACTACACAGCTCAATATATAGTATACACCTCACTATAGAGCTCAATATATAGTATACACCTCACTATACAGCTCAATATATAGTATACACCTCACTATAGAGCAGTACACCCACCACTACAGAGCTGTATACCCCTCACTATAGAGCAGTACACCCACCACTATAGAGCAGTACACCCACCACTACAGAGCTGTATACCCCTCACTATAGAGCAGTACACCCACCACTACAGAGCTGTATACCCCTCACTATAGAGCAGTACACCCACCACTACAGAGCTGTATACCCCTCACTATAGAGCAGTACACCCACCACTACAGAGCTGTATACACCTCACTATAGAGCAGTACACCCACCACTACAGAGCTGTATACCCCTCACTATAGAGCAGTACACCCACCACTATAGAGCAGTACACCCAACACTACAGAGCTGTATACCCCTCACTATAGAGCAGTACACCCACCACTACAGAGCTGTATACCCCTCACTATAGAGCAGTACACCCACCACTACAGAGCTGTATACCCCTCACTATAGAGCAGTACACCCACCACTACAGAGCTGTATACCCCTCACTATAGAGCAGTACACCCACCACTACAGAGCTGTATACCCCTCACTGTAGAGCAGTACACCCACCACTACAGAGCTGTATACCCCTCACTATAGAGCAGTACACCCACCACTACAGAGCTGTATACCCCTCACTATAGAGCAGTACACCCACCACTACAGAGCTGTATACCCCTCACTACAGAGCAGTACACCCACCACTACAGAGCTGTATACCCCTCACTATAGAGCAGTACACCCACCACTACAGAGCTGTATACCACTCACTATAGAGCAGTACACCCACCACTACAGAGCTGTATACCCCTCACTATAGAGCAGTACACCCACCACTACAGAGCTGTATACCCCTCACTACAGAGCAGTACACCCACCACTACAGAGCTGTATACCCCTCACTACAGAGCAGTACACCCACCACTACAGAGCTGTATACCCACCACTACAGAGCTGTATACCCCTCACTATAGAGCAGTACACCCACCACTACAGAGCTGTATACCCCTCACTAAAGAGCAGTACACCCACCACTACAGAGCTGTATACCCCTCACTATAGAGCAGTACACCCACCACTACAGAGCTGTATACCCCTCACTATAGAGCAGTACACCCACCACTACAGAGCTGTATACCCCTCACTATAGAGCAGTACACCGACCACTACAGAGCTGTAGACCCTCACTATAGAGCAGCATACCCACCACTACAGAGCTGTATACCCCTCACTATAGAGCAGTACACCCACCACTACAGAGCTGTAGACCCTCACTATAGAGCAGTACACCCACCACTACAGAGCTGTATACCCCTCACTATAGAGCAGTACACCCACCACTAAAGAGCTGTATACCCCTCACTATAGAGCAGTACACCCACCACTACAGAGCTGTATACCCCTCACTATAGAGCAGTACACCCACCACTACAGAGCTGTATACCCCTCACTATAGAGCAGTACACCCACCACTACAGAGCTGTATACCCCTCACTATAGAGCAGTACACCCACCACTACAGAGCTGTATACCCCTCACTATAGAGCAGTACACCCACCACTACAGAGCTGTATACCCCTCACTATAGAGCAGTACACCCACAACTACAGAGCTGTATACCCCTCACTATAGAGCAGTACACCCACCACTACAGAGCTGTATACCCCTCACTATAGAGGCGGCCTCCATGCACTACATACACATCTATGATAGAAGCGGCACCTTCAGCATTGCTATGGAGTAGAAGGAGGCAGACGGGTTGTCCAGCAGGATCCGCTCTTTCAGCAGGTTGCTCCCGTAGGCAAAGTAATAAAAGGTGTTGAGTCCCGGCTGCAGGCCAGCCGTGTTCTTGCCCTCCATGCCGCCCATGCTGATGCAGAATGTGCCCGTTGTCGCCAATACATAACCGGCTGTCACGTTCCTCCCGCCCCTCCAGCACTAGAAAGTCCGATGTTCTAAAGATTTGTGCGACCCATAGAATCATGCGTAGGACTTGTGCATGTAATGGTTCCTGATTGGCTGTGGCCGCACACACCTCCCTCAGGTCTCAGTAGTGAAGGCAGCAGATCCCCACAGCTCCGAGCAGCAGCTAACGGAAGTGTGGTACCGTACTGTCTGCAGCATATGATACATTACTGTCGGTAGGTCACTGTAGCTAAATATATTATGTGCGATGCGGTAAGCTCTCAGCTATATATCTAAGCATGTGTGATACTGACTTAGGACGGTGGAGGAGATTTATCAAAACATGTCCGGAGGAAACGTTGCTGAGTTGCCCATAGCAACCAATCAGATCGTTTCTTTCATTTTTCAGAGGCCTGGGCAATTCAGCAACTTTTCTCTAGACTAGTTTTGATAAATCTCCCCCAATATATCTATTCTATTTGTGATACTGCCTTCAGTCTTTTATATGTGGTACTGACTGTCAGAGCAGAGCTTTCCAAACTTCTGCATGTCTAAAGAGGGTGTCACCAATATGAGAATTTGCTACCAATTGCAGGTATCACGTTGCGTGTCCTACCATGCACGACGTGATACCAGTATCAGCATTAGAAATATGGGTACAACCCCCCCCCCTCCCCGTTTTTTTATTCCCCCTCTTGATCACTCCCTGTGTTGATTCATCCCACGTTCATTACCCCCCCCCCCTTGTGCCATCCCCGTCTTCACCACCCCATGTCATTTCATTCACCCCTCTGCCATTTTATTCCCACCATTGATTGCCGCTCTTGATCCCCCTGTCACATCATTCCCCCCTTTATTACCCCTTGTCAGATCATTCCCTCTCTTGCGCCTCCCCTGTGCCACATCATTACCCCCCTTGCCATTTCCCCATCACTCTCTGCATTATTTTATGTTGTTCTTTTATCTACCTCTGTTCCACATCATCCCCCCCCCCCCAATGATCCTCCTGTGACATTTAATTTCCTCCTTAAATCACCCCGTGCCACATCATTCCCTCCGCCTTGTTACTTTCCTGTGCCACATCATTAACCCCCTTGCCATTTAATTTCCCCATCACTCACTGTGCTATTTCATGTCCTCTTTTATCACCCTCTGTGCCACATCATTCCCCTCCCATTTAATCCCCCCCTGTGCCACATTGATGTCCCCATTGATTCTCCCATATCATTTAATTCCCCCCTAGATCCTCATTTGTGCCACATCATTCCCCACTTGCCATTTTATTTTCCCCTCACTCCCTGTGCCATTTTATGCCCCTTTTATCGACCTCTGTGCCACATCATTCCCCCTCATTTTATAACCTTCTGTCCGCATCATACCCCCCCCCCCCATCATCCACTCTACCACACATCATCTTCCCCCCTCCATTTTATCACCTCTTGTGCCACATCATTCCTGCCCTTGATCCTGCACTGTACCACATCATTTTATTAAAAGGAAAATACCCCCAGACCCCTCGCTGACCATGTTATTAGGAGGGGAAAAATCCCACATAGTCCACCGAATTAGGAAATGAAGAGAGCTCCTCCCTGCTGCGATGCTGGTAAGAGCTAGCGCATGTGGTTGTAAACTGCAGGTTGTACCTAGAATTGTCAATTTAAACAGTGGAAGTCCAAGTAGGTCCCTTCAGCAGTTCACAACTGCATACACTCTAGCCGCAGTCAATAGAGTAGCAGGGGAGAGCACCCAAAAAGTGCTGGAAGGCATGAAGATGGCTCAACTGTGATACATATGCTACCAGGGCTGGTGCAAGGAGTTCTGCCTACACAAGCAAAGCTTTTCCATCCTGCGCCCCCACCTCCCTTGCAAAGGATAGGGGATAAGATGCCTGATCGCGGGAGTCCCGCCGCTGGGGACCCCCGTGATCTTGCACACAGCACCTCATTTATAATCAGTCCCCGGGGCGGAGCGTGACGTCACAAGGGGGCGTAGGCGAACACGCTCCGGGGATTGATTATAAACGGGGTGCCGCGTGCAAGATCACGGGGGTCCCCAGCGATCAGGCATCTTATCCCGTATCGTTTGGATAGAGGATAAGATGTCTAAGCACTGGAGAACCCCTTTAAGTACACAGCTTTGGGCAGTATTACACTTAATAGGCTTAGAGATACTATTCTACAGTCAGTATCACACATAATAGGCTGCAAGAAATATCTTACATATGCTTACAAACACAGCTGAGCGCTTGCAGTATCAAACATAATAGGCTGCAGTATATATTTTATTATATATAGATATATATTTATCACTCATTTTCCCTATATACACAGCTGAGAGCTTGCAGTATCAAACATAATAGGCTGCAGGCAGTATCACTCATATTTTCCCTATATACACAGCTGTGAGCTTACAGTATCACATGTAATAAGCTGCAGGCAGTATCACACATATTGGGGGACATGTATCAAAGATTTTACCCCTGTTTTGTGTGTATTTTTTTGCGCAAAATTTTGCGCAAGCCCTTTTTTTGCGCACGTTTTGGTAGAGCGTGTCGTCCAGATGTGGCTGAATCAGGGTACCTTGGAGTGACATCTATAGTACACATGGATTTATTACCTGCGTTATTTTCCTTTGCACCAAAAATTTTGACGCAAGTGCGTCTTTTTCCCAGCAAATATAAGCCAACTTTAACTGCACGTAGCGAAATCCTTTCTATTTCTGAAGGAAAGTTCTACTAAGGAACCACCAGAATGTTTTAACTTTCCTAACTCAATTTCTCATTTGGTTTTGCTTTATATTGCTTTTTACTCCTTGGTTATTCCAAAGCACTTTTAAAATAATTTGCATATAGAATATTTGTTTACAGTTCAGTTATTCACTAGATCACTTGTATATTGGTATTATTATTTTATGATCCAACAATTTAATACATTTACATAGGAAATGTTTGATATCTTACTTATCATTGAACAAGCTCCGTCACATTAAAATAGCTTTGTAATCCACTTAACACTGTAGATCATTCTCCTTTTATTTTTAAAATTTACTGCTTTCCGTTATACTTTTCCCCAGCGCCCGGTAAGATGGTGGCTATCACTGATAGCCAGCCACCTTACCATGTGACCACGGGGGGGTTTCACCCCCCCCCCCCCCCCAGCGAT
Organism: Hyla sarda; assembly: GCF_029499605.1. NCBI lineage: Eukaryota > Metazoa > Chordata > Amphibia > Anura > Hylidae > Hyla > Hyla sarda. The sequence goes on from NC_079193.1 coordinate 169,535,130, forward strand.
CGCTGCTATCAGCTAGTCAAATCTGACTAGCTGATAGCAGCGCTGTGTGTGAGTCCGGATCACGGGGATCGGGACATACACCGCTCTGCTTAGTGTCCCTTACCCGTCCCCCGGCGTCACTTACCCGGCCATGCGGTGTCCCGAGCGGTCCCGGTGCGAGCAGCGTCCTCCAGGCGGTCCCGGGGGTGGTGCGTCCCGGCGGTGAGTTTCCGGCAGCAGGGCGGCATCTTCATTGGCAGCAGTGAGATCACCGTAAAGCGATCTCACTGCTGCCTCTGGGAGTTTCAAAACTGCAACTCCCAGCATGCCCAGACAGCCTTTGGCTTTCTGTGCATGCTGGGAGTTGTAGTTTTGCAACATCTGGAGGGCCACAGTTTGGAGACCACTGTATAATGGTCTCCAATCTGTGCTCTTCCAGATGTTCCAAAATTACAAATCTCAGCATGCCCACTCTGTCGAGGCATGCTGGGAGTTGTAGTTCTGTAACATCTGGAAGACCACAGATTGGAGACCATTATACAGTGGTCTACAAACTGTGGACCTCCAGCTGTTGCAAAACTACAACTCCCAGCATGCCCAAGCATGCTGGGAGTTGTAGTTCGTCAACATCTGACCCTTCAGATATTGCCGAAATACAACTTCCAGCATGTCTGGCCATGCTGGGAATTCTAGTTTTGCCACAGCTGGAGGCACACTAGTTGGGAAATTGTTCGTTTCCTAACTCTTTTTGCCTCCAAACTATAACGCCCACCATGCACTGACAGACCATGCATGCTGGGAATTGAAGTTGTGCAACAGCTGGAGGCACACTGGTTTGGAAACACTAAGTTAAGTAAAAAAACTTTCAAGTGTTTTGCAACCAGTGGGCCTTCAGCTGTTTCATAACTACCGCACGGACTGCCAAAGGGCATGCTGGGAGTTGTAGCAGTATGCCTCCAGCTGTTGCATAACTACAATTCCAGCATGTCCTTCTGCTGTCACTGCATGCTGAGATTTAAAGTTTTTGCAACAGCTGAAGGCACACTGGTTGCGAAACACTGAGTCCGTTTCCGTGTTTCGCAACCAGTGTGCCTCCAGCTGTTGCAAAACTACAACTCCCAGCATGCACGGACAGCCAAAGGGCATGCTCGGAGTTGTAGTTTTGCAACAGCTGGATGTTTCCTCCCCCCAATGTGAATGGACAGGGTACACTCACATGGGCGGAGGTTTACAGGGAGTGCTGCAAGATTGAGATGCAGCAAACTCGCTGTGAACCCCCGCCCGTGTGACTGTACCCTAAAAACACTACACTACACTACACTTAAATAAAATAAGTAAAAAACACTATATATATATATATATATATATATATATATATATATATATATACACACACACACACACACACATACCGCTACACAGCCCCCCTCCCCCCCAATAAATATGAACAACGTCTGGTACGGCACTGTTTCCAAAATGGAGCCTCCAGCTGTTGCAAAACAACAACTCCCAGTATCGCCGGACAGCCATTGACTGTCCAGGCATGTTGGGAGTTTTGCAACAGCTGGAGGAACCCTGTTTGGTAAACACTGGCATAGAATACACCTATGTCCACCCCTATGCAAAACCCTAATTTAGGCCTCAAATGCGCATGGCGGTCTCTCACTTTGGAGCCCTGTCGTATTTCAAGGCAACAGTTTAGGGTTACATATGGGGTATTGCCGTACTCGGGAGAAATTGCCTTACAGATTTTGGGGGGCTTTTTCTCCTTTTACCCATTATGAAAAGGAACAGTTGGAGTCTACACCAGTATGTTAGTGTATAAAAATAAAATTATTTACACTGACATGCAGGTGTTGCCGCATACTTTACATTTTCACAAGAGGTAAATGTGTCCCAAAAAATGGGGGTCTTTTTTCCCAATTTAGCCAGAGTACGGAGATACCACATATATGGGCGCAAAGTGCTCTGCGGGCGCACAACAAGGCCCATAAGGTAGAGTGCACCATGTACATTTGAGGTGATTTGCACAGGGGTGTCACAGATGTTAAATGAAGAATAAGGACATTGGTATAATTGATGTGTTATAATTGGGTGCAAAAAGTGGTATTATTGTGAGATTAAAACTCTACATAATGAAGAAGAAAAAATTCTAAAATTAATAACGAGGACACACTTACTGTTTAGGTGCAGATACGCTGCAGACAAAGCTCCTACTAAATAGAGCTGCGGTGTAAATTTATGCTCTGAGGAGAATTCTAAATTTAAACGCAATTCAAGAAAGTAGCTGCACAAGAATTATAAATTTAACGCAGCTGCGCCAAATTTAGACAACAGGCAGAGGGGTAAAAAACTTCTATTATACACTGGAAATGATACATGTCCCCCATTATGCTTAGATTCCTGCTTCCTTAGCTGCTGCCTGAATTCGGGAAAATAGCGTGCACAGAATTCCATGGGACACAGAATTCTTTAGAACACCATACCTATGCCAAGAGCACGCCTGGGTGACTGGGAATCTACCAGAGGAGACCGGGGAGCAGCGTGATGTCCATGCAGTGTCATCCAGCAGCATGTGCTGAGCGTGACTGTCACCCAGGAATCCTCAGTACAATGCTTTGCCCCTCTGGTCCCTTCAGAATGCAGCTAGTTGTCACACAGACACAGCATATTATTTTCTCAATTTTGCATCACTGCATTTCAAGAGTGGAAACTTTGTATTGTTTACATTGTAAATCACAAATGGACGAATGAATACAAAATAGCACCTAAAGCAAACTACTGACAATTTAATCAATAAAAATCCCCACAATGCTGCTGTAATGTGGATACAACTGCTATATAATCTGTGCAAAATAGCTCTTATTGTACAATGCCCAAGCTAGTAAATACAAACATGGCTCAATGGTAACAGTACCTAGTGATGCTCCCTCAGTGCAGCTAGTGGCTGGAGTAAAGTGGTATACAATAAAAATATATCATTAATTAAACTGCGAGGTCAATGTCGTACGCACAAAAAAATTCCAAATTCCAAAAAAGCATATTTTTGGTCACTTTTTATACCATTAAAAAATTAATATAAAGTGATGAAAAAGTCCAATCAAAACAAAAATCGTACCGCAAAAAATAGTCCTCATACCGCCCTGTACGTGGAATAAATAAATAAAGTTATAAGGGTCAGAAGAGGACATTTTTAGTACGACAAAATCAAACCTATATAAGTAGGGTATCATTTTAAACGTATGGACCTACAGAATAATGATAAGGTGTCATTTTTACCAAAATATGCACTGCGTAGAAACGGAAGCCCCCAAAAGTTACAAAATGGCGTTTTTTCTTCGATTTTGTCGCACAATGATTTTTTTTCCGTTTCGCCGTGAATTATTGGGTAAAATGACTAATGTCACTGCAAAGTAGAATTGGTGATGCAAAAAATAAGCCATAATATGGATTTTTAGGTGGAAAATTAAAAGGGTTATGATTTTTAAAAGGTAGGAGGAAAAAACGAAAGTGCAAAAACTGAAAAACCCTGAGTCCTTAAGGGGTTAAAGCTATTGTGAAAAATGATGTGAGTGAAACCTCCCCAAAGGAGTTTTCCAGATTTAATTTCCTTTTATGTAAATCATCTTTGCCGTGATCTGTAGTTTTTATCGGCATTACTTTTGTATATATGTGACTATTTGATCATTGTTAATGCCATTATTTCTGGGATGTGATATGACCCCCCCAAAAAAAACTTCAATTTTGGCCCTTGGTATTGTTTAGTTTTTATGATGTCGCTCCTACAGGATCATATTATATTTTTATAGTTCAGACAATTTTTATTTAATTTTTTTTAATTAGTGGGTGATTTCAATTTTTAGTAGGGTAGGGAAGGGGCTTTTTTATATGTTAAAATTTATATATATTTTTAAATTATCAATCATTAGGATTGCTAATACTTAAAGCTATGCTATTGTATAGCATTACTGGGTGTGATCAGTGCTCTGCTAGTAGAGTCTGCCTGAAATAAACTCGATCAATAGACTGCCCTAGGACCAGCATGGACTATGGCAGGAGGACTTCAGCTGCCAGGGAATATGATTGGAGGGATCTGAGGATAGGGGCTGATCGGCCAAACCACCAGTATGACTTTCCCCAACTTTAGCTATGTTCCTCCGCCGTAAAATGTGAAAAACGTTCACCCGGAAAACAAGCGGACACTGCACACATTTGCATGTTCTGCAGGTGCTAGGACTGCTCCCCACAGAAATATGCCATCTCAATAGACGGCAATGCATTTCTGAGTGGAATCTGCAGAAAAAATGAACCTGTTTATGGTTTGTGCAGATGCCAAAATCAGGATTTCAGAATACCATTGAAATTATTAGGACTCTGCTACAGCAGAATTTCCAAGCGTAATTTTTAAGGATCAGAAATTCCACCTTGTGAACATGACCTGAGACTCCTCGATGCAGCACTCATATCACTTCTATGCAAACCCCCATTTACAATTCCTAAATAGTAATAGTGCCTCCCCTGATGCCCTGCACAGTAAAAGTGGGTAGATAAGTAGGTCACCCCTGTGTTCAGGTTGTTTATGGTATTACAGCTTGGCGTCATTCACCTCAATGGAACTAAGCTGCAATACCACATGCAACCTGAGGTGCTGTTTTTGGAAGAAATCAGCGCTCTATTAGAGATGAGCAATTTAAAAAAAAATTCGGTTCGGTCTGAATTTATTTGCGGCGAATCGCTATTATTTCTGGCCTACAAAGAGCCTCAATAGGGGTGTAGAACACTTTGCCTTGCTGTAACACGCATAGGATGTGTGCTGGGTTAGTGAAATAATACGGTTATTCAGTATGACATGCAGATCAGAGGCGTCGCTATTATAATCACTGTCGCAGAGCGGCACAATGACAGAGCCAGAAGGTGGCATCAGTATGAGGAGACCATATAGTGGCTGAATAACACAGCGTGGAGGTGGTGGCAGCATGAGGAGAACATATAGTAGCTGAATGACAGCCTGGTGTTGGCGGCAACATGAGGAGACGACATAGTGGCTGAATGACACAGCCTGGAGTTGGCGGCAGCATATAGTGCCTGAATGACACAGCCTGGAGTTTGCGGCAGCATGAGGAGACAAATAGTGGCTGAATGACACAGCCTGGAGGTGACGGAAGCATGAGGAGACCAAATAGCCTCAATAGGGGGTGTAGAACACTTTGCCTTGTCCTAACAGGCATAGGGAGTGTGCGGTTTTAGTGAAATAATACTGTTATTCAGTATGACATGCAGATTACAGGCATCGCTTTTAGAATCAGTGCCGCAGAATGTCTGGATGTGGCAGCAGGGAGACCATATGGCATCAAAATTGAAGAGAATAAAGAGATTTTTTTATGTAATTTTAATTTAATTTGAATTTATTTAAATTTTTTGGGAACCCATTCTGGTGAGCATCGAGCTGGTGGTCCTCTGCCAGGCACGATACCACATGTTCCAGCCCCTGCCTCTCAGCGCCCTCCTGACTGTGAAAGTGCCAATGTTTCATTTAATCAGTTATGGTTCTTTGTGGCTCACAGCTATTTCATTGGATTCTTGTGGTAATTCCACAGGTAATATAGGACGTCGACGACCATAGGGCTTCAGTCTTGAAAAGATTACATCAATTTTTTTTTAAGTTTAAGATTTATATCAGATTCCCAAGTTTAATGTCCCGGCGTTTACTTTGAACTAATACTGTATGACCACAAAACCCAATCTAACAAGGAGTCACATGGCGGCACAATGAGAGCGCCTAGATGTGGCAGCAGCCCGACGAGATCATAGGGCCTCACAACAGAAAAGATTAAAGATATTTTGTAAAATTGAAATTGAAGATTTTAGATACATGAACATTTTTAAAGTTTAATCTAAGGTGCCAACAGCATAAGGAGACCATATGGTGGCACAATGACACAGCCTGGAGATGGCAGCAGCCTGAGGAGACCATAGGGCCTCACTATTCCAAAAAATAAAAGATACATTTTCAAATTTTAATTGAAGATTTTTGGTAGCTAGTGCTACCATAACATTTTTTAGGTAATGTCCCAGCAGCATGAGACCATAGGGCTTCACAATCCCTAAGATGAAAAGATACATTTTCAAATTTTAATTGAAGATTTATGGAAGCTAGTGCTAGCATACATTTTTTTAGGTTATGTCCCAGCAGCATGAGGAGACCATATAGTGGCTGAATGACACAGCGTGAAGTTGGCGGCAGCATGAGGAGAACATATGGTGACTGAACGAGACAGCCTGGAGGTTGCAGCAGCATCAGGATTTCTGAAAGCGACCCCTGTAAGGCCCTACTCTTGCCCTATTTATTCCCTTCTTGGCAAGTGTTGCTCACCCTAAAAAGAGTGGCCCCACTCTTTAGGTGGAAATAGAGAGTGTTTGTAGGGGGAAATAGGGAGAGGTTCCTGTGTGGGGCTGCCCTTTTTGGTGCGAGTAACACTTGCCAAGAAGGGAATTAATAATGCGAGAGTAGGGCCTTACAGGGGAAGTTTTTACCCCCACCAATTACAACGAACCATACATTGTTCCCTTCCACCTTTTAGAGGTCTTTGCATCACATCAATACTTGGTGGTGTAGGTAGCACATGGTGTTTTTTGCACACCTTTCATTTTGTTTGATTTCAAAAAACATTTGGAGTACATATACTTTATCCTAAAAAAAAGTTACGTTTTAGCTAATGCATATCCTCAATACTTACTTGTGGTCTGATGGCGAGGAATGTCTAACTGGGGAGCAGCACCTTTAACCCCTTAAGGACCTGGTCTTTTTCCGTTTTTTCATTTTCAATTTTTCCTCCTTAACTTTAAAAAATCATAACTCTTAAAAATTTTCAGGAAATGTAAAATATGTGTAGCTCACTTAGGATAAAAGAAATAATGTGCTTGAGGTTAAAGGTGTTGCCTTCACCCAAAAGGCCTAATGTAATATGTACAAATGATAAATATAAAATATTTATGTGAACCAGTCCTCAAAAGCACAGGGGAGAGAAAAAGGAAAAGACTAGTGGAGATGGGATCCAAGAAATGGTCTTTATTATATAAAAAGGATATATATGACCAATCGCCTAGCAGGGCCCTTGCTAAAGGCGAATGGAATATACTGGGTAAAAAATAGATATAATAAAAAATACAGAATATAGTAGGATTAAAATGAAATAAATATGATGGGTAAGTAGCACCAAAGAAAATTCATTAATTAAATATCTGCTGCATATATCAGGAGAAAACGTTCTCAGTCCATATAATTCATAGGGATATTTCAATGAAAAATCCACAAGAAATGTCCAGAATGAAAAGTCACAATTAGTTTGGGTGTGTCCGGAGTAACGGTATATGGTAGTGAGTGTAGCGACAATAGCTACAATAGGAAATTCATGGACAGGTAATGCAGACAATGTGGCAAACACTGTCAGCGATGAAGATGTCAAGTCTCGGTGCACAGCACCACTCACCCTCCTTTGGAGTCCTCAGGTCCGGGCTGGCACGGCTGAGTCTGGCACTCTGGATATCAATGCCCGCCTGGGTGGTATGCTGGGTGAATGGCTGAATCTCCGGGGGTCCGAGTGTCCTGGGCTGGCACGGGAGGCGTCCGGCCTTGGGGAGGATGATGTCCAGGAGTAACTCTGCCGACCGGGGCTGTGAGAGGATGCAGGTAACAGGTGGTGCGGATTGCACGTATGAATAAGGTGCTAACAGTGCACGTGCAGCAGTGGTCCCGGAATCGCGGGCATCCAGCTGTTGCAATTGGAATATGGCAGATACAGTCTATTTGAAGTGATATACACTTATGGATAAGGTGCAGATAATGGGCTAGACGCGTTTCAAGGCCTTTTCTTCAGTAGCTATAGGTGAGATATAGCCTATAGCTACTGAAGAAAAGGCCCGCGGCCTTGAAACGCGTCTAGCCCATTATCTGCACCTTATCCATAAGTGTATATCACTTCAAATAGACTGTATCTGCCATATTCCAATTGCAACAGCTGGATGCCCGCGATTCCGGGACCACTGCTGCACGCGCGCTGTTAGCACCTTATTCATACGTGCAATCCGCACCACCTGTTACCTGCATCCTCTCACAGCCCCGGTCGGCAGAGTTACTCCTGGACATCATCCTCCCCAAGGCCGGACGCCTCCCGTGCCAGCCCAGGACACTCGGACCCCCGGAGATTCAGCCATTCACCCAGCATACCACCCAGGCGGGCATTGATATCCAGAGTGCCGGACTCAGCCGTGCCAGCCCGGACCTGAGGACTCCAAAGGAGGGTGAGTGGTGCTGTGCACCGAGACTTGACATCTTCATCGCTGACAGTGTTTACCACATTGTCTGCATTACCTGTCCATGAATTTCCTATTGTAGCTATTGTCGCTACACTCACTACCATATACCGTTACTCCGGACACACCCAAACTAATTGTGACTTTTCATTCTGGACATTTCTTGTGGATTTTTCATTGAAATATCCCTATGAATTATATGGACTGAGAACGTTTTCTCCTGATATATGCAGCAGATATTTAATTAATGAATTTTCTTTGGTGCTACTTACCCATCATATTTATTTCATTTTAATCCTACTATATTCTGTATTTTTTATTATATCTATTTTTTACCCAGTATATTCCATTCGCCTTTAGCAAGGGCCCTGCTAGGCGATTGGTCATATATATCCTTTTTATATAATAAAGACCATTTCTTGGATCCCATCTCCACTAGTCTTTTCCTTTTTCTCTCCTCTGTGCTTTTGAGGACTGGTTCACATAAATATTTTATATTTATAATTTCTACATCTTAAAAATTTTCACCTCAAATTATATATAATGGCTTAATTTTTGCGTCAGTTATTCTACTTTGTGATGACAGTCATTTTACCCAAAAATCTACGGTGAAACAGGAAAAAAAACCAATGTGCGACAAAATTGATGAAAAAACACTATTTTGTAAGTTTTGGGGGCTTCTGTTTTTACGCAGTACATTTTTTGTCAAAAATGATACCTTATCTTTATTCTGTAGGTCCATACGGTTAAAATGATACCCTACTTGTATAGGTTTGAATTTGTATCACTTCCGAAAAAAATCATGAATACATGCAGGAAAATGTATACTTTTAAAATGGTCATCTTTTGACCCCTATAACTTTTTTATTTTTCTGTGTTCAGGGCGCTTTGAGGACTAATTTCTTGCGCCGTCATCTGAAGTTTTTAGCGGTACCATTTTTGTTCTGATCAGACTTTTAGATCACTTTTTATTCACTTTTTTGTGGTATAAAAAGTGATAAAAAATGCGCTATTTTGGACTTTTGAATTATTTTGCGCGTACGCCATTGAACGAGCGGTTTAAAAAGCGGTATATTTTTATAACTCGGACATTTCCGCACGCGGCGATTCCACATATGTTTATTTTTATTATTATTTACATAATGTTTTTTTTTATTTTTGTAAATGCCGGGTGATTCAAACTTTTATTAGGGGAAGGGATAATTGAAAGGGTTAATGATTTTTTTTACACTTTTCTTATGCAATATTATAGCCCCTATAGGGGGCTATAACATTGCATTAACTGATCTTTTACACTGATTGATCCATCTCCATAGGAATGGATCAATCAGTGTTTTCGGCGATTGAATACTCAAGCCTGGATCTCAGGCTTGAAGCATTCATTCGGCGATCGGACAGCACAGGAGAAGGTAAGAAGACCTCCTCCTGTGCTACAGCTGTTCGGGATGCTGCGGCGATCCCGAACAGCTCCCTGAGCTAACCGGCACATTTTACTTTCGTTTTTACTTTCAGTGATCAGTGCCGCGCGCTATTAGAGGCGGGTCCCGGCATCACTATGACGCCGGGCCCGCCACGATATGATGCGGGGTCACCGTGTGACCCCGCGTTATATCGCAGGATCGGGACCCAGGACGTACCCATACGTCCTGGGTCCTTAAGAGGTTAAAGAGGTTTTGCACTATCCATATTTGTGGAGTGTTGGTGTGGCACCATGGTCAATCTACTCTGATGAGTGGAAATCCTGGCTGATCCATGCCCGATTCATATTCACAAAGGTCAGTCTCTCCACATTTTTCTTGGACAGACGAGTTCTCCTTGGCGTTACTATGGTCCCCGCCGCACTAAACATCCGCTCTGATGGCAAACTACAGGCCAGGCAGGAGTGCTTTTCCAGGGCAAACTCTGCTAGTTCGGGCCACAAATCAAGTTTCGCTGCCCAGAAGTCCAGCGGATCTTCAAGGTGTGTTGGCATGGGCATGTCAAGGTATGCCACCACTTGCTGGTTCAGGTCCTGCTCCAGGTCTACCTACTGCTGATGAGTTGCTTCACTATGCGGGTGAAGAAAGCTACTCATCAGCAACTGTAGACTCAGTCTGCTGCTGATGGAGCTGGTACTGCTACTGCCACCCCAGCAGTCATGGCAGTGGAAGGTGAGGACAGAGGGACCTAGAGTCAGACCTGCGAGAGGATGGACGATGGCGCAGATAGGCATCGGCCAACTGACTACATAGGATGTCTCTGTAGTAGGTCAGTTCGTCCTGCCTCTCAGTGGGTGTGAAAAAGGCCCCCATTTTGTGTCGGTAGCGAGGGTCCAATAAGGTGGAGAGTCAGAAGTCATCCCGCTGCCGAATAGTGACAATTTGGCAGTCACTACGCAAGCAAGTGAGCATGCATCGTGCCATTTGTGCAAGTGACTCTGAGGGACTCCCTGCCTCCATCTCCACTTCATACTGCCACGGTGTGTCTGGGTCCTGTGTCTCACCTTCCTCATAACCCTCTAGCTGCTCCTGTCAGATGACTAGAAAAAACGCCCATATCTCAAAACCTAAACTGTTCTCCACTGTGCCCCTCCCCCTCCTCCAGTTCAGCCCCCACAGGGCTCATGTGGCCGTGATATGTAGGTGCCACGTCCCCAGTGCCCTGACCAGCCATTGTTTCCACCATCTGTTGTAGGAAATGAAACAGTGGAATGACGTTCATCCCATAAGCCTGGCGACTGACTAATAATGTGGCTTCCTCAAAGGGCTTGAGCAAAACGGCAACATTAAAGTTACACAGGGGAGTCCCCCTATCTGCTTAGATCATCAAAAAATCGGTGATTGCTTTTCTCTGTTCTTATAGTCGGTCCAACACATGGAGGGTGGAATTCCAACGTGTGGAAACATCTCAAATCAGACTATGTTGGGGGATACCATTCTGAGGCTGCAGCTCAAGGAGGGTGTGCTTTGCGGTTTACAAGTGGCTGAAGTGCATACAAAGTTTTCTTCCCATTGATAGGGTGTCTTGCAGATGGGGGGGGGGGGGGGGGAACACTTCAAGAACCGCTTGACAACCAGATTGAACACCTGTGCCATGCAGGGCGCATGGCTCAGGCTTCCTTGTTGCAATACAGACAAGATGTTCTTCCCATTGTCAGTCACCATAGTTCCCATTTCCAGTTTTCGTGGAGTAAGCCATGCTTCGATTTCTTTATGAATGACTTTCCTCCCCTGTGTGACTCCTTTTGCCCTGCACACCTGGTATGCTGGAGGGGCACTGAGATTTGTCCATGCAGTGGAGGCTGGGGAGGATGAGGAGGCGGAATCGCACAATGTCAGAGGATCAAAGGACAGAGCGTGGAAACAGAAGCGGCGTACCTGTCCAAGTAGCTGTTTTGGCTGTGCAGTAACCACATTCACCCATTGGGCCATAAAGGACATGTATTGTCCCTGACCGTAGTTACAGCTCCACACGTCGGCACTGCCGTGCACTTTGGTACACACAGACAGGCTCAAGGACTGGCCCACCTTCTCTTCCACAAAATTGTGCAGGGCTGGTACTGCCTTCTTCACAAAGTAATGATGGCTTGGGACTCTCCACCTCCGCTCGGCACAAGCCATCTGTTCTCTGAAAGGTGCAGAGTCCACCACTTGAAAAGGGAGGGACTGCAGCACCAGCAACTTGGTCAGGAGCAAATTCAGCTTCCCGTTGGATGAGTGGGTGCATACTGTTGTCTCTTGGACATGGCTTCGCCAATGGATTGCTCACAGAATGACTGACTCAAAGTAGGAGGTGCAGGAGCATCTGGAGTGACAGGAGATGGGTATGACAGACGGCATGCCACTGGGTGATGCAGCAGGCTGGACCACCACATCAGAGCCACGGTTCTCCCAGGCCACTTTATGGTGACGCTGCATATGTTGACGCAGGGCTGTGGTGCCAACATTGGGACCCTGGCCACACTTCACCTTCTGCCAACACATCTTGCATGTGGCCATATTAGCCTCTTCCGGAAGCTTAATGAAAAACTGTCACACCACCGAGTAGCTTATTTTCCCACCAACAGTCCGCACTGATTGACTGCTACTGCCGACTCCAGGAACCAGTTTCACTACCTCTTGGGAAGGTAGGCTGCCGCAAAGCAGGTGGTCTACCCCGGGCATATTTGGCTCCAGACTTTTCACTTCTGCGACCATGCTGACTGTACCACCTTGCTGGCTCAGCTGCTGCCTCACGGGCAACCTGCAACCCTCTTCTCCCGATGATGATGATGATGCCTCTTCTGCACCCGGCTCCTAAGTGTGATCGGCTTCATCATTGTCGAGTTGTGTCTGCACGTCAGTAATGTCCTCCTCAGCTTTCTCAACATTGTCTGTTTCAGGAGCCTGAATGCTTGCAACATCACCTCCCACGCCACTCTCCTCATCACTACTTTCCTGCCTAACGGAGGAAGCGGCAGATGTCTCCTCCACTTCTTGGTTGGGCAGTAGCTGCTGACTGTTCTCTATTAGATTGTCCTCACTAAATAGTGGAGCTGAACCCACAGCATAAGATACTTCTGTGGGGGAGGGAACAGCATAGGACAAAGGCAATGGGAGGACAGGGACTGCTCCCGGGCCATGCCAACTGGGGCTTGTGTCTGAGGAACCCACCGAATGTTGACTGGGGGTGTCAGATGTCACTTGTGATGAAGTAGATGACCATGTTAACCAATCGATGATGGCAGATGGGTTGCTGGTCGAGACATGACTGCTAGCTGATACTGGGAACTCAGGCCTCTCGCGGCGATTCCTGCTGCCACTCGCCCCTAGTCTGCTGCGACCTCTGCCTGATGAATTTAGGCCTCTGCCACTCCATTGTGCACTTCTCTTCCTGACATACTTTGTGCGGATATGAGGGGAGTATAATACGCTTAAAAGTATTTGTTTACAACACCAGCCAGTGAGTACTTTTGCCTGCTTTTCACAGAATCTAGGCCCTTAAGACTTTAACAGGAACTAAATTGTACACCACTTAGAGGTCATATGTGGTATGCACTTATGAGGGGAGGACAATGAGCTCCAGTATGGTTAAAGTATTTCTGTACAACACCAGCAGTACACACCAATGCTGCAGCACACAGTCACTGTATAATACACCCAAAATTGCACTCTCTCTCAATCTCACTCCTCTCCCTATCAGTGTTTCTAGGTAGGATTTGTGCTTGAGCTGAATCGATGCTGTTCTGTGCAACACACTGCTCTCTGTTCAACAGAACGCTGTAGTGACTTGGAGGTGAATGGCTGCAGTAAGAATGCTTTTCTGTACAACACACTTCTCTCTGTCCCTCTGTTCAACAGAACGCTTTTGTGACTTGGAGGTGAATTGCTGCTGGAAAAAAGCTTTTCTGGGCAACACACAGAGCTGTCTGTTCCTATCCATCTCTCTGCAATGAAAGGTTGAAGTGACTGGCCGCAATATGGCTGCTGATTATATAGGGCTGTGACATCATAGGGGGGACTGGCTGCTGATAGGCTGCATGTGATTCAGGGTCATGCCACCTACCATTGTTCCTGCCTTCCCAGGATTCCTTGCCCCATGTCCTCACATGTGGATCCGCCATTTTAGATGCCCTGGAGCATGAACCGCACTAAATGGAGTTTAATGAAGTGAATCGCACCTATATTCGCATTCGTTGTGAATCATATTTTTCCTAAAACTCTTTACAAATTCGGATTAGTCAGATTCGATTCGCTCATCCCTAGTCTCTATCCCTAGATAACCCCTTTAACCTCTTAAGGACCAATGACGTTGTGGAACGTCATGGCACCCTGGGCTTTAAGGACCAATGACGTTCCACAACGTCATGGCATTTTCCGGTCTCTGCCGCTCGCCGGGCAGAGATCGGAACTGGATGCCTGCTGAAATCCTTCAGCAGGCATCCAGGGCATACGCCGAGGGGGGCCATGTAGGCCCCCCATGTCGGCGATCGCCGCAAATCGCAAGGGAAATCGCCCTTGCGATTTGCGGCGATACCGGGCTGATCGGGTCTCTGGGACCCGACCGCCCGGTAATTTTGCATGATCCCGGCTGTCACAGACAGCCAGGACCATGCTGGAGCCTAGGAGCGAGGTGGCAAGCCTGCCACCTCCTCCGATCCCCTGCGATCTGTCGGTTAGTTAACCGACCAATCGCAGGGGGGGGGGCGGTTACTTCCTCCCGCCCTGCCCGGCCCCTGAAAGTCGGGACAGGACGGGAGGAAGACCGGAGGACGCGGCGGGGGACGGGGGAGTGCTGGGGACCGGCCCCGGTACTTACCTCGTCCCTGAAGACCCGGATCCCTGCGATGAAGACGGCGGCGGAGGAGACAGGTGAGTAGATCTTCAGCCGCGGTCGGGCCCTTTACAGCAATGCACGTCGCCGTACAGCCCTTGGCGTCTGGGCATGCTGGGAGTTGCAGTTTTGCAACATCTGGAGGTCCACAGTTTGGAGACCACTGTACCCTTCCAGATGTTGCAAAACTACACATCCTCAGCATGCCCTTACTGTCCAGGCATGCTGGGATTTGTAGTTCTGTAACATCTGGCCCTTCAGATGTTGCAGAACTACAACTCCCAGCATGCCTGGACAGTTTTGGCATACTGGGAGTTGTAGTTTTGCAACATCTGGAAGGGCACAGATTGGGAACCACTGTATTAGTGGTCTGCAAACTAGTCCTCCAGATGTTGCAAAACTACAACTCCAAGCATGCTGGGAGTTGTAGTTCGGCAACATCTAGCTCTAAAGATGTTGCCGAACTACTACTCCCAGCATGCCTGAGAATGCTGGGAGTTGTGGTTTTGCAACAACAGGAGGCACACTGGTTGGGAAACATTGTCTGTTTCCTAACTCAGTGTTTCCCAACCCGTGTGCCTCCAGCTGTTGCAAAACTATAACTACCAGCATGCACTGATGGACTGTGCATGCTGGGAGTTGTAGTTTTGCAACAGCTGGAGGTCCCCCCCCCACTGTGAATGTACAGGATACATTCACACGGGCAGGGGGCTTACAGTGAGTATCAGGCTGCAAGTTTGCGATGCAGCAAATTTTGCGCGGCAGCTCAAACTCGCTGTAACCCCCCCCCCCGCCCGTGTGACTGTACCCTAAAAACACTACACTAACACAAAATAAAATAAAAAGTAAAAAACACTACATATACACAGCCCCCTACACAGCCCCCTACACAGCCCCCCTCCCCCAATAAAAATGAAAAACGTCTGGTACGCCACTGTTTCCAAAATGGAGCCTCCAGCTGTTGCAAAACAACAACTCCCAGTATTGCCGGACAGCCGTTGACTGTCAAGGCATGCTGGGAGTTTTGCAACAGCTGGAGGCACCCTGTTTGGGAATCACTGGCGTAGAATACCCCTATGTCCACCCCTATGCAAGTCCCTAATTTAGGCCTCAAATGCGCATGGCGCTCTCACTTTGGAGCCCTGTCGTATTTCAAGGCAACAGTTTAGGGTCACATATGGGGTATCGCCGTACTTGGGAGAAATTTCTTAACAAATTTTGGGGGGCTTTTTCTCCTTTCACCCCTCACGAAAAGGTGAAGTTGGGGTCTACACCAGCATGTTAGTGTAAAAAAAAATTTTTTTTACACTAACATGCTGGTGTTGCCCCATACTTTTCATTTTGACAAGAGGTAAAAGGGAAAAACGCCCCCCAAAATTTGTAATGCAATTTCTCCCGACTACGGAGATACCCCATATGTGGGCGCAAAGTGCTCTGGGGGCGCACAACAAGGCCCAGAAGGGAGAGTGCACCATGTACATTTGAGGTGATTTGCACAGGGGTGGCTGATTGTTACAGCGGTTTTGACAAACGCAAAAAAAACAAAACCTCACGTGACCCCATTTCGGAAACTACACCCCTCACGGAATGTAATGAGGGGTGCAGTGAGAATTTACCCCCCACTGGTGTCTGACAGATCTTTGGAACAGTGGGCTGCGCAAATTAAAAATTTTGTACAGCCCACTGTTCCAAAGATCTGACAGACACCAGTGGGGGGTAAATGCTCACTGTACCCCTTGTTACGTTCCTCAAGGGATTTTTTTTTTTACGTATGCAAAAGTCGTGAAACCCCTGTGGGGTATTAAGGCTCACTTTATTTCTTGTTACGTTCCTCAAGGGGTCTAGTTTCCAAAATGGTATGCCATGTGGGTATTTTTTGCTGTCCTGGCACCATAGGGGCTTCCTAAATGCGACATGCCCCCGAGCAAAATTTGCTCTCAAAAAGCCAAATATGACTCCTTCTCTTCTGAGCATTGTAGTTCGCCCGTAGTACACTTCAGGTCAACTTATGGGGTACCTCCATACTCAGAAGAGATGGGGTTACAAATTTTGGGGGGTATTTTCTGCTATTAACCCTTGCATACATGTGAAATTTGGGTGGAAACACACATTTTAGTGACATTTTTAAAACATTTTTTTACATATGCAAAAGTCGTGAAACACCTGTGGGGTATTAAGGCTCACTTTATTCCTTGTTACGTTCCTCAAGGGGTCTAGTTTCCAAAATGGTATGCCATGTGGGTATTTTTTCCTGTTCTGGCACCATAGGGGCTTCCTAAATGCAACATGCCCCCCTAAAACCATTTCAGAAAAACGTACTCTCCAAAATCCCCTCGTCGCTCCTTCGCTTCTGAGCCCTCTACTGTGCCCGCCGAACACTTTACATAGACATATGAGGTATGTGCTTACTCGAGAGAAATTGGGCTACAAATATAAGTATACATTTTCTCCTTTTACCCCTTGTAAAAATTCAAAAATTGGGTCTACAAGAACATGCAAGTGTAAAAAATGAAGATTGTGAATTTTCTCCTTCACTTTGCTGCTATTCCTGTGAAACACCTAAAGGGTTAAAACGCTGACTGAATGTCATTTTGAATACTTTGGGGGGTGCAGTTTTTATAATGGGGTCATTTATGGGGTATTTCTAATATGAAGACCCTTCAAATCCACTTCAAACCTGAACTGGTCCCTGAAAAATTGTGATTTTGGAAATTTTGTGAAAAATTGGAAAATTGCTGCTGAACTTTGAAGCCCTCTGGTGTCTTCCAAAAGTAAAAAATCGTAAATTTTATGATGCAAACATAAAGTGGACATATTGTATATGTGAATAAAAAAAATAATTATTTGGAATATCCATTTTCCTTACAAGCAGAGAGCTTCAAAGTTAGAAAAATGCAAAATTTTCAATTTTTTCATCAAATTTTGGAATTTTTCACTAAGAAACGATGCAAGTATCGACAAAATTTTACCAATAACATAAAGTAGAATATGTCACGAAAAAACAATCTTGGAATCAGAATGATAGGTAAAAGCGTCTTAGAGTTATTAATGCTTAAAGTGACAGTGGTCAGATGTTCAAAAAACGCTCTGGTCCTAAGGTGTAAAATGGCCTGGTCCTTAAGGGGTTAACCACTTAAGGACAAAGGACGTACCTGTACGCCCTTGTCCCACTCCCCTTCTATAACGCAGGCTCAGGAGCTGAGCTTGTGTCATAGCAGGGTGGTCCCTGTGCCCATTAGTGGCCGGGACCTGTGGCTAATGCTGGACATCACTGATCATGGTGATGCCCGCCATTAACCCTTTAGACATCTAAAATGAAAACAAAACAGTCCCGG
The DNA here is from genome assembly GCF_029499605.1 of Hyla sarda. Lineage (NCBI taxonomy): Eukaryota > Metazoa > Chordata > Amphibia > Anura > Hylidae > Hyla > Hyla sarda. Next base: position 169,553,048 of record NC_079193.1, read on the forward strand.
CAGCTCACCATTGCTGAACGGGACCACTGCAGTGTCCCGATCAGCTGAGAGGATGGCGGAGGGGCCCTTACCTGCCTCCTTGCTGAGCAAAGCACCGATAACACTGATCAATGCTATGCTATGGCATAGCATTGAACAATGTATGCAATGTAAAGATTGCAGGGTATAGCCCCCATGAGGACAAAAAAAAAAAAGTAAAGTAATTTAACCCCTTCCCTAATAAAAGTTTGAATCACTCCCCTTTTCCCATAAAGAAAAAAAAGTAAACAAAAATCAACATGTCGCCGCGTATGTAAATGTCTGAACTATAAATATATAACGTTAATTAAACTGCACGGTCATTAAGGTGGGTAAAACTCCTAGCACGATATACACCCTGAATTACCCCCCACTTCCTCTTCTCCAAAATTCCAGCTAAATTACTGAGAAGGGGTAAGCTCCCGCTCACTTTATGGGCAGATGTCAGTTGATCAAAACGATCAGCTTTGCTCTTCTTTACCCCATGCAAACCTTTATCCGTATTATTAAAACACTCCAATTTTAAGTCCTTGAACTCAGCTTTTACAAAATTCATTGGGGCGGGTAAATGACCTAGGATTGCCCTTTCTAAACTCATGCTGGGAAAGCAGGATGGGCGTTTGAACTTCCCTAATCTGAGAGGTTATAACTTATCCTGCCTGTTTTGATTTGTGGTGGACTGGATCCACAATGCCTGCTTCCATGCCATCCACGACCTGGAGATGGCATTAGCCACCCCATGGGATCTCTCAGCTCTTCTCTACACTTTCTACTCTAAACTACCACCCTTGGTGAAGCGCTCTGTACTATTGAGAGATACTGTGGAGACATGGAAGGAGGTTCGTAAAGTATTCCAACTCCCTTTTCTAGTTTCTAAACACCACCCCTTGATAAATCACCCGGAACTCCCAACGGGTATTCTTCCTAAGGTGTACACGGTGTGGACAACCAAGGGTGTGATCGCAGCTCGTCATTTTATTGATAAACCAAACAAATGTTGGCTCTCTCCAACGTCCCTGCGTCCCAAATATGACTTACCGTCCTCCCATATGTTCCCTGTAAACCAATTATACTCTTTTTTTTAAGTGTCCGTCTGAGAAATCTAGATAAGGAGTCGCAGGACCATGGGTTGGACGATCTAATTGGCTCAGGACCCCGTAAGCTCTCAATTTCCACCATTTACTCCGCCATCAGGAGAGTCATCCTGAAAGTTGATCCCGCCACCCTCTTTGCCTCGTGGTCTACATGGGTGCTGATCTCTTTCACTGTGTGTTGCAGGGATGGAATATAGTCTGCAGATGTATCACCATCCCCTTGACTAAGCTATGGCACGGTGTGTGGCTCTCATACTGCTGCTTATTTGCAACTTGTTTTGTCCTATGTTAGACACTTGGGGTGTGACTTTACCGTATACCCCAAGAGCTTTACTCTTCCACCAATTCCAACCACCAGAACCAGACCAGTAGGCTCCTCCTAAAATGCCCCAAATGGTACACTTTGTCCTTTTAGTAGCCTTACATTGTATCATTGCCTCCTGGCTCTCGCCCTCTACCCCTACCTTGCCTAGAATTGACTCAAAGACAGAAGACCACTCACGCCGAGAAGTTTTTTGACAAGTGGAAGGTACTTATTCTTTCTCATTACACTGACATGTGAAATAGTAGATATTGTCAGACAATTTAGCTCCACTAAATGGTACTGTCTTGGGGCAATAGGGAACACAATGGGGGCCTTACAGTTACCAATGTAGCTCCATGACTGGCTTGCAGGTTTTTTCACACCATTCAGCAGTATCCTCAACCCATATTGATCCTTGTATTGCTTATTTTTTGTTAACTTGTTTGCTCCATTTTGCCTCTGAATGTTCTTGCCTGATCTCCTGGAATGCACATTGATATCTATTGACAATTTTAAGCTCCTGTTTTTCCTTTTTTTTCTCTTTTTGTACGTTATGTATTGGAAAAAATTTCAATAAAATGCGTTTTAAAAAAAAACTGCACGGTCTATGGCATATATGTAAAAAAAATACCAAAGTCCAATATTGCGCATTTTTTGGTCACTTTGTATACCCTAAAAAAATGTATAAAAAGTGAACAAAAAGACCCATCAAAACAAAAATGTTACCGATAAAAACTAAAGATCATAGCAAAGAAAATGAGCCCTCATAAAGCTACGTATATGGAAAAATAAAAAAGTTATAGGGGTCGAAGTGGACATTTTTGAACATGCTAATTTAAAAAAAAAGTAAAACTAAATTTTGCCCCACAAATATATATTTTTTTGGTTTCTCCGTAGATTTTGTGGTGAAATTATTGATGTCATTACAAAGTAAAATTGGTGGCGCAAAAAACAAGCACTCATATGGTTCTGCAGGTGGAAAATTTTACGCGTTATGGGTATGTTCACACTACAGAATTCCCGCCCATTAGTGTGAATTCTCCGTGAGACCCGTTCACACTGCGGAGTTTCAGCAGTGGGCTGCTGAAATTGTTCCGTACAAAGAAAGAACATGTTCATTGTTTGCGTGGATTCCGTGAGCACTGCATAGCCATCAATGGTGACGGCTCAGTCCCCCGCGGCCCTAGCGCAGAAGTATTTTTGGCGGCGGCTGCCAAACGGAATTTCCACAGAGATTCCACAGTGTGAATGCACCCTTAGAAGTTGAGGTGGAAAAAATGAAAGTGCAAAAATGAAAAGCCCCGATGTCCTGAAGGTTTTATGTATGCCTCCCACAGCAGGAACTCCTCTCCCCCCATGGCAGGTATGTCTCCTGAGTAGGCAGGCAGTCCTCCCCATCAGGTAGAAGTCCGGAAGGTCAGCCAGGTAGCCCCTTCCAGTAGGCATGTAATTCCCCTAGTAGGCAGGTAGTCCCCAGATTAGCCCTCCTCCAGTAGGAAGGTAGTTCCCAAATTTGCCATGCCCAGAAGGCAGATAGTCTTTCCCTACCTTATAAAATTAAATAATAATACATAAAAAATAAACTCACAACAGCAGCAGACAGGCTGCCTCCTTCCTCTTCCACTCTTGTGCAGGTGTTGTTTAGTGCCAACTCCTGTGTTGTCTTGGCTGTGTGCTTAGGGTCGATAAAAAATTGACCAGTTATCCATAGCAACCAATCAGAATACTTTATCTTTCAGAGGCCTTTTTTTTTTTCAAATTCGTCAAATTTATTGTAAAGAAAACACATCATACCAAAACATAGTGAACAAAGAGGCAGTGAAGGACCGGTCGGCCTTGTGAGACCCGAAACAAAGCACGTCAGTAAATAGGCATGAAAATATAAATACAAATTAAACAACAGTCAGCTGTAGACCATGGGGCATTGTATGGAGAGACGAACAAGTGCAGTGACCCACAAGGATATGAGGCTATGGGTGGGGCAGAGCTAAACACAGCAGGTGTCACCATGGTATAGAGGGGGCAGAAAAGCACATATACTCCGATAATGCAAGAAAAAAAGGGAAGAATTAGCAACTGTTCCTACGGAAAATCACATACAAAGAAATCAGAGAGAGAAACTGTAAGAAGGAAACAAAAAAGGAAAGAGAATGGAGAAAGAAGAGCCAGAAAAAAAAAAATGAATGAATGCCTGATGAAGCTGCGGAAGCGGTGAAATGCGTTGCATTCTGGGAAATAAACTACCCTTGATTTTATCTTACCTTGGCTGTCTGTGTCCTGCGCTACGTGGAACCGGCATTCCTGCTGAAGCCATCCTCTTTTTACAATTTCCCATGATAGACACATGTACCTCTAAGTAAATCATATTACCTTAAAACAAAGGGGCAATATTATCCCCATACATACACTGCTCAAAAAAAATAAAGGGAACACTAAGATAACACTTCCTAGATCTGAATGATTACTAATCGTATGAAATACTTTTGTCTTTACATAATTTTTGTGTGATTTTGTTGTCAGCACATTCAACTATCAATGGAAATCAAATTTATTAACCCATGGAGGTCTGGATACGGAGTGACACTCAAAATCAAAATTTAAAACCTCACTACAGGTTGATCGAACTTTGATGTAATGTCCTTAAAACAAGTCAAAATGAGGCTCAGACGGGTGTGTGGCCTCCACGTGCCTGGATGACCTCCCTACAATGCCTGGGCATGCTCCTGATGAGGTGGCTGATGGTCTCCTGACAGGGTGGCAGATGGTCTCCTGAGGGATGTCCTCCCAGACCTGGACTTAAGAATCCGCCAACTCCTGGACAGTCAGAGTTGGTGGATGGAGCGAGACATGATGTCCCAGATGTACTCAATCGGATTCAGGTCTGGGGAACGGATGGGCCAGTCCATAGCATCAATGCCTTCCTCTTGCAGGAACTGCTGACACACTCCAGCCACATGAGGTCTAGCATTGTCTTGCATTAGGAGAAACCCAGGGCCAACCGCACTAGCATATGGTCTCACAAGGGGTCTGAGGATCTCATCTTTGTACCTTATGCCAGTCAGGCTACCTCTGGCAAGCACATGGAGGATGTTGCAGGCAGCAGAACATTCTCCACGGCGTCTCCAGACTCTGTTACATGTGCTTAGTGTGAACCTGCTTTCAACTGTGACGGGCACAGGGCGCCAGTGGTGAATTAGCCAATCTTGGTGTTCTCTGGCAAATGCCAAACGTCCTGCTCGGTGTTTGGCTGTTAGCACAACCCCCTACCTGTGGACGTCTGGCCCTCATACCACCCTCATGGAGTCTATTTCTGATAGTTTGAGTGAACACATGCACGTTTGTGGCCTGCTGGAGGTCATTTTGCAGGGCTCTGGCAATGCTCCACCTTGCACAAAGGCGGAGGTAGCAGTACTGCTGCTGGGTTGTTGCCCTCCTACGGCCTCCTGATGTACTGGCCTGTCTCCTGGTACCACCTCCATGCTCTGGACACTACACTGACAGATACAGCTCACATTGTCACAGCTCACTTTGATGTGCCATCCTGGATGAGCTGCACTACCTGAGCCACATATGTGGGTTGCAGACTCCGTCTCATGGTTCCACTAGAGTGAAAGCACTGCCAGTATTCAAAAGTGACCAAAACATCAGCCAGGAAGCATTGGAACTGAGAGGTGGTCGGTGGTCACCAAATGCAGAACCACTCCTTTATTGGGGGTGTCTTGCTGATTGCCTATAATTTCCACCTGTTGTCTGTTCCATTTGCACAACATCATGTTAAATTGATTTTCAAATCAGTGTTGCTTCCTGAGTGGACAGTGTGATTTCACAGAAGTGTGATTGACTTGAAGTTACATTGTGTTGTTTAAGTGTTCCCTTTAGTTTTTAAGCAGTGTATTACTATCATACTGTTGCTGACCAAATCCTGTATACTGAGACCAATATTACCAGTATACAAGGAGTATTATCACCATACATATTACCATCATAATGTTACTGTCCAAATCCTGTACACAAAGACCAATATTACCAGTAATACCAGTATACAAGGAGAAAATATCACCATACATACTACATCATACTGTTACTGACCGAATCCTACCAATAATATTAGCATACAAGAAGTAAATATTATCAATATACAGTGATCATATAGTGGTAGATATTAGCTCTACACAGGCTCTGCAACCCATGTAAGTGATTACAGTGCAGTTACATTGGTTGACTCACAGTGACGTCTACTCATTTTTCACTTTCCCTTTTCTTCACCATCCAACCAGATTGTCATCACAATTTCTTCCAGCCACAACTTGTCTTCACAGAACCTGCCCGTCAAACATTTTAGGCTCTGCCATTTTCCAGCCCCTATGGTGCCCTAAACAGTAACAATACCCCCAGGTGTCCTACACAGTCAAGTAGGTAGATAACTGAGTTGGGGGGAGAGTAGGTAGGTCCCCCAGTGTTAAGTAGATAGATCCCTTCTCATAGTTTCCCCCTTTACTCAGGTGCCCCAGAGTAGGTAGGTGCCACCTATAGGTAGGTCCCTCTGAAGATAGCTTCCCACTGTAGATCATTACTACCAGTAGGTAGTAGCAGCTCCCTATATGTAGGGGGTTACTCCTGTAGGTTAGTATAATCGCCTTCTGTATATAGTTGCAGCCCCCAGTATATAGTAGTAGCAGAAGCCCCCATTAGGTAGTAGAAGCAGCCCCCTTTAGGGAGTGGTGGTAGTAGTAGTAGTGGTAGTCCCCTTTAGGTAGCAGTCGTAGACTATCTTTTTAACAGACTGTAGAAGTGGTAAATTTAAAAAAAAATTGGGACAAAGGGACATACCTTGATTTCCCTACCTGGTGTCAACTTCTTGGGCCTATAAACAAAGTATTATACATTTTAAACAGGTCATGCAACAATCAATTTATGGTCAAAATCCAATATTTAGTACGGATACCAATATAAGAAAGTTAATAACCTAGATTAAGAATATTATAGTATATATTCCTCTTATGTCATTACACAAAACAAACACTTCCATGCATAGTTAAAATTGGTCAAATATGTAAATGCAACATTAGTAGGTTTTACTATAATGAAGAAAAGGTTCAGCACCTCATGTGAAGCAGACAGATCTTTATTTAGGCAATAAACAACAAAATCCAAGACATCAACAACAGGGGTACATCAACTTACATATTTGAGGACACACTTGTCCCTTCATTGCTCATTGTAATAGCTTTTCTTCAAATTTTTTGTTTGCATATAGTTCACTTTTTGTTTAGTTTTTTCATGAAATTTTTTATTACACAAACTGCAAGGACAGTCAAACCTCTTCAAAAAGACCACCCCTTATTCAAACAAGATTTCTTGAAAAAATTTTCAGTTCCATCATCTGTTATATTTTCTTTCAGATGTCCATCCATCTAAAAGACCATTTTAAATACAAATTTGGGTGATTGTCTCAAAGAGGCTTTGCTTTACTATATTTTAATAGAGTAACCTATTCCAACTTTATCTCCTAAGGGTGCGTTCACACAGCCGTCTGTCCCCGTTTATTTTATTTATTTTTTTTATCCCCGTTTTGTTTGCTTTTTTGCAGGCTGTAAACGGATTCAAAACTGTTTAAAAAAAAAATCACATTCATGTCAATGGGATTTTATTTAAAATCCATTTGCACCAGTCTGCACTCATTTCCGTATTTTGTGACGGCACATGCAGATTTTTTCTTCCGTCCAAAAAATGGAAGAAAAAGCAGATACAGTAAATTTAACATTGAAGTCTATGGAAAACGGATGAGCCTTTAATGTCATTCATTTGCATCCGTTTTTTGATCTGTTTTTACTTTTGAACATGCTCAGGACAAAAAATATATATTTTTTTGGGTTTATTAACTGAACAAAAACGGATCCATACGGATATTATATAACGTTATTGTCTTTTTTAAGTCCGTTTTTTATTTTGACAGGAGAAGAACGGAACTGGTCTAGACGGCTGTGTGAGCGCAGCCTAAGTTACTTTAAAACATGTATTTTGATCAAATATTTTGATTAAGGCTAGAGCTCCAAGGCAAGAAGCCTCATTGTTTCCCTATGAGGGAAAAAGATGCAGACAACTTACAATAACCGCAAGAATTCCAGCAATGTCAGAATTATTGTGTTGACACTCTGCTTGTCTCCACATTGGTAAACTTGTTACACACTGATCACAATAATGCTGCTATTTCACTGAAATTTTTTATAAATTCTATTGCCTTTAAAAAAAAAAAAAAAAAAAAAAAATTTACTTTACCTTTTCATCTTGGTTTTCATTTTTTTTTTTTTTAATGTAAGAGCATTAAGACTACAGAACACCCTACAAAATAATGTTGTAAATACTATATAATTTGTTAAAGACAGGTTGGATACTTTTCTTGTTTAAAAAAAATTGTAATTATAAGTTATATGTAAAAGAATTATGTTTACTAGATCAAGGGATTTCTTATTGTGCCATATTAGGTGCCAGGGAGGATACCTCCCTCTAACTAGCAAACAATGGTCAAATGACTAATAAGCATAATGGGGGAGATTTATCAAAACCTGTGTAGAGGAAAAGTGGTGCTTCTTTCATTTTTTACAGGTTTCTTTAAAACATGTTCCACCTCTGAATACCGGCAGCCCCAATGCCTGCATTGCAAAACCATGGCAAATCTCTGTAGGACCTTAACACATGGTAACTGGCTGTGCAGCACACTATTGCTATGCGTGCACCCAACCCTATAGAACTTTGCTGATGTTCTAAGCCAACAGCTATAGTTCAAGTCAGGGGAACTTCAACTAAAGCTACATTTTCCATTTAGGCAGCAGGATTTTTCTTTTATTTTCCTCTGCAGTGTTTATAATTTTAAAATATTTTGGAAAATTTGCTTTATCTCCTAACAAAAAAACAAACTGTCCACAACGGAGGATTAAAGTGACACCTGGATTTAATAAATTAATATAGTTTTTAAGATTTACAATAAAGATATTCACAAAATTCTTCATTTGGTATTCCACATATTCCCACTCTGGTATACAATGTCCACACAAATTCAATGATGTTGTTAATGTATTTGAGTAGAATCAAGCCATTTTATGACTTCTGTTCTAATATTATTGGAGAACTCTGCTGAAGAACATCCCCCCCCCCCACCCCCACACCGCCCGCTATTTCATTCCTTTAAAAAAAAGTTATCAGGAGTTTGTGGAGGTATGCAATTATTTTCTAAAGTCTTCTCTGTCCCTTTCACTCCCTTGCCAATTGAGAAGGAAATGTTAAAGGCGAAGTTTTGGATTTTCCAGATTTGCGTTCATAGTTAACAAGACGTTGACCGACAAGATATCTAAAAGAAGACAAAAAAAAAAAAAAGATGGAATAAACACAGGAAAAAAGCATACATTCTAAGGTTATGAAATAAGGACAGGTCCACCTATGTAATTATAGGTCACATTAAAATGCAGCAAAGATGAGCAGGTACAAAGTGTTCTAGGAAAAGAGCATACATATTTTGCTGCACATTTTATCATTGACTGAGGGTGCATTCACACTACGGATTGTCTGCCTGGAGAAATTCCACAGTAGGCGCTGACAGATTCAGCACTAGAAATGCTCAGATATGCACAATCATCATGCATGGCTACATAGATCTGAGCAGATTAGTTTTTTATTCTGCAGTGTGCACAGTGTAGCAAAATCCCATCGAAAATATTGGGGGGCTGCTGCTGCATTGGAATTTCAAGCGAACAAAGTTTTTAAAATAGGGAGAATGAACATGTTATACTGTTGTTTAGTGATTAGTCTTTATCAAAACTGGAAAACCAGGTGAAATTGGAAAAGAATATCGTGCAAAGTTAATTTATTTCAGTAATGCAATTTAAAAAGGTGAAACTAATATAGGAGAGAGACTCATTACATGCAAAGCTAGATATGACAAATCACGGCTTGCACTAATTGTGATGATTATGGCTTACAGCTCATGAGAACCACAAAGCCCCCCCCCCCCCAATTACTATGATTTGGGGAGCCATGTCATCTGCTGGTGTTGGTCACTGTGTTTCATTAAGTCCAGGGTCAATGCATCTGTCTACCAGAAGATTTTGGTGCACTTCATGTTTCCTTTGCTTTTAAGTTGCATTAATGAAATACAATGGACTTTTGCACGATATTCTAATTTTTCGAGTTTCACCTGTAGGCTATGAACACCACACCAGCTTATAGTGTGCCTGTCGTTAAAGGGGTACTCCCTACCTAATACCAGAAAGTTAAACAGATTTGTAAATTACTTCTTTTTATAAATCTTAATCCTTCCAGTACTTATCAGCTGCTGTATGTTCCATAGGAAGTTCTTTTCTTTTTGAATTTATTTTCTGTCTGACCACAGTGCTCTCTGCTGACATTTTAGAAACTGTCCGGAGCAGGATAGGTTTGCTATGGGGATTTGCTCCTACTTTGGTAAGTTCTTAAAATGGACAGAGGTTTTAGCAGAGAGCACTGTAGTCAGACAGAAAAGAACTTCCTCTGGAACATACAGTAGCTCATAAGTACTGGAAGGATTAAGAATTTTAAATAGAAGTAATATACAAATCTGTTTAACTTTCTGGTACCAGTTGCTTTAAAAACAAAAATGCTTTCCAGTAGAGAACCCCTTTAACAAAAACTTTTTATATAATGTATATAATACCATAATACATATATTTGTAATATACATTGGTTAAAAAATTTGTATATTTTTGTCCTACAGCTATGGGCTCTGCGCACAGAGGACAAGCAGGGCTCTGCGCACAGAGGACAAGCAGGGCTCTGCGCACAGAGGACAAGCAGGGCTCTGCGCACAGAGGACAAGCAGGGCTCTGCGCACAGAGGACAAGCAGGGCTCTGCGCACAGAGGACAAGCAGGGCTCTGCGCACAGAGGACAAGCAGGACTCTGCGCACAGAGGACAAGCAGGACTCTGCGCACAGAGGACAAGCAGGACTCTGCGCACAGAGGACAAGCAGGACTCTGCGCACAGAGGACAAGCAGGACTCTGCGCACAGAGGACAAGCAGGACTCTGCGCACAGAGGACAAGCAGGACTCTGCGCACAGAGGACAAGCAGGACTCTGCGCACAGAGGACAAGCAGGACTCTGCGCACAGAGGACAAGCAGGACTCTGCGCACAGAGGACAAGCAGGACTCTGCGCACAGAGGACAAGCAGGACTCTGCGCACAGAGGACAAGCAGGACTCTGCGCACAGAGGACAAGCAGGACTCTGCGCACAGAGGACAAGCAGGACTCTGCGCACAGAGGACAAGCAGGACTCTGCGCACAGAGGACAAGCAGGACTCTGCGCACAGAGGACAAGCAGGACTCTGCGCACAGAGGACAAGCAGGACTCTGCGCACAGAGGACAAGCAGGACTCTGCGCACAGAGGACAAGCAGGACTCTGCGCACAGAGGACAAGCAGGACTCTGCGCACAGAGGACAAGCAGGACTCTGCGCACAGAGGACAAGCAGGACTCTGCGCACAGAGGACAAGCAGGACTCTGCGCACAGAGGACAAGCAGGACTCTGCGCACAGAGGACAAGCAGGACTCTGCGCACAGAGGACAAGCAGGACTCTGCGCACAGAGGACAAGCAGGACTCTGCGCACAGAGGACAAGCAGGACTCTGCGCACAGAGGACAAGCAGGACTCTGCGCACAGAGGACAAGCAGGACTCTGCGCACAGAGGACAAGCAGGACTCTGCGCACAGAGGACAAGCAGGACTCTGCGCACAGAGGACAAGCAGGACTCTGCGCACAGAGGACAAGCAGGACTCTGCGCACAGAGGACAAGCAGGACTCTGCGCACAGAGGACAAGCAGGACTCTGCGCACAGAGGACAAGCAGGACTCTGCGCACAGAGGACAAGCAGGACTCTGCGCACAGAGGACAAGCAGGACTCTGCGCACAGAGGACAAGCAGGACTCTGCGCACAGAGGACAAGCAGGACTCTGCGCACAGAGGACAAGCAGGACTCTGCGCACAGAGGACAAGCAGGACTCTGCGCACAGAGGACAAGCAGGACTCTGCGCACAGAGGACAAGCAGGACTCTGCGCACAGAGGACAAGCAGGACTCTGCGCACAGAGGACAAGCAGGACTCTGCGCACAGAGGACAAGCAGGACTCTGCGCACAGAGGACAAGCAGGACTCTGCGCACAGAGGACAAGCAGGACTCTGCGCACAGAGGACAAGCAGGACTCTGCGCACAGAGGACAAGCAGGACTGCGCACAGAGGACAAGCAGGACTCTGCGCACAGAGGACAAGCAGGACTCTGCGCACAGAGGACAAGCAGGACTCTGCGCACAGAGGACAAGCAGGACTCTGCGCACTGCCCACTGAGGACAGGCAGGGCTCTGCGCACAGAGGACAAGCAGGACTCTGCGCACTGCCCACTGAGGACAGGCAGGGCACTGTGCAGCAAGGCTCTTTAAATGCTCCTGACTCACACATCAGGATGATTGACAAGCTACGAGCCTGCCCAGAGCCCTGCCCTCTGTTCCTGTGTTTGGACTCCTCATAGAGACACACAAGCAACTGCTGCAGGGACAGCATTTTTTCACCCAAATGTATGGTATATTACAAATGTACATATAATGGTATTAGCTACATTAATTCAAATGTTTTTTTTTATGACAGGCACACTTGAAACTGTAGCATGGGGGGGGGGGGGGGGGGAGAAAAAAATATGTGGTGTACAAGTATAGAGAGATAATAGAGCTTACAGAGCACAATGTAGATTTTGGCAAAGCTAAGAAATCTTTACAGCTACGAAGAGAATATTTTTTGAACCATAAGAAGTACAAAGCTAGAATATAAAAATTCCCTTTATTTAACTGTTCCTTATTGTACTAGTAATAAACTTTTAAATATACACATAGGACTTTCATATATTATATTAAGGAGTGAAAAAAGGTCATACTTGTCATTCTTAATGTGCTCATAAAGTCGCTTAAACTGTCGGATTTGGAAAGACAGGACCCCCATTAGTATCACCACCATCAGCAAGAATGGATAAATGCGACGCTGAACTAGATTCTGCATTTCAAAGGTTACACCTGTAAGGTAAAGAAATCAAGCCACTAGTATAAAACACAGTTGATCATACATGAATACAATATTTAGATGGACAGTCTCTTTTACCCCACTTTAGGTAAACGTACCTGACTTTCCCACCTTTTACACAAACAGACAGATGGGCTGATATAAGGGCTGATTAAGTTTACACTGCTGCTGGGCTTCGCCAAAGGGAGCTCCGTCGCTTAACCCATTTAACGTACGGTAGTTGAGCTAAGAAAAAACAATACTGCATATCCTATTTTTTTCTCCTCCGCTCAACTCCTGCAAAATACTGGACACCCAGCGGATCCCATTTAACCCTTTCCCACAAAATCAGGTACATGTACGTGATGATTAGGGATGACTTACCGCATCACCACGTACACGTACCTGATGAGAATAAACTGCACAGCCGAGCCTCCCTGAAGCCGGCCAGGGACCAATCGCAGCGGTCCCCAGTCGGCGATCGCTGCTATTGGTCCGTCAGTACAGAAAGACCAATAGCAGGGATCTGGCAGGGGTCTTCTCCTTTCCCCTCTCCTCAGTCGCTTCACTGCGTCAAGCGATCGGTGGTGAGGGGGGCCCCGGAGGAGGCCACCCGCATGCACTCAGGATCGGTGTCCACGCTCAGATCCTGGGTTAACCCTGTAGACGCTGCGGTCACTGAGGCTGCAGTGTCTATTGGGATAACAGAGGGAGGGAGCTCCCTCTGTCACCGATTGGTGCTCTGCAAAGTGAAAGCAGAGCGCCGATGGTTGCAACCGGAGGCCTTACACTGGCCTCCGTTGTCATGGCAACATGAGCGATCAGTCCCTATCCTATGCCTGTCAGTACTGACAGACATAGGCATAATTCAATGGAGTACAAATGTGTACTCCATTGAATTAGGTGTATAATAGTAAAAAAAAAAAACTAAGTGTGAAAAAAAAAAGAAAGTGAAAAAAAATAATAAAATAAATTATATTTGCGCATAATACACCCCCCAAAACTAGATGCCAGGATTGTTTCCAGATCTAAATCCTGTTGAACACCTGTGGAGGGATCTTAAAATTGCTGTTGGGAAAAGGCGCCCTTCCAATAAGAGACCTAGAGCAGTTTGCAAAGGAAGAGTGGTCCAACATTCCGGCTGAGAGGTGTAAGAAGCTTATTGATAATTATAGGAAGCGACTAATTTCAGTTATTTTTTCCAAAGGGTGTGCAACCAAAAATTAAGTTAAGGGTGCCAAAAAAAATTTCCAGCCCATTTTTGGAGTTTGATGTGACATTATGTCCAATTTGCTTTTTTTTCCTGTTTTCGGTTTAGTTCCAATACACACAAAGGGAATAAACGTTTATAGCAAAACGTGTTACTGCAATCCTTTTCTGTGAGAATCCATTTTCATGAAAAATGTCAGGGGTGCCAACATTTACGGTCATGACTGTAAAACATTTTTTATATATAAAAAGAAGCCCTTCCTCTAATAAAAACTAAAAAAAAAAAAACACCCCTTTTTTCAATTTAACTTCTTTTGAGATAAAAAGAAAGTACACTGCTCAAAAAAAATTAAGGGAACACTTAAACAACACAATGTAACTTCAAGTCAATCACACTTCTGTGAAATCACACTGTCCACTCAGGAAGCAACACTGATTGACAATCAATTTCACATGTTGTTGTGCACATGGAACAGACAACAGGTGGATATTATAGGCAATTAGCAAGACACCCCTAATAAGGTAGTGATTCTGCAGGTGGTGACCACAGACCACTTCTCAGTTCTTATGCTTCCTGGATGATGTTTTGGTCACTTTTCAATGCAGGCGGTGCTTTCACTCTAGTGGTAGCATGAGACGGAGTCTATAACCCACACAAGTGGCTCAGGTACTGCAGCTCATCCAGGATGGCACATCAATGCGAGCTGTGGCAAGAAGGTTTGCTGTGTCTGACAGCATAGTGTCCAGAGCATGGAGGTGCTACCAGGAGACAGGCCAGTACATCAGGAGACATTGAGGAGGCCGTAGGAGGGCAATAACCCAGCAGCAGGACCGCTACCACCGCCTTTGTGCAAGGAGGAGCACTGCCAGAGCCCTGCAAAATGACCTCCAGCAGGCCACAAATGTGCATGTGTCCATTCAAACAGTCAGAAACAGACTACATGAGGGCCCAACATCCACAGGTGGGGCTTGTGCTTACAGCCCAACACCATGCAGGACGTTTGGCATTTGCCAGAGAACACCAAGATTGGCAAACTCGCCACTGGCGCCCTGTGCTCTTCACAGATGAAAGGAGGTTCACACTAAGCACATGTGACAGACGTGACAGAGTCTGGAGATGCCGTAGAGATTGTTCTGCTGCCTGCAACATCCTCCATCATGACCGGTTTAGCGGTGGGTCAGTAATGGTGAGGGGTGGCATTTCTTTGGGGGCTGCACAGCCCTCCATGTGCTTGTCAGAGGTAGCCTGACTGCAATTAGGTACCGAGATGAGATCCTAAGACCCTTGTGAGACCATATTGCTGGTGCGGTTGGCCCTGGGTTCCTCCTAATGCAAGACAATGGTAGACCTCATGTGGCTGGAGTGTGTCAGCAGTTGCTGAAAGAGGAAGGCATAGATGCTATGGACTGACCCGCCCGTTACCCAGACCTGAATCAGATTGAGCACATCTGGGACATCATGGCTCGCTCCATCCACCAACGCCACGTTGCACCAAAGACTGTCCAGGAGTTAGCGGATGCTTTAGTCCAGGTCTGGGAGGACATCCCTCAGGAGACCATCTGCCACCTCATCAGGAGCATGCCCAGGCATTGTAGGGAGGTCATACGGGCACGTGGAGGCCACACACACTACTGAAACTCATTTTGACTTGTTTTAAGGACATTACATCAAAGTTGGATCAACCTGTAGTGTCTTTTCCACTTTGATCTTGAGTGTGACTCCATATTCAGACCTCCATGGGTTAAAACATTTGACTTCCATTGATCTATTTTGTGTGATTTTGTTGTCTGCATATTCAATTATGTAAAGACGAAAGTATTTCATAAGATTAGTTCATTTATTCAGATCTAGGATATGTTATCTTAGTGTTCCCTTTATTTTTGAGCAGTGTATAACCTTTGCATTAATTTAGTTAAAGAGATATTTCAATCTCAGCAAGTCATCTTGTATCCAAAGGATAGGGAATAAGATTCTGATTGGTAGGGGTCTGGCTGCTGAGAACCCCACTGATCTCGAGAACAGGGAGATAATTGTCCCCAGAATGAATGGAGCGCACTGCATATGCAGGCCAGCACTCTATTCATTGTCTATGGGGATTGCTCTGTTATAAAAAGGAATATAGTGCATACCTTTCCACATTTTCACAAACCAATTTCAGACATCCTTATTGGCACAAACGTATTTTGCATGAGCGTAAGGTGCTTAGTAATTGACACATTGATGTCACTTAGAATGTACATTATGCCTAAAATAAAACAAACATTTTGTTCTACCCTGATCCTATGTCCTTTTATACTTTCACTAAAAATGTTTGTACTTAGATGCAGCCTCTGTACATGGGTCATAACCATCCAAAGCTAATGGAGAGCAACACATTTAAAGTTAAAATTGGGCCTTTGCACTATAGCATTCATTTTGGGGAGAATTCTGAAAACCTGTCCAGAGGAAAAGTTGCTGAGTTGCCCATAGCAACCAATCAGATCGCTTCTTTCATTTTTCAGAGGCCTTTCAAAAAATGAAAGAAGCGATCTGATTGGTTGCTATGGGCAACTCAGCAACTTTTCCACTGGACTGGTTTTCATAAATCTCCCCCTTTAGGAATAAACATTAATCATTGAATAAACAGCCTTAAAACACAGCATGTAACTTAAAACTTTTTTCTGATTAAATATAAAAAAGCAAAAAAACTAAAGAAACACGTACAAAATGAATTGATATCTAATTAAAAATAAGAAGCTCAACGTGTCACTAAGAATACAGCATAAAGCACCTTGAGGCTAGGTTTCCACACAGGATTTTTATGGCTTTTACCTTTTTTTACCACTATAGTTTTTAGCCCAAAGAGGTGTATTCAAAATTCAGAAATGGGAAAATTACTTGTACTTCTCCTTCCTGCTGGATCAACTTCTGACTTTGGCTCAATAACAGCCGTGGCAGTTTAAAAAAAAAAAAATTGCACTTTTTCATGAAAGCCCCAAAAGCTACTGGCCATAAAGATCTAAAGGTTTGCAAGGCTTAATAAACTTTTAAAATGAGCTGAAAATGATACAAGAAATATAATGTATATACAAATCTGGCCCCTATAATATTTCTAAAATGTAATTACAATATAGCAGATGACAGAGGTTACGTACCAATTAACATTACGATTCCAGCAGAAATAATGTATGGTATACACAGCGACAGCAAAAGAACAGCTATAACTGGAGCAGCCAGTTTGCCAAGTATGAAATGTAGATCAATATTGCGTATTCCATTGGCATATACCTATTGAGAAAAACAATCCATGAAATTATTTAAACAAGAAAAATACAATTTACAGCATAACCTATGCTAAAAGTATTTGACTCATTCATTTGTTTTGTGAGGATGAACAAGTATACACATGGCCATGGGCTCTAGTGGCTTAACCTGTTATTTCCGATCACCACCGCTCGCCGGGCGGTAATTGGACCGGGATGACTGCTGATATCTATGAAATGTCTGGGGGGTCCTGAGACAACCCCCGCCCCCCCCCCAATGTCGGCAATCGCCGCAAATCGCCAGTCAATTCAGACCGGCGATTTGCGGCGATTCTGGGCCAATCGGGTCACTGGTGACTCGATCACTCGGAAAATAAGAGTCTGACCATCCTAAAGGATAGGAGCGAGGTGGCAGGGGTGCCTCCCCCTATTCCCCGGCTACTGGTTGATCAGGACTGACCGACAAATGGCAGTTGGGGGCGGGGGGGGGGATGGATGGGGGTGTTAATGTTAAAGTTAATTTCCCCCACTCTGCCCACTAATTGAAGTCCGGGCCAAGTCGGGGGGGGGTGGGGGGGGGGGGTTTGTTGGGTAGGTGGACATGGCCGGCGGCTTACCAGCGGCATCTGATCAGCGGAGGCGGCAGCAGGAGGATGCATGCTGGAAAGTGCGGCGGGGAGAAGGCTGCAGTGAAGATCGCTGGTAAGGGATCTTCACTGTGGCCTTCTAAAAGTTGCAAATCTACAACTGCCAGCATGCCCAGACAGCCAAAGGCTGTCTGGGCATGCTGGGAGTTGTAGTTTTGCAACATCTGAATTGGCACGGTTTGGAGACCACTATATGGTGGTCTCCAAACTGTAGCCCTCCAGATGTTGCAAAACTACAATTCCCAGCATGCCCAGACTGTCAGTGCATGCTGAAAGTTGTAGTTTTGCAACATCTGGAGGACCACAGTTTGGAGACCACTACACAGTGGTCTCCAAACCATGGCCATCCAGATGCTGCAAAACTACAACTCCCAGCATGCCTGGACAGTCTTTTTTTTAGTTTTGCTACATCTGGAGGGCTACAGTTTGTAGACCACTTAGCGGTCACCAAACTGTTGTTCCCCAGTTGTTGCATAAATACAACTCCTATAATGCCTCTTGGCTGTCAGCGCATGCTGGGAGTTGTAGTTTTTCAACAGCTGGAGGCACACTGGTTGGGAAACACTGAGCTAGAGTCTGTTTCCTAACACCGTGATTCCAACCCGTGTACCTCCAGCTGTTGCAAAACAAAACTCCCAGAATGCACTGACAGACGGTACATGCTGGGAGTTGTAGTTTTGCAACAGCTGGAAGCACACAGGTTGGAATCACTGAGCTAAAGTCAGTTTCCTAACTCATTGGTTCCCCACCAGTGTGCCTACAGCTGTTGCAGTGGAAAACTCACTGTGAACCCCTGCCTGTGTGAATGTACCCTAAAAAACACTACACTACACCACACCTACACAAAATAAAAAGTAAAATACACACACACACCCCCTTACACATCCCCCTCCAATAAAAATGAAAAAAGTCTCATATGGCAGTGTTTCCTAAATAGAGCCTCCAGCTGTTGCAAAACCACAACTCCCAATATTGCCGGACAGCCATTGACTGTCCTGGCAGGCTGGGAGTTTTGCAATAGCTGGAGACACCCTGTTTGGGAAACACTGCCGTAGGGTTTTGGTGGAGACAAGCCCCATCCTTGTATCCGGGTCTGCCCCTATTGCAAATACCTAATTTAGTCCTCAAATGCGCATGGCGCCCTCTCACTTCAGACCAATGTCGTATTGCAAGGCAACAGTTTAGTGCCACATATGGGGTATTTCTGCACAAATTTTGGGGGGCTTTTTCTCCTTTTACCCCTTATAAAAAGGAAAAGTTAGGGGCTACACAAGCATGTTAGTGTAAAATAAAAAAATTTACACTAACATGCTGGTGTTGCCCCATACTTTTCATTGTAAAAGGAGAAAAAGACCAACAAAATTTGTAACGCAATTTCTCCTGAGTACGGAAATACCCCATATGTGGATGTAAAATGCTCTGCGGACGCACAACAGGGCTCAGGAGTGAGAGCGCATTATGTACACTATGTAATTTGGTGATTTGCACAGGAGTGGCTGATAGTTACAGCAGTTCTGACATGAACGCAAAAAAACAAACAAAAAAAAAAAACACCCACATGTGACCCCATTTTTAAAACTATACCCCTCAGGGAATGTAACAAGGGGTATTGTAAGCCTCAACACTCCACAGGTCTTTGACGAATTTTCATAAAAATTGGACGTGAAAATTTAAAAAGATTTTTCCCCCAATAATGATGGTGATACCAAATTTTTCCTTTACACAAAGGGTAATAGGAAAAAGTCTCCCAAAATCTGTATCGCCATTTCTACATCCCATATGTGGATGTAAAGTGCTCTGCTTGCGAACTACAGGGCTCAGAAGAGGAGGAGCGCCATTGTGCATTTGGAGAGAGAATTTGGCTGGAATCGAAGGCCATGTGTGTTTACAAAGCTCCCATGGTGGGTGCCAGAACAGTGGAACCCCCCCACATGTGACCCCATTTTGGAAACTACACCCCTCACGGAATGTAGGGGTGCAGTGAGCATTTACACCCCACAGGTGTCTGACAGATTTTTTTGAACATTCATCCGTAAAAATGAAAAATTGTATTTTTCATTTGCACAGTCCACTGTTCCAAAGATCTGTTAAACGCCAGTGGGGTGTAAATGCTCACTGCACCCCTTATTAAATATTGTGAGGGGTGTAGTTTCAAAAATGGGGTCACATGTGGGGGGATCCACTGTTCTGGCACCATGGGGGGCTTTGTTAACGCACATGGCCCCTGACTTCCATTCCAACCAAATTCTCTCTCCAAAAGCTCAATGGCACTCCTCCTCTTCTAAGCATTGCAGTGCGCCAGCAGAGCACTTTACATCCACATATGGGGTATTTCCATACTCAGAAGAAATGGGGCTAAAAATTATTTTTAAAAAATTTGGGTGGGGGGGCTTTTTTTTCTCTATTTTTCCTTATGAAAATGAAAAATGTAGGGTTACACCAGCATTTTAGTGAAAACATTTTTTTTTTTTACACTTTCACATCCAACTTTAACAAAAGTTTGCCAATCAGGCTGCTTTCACACTATAATATTCATCCGTTTTAAAGGTCCGTTTGATGTTCCGTTATGAAAACCCTGAAAATCGGCCATTAAAGGGGTAGTCCAGTGGTGAAAAACTTATCCCCTATCCTAAGGATAGGGGATAAGTTTGAGATTGCGGGGGGTCCGACCGCTGGGGCCCCCTGCGATCTCTCTGTACGGGGCCCCGGCTCTCCGCTGAGATAGCGGGTGTCGACCCCCGCACGAGGCGGCGGCCGACACGCCCCCTCAATACATCTCTATGGCAGAGCCGGAGATTGCCGAAGGCAGCACTTCGGCTCTGCCATAGAGTTGTATTGAGGGGGCGTGTCGGCCGCCGCCTTGTGCGGAGGTCGACACGCCCCCTTCCAGCGGGCTGTCGGGGCTCCATACAGGAGATCGCGGGGGGCCCCAGGGGTCGGACCCCCCGCGATCTGCAACTTATCCCCTATCCTTAGGATAGGGAATAAGTTGCTCACCACTGAATCACCACTGGACTACTCCTTTAAACGTCCGTTAGAAAAACCGATTATAGTCTATGGGATTTTTACATTATCCGTTTTAATCCATTATAGTCCGTTATTAATAACGGACGTTATTTTGTGATGGTAGAATGAACGGAAGAAATAGTGCATGCATTAATTCTCCCATTACTATCTTCCGTCACAAAATAACGTCCGTTATTAATAACGGACTATAACGGATTAAAACGGA
The DNA here is from genome assembly GCF_029499605.1 of Hyla sarda. NCBI lineage: Eukaryota > Metazoa > Chordata > Amphibia > Anura > Hylidae > Hyla > Hyla sarda. The sequence continues at coordinate 169,573,868 of NC_079193.1, forward strand.
TAATGTAAAAATTCCATAGACTATAATGGGATTTTCTAACGGACATTTAATGGCCGATTTTCAGGGTTTTCATAACGGAACATCAAACGGACCTTTAAAACGGATGAATTTTATAGTGTGAAAGCAGCCTCACCTGTGGGTATAAAGACTCAATTTACCCCTTGTTACGTTCCTTGAGGGGTGTAGTTTCCAAAAGTGTGCCATGTGTTTTTTTGTTTTATTTTTACTGTTCTGGCATCATGGGGGCTTCCTAAATGTGACATGCCCCCAAAAACCATTTCAGCAAAATTCGATCTCCAAAATGCCATTGTCGCTCCTTCCCTTCTGAGCCCTCTACTGCACCCACAGAACACTTTACATCCATATATGAGGTATTTCCTTACCTGAGAGAAAATGAATTACAAGTTTTGGGGGGCCTTTTTAGCTTTTACCCCTTGTAAAAAATGGGGCTACAATAACATGTTAGTGTAAAAAAATGGAGCTTTTGATTTTCCTCCTCCATTTTGCTGCTATTCCTGTGAAATGCCTAAAGGGTTAACAAACTTTTTGAATGTCATTTTGAATACTTTAAGGGGTGCAGTTTTCATAATGGGGTCAATTATAGGGGATTTCCCACATAAAGACCCTCATATTCACTTCAAAACTTAACTGGTCCCTGAAAAAATGTGATTTTTTATGCTCACCGTAAAATCTCTTTCTCGAATGATCCATTGGGGGACACAGACCATAGGTGTATGCTGTCACTAGGAGGCTTGACACTATGGCAACAAGAGAAGTCTGCTCCTCCCAGCAGGGTATACCTGCCCACAGGCACCTGAGGTAATCAGTTTTAGTCCCAGAGCAATAGGAGAAGACCGACAGGTCAAGAGAAAACCACAAACTGTCCGAGCAATCAGTAGAAAAGGCACCTGAACACACCTTCGGACAGATAACTGAAATAGGAACACCAGAAAAAAGGGTGGGAGCTGGATCCTTCGAGAAAGAGATTTTACGTTAAGCATAAAAAATCTCCTTTTCTCTATCGGCTCCATTGGGGTACACAGACCATGGGACGTACCAAAGCCGTCCCTTGGGTGGGTAAGGAATCAGACAGGTGGACGGTTGGACCACCGCCGTCTGCAACATCTTACAGCCCAGAGTAGCATCAACTGATGCAAAGGCATGAATCTGGTAGCACCTTGAGAAAGTGTACAAAGACGACCACGCGGACGCCTTACAGAACTGCAAGGCCGAAGCCACGTAGCAGAGGGCCCAGGATGCCTCGAAAACGGGTGGAATGAGCCAAACCCCTGAAGGGTGGGATCTTCCCCTTGTGGCGGTAAGCTCCCAAAAAGAGCAGACCGGATCCACCGAAAAATGGTGGTCGTAGAAGCAGTTTGTCCTATACAACGACCTTCCAGAAAAACTAAAAAGTGGGTCACACTGCCGAAAGGAAAGAGTGACTGAGAGATAAGTCCGAACAGCCCTCACCACAACCGGGATGTGGAACAAACACTTCCAGGGATGAGAAGGGGCCGGACAAGAGGACGGTAGGACGATGTTCTCATTGAGATGAAAAAGTCAAAAACCATCTCAGGTAAGGACGGACGGACCTGGACGGAAAACAACTTGTCCTGGTATACCACCAGGAAGGGAGAACGGCAGGAGAGAGCTACCAGCTCTGACACCCTCCTAACAGAGGTAAGAGCAATAAGGAACACCGCCTTTCGGGGAAGGAGGCGAAGAGAAATGTCCCTGAGAGGGTCAAAAGGGGCGTCTTGCAGAGCACCTAAGACCAAGTGTAAGTCCCAAGGGAAAAAAGGGGACTGATAAGGAGGGGCAGCTTGTGCCACTCCCTGAACTAGATTCGGACAGGATAATTGAACGCCAAAGAACGTTGAAAAAGAATGGAAACGGCCGAACCTTTGACCCCTAAGGGAGCTGAAAGTCAACCACGACTGGAGAAAAAGGCTGAGTTTCACACCAACAGAAATAAGACCGCCAGGTATGATGGTAAATCTTTGCAAAGGAAGGCTTGTGAGCCCTCAGCATGGTGTGAACCACTTGGGAAGAGAAACCGCGGGTCCTCAGAACCGGTCTCAACCGCCACGCCGTCAAAAGCAGAGACGGTAAATAGGGGTGGCACAGGAGACCTGATATAGGAGGTCTGGATGATAGGGAAGGTGCAGAGGTAAGTAGTCTGACCACGACGACGTACCACGCCTGCCGGGGCCAGTCTGGTCCACGAGAATGGCGGGAACGCCCTCTGCTGTGAGTTTCCTCAGGAGCCCGAAAAGGAGGAAGGGGAGGAAACCGATAAGGTAGGACAAAGCCCGGCCAATAAACAGATAAGGTAGGGCAAAGCCCGACCAAGAAAGAGGAGCTTATGGTTGTGGCGGGACGTGCAGAGGTCCACGCCTGGAGCGCCCCAGAGATTGCAGATCACTGCAAACACCTCCGGATGTAGAGACCACTCGCCTTGGATGGCTGAGGACCGGCTGAGAAAGACCACATCCCAGAAACGCCCGGAATGAAAAGTGTTGAGATGGCCGAAATCTAAGTTCCACCCAGAAGGGAATTCCCCAAGAAGCAAGCAAAGAAAGGATTGCTCTAGGCCCCAACATGTTGAAGGGAAAAAGGGCTTCTCAAGGGATCAAGGCCCCAGACCGGCCGGTCCTTGAAAACACCTCCCCAGCCTGACAGACTGGCAGGGAGGGGCAGAAAGGAGCGCCCCCGGAAAAGCAGGGGGGAAACGAAGCCACCATAGAAGGGACCAACAAGACTGTAGAGTGACAATGGAGACCTGTCCCACCGGAAGAGAATCACCAATTGAAGAGGTCGGTGAAAAAACTGGGCAAATGGCACGGCCTCCACGGCCGCCGCTAACCGACCCAGGACACCCATGCAAAAGCGAATGGAAACTGGAGCAGGGTGCCGGAGTCATCGGACTCTTGATAAGAGAGTCAGCCGATTGGTCGGGGGAGTTGAAAGCGGGCAGAGGCCGCGTCGAACTGGAGCCCCAGGAAAGCGGTAGGACTTGTCCTGAATGACCATCCAACCGAAGAGAGACAAGGTCTGGAGGTTGAGACTAAGACTCTCCAGGATCTGGGCCCTGGCTGGAGCTCTGATCAGAAGGTCGTCCAAATAAGGAATCACGGAAACAACTGTTGTCCGTAAAAGGAGCTATCACAGGCGCCATGACTTTGTTAAAGGTCCGCGGAGAAGTGGCCAGACCGAAATGGAGAGCCACAATAGAAAATGACCGTCCGGAACTGCAAAGCGGAGGTACCACTGATGACCGGAACAATGAGATGTGGAGGCAGGCTTCCTTGATGTTCACCGAGGAACGGTGCCGGTCGGGCACGAAGAAAAGGAGACTTCTGGAGCCACGTCCGAAGTTCCTGGGTCCTTTAGATGGAAGGTGTATCTTATGGCCGAAACCAACGAGTACACCACATCAGGCATCCGTGCGTTCCTTTAAGTCAGAGGCCGAATAAGAAACCTCATCCGCAAGTTCTCCAGGCGAATGGGAACGAGGTGAGGCAGCCCTGGAAGAGGTCTGGCATGATGAGAGGAAACTTCTGGACCATGTACGAAGTTCCTGGGTCCTTTAGCTGGAAAGTGTCTCTTATGGCCGAAACCAATGAGTACACCACATCAGGCATATCCGTGCGGTCCTCTGAGTCGAAGACCGAATCAGAAACCTCATCCACAAGTTCTCCAGGTGAATGGGAACGAGGTGAGGCAACCCTGGAGGTTGGGCGCGATTAAAGGAAACTTCTGGAGCCACGTCCGAAGTTCCTGGGTCCTCCAGATGGAAGGTGTCTCGTGGCCGAGACCAATGAGTGCACCATGTCCGACATATCCGTGTGGTCCTCTGAATCAGAGGGCGAATCGGAAACTGCATCCACAAGTTCTCCAGGTGAATGGGAGCGTGTGAGGTGGCCCTGGAAGAGGGGGAGACTGACCAGGTACGCGGGTCTGGAGAGCCAGAGCGGCGACCATAGGAGCGTCCTCTAGGGGAGCGACGTTTGCTACAGGGCGGAGTAACTGAGCAATGCCTGTGAGGGGAGCACACGTGCCTGCCAGAAGACTCGGAGGATGAGTCGGAGGATGAGTCAGATGAAAGAAAAAAAAAAAACATGGCGCTGCGAGAGCATCAGTATAGGGGGAGAGTGGGACCCTCCGGAGGGCCGGGAGGGCCTCTCCAATGCAGTCACCAGATAACGGGAGACCTGAGCCAAGTCGGATATAGACTGGGGGAGGGAGAGAACTCAGGCTGGAGGGGCGGCCGAACCCACTGGGTCTGGTAGACCTCTGGGGTAGAATAGCAGGGGGGTCTGGGGGAGCAGTGGAGCAGGCAGAACAAGTGGTTCAGCAGAACCAGACATTTTTGAGATACAGCTTTTTCAGATGTGATGAGTAGCTAACGCTCCAGTAAACTGTTTCAAGGGAGCAAATGGGTTCAGCAGAACCAGGCATTTTGGAATTACAGCTTTTACAGACAAAATGATGAACTAATGCTCCAGTTGTCTGTGCAGCCCAAGTCTGTGACCCCAGGGAAGCTGCTGTGAGGAGAACTCCATTCTAGTGGAGAAATGCTGGCCAATAGCAAAAGAGGGGCAGGCCAGGAGCAAGGGCACTGCTGATTGGCCCCTGCCTCTCACAAACGCGGCTAATTCGCGCCCCTTAGAAGCCCCGACAACAGAGGGGGTGGAGCTATAGTGCCCTCAGCTTCTGACAAGAAAGTCAGTAATGGCGCCCACGCCCGCTCCTCTCCCCGAGCGCACTGTCATTCACATATGTGCTTGCGGGGAAGCGAGCGAGCGAGACGCCACCGGCATCCGACTGCTGCCAAAAGCGAAAGTAAGCAGGCGCTTCATGAGCCCGCATAGTAAAAAATGCTGCGGCTATCAGTCGCTTAAAGAAACACACACATATCGTTCAGGAAAGTGAAAAGTATGAATAAAGCTGTGCCCCAGTCCAAAAATGCTCCTGCTCACCCCAGCAATAAATATAGAAAAAAAACCCTGTCCAGGCCAGCCCCTGAGAAAAAGGGCAAAAAGTGAGGGTCTCCAGAGGTTGCAAGGCTGTACCTAAGGAGAAAGGGAATATACTCACCTCAGTCAGAAGAATTTACCTAATTGAGTCTTCTGTGAGGTCTTCAGTCAGCTTTCTGTCACCTGCATCACGCCGAGCTACCATGTGCGAGCGAGGCTAGCAGGGAAATAGGGGGACCCGGACCCATGAGGTACAACCCTAGGCACTGACCGTTGGCGAGAGGGGGTTAACAGCGCATATACGCAATGTCTGTGCCCCTCAATCGCAAAGGGGAGACAGTGAGCCGCAGTTCCTGAATCCCCACCTGAAAACATGAAAGAAAAAGGAATAAAAAAACTAACATCCCTAACTAGGAAAATAATAAAACATAAGACCTGGTCTGGAGAGAACTCCCGACCATGTCCACCTCCTTAACCCCTTAAGGACTCAAGAGTTTTTCAGTTTTTGCACTTTCGTTTTTTCCTCCTTACCTTTTAAAAATCATAACCCTTTCAATTTTCCACCTAAAAATCCATATTATGGCTTATTTTTTGCGTCGCCAATTCTACTTTGCAGTGACATTAGTCATTTTACCCAAAAATGCAAGGCGAAACGGAAAAAAAAATTATTGTGCGACAAAATCGAAGAAAAAACGCCATTTTGTAAATTTAGGGGGCTTCCGTTTCTACGCAGTGCATATTTCGGTAAAAATTACACCTTATCATTATTCTGTAGGTCCATACGGTTAAAATGATACCCTACTTATGTAGGTTTATTTTATTTATTTTTTTTACAGTTATTTTTTTTTATGGGAAAAGGGGGGTGATTCAAACTTATTAGGAAAGGGGTTAAATGACCTTTATTAACACTTTTTTTTTGCAGTGTTATAGGTCCCATAGGGACCTATAACACTGCACACACTGATCTCTCATCCTGATCACAGGCGTGTATTAACACGCCTGTGATCAGTGTTATCGGCGCTTGACTGCTGCTGCCTGGATCTCAGGCACGGAGCAGTCATTCGCCGATTGGACACCGAGGAGGCAGGTAAGGGCCTTCCCGGTGTTCTGCAAGCTGTTCGGGACGCCGCGATTTCACCCCAAGGGGTTAAAGGGGTACTCCGGTGGAAACTTTTTTTTTTTTTTTTTTATGAACTGGTGCCAGAAAGTTCAACAGATTTGCAAATGACTTCTATTAAAAAAATCTTTATCCTTCCAGTACTTATTAGCAGCTGTATGCTACAGAGGAAATTCTTTGCTTTTTTTAATTTCTTTTTTGTCTTGTCCACAGTGCTCTCTGCTGACATCTCTGTCCGAGTCAGAAACTGTCCAGAGTAGCATAGGTTTGCTATGAGGATTTTCTCCTGCTCTGGACAGTTCCTGGGATGGGCATCAGGTGTCAGCAGAGAGCACTGTGGACAAGACAAAAAAGAAATAAAAAAAAAATTTCCTCTGTAGCATACAGCTGCTAAAAAGTACTGGAAGGATGAATTTTTTTTTAATAGAAGTAATTTACTAATCTGTTTAACTTTCTGGCACCAGCTGATTTAAAAAAATAAATAAAATAAATAAAAATAAAAAATTTCCACCGGATTACCCCTTTAATGCTTAATTTACTTTAAATTGTGACCACAGAAAAAAAAAAAAAAAGCTGGCAAACATTTTCTTACCTGTTCTATTACAGCTTTCAACCACCACTGAGGACCCATGAGAGTTATAGCAGCAATTATCTTAGCATGCAAAACACCAAGGGCCCAGTCCTAAAAAAAACAACAAATCACATATAAGACTTCTGCACCAACAACAGCATTTTCCACAAAAAAAGTATCTTTAAATATTAATACTAATCAGGATAGTAAAACCCTAGTGAAAAGTTTTGCTCTCTAAACTACTAAAAATACAGATAATTTAACTTTAAGGGTATGGAAAATGCATATGATTTACAAAGATATCAAGAAGTAATGCAAACACAAAATAATATTGCATATAATACACAAAATATAATACACAAAAAAAGGCAGTAATATAGGTCTAAACGACAGCGATGAAAACATAGTTAAAGACGAAAAAGCAACCATCTTCTACAGAGTTTTCCTCTTTGTCACTAATAAGTTAACAGTGCCGGATACTAGGCAGGAGTACTGGCATCCTAATTCTGCATTTAATATTAGTTGCTTAGCACAACTAGAGTTAACAGTCTCAGAAAACTGCAAATGTATAAAGACCAAGGTGACATTAATCCATGTATTAATCCTTTCCCTGCCAAAGATGTATGTCTTACATTTTGGTAGGAGGTTGTCAAGGATATGTACTTATGTCTCTCTCAGGAGCTGTGATGAATAATCTTGGTTTTAAAAGACCAAGATAGCAGCTCTAGGATGAGATATAGAACAGGTTGAAGTTGAGCTGCATATATTTGTAATGCTTACTTCTGACTGTTACTAAAGGCACCGGCTTGACTTCAGTTTAAGCCACAATGACTGTTGTTTTCAAAGCAAAGATTTTAGACGCTATAGATGCAGTGTAATCTTAGATGAGAGAGGGCAGAAGTGAATGGAATAAGGAAGGGAAGCCCAGAAGGCTAACATGCTCACGAGCTACAGAGACCTGTTTGATGCATATCCTCCTCCTGTCCATGACGATCACCGAGTTATCCCCCATCAATGTGCGAACAATACCCCATGATAAAGCAGAATGAGGTCCAAAGCAGTCTGGGTCTGATTTTTTTAAATTAAGAATATCTCTGTACTTTGCTTCATTCAGCTTTCCCTCAACATTACCCACATCCTTCTGCCCTTGTTACTAAGTTCGGTGGGACAGCCAACTCTCTAGGAAGAGTCCTGGTTGTTCCAAACTTCATCTGTTGAGAAGATGAATTAAAGGGGTATTCCAGCTTTAGACATTTTCTCCCCTTTTCAAAGGATAGGGGATAAGATGTCTGATCGCAGGGGGGCCCAATGCTGGGACCCCCACGATCTCCCTGCAGCACCCGCATTATGTGCGGAATTCCGTCTCCAGGCTTGGAAACCGGAACATAATATGGGTGTTGCAGGGAGAAGCGCACAGTCGCGTGAAACAACCTGCGTAGCCTCTGAGTGCTTCGGCACATCCTGGTTATGCTGTCCCGTGATCCCGGACTTTCGGACACCTAATTTCACCAGCTAATTTAAAAATTTAAGTTAATTTCGCCAGCTAATTTAAAAATAAAAGTTTTCCAGCAGAGTACCCCTTTAAAAAGGTTGATAGAGAAATAGGAAACACCCAGAGCTCATTTCTAAAGTGTCAAAAAAAAGGGGTCAGAATAATTCCGTCCATGCAAAATTTCCTTTAAATACATGTTTTACACATTCTCATTATGAAGTGCATAATGATAGGGGTAAAGCTTGATTTTTATTTTAGCACAAGGCCTAAATTTAACAAAAATTTGATAAAATGAAAGGGTCTGCTGAAAAAAGTTTATTTCTGAGAGAACAGATAGACCTATTAATGGACACCAAAACATTTTTTTAAAGTCACATGGGGAACTTTCAAACCAACTTTGTTTTTTTTTTCTGACATGGTATGACAAAACATCTGACACACTAGAAGAGCTTTCCTTATCTCTGGACAGATTCCTTAGGGTATGTTCACACTGAGGAATTGGAGAGGAATTTCCACGAGTAATTCTGCTCGCTTATTCCTCTCCAATTCATTCAGCAGTGCCATACCCCATAGTATGTAGTTAACTTTCCTCACCTCAGTTCACACTGAGGAAATTCCGCTAGCGGAATTCTGTCACAGAATTCCATTCCGCATAAAGAATGAACATGTTCTTTCTTCATGCGGAATTCGGCTCGTAACTCCATAGAAGCAAATGTAAAAATTTTTGCCAGTCTGCCACGCTTCCGTGCGGAATTCGCACATTACTGTGTGTCCTATCCTCTTTCATTTGATTTTCAGGAAATCAGAGCGGAATTCCGCGCGGAAAAAAAACGGCGTTTTTGAGCTGATTTTTTAAGCGAACATTCCGCTCACACCTTAGCCAGTGTTAACATACCCTTAGATGTTGTAGTGTGCAATAAAACCTTTGGAGAGATTCATTCCTGTTTTAATGTGTCAGAGGTTGTCATCAATTTGGATTCCCAGGCCCTTCCGATTTTCCCACAACATTCACATAATCTTCATTATGTCCTGGGCTACAATATGTTAGGACATAAGTTGACATGTTTTCCGGTCTTTTATTGTATGGTGATGGGACCTTGGGGGGGATTTGGGAGAGAGTCTGAATAATTTTCATTCTTGTGTAGTATATGTTGTAGTTTTCTCGCAGTTTTCCTTAGTACCTCTTGTTGAGGGCTCCAGATCACCACCAGTGGTATAAGATTGTTGATATCTTTGCCCTTGTATTGGAATAGTTAGCTTATAGGTATCTTGGCGGATCGGAGGATTTGGTCATCAATTAAAGTGGGCTGATAGGCCTGATTAAGGAGATGTTTTAAGAAGTTTTAAGTGTTCATTTATTATCTGTTGAGTTGGAACAGATACGATTGTATCTGATGGCCTGGATGTTTCAGGTGGAAGCTGTACCATTTGAGGTACAGCAATAGGTTTCTGGTCCAGGGGCATCTGTATTTTATTGTTTTGAATTCTTTGTGAATATTTCTCTATAAGAATAGTCTAACGTTAAATTAATGGTAGGATAAAATGTATTAAACCTCTCATTAAAGGAGTCCTGCAGCCAAAGACAAATTATCCCCTATCCACAGGATAAGTGTCTGATCGCAGGGGGTCCGACAGCTGGGACCCCCGCGATCTCCCATTCGGGGACACGGAACTGCAGCGGCTCTGCATGGCTAATGTTTGTCTCATCGACCTCACTAAGAGATCGACAGACACGCCCCCTCCATTAATCTCTATAGGAGAGGCAGGGATGCACAAACGTGTCGGCTGCAACGTTATGCCGCGTTTGACAAACCTTTTGAATGGGGAGAGGCGTGGCAGTTCTGGGTTCTCATACAGGAGATCGCGGTGGTGGTGGTGTGGGGATCTTGGTTTCCAGTGGTCGGACCCCCTGTAACCAGACACTTATCCCCTATACTGCGGATAGGAGATAAGTTGTCTTCGGCTGCAGCACTTCTTTAAATTCAATAAGGTCTTGATCAGAATTAGTCTAGATAATTAGGATATTATCAATGTAGTGGAAGTAGACCAACGGTTTAATGGAGCAGGATGCCAGGAAGTAATTTTCCAGTTTTGCCACAGAGATGCTTACCAATTGCGGTGTCATTTTGCTGCCCTTCGGAGTTTCCGATGATTTGCAGATATATTTCAAAGTCCAAAAAAATTATATATATTTAGGTGTAAGCATAGATCAAGTAAATTGTAGTAAAGATTATGAGGCAATCAGGTTACTTTCAAGATAGTTCCGGCGAGCTGTCAATCCATCTTCATGTGGCATGTAGGATAACAAAAGATTTCACATCCATGGTGGCTAGGATGGCAACAAGTAGTCTGATTCATGAAGACTATAACATGTTGCATATTTCTGACAGGAAAAATATTTTCATTGCTCAATATCCCACAATCACGTTGCAGGTAAAAGGCAGGCGGAGAGAAGGCAGGTGGAGAGTAGAGTAGAGTAGAGGGACTGCTACCAAATTTATGCTGTGGTCTCTACTGACTGGTAATTGGCAGGGAAACACATTGGCCCTCATTAACTATTGCAAACCCGACATGTTTTGTCGGGTTGTGCGCCAGATTCTGTCACATTGTGGCAGAAATTCTGTCTGCGCCAGATTTTACGCCAGAAATGAAAAAACCCCGAATAACTCTCCATTTTGCTAAGAAAACCTGAAAAAAGGGAGTGGTTGCTGTGAAAAGGGGGCGTGGCCTCCGTAAAGGGCATTTTCCCGACATTTTCACAAAAACCCAACATATTTACTAAGGTTTCCACATAAAATGTGGTGGATTTCAGCTGAAGAAAACCAGACAGATCAGAGCATGTGTAAAAAAAGCAAAATGTAGGGAAAGTGGAAAATGTAGGAAAACCTTAGTAAATACCGTGGAAAATAAATTGTAGGGAATTAAAACTTACAAGGAAATCTCCACTCCACTCTTAGTAAATGAGGGCCCTTATATGCTTAATATAAAGTAAAAGGCTTCCTGTCCTTCATTATTGCTTCCAATATAGAGGACCGATGGGGGACATACAGTGGGTGGACAAAAACAAATATACCACCACTATTTTTATGTTTCAAATTGTAGCCTAAAAACACATCTTTATGTAGTACATGCACAATAGTTTTCACAAATACTGGTGCCTTTAAACTTTTATTCAACTCTGCAATAATTTCAGGATTTCTTTTGTTTTGATTTGATTTGTGTTTTTCTGGCTACAATTTGATAGAGTGCTCTTCTGTCTCTCACATCAAGCTTTGACTTTTGAATGGACAATTATTTTCTTTAAGAATTAGTCAAGTCTGACATATCACGCCCCTAAAACAGATTTTTAGAAAGTAGGCGTTACTGGTAACCTCAAGTGTGTCAGAAGGACTGCAACTTGGCTATGCAAAAATAGGGGTGTTGTAAACAACAAGAGGGTCCTTCATTTTTCCAATTAGTGGGATAACAGTCTATGAAAGTTCTACATGTTATGAGGAAGATAAATTTGATTTCTTGTCTACAGGTTGAGTTGAGGGCGTGCTGCACAATAGTTCACAGGAAAAAAAAATTTAAATAAAATTTAACTAGAAGTGAATATCACAAAACAAAAAATAAAACAAAAAAATAAAGTATTCAGTGATTTCAAGAGTATGTTTGTTTCTTCTTACCTGCCATGGATAAAAAAGTGGCGTTTGATCCAAAGGAACTCTGAGAGGTGCAACAATGACTAATTCAAATAAGAGACCAAGCAGAAGAGGGACAACACCAGCCAGAAGAAGTGCAACAATTAAGGTCTTCATAATCTAGGATGAACATGTCTATGTTAGTTAAGTGCTCCATAACACAGCTCAAGATTATAAAAAAAATTAAAATAAAACAAAAGCACTACTGAAACACTATTGAAATTAACCCAAGTGTCCACTTTTTCCACATAGATGCCAGCATTGTGGCATATTTTTGGTTTAAGGGCACGTTCCCACTTGGCGTATACGCAGCGTATTTCCCACTGCGCAAAATCTGCAGCAGCTGCGGGAAATACACTGCGTATCCCTCGCTCATCATACACATAAGGCTTTCCGGCGGCAGCCCTATGTGTGCAATGCGTTTTGGAGACGGAGCCGCGCATCACAGTCATGCCGGCACACTGCCCCGCATCAAAAACTCACTACATACACAGGGCTGCTGCCGGAAAGCCTTGTGTGTATGGTGAGCGAGGGATACGCAGCGTATTTCCCGCTGATGCTGCAGATTTTGTGCAGCGTGAAATACGCTGCGTATATGCCATGTGGGAACGTGCCCTTACAGGGGTACTCCTGTGGGAAACAGTTTTTTTTCTTTTCTTATCAACTGGTGCCAGAAAGTTAAACAGATTTGTAAATTACTTCTATTAAAAAAATCTTAATCCTTCCAGTACTTTTAAGGGGCTGTATACTACAGAAGAAATGCTTTTCTTTTTGGATTTCTCTGATGTCACAACCACAGTGCTCTCTGCTGACCTCTGCTGTCCATTTTTGGAACTGTCCAGAGCAGAATAAAATCCCCATAGCAAACATATGCTGCTCTGGACAGTTCCAAGAATGGACGGCAGAGGTCAGCAGAGAGCACTGTGCTCGTGACATCAGAGAAATCCAAAAAGAAAAGCATTTCCTCTGTAGTATACAGCCCATAAAATGTATTGGAATGATTAAGATTTTTAAATAGAAGTAATTTACAAATCTGTTTAACTTTCTGGCACCAGTTGATTTAAAAAAAAAAAGTTTCCATGGGAGTACCCCTTTAATGTGTTTTCTTTTATTTTTTTCTTAACCCCTTAAGGACATAGCGTTTTTCTGTTTTTGCACTTTCGTTTTTACCTCCTTGCCCTTTAAAAATCATAACCCTTTCAATTTTGCACCTAAAAATCCATATGATGGCTTATTTTTTGCGTCACCAATTCTACGTTGTAATGACATCGGTCATTTTACCCCAAAAAATTTATTCTGTAAATCCATATGATTAAAATGATACCCTTCTTATATAGGTTTGACTTTGTCGTACTTCTGGAAAAAATTCATAACTACATACAGGAAAATGTATACGTTTAAAATTGTCCTCTTCTGACCCCTATAACTTATTTTTCTGCATACAGGGCAGTATGGGGGCTCATTTTTTTTGCACCGTGTTCTGGAGTTTTTTTATTGGTACCCCTTTTTGTTTTGATCAGACTTTTTTGATAGCTTTTCATTTTTTATGGTATAAAAAGTGACCAAAAATACGCTATTTTGGACTTTAGAATTTTTTAGAGTCTACGCCATTGACCATGTGGTTTAATTCACGATATGTTTTTATAGTTCGGACATTTACACACGCGGTGATAACACACGTTTATCTTTATACACAGTTTTTTTTTTTTTTTAATGGGAGAAGGGATGTTACTCAAATTTTTATTAGGGGATGGGTTAAATCATCTTTATTAACTTATTTTTTCACTTTTATTTTGCAATGTTATAGCCCCAATAGGGGACTATAATATACATTACACTGATCTCTTACATTGTTCAATGCTATGCCATAGCATTGATCAGTGTCATCGCCGCTTGACTGCTCCTGCCTGGATCTCAGGCACTAAGCAGTCATTCGGCGATCCGACGCTGAGGAGGCAGCGTCCTAGCTGATCGGGACACCACGCTTTCTGAACGGCGATGTCCGGCATTAGCCACGGGTACTGGCTGTTAATAGCAGCCGGTATTGTGCAGGTATGATGCGAGCTCGGAACGGTTTCTTCTTTAACCGTTTGTCTTGTCCACACGGAACTGTTTCTTCTTTAACCGTTTGTCTTGTCCACAGTGCTCTCTGCTGACACCTGATGCACGTATCAGGAACTGTCAAGAGCAGGAAAGAATCCCCATAGCAAACCTATGCTGCTCTGGACAGTTCCTGACACTGACAGAGGCATCTACAGAGAGCACTGTGTGCAAGACAAAAAAGAAATTCAAAATGAAAATTTCCTGCTAAAAAGTACTGGAAGGGTAAAGATGTTTTAATGTAATTAACAAATCTGTAACTTTCTGGCATCAGTTCATTTAAAAAAAAAGTTTTCTACTGGAGTACTCCTTTAAGGACCAGGCCAATTTTATTTTTGCATTTTCGTATTTTCCTCCTCGCCTTCTAAAAATCGTAACTTTTATATTTTCATCCACAGACTAGTATGAGGGCTTGTTTTTTGTGCAACCAGTTGTCCTTTGTAATGACATCACTCATTATATCATAAAATGTATGGCGCAACCAAAAAATATATACTATTTTTGTGGGGAAATTATTAAGAAAACCGCAAATTTTGCAAATTTTGGAAGGTTTCATTTTCATGCCGTACAATCTACGCTAAAAATGACATGTCTTTATTCTGTGGGTCAATACAATTAAAATGATACCCATAATTACATACTTTTCTATTATTGTTGCACTTTAAAAAAAAAAAAATTGCTAACATTGTAACCAAATTAGTACGCTTGCGCCGTGATCTGTACTTTTTATTGATACCACATTTGTTTATATAAAGCTTTTATTAAAAAAAAATTAATAGTTTTTTTTTAATAAAATGTATTTAAAAAAAAAAAAGCAATTTTGTATTTTTTTTTTACATTCACGCCGTTCACCGTATGGGATCAGTAACATATTTTAATAGTTCGGCCATTTGATGCACGTGGCGATAACAAATTAATAATTATATGTATATATTTTTTTATTTTTTTACACTTTTTGGGGATAAAATGGGAAAAAGGGACATTTTACATTTTTATTGGGGGAGGGGCTTTTTCCCTTATTTTATTTAATTTTTTTACACTTTTTATGCCCCAAAAGGGGACTATTTATAGCAATAACTTGATCACGGATGTCGGCCATTACCGGTGGGTCCCTGGCTGCTATCAGCTCCGATGCTTGCGGTCATGTACAGGACATATATGTACATCCTGATCTGCAAAGTACTGCCGCCCCTGGACATCTTATCGCCTATCCAAGGATGGCCATCGCCATGCTCCCTCTCATAGACTTGCATTAAGGGGGCGGGATGTGACATCACGAGGGGGGGGGGGCGGGGGCATGACGTCACGAGCCACCGGCATGGAGAAAACGTTGGCTCTAAGCTGCAAATGACTAGGGGCTGTAAGAGAGATTGCGGGGGTCCTCAGCTGCTCAGACACCCTTGATCAGACATCTTATCCCCTTTATTCAATAGGAGATAAGATGTCTAGGGGCGGAGTACTCCTTTAAGGACCTTTCGTTTTTATCCTTCTCCCATTCTAAAAATCATAATGCTTTAAATTTTGCACCTACAGCCCCATATAAGGGCTTGTTTTTTGCGTCACCAATTGTACTTTGTAATGACATCAATTATTTAATAAAGTTTTTAAAAATTTTTTACTTTTTTGTGGTGTGGTCTGTAGTTTTTATCAGTACCATTTCTTTTTATTGGACTTTTTGATCGCATTTTATTATTTTTTTATGCTATATGAAGTGACCAAAAATGCACAATTTTGAAATTTTTTATTTTTTTTACGTGTACGCTATCGACCGTGCGGTTTAACTTACGTTATATTTTAATAGTTCGGACATTTATGCACACGGCAGTAACTCATATAGTTTTTATATTACATTATTTTATTTAAAAATAGAAAAGGGGATTGATTCAAATTTTTATTAGAGAAATTTTCTTTTTCTTTTAAGCCTCCAAAGCTATAACATGCAATCTCTTGACTGTATATACTGATCAATGCTATGCCATAGCACAGCATTGATCAGTGTTATCAGTGCGCTGCTGCTTAAAGGGGTATTACAGGCCAAAACTTTTTTTTTTTTATATATCAACTGGCTCTGGAAAGTTAAACAGATTTGTAAATTACTTCTATTAAAAAATCTTAATCCTTCCAATAGTTATTAGCTTCTGAAGTGGAGTTGTTGTTTTCTGTCTAACTGCTCTCTGATGAATCACGTCCCGTGAGCTGTGTAGTTCCTGTGGGGATATTCTCCTATCATGCACAGCTCCCGGGACGTGACATCATCATTGAGCAGTTAGACAGAAAACTTCAGAAGCTAATAACTATTGGAAGGATTAAGATTTTTTAATAGAAGTAATTTACAAATCTGTTTAACTTTCCGAAGCCAGTTGATATATATAAAAAAAAGGGTTTGCCTGGAATACCCCTTTAAGCCTGCTGTGCAGGCTAAGAGCAGCAGAAGACCAGGAGGCAGTCCAGGAGGCAAGTAAGGGTCCAGGAGGCAAGTAAGGGTCCTACTGCCATGCACTCAGCTGAATAGGACCTGACCTGCGATGTCGCCCAGATGTCCAGATCAGCTTCACTGAGCTACCAGCACCGGTTAACCCGCATTTTAGACACCGCGATCCACTTTGATCACAGCGTCTAAAGTAAGGGTCTAAAGTAAGGCAAGTAAGGGTCCTACTGCCGTCCACTCAGCTGATCAAAGTGGATCGCGGTGTCTAAAATGCGGGTTAACCGGTGCTGGTAGCTCAGTGAAGCTGATCTGGACATCCGGGCGACATCGCAGGTCAGGTCCTATTCAGCTGAGTGGACGGCAGTAGGACCCTTACTTGCCTCCTGGACTTCCGATTGGTCTTCTGCTGCTCTTAGCCTGCACAGCAGGCTCAAAGGGGTATTCCAGGCAAAACCTTTTTTTTTATAACCTGGTGGGGTTAAAGAAATGAGGATGTAACCTCAAGTTTGGCAGTGTTCTTACTACCTATTGTTCTTCCTAGTACCATAATATTCACCACAAAACTGTGAAACACACACATACAAATGCATACATATCAAAAATTATATTACAATTTACAACCAGCTATAATGTATGTATATAGCAGCATCTTGCTGATTGTTTAGAGTCTGCTTCTCTGCATAGCGTAAATGCACCAATGTATCAAATTTTTTTCTTTTTTTTTTTTTTTTTACAGAAATGTACTTACAAATCGCCCACAATAGTATAGGTTATTATCCAACCTGGACACACCGCTTATGAAGCTGGCTCAGCTATGTGTACTTTAGATTTCATGGTTTATTTGTTATTTTTAAGGTGTGCTTGAATAAAAATTATGTTTTTTAGATTTATATGGAGGATCACAACTTTTTATTTGCTAAAAGTAAATATAAAGTCCATTAAGTAAACCAAGTGGAATTTTTTTGTCATCAATCTTCAATCTATATTTCTAATACACACAGGAAATATAAAGTATAAATATCATTATTTAAAAAAAGGTACCATTGGCACTGCTATTCCTTGCTTAGTGATTCCAGAAAATCCTGCGTATGTCCGTGAGACACATTGGCCATGATTTACTATTGTAAATCTGACATGTTTTGTCAAGTTGTGCGCCAGAAATTCTGTCTGCGTCAGAATTTGCACCAGAATTTAAAAAAAAAACGCCAAACTTTAGATTTTATTCAGAAAACCCGAAAAGGGGATGTGGTTGTCGGGAAAAGGGGCTTGTCCCTGACATTTTCACAAAAACCCAACATATTTACTAAGGTTTCCACAGAAAATGTAGTGTATTTGAGCTGAAGAAAACCCGACAGATCAGAGCATGTGTTAAAAAAGTAAAATAAAAAGGCTAAACATAGGGAAAATTGCAAAATGTAGGGAAACCTTAGTAAATACAGTGGAAAAAGTTGTAGGGAATTAAAACCCACAAAGAAAAGTACACTACACTCTTAGTAAATCAGGTACATTACGGTATATATAAAGCCCAAGGTGGTGCTCTACTAAAGAAGTCATACGTATGCAGTTGCAGTAGAATGAAATAGTGGCACTCAACCGGATTCTTAAAAGAATGCATTTCTTAATTCAGTCAACATCCTAGTCTGTTTTTATCTTCATGGATTGCTTGAATAAAGATATGCATTCTTCAAACAATCCTGGTGAGTGCCACCATTTCATTCTACTGTAACCATAAAGTATAAATAAGGTTTCCCATTTTTATCCCTAATTATTTGTGGGTCTTTTCAAAATACATTTGAAGCAGTAATACATTAGAATCTATTAAACAATGGCATTTAGGCTAGGCCCATACTACGGAATTTCTGCCCAGAGATTCCGAGAGCGGCCAGCACCGACTGAAATCAGTCGGCGCTAGGACCGCGCAGACACTGCAGTCTCTAATAGACTGCAATGTGTTCTGCAAGTATTCCTGCCTGAAGAATGAGCAACGCCATTCTTCAGGCAGAAATTTTCAAGTGGATTTTCCGTTCACAAATTCCACTTCACAAATTTAGAAGTGTGAATTTGTTAACGGAAACCCATTCACTATACTATACATTTTAGTAAGCAGAATTTCTGCCTGCAATTTCAAAGCGGAATTGCAGGCGGAAATTCCATAGTGTGAACCTAGCCTTATAAAACTTTAACTTAATAAAAATCATTTACATCAACAAAAAACACCAAACTTAACTCACCGTAAGTGACCATTCTTTAACTTTTAACAAAATCACCTGCCGTCCTTGTGGCATCCATGCAAATAATACAGTTAAAGCTCTAATAGACAGCCAACATATATAAAGACCGCAGGCAGCTGTGTATAATTCATGTATTTTTGCAGTTCCAGTCCAAAATGACATCAGCCAGCGCCCTACAAACACTAAATAACACGAACAGCTACATATTAGCCAAACTATTCTTTAGATCATTAATATACTTAACAATTAATGACATTTTACTATATTTAAGGTTGGGGGTCACACTGCTGTTACTTATTCTGTTGTTGTGCTTAGTCATTGGCACAAAACAACAGAAAAAAATGGTACAGGCAGACTCCACTCGATCGAGTGTCCGGCATAGTGTCCAGCATTTACCAGACAAATTAGTACCACATGCTGTCCTATTTTGTCCAGTATTTTGGACAGAACCTGCAACAGAAGCACCCAATAGAGACTCCAACTGTACTATGAAACCAGCCTAAAGCGGTGTGAGAATAAAAAAAAGAATTAAATGTAAAAACGGGCAGCGCTCATTCAGACTAGAGAAAAAAGTATGTATAATCATACAGCAAGGGAACCAATCCAGTGTAAATAGAGTTGTGGGGGACGTCCCCAAAAACTACCCAAGACATCCCCCTTCAGGCAAGAAAGCATATAAAAAAAAAGGAGATTTTTTAACACTTACCGTAAAATCTCTTTCTCGTAGGATCCATTGGGGGACACAGACCGTGGGTGTATGCTGCTGTCTCTAGGAGGTGTGACACTATGGTAATAAAAAAAAGTCGGCTCCTCCCAGCAGGATATACCCGCCTCCAGGCTCTGAGCTAATCAGTTTTAGTTCCAGAGCAATAAGAGAGGACAGACAGGTCAAGGACGACCCAAACTGTCCGAGAACCAGAAGAAAAAAATACAACTGAACACACCCTCGGACAGAGAACCGAAGAAAAAAAAAAAGGGGTGGGAGCTGTGTGCCCCAATGGATCCTTCGAGAAAGAGATTTTACGGTAAGTGTTAAAAAAATCTCCTTTTCTCTATCGGCTCCATTGGGAGACACAGACCGTGGGACGTACCAAAGCCGTCCCTTGGGTGGGCAGATAAGCAGTCAGGCAGACGGCCGTTCCACTGCCGCCTGCAACACTTTACGGCCCAGACTAGCATCAGGCAAAGGTATGAACCCTGTAGAACCTCAAGAAAGTGTGCAAAGACGACCAGGTAGCCGCCTTGCAAATCTACGAGGCCGAGGCTCTGTTCTGGAGAACCCAGGATGCCCCAAAAGAACGGGTAGAATGAGCCACAACCCTGAAAGGAGGAATCTTCCCCTTACAGTGATAGACTTCCGAAAAGGCAGACCGAATCCACCGAGAAATGGTGGCCTTGGAAGTAGGTTGACCCTTACGACCTTCCGTGAGGACGAAAAAGGAATCACACTGACGAAACGAAGTAGTAATAGAGAGATAGGACCTCACAGCCCGAACCACATCCAATTTGTGGAGTAAACTATCCTTAGGATGAGAAGGAGCGGGACAAAAAGACGGGAGGACAACGTCCTCATTGTGATGAAAAGCCGAAACCACTTTAGGCAAAAAGGAAGGATCTGGTCGGAAAATAACCTTGTCCTGGTGGACCACCAGAACGGAGAACGGCAGGAGAGAGCCGCCAATTCAGACACCCAAGAAAGGAGGCGCAGAGACACCTCTCTAAGGGGCTCAAAGGGTGCACCCTGGAGGGCACTCAGAACCAGGTTCAAATCCCAAGGGGGAGAGGGTGACCGGTAAGGAGGGACAGCATGCGCCACTCCTTGAAGGAAGGTCCGGACATGAGAATTAGAAGCCAGAGGACGCTGGAAAAGAAAAGGCCGAAAACAGACCCTTAAGGGAACTGAGAAACAACCCCAGTTCCAAATCCGACTACAAAAGGAGAGAAGATGGGGAACCGAGAAAATCACAGGAGACAGGACCTGAGCTTCACACCAGCGAAAATAAGGCCGCCAAGTACGGTGGTAAATTTTTGCCGAGGAGGGCTTACGAGCCCTGAGCATGGTGAGAAAGACTTGGGAAGAGAATCCGCGGGCCCTCAAAATCGCAGTCTCAACCGCCACACCGTCAAATGCAGAGACTGTAAATTGGGGTGGCAAAGAGGACCCCGTGAGAGCAGGTCCGGACGAAGCGGAAGGCACAGCGGAGCGTCGTCCAGGAGCCTGACTACGTCAGCGTACCACGACCTTCGGGGCCAATCTGGAGCTACCAGAATGGCGGAAAAATATCCTCCACTTTGAGCTTAGTCAGAACTCTGGAAAGGAGCGGAAGAAGAGGGAACACGTAGGGTAGGACAAACCCCACCCAAGGATCACCAGGGCATCCACGGCTAGAGCCTGAGGGTCCTGGGACTTGGAAACAAAAGGAAGGATCTTCCAATTGTGCCGACGCGAAGAGGTCACGTCTGGAATGCCCCAGAGGTCGCAGACCCCCGGAATGAGAAACGCCGAAATGGTCAGAACCTTGCTTTATGCCCCGATGAGAATCTTTGTCACCTCGGCCATGGCTGCCAAGCTGCGAGAGCCGCCTTAGCGATTTATGTACGCCACGGCCGCGGCATTGTCCGACTGGAAGCGGACAGGACGGGACCGAAGCCGAGACTCCCAAAGAAAAAGACAAGGAAGAATCGCCCGTAGTTCCAATATGTTTATAGGAAGAAGGGCTTCTCGGGAAGACCAGAGTCCCTGAACCATCCAATCCCCGAACACACCGCCCTAGCCCGACAGACTGGCATCCGTTGTAACTACCTGCCAGTGAAGGGGAAGAATGACCTCCCCTGAAGAAGAAAGGGGGGAGCGGAGCCACCAGAGCAGAGACTGACGGATTCTGGAGGGAGAACAATCTTGCGATCGAGGGACAGAGGAGATCTGTCCCATCGAGGGAAGAACCGCCAGCTGAAGGAGGCAGTAATGAAGCTGGGCAAAGGGTACGGCCTCCATGTCCCCCACCATCCGACCCAGGACTTTCAAACAAGTGCGGATGGAAACTGTGACCTGAGCCCGAAGGGAACGGACTCCTGACATAAGAGTCAGACGTTTGACCGGCGGAAGGCAAATTCGGGCAGGGGCCGTGTTGAAGTGAAGTTCCAAGAAGATCAGAGATTGGGTGGGAGAGAGGACTGACTTGTCCCGGTTGACCATCCACCCGAAGCGATCCAGAGTGTGAAGAGTGACATCCACATTCTCCAGAGACTGGGCTCTGATGGGAGCCTTGATGAGAAGGTCATCCAGGTAGGGTATCACCGAGACTCCCCTCGACCGCAACAGGGCCATAAGTGGCGCAAGGATCTTGGTAACGATCCGAGGAGCCGTAGCCAGGCCAAAGGGGAGGGCTACGAATTGAAAATGCCCCTCCGGAACCGCAAAGCAGAGATACCGATGATGGCCTAGAAATTTTGGCACATGAAGGTAGGCATCCTTGATGTCCACCGAAGGAAGAAACTCCCCTTGTTCTAGGGATGCCACTACCGAACGGAGAGATTCCATTCGGAAGTGGCGGATGAGAAGATGACGGTTGAGACGCTTGAGGTCTAGGATTGGTCGTACAGAACCGTCCTTCTTGGGGACCACAAAAAGAATGGAATAGTAACCCCGAAAAACGTTCCCCTGAAGGAAACGGGAACGATAACCCCTTGGGAAGCAGAGACTGGAGAGCCTCTCGAAATTGCTTCGCCATAGAAGAAGACCGGGGGGCCCGGGATCGGAAAAAGCGATCCTTCAGGAGGGAGACGAATTTGATTCGGTAACCGTTGGACACCACGTCCCTGACCCAGGAGTCCTGAATGTGTGTGGTCCAGATGTCTTGAAAAAGTAAGAGGCGACCTCCCACCCGAGAAAAAACTGCGGGTGGGGGCTTCACTTCATGCGGAAGTGGGTTTGCGGTTGCCCGATTTGGTTGCAAACCGTCCGGAACGGCTGGTGTCCGACTTCCAAGACAGGCGCGCCCGGAACGAGGGAGCCATCTTGTCCCGCGAAGGCGCCTGCTCAGACCCCTTGCTGGAGCCAAGGGTCCGAAAGGAAGAGGAATTCCTTTGGGAAGTGGAGCACGCCTTGTTTTGAGGCAACAAGGAACCCTTACCCCCCCGTCGCCTCAGAGATAATCTCATCAAGGCGCTTGCCAAAAAGACGGACACCCGTAAAAGGAAGCTCAGTGAGAGACCTTTTGAAAGCGGCATCCGCATTCCAAGCTTTGAGCCACATAGAAAGGCAGAGAGCAGCTCGGTGACCCACAGCAAAAGCAGAACAACGGGCTGACTGCATGGAAGCTGTACACAGAAATTCCCCAGCTTAGAGCATTGGAAGGCCAGAGCAGATAGATCCTCTAGGGGGATCCCGCTAGGATACCCTGACGGAGTTATAGGCACCACTCCGATAGTGCCTTGCACACCCATGTCGAGGCGAAGATGAGAAGAAGCGAAGAGCCAGCTGCTTCAGAGGCAAACTTCGCTAAGGACTCCACCTTCCTGTCCGTGGAATCCATGAAGGTAGCCGCATCTGCCAGTGGCAGTGTAGAAGCCTTAGAGATCCGGGAGATTGGTGGATCCACTGAAGGAGGGGAACCACCTTAGTGACAAGATCCTTGTCAAATGGATAACATTCTTGAATCGTCTTTATTCCCGGGAACCTCTTGTCTGGATGTTTCCATGCAGATTCCAGAATGGCGTCAAAGTCAGCGCGAGAACTGAACCTTTGAGGTGCTGGCTTAGCACGATGAAAGGACAGAAAGGATACTTCAGAAGTTACGTCCGAAGATCCTGGGTCCTCTTAAGTGAAAGGTGTCTCTTATGGCTGCGACCAATGAGTTCACCGTTTCAACTGTACCCGAGTGGTCCTCTGAGTCAGATGCCGATTCGGAAACCTCGTCAGCCAGTTCACCAGGAGAATGCGACGAGTGGAGGCAGTCCTGGAGGGTGGTGACCCTGACCGGGTACGCGGCTCTAGCGAGGCAGAGTGGCGACTCCGAAAACGTCCTCTGGAGGAGCGACGTTAGTGACCAGATAACGGGGGGGGGGGGGGGGGGGCAGGACCCATGGGAGGAGCTGAAGATTCAATGGAAGAGTCGGATGAGGCACCCCTAGTACGCTTGTGTGAGCGTGAAGTATGTGGGGAGGAGGAGCGGGCCACCAGAGGGGGCCGGCGCAGGGCAGACCCCTTCAAGGAGGACGCCACTTCCCGGGAGGCCTCAGCCACCGAACTGGAGACTTGAGTCAAGTCAGCCATATACTGGGTCAGAGAAGAAACCCAGGCTGGAGGGGCGGCTGAATCCACCGGAACCAAAAGGGCATCCGGGGGTACCAGGAGGTCTGGGGGGGCAGGCAGAGCAAGTGGGCTCAGTAGAGCCAGGCATCTTAGCATTACAGTGCTACAGACAAAACAAGACACCGACATTCCAGTTATCTGTTGAGAGGGAAGAACAGCTCTGGGCGGACATAATGAGAAAAGAACAGGAACTTTCTCACTCCAGACTGTGTCCCCTGGCAGCTGCAGGGAGGAGAACTCCGCTCCGTGCAGCTAGAGTGAAAAATGGGCCGGCCAATAGCCAGAGAGGGGCGTGCCTGAGACAGAGGCACGATCTGATTGGCCCCTATTGAAATTCGCGCCCCCGGCGCTGATTGGAGGCCGCTTTGCGCCTCTAGGAAGCTCCTACAGCCCAGGGGGCAGAGCTATGAGAGGAGCGAGAAGAAGCCGTAATGGCGCCGGTAAGCGGCTGCCAGAGAAAACGAAAGTAAACCGGCGCTCAGAGCGCCCGGCCAGAACGAGCGCCGCGGCTGTCAGCCGCATATGAGGCGCTGCGGTCATAGCCGCACAGTAAACCCCACACACACAGTGAAGTAGAAAAACACATTCACACAGTTTAAACATAGAATGTATGCCCCCTATAATGCCACTGCTCACCCCAGAATAAAAGTCAAGCCCCAGTATAATCCAGCCCCATAAACCTGAAAAGGTTGGCCAAAAAACTGAGGGTCTCCAGAGGTTGCAAGTCCGCACCTAAGGGAGAAAAGGGAAATGTACTTAATCAGAAGAACTTACCTAATGGAGTCTTCTGTGAAGTCTTCAGTCAGCTTTTGTCGCCTGCATCACGCCTGGCTGCTATGCGCGAGCGAGGCGAGCAGGGGAATAGGGGGACCCGGACCCATGAGGTACCAACCCAGGCGCTAACCGTTGGTGAGGGGGGGGGGGGGGGTGAACAGCGCATATACGCAATGTCTGTGCCCCCTTACTCACAATGGGGAAACATGGAACCGGAAGAAAGAAAAAGGAATAAAAAAAACGAACCCGTCCCTATACTAGGAAAACAATAAATCAGAAGACCTGGTCTGGAGAATTCCAGCCCATGTCCACCTCCTGCAAGACACTAAGCTAAAACTGATTAGCTCAGGGCCTGGAGGCGGGTATATCCTGCTGGGAGGAGCCGACTTTTCTTTTATTACCATAGTGTCACACCTCCTAGAGACAGCAGCATACACCCACGGTCTGTGTCCCCCAATGGACCCGATAGAGAAAAAAAAAAAAAATCACACTTCCTCCATCAA
Source organism: Hyla sarda (assembly GCF_029499605.1). NCBI lineage: Eukaryota > Metazoa > Chordata > Amphibia > Anura > Hylidae > Hyla > Hyla sarda. The sequence goes on from NC_079193.1 coordinate 169,599,060, forward strand.
TCAGATATCCATATAGCCAAATGGAGGACTGCTCCCAACATGAATACAATAGACTCATAACTACGAGATTGCTGTATTCCTTTACTTAACAATAATAAAATGAGCCACATTAGCTAATAGTGGAGCATATCTGTCCTAATGAATGCTATAAAAACACAGAGGAATAGAAAATGACTTATAAACTACACACATGTAATTCATTTGCATTGTAGTTTGACAAATTTGTAATAATCATCTTTAGTAAATATAGTCTGAACATATGCACTTACCTGGTAGTGTCAGGCAAACTAAGCTAGCAATCAATAATGTGATGCACATCAAAATTATTAATAAAAATATCTGGAAAAAAAAACAAGAATGCAAAACTAAGATGTATTGTAAATCTGTATTTGCTTTTTTTTAACATTCTATAATCCCATTTTAAAGAGAAAAAAAAAACCTTGAGCAGAAACACTTAAAGGGATATTCCCATCTCAGTTTGGTATTCTCTCTCCATAGGAAAGGGGATAGCAAGTTGATTGTTGAGGGTCTGACCACTAGGACCCCTGCTGAACATAATTTTCCCTGGAATGAACTGCGTGCTCTATGCCTGCACGGTCACATCTCCAGTTTAACATTTGGCTGCTCCACAGAGGATGAATGGAGTGGTGGCCGAGCATGCGCATTCTGGGAACAATTATGTCCCGGTTCTTGGTATTAACCACTTAAGGACAGTTTTTTTGTTTTTTCATTTTTGCACTTTAGTTTTTTCCTCCTCACCTTCTAAAAATCATAACACGCTCAATTTTCCACCTACAGACCCATATGAGGGCTTGTTTTTTGCACCACCAAATTTACTTTGTAATGACATTAAGAATTTCACCACAAAATCTATGGTGAAACCAGGAGAAAAATATTAGTGGGGCAAAATAAAAAAAACAAAAACAAAAAAACAAACACACAATTTTGTAGATTTTGGGGGCTTCCGATTCGACGCAGTGCACTTTTCGGTAAAAATGACACCTCATCTTTATTCTGTAGGTCCATACGGTTACAATAATACCTACCGTATATACTCGAGTATAAGCCGAGTTTTTCAGCACGATTTTTCGTGCTGAAAACACCCCCCTCGGCTTATACTCGAGTGAACTCTCCGCCCTCAGTGGTCTTCAACCTGCGGACCTCCAAATGTTTCAAAACTACAACTTCCAGCAAGCCCGGGCAGCCATCGGCTGTCCGGGAGTTGTAGTTTTGAAACCTCTGGAGGTCCGCAGGTTGAAGACCACTGCGGCCTTCAACATCATCCAGACGGCCCACCCCCTTTAGTTTTGTACTCACCTCCGCTCGGCGTTAGGGTGCGCTGGTCCTGTGCTGCAGGACTGTCCGGTGGGGAGGTCGTCAGGTGGGATAGTCGTTCCAGGCTGTCCATCTTCACCGGGGGGGGGGGGGGGCCTCTTCTGCGCGTTTCGGGCCCGGCCCCGGAATAGTCACGTTGCCTTGACGACGAAGCACAGGGACGTTCATTAGCAACGTCCCTCTGCGTCGTCGTCAGGGCAACGCCTCTATTCCGGGCCCGAATCTCGGAGAAGAGGCCCCCCGGTGAAGATGAACAGCCCGGAACGACTATCCCACCGGACAGTCCTGCAGCACCGGACCAGCGCACCCCAACGTCCCGCCGAGTGGAGGGGAGTACAAAACTAAAGGGGGTGGGGGGTCTGGATGATGTCGAAGGCCGCAGTGATCTTCAACCTGTGGACCTCCAGATGTTTCAAAACTACAACTCCAAGCAAGCTCGGACAGCCGATGGCTGCCCGGGCTTGCTGGGAGTTGTAGTTTTGAAACATCTGGAGGTCCGCAGGTTGAAGACCACTGTATTAGACATTGACAAGCGGTGATGATGAAAAGGGGGGGGGGGGGGGAGGTCTGATGACGTGGTGATGATGAAAGGGGGTGTGGGATGATGACAAGGGGATGATGAAGGGGGGGTGGAATGATGAAGGGGGGGTGTGGGATGATGACAAGGGGATGATGAAGGGGGGGTGGAATGATGAAGGGGGGGTGTGGGATGATGACAAGGGGATGATGAAGGGGTGTGTGGGATGATGACAAGGGGATGATGAAGGGGGGGGGTGGGATGATGACAAGGGGATGATGAAGGGGGGGGTGGGATGATGACAAGGGGATGATGAAGGGGGGGAGGGATGATGACAAGGGGATGATGAAGGGGGGTGTGGGATGATGACAAGGGGATGATGAAGGGGGGGTGTGGGATGATGACAAGGGGATGATGAAGGGGGGGTGTGGGATGATGACAAGGGGATGATGAAGGGGGGGTGTGGGATGATGACAAGGGGATGATGAAGGGGGGGTGTGGGATGATGACAAGGGGATGATGAAGGGGGGGTGTGGGATGATGACAAGGGGATGATGAAGGGGGGGTGTGGGATGATGACAAGGGGATGATGACAGGCGGTGATGATGAAGGGGGGATGATGACAGGCGGTGATGATGAAGGAGGGATGATGACAGGGTGATGATGATGATGAGGGTGTTAATGACGGGGGTCTGGAAGATGACAGAGGGGAGTTGATGTATTTCCCACCCGAGGCTTATACTCGAGTCAATAACTTTTCCTGGGATTTTGGGGTGAAATTAGGGGCCTCGGCTTATATTCGGGTCGGCTTATACTCGAGTATATACGGTAATTTATATAGGTTTTATTTTATTACCTAAAAAAAATACATGCACCAAAATTAGTATGTTTAAAATTGTCATCTTCTGACCCCTATAATTTTTTTTATTTTTTGGTATGCAGGGATGTATGAGGGCTAATTTTTTGCGCCGTCATATTAAGTTTTTATCGGTACTATTTTTGTTTTGATGGGACTTTCTGATCGCTTTAAAAAAAATTTTTTAGGGTATACAAAGTGACCAAAAATATGCAATTTTGGGACTATGGTATTTTTAACCTAAACACCATTGTCCGTGCAGTTTAATTAATGTTATATTTTTATTGTTCGGACATTTGCACACGCGGCAATACCACATATGTTTATTTTTATTATTTTTACATATTTTTTTATATGGAATTTGGGAAAAGGGGGGTGATTCTTTTAATATGGAAGGGGTTAATGGGTGTTCTTTTAAACTTTTAGAAGGAATCATTATACTTAGTTCCATAGAACTTCCATAGAATCTGTGAGCTCTGCACAGTCCTGCCAGGCTTTATCAATCTCAGAGCTGCAGCAGCCAGGGATGCAGAAGGGGGGGGGGGGGGGGGGGGTGCTTGGCAATCCACCCCACTGGATCACCAGGGACTGGTTAAAGGTCCCTTTAGATGCCGCTGTCAGCTTTGACAGTAGCGATCTAATGGGTTAATAGCTGGCCGCAGCAATCGCCGTATGTCGGCTGTTAACACCGGCCCTCAGCTACAGGAATCAGCTGGGGGCCGGCCGGTATGACACGGGCTTGAGTCGGGAGCCCGCGACATACACCGGTTGTAGTCTCTGGACAAGACCGCTCATCCTTAGACGGCAACAGGTTAAAGCATGGGTCCCAACAGCCTGACCCCACCATCAGCTTGTTATTCCCTATCCTATGGGTAGGCGCTAACAAGTTGAGATGGGAATACCCCTTTAACTAAAAGACCACTTAAAAAAAAAAAAAAAACACTTTCAAAACATCTCTGTTCAGGGGAACAAGTTTGAAAAGTCACTATACCATCACATATAATTCCCATGAGTGAGGCCAAAAAATAAATAAAAAATCACAGATTTAGTTGTGCTGTTTTTTTCTATTATGACAAGCTGACATCTAAAAATGTTAATGCAATGTGTCAAGTGAAAGGAAATGTAAAAATTACCTATTGTTTAAGGGTACACTCGCACATACTGCATTTGTCAAAGATTCCACGCAGCTGTTAATAGATATGCTACTAAGCACCTACCAAATGTACAGGTTCTGCACTCCATTCTTCCCACAAAAGTCTCCCTTTATTTTAATAATAATAATAGCCACTGCTCTGAATGGGGTTTCCCACTCAAGAGCAGAGTGGGCAATACTTTTTTAAATGTATTTATTTATTTTTAAATAATTGAAATAAAAATACCCCACAACCCTCATTGACAATTAGGACCAGCTAAGAAGCATGAGGTACACCAAAACTGGTGAAAAGAAAAATCTCTGGAATCTATGGATCTGGAAAATCTGAATTTTTCAGTTTTCATTCTCACCACTAAAAAACAAAGCTGAGACTTTGTTTTGCTTGTGAAAGGAGGAGGATGCTGAAAACTGATGTCTACAGTGTTACAGTACATGGTGACACTAGGAGATATATAGAGAATAGAGGAAGCTCACAGCTCAGTCTCCCTTTCCCAGTGGAACGGCCTGACAAAGATCTCAAAGTATATCCAGTAACCTTTCCTATGATGTCAATGGGTGAACTCCTGTCTATTGTTGCCTATGCTTACTAAAGCAGCACAGGCAAGATGGCTGTCCCCATAACATGCAAAAAGATAAAATAAAAAATATTACAATCAGAAAACCGACAAAAGAAAATGAATGTTCTGAAATCTGGCTCTAATCAGTAAAGAAAGTCTTGGTAATATAGATAGAATATAGAATCCAGGAAGGAAAGGAAGGTCCATCTCCTCCAAAAAATTACTAACGGTATAAAACGCAAATTTCAATTACATCCTTTAAAATTCGATGAGAATGGAAAAATTAAAAGCATAGATGAAATTGGCGTTTCATCTATGCTTTTAATTTTTCCATTCTCATCGAATTTTAAAGGATGTAATTAAAATTTGCGTTTTATACCGTTAGTAATTTTTTGGAGGAGATGGACCTTCCTTTCCTTCCTGGATTCTATGCATACCTGCTATACGGATTGACCTGCATCCGTGCTCCCCAACTAATTATCCTTCCAGTGGCAACTCCATCTATAAGGCGGTGAGCTGGTCTACACATATATATATATATATATATATTTTTATAGCTAGAATAAGACAGTGGACTCAATACAAAAGTAACCCCTCTGAATAGTCTGTGGCATTTCATTCAAAAACCCTTTTTGTGCTTAACATAACACATTCTTTTTCCTTGTACAGCTCAGTCCCCCTGCATAAGATGATATTTTTACCCAAACAAATTGCATTTTTTCCCTAACAAATGAAAAATACAGATAACCATTACCCTGAGAGGAAATTTGATTGGCCTATGGTATGGCTGAAATCCTACAGGGCCTCCTTGCTGCAGTATGGCTTGATGGGCTGCATGCAAACCTTCACCAACAACTGGAATGGCATTGTTTCGAATAAGTGGATTGTTGGCAGCCTGTTGATTAGCTTGATTCTCACTTTCCTCTTGGTCTCCAAGAAGATAGGAGTGCAAGTCTCTAAAGATGAAATAAAATGTTACACATTAGTCAAATACATTTTAGGCATACTGAACTGTAACACCAATGTATAGTATATATGTTGAAAAGCTTGACTATTATATTTTTCTGCCAGGGGCTCATATACATTTTACACCTTTGTTGGGTGGGACAATGTTCATAGTTTTGACAAAACAGTTATTAAAGCCAACGATTCAACTTAAACTGTGACTGTGTATTGGATGCCACCATTGCAACAAGTTGGTTACATTTCTTTTCTTCTACATCTTCCATGATCAAGTATGAATGGTATTATTGAAAACTGGAAGCGATTAGGAGTGACAGAAACTCAGGGATGCATAGTGTATAAAAGTTGCCAACACTCTGCTGACTTAGTAATTTAAGATTTCCGACCTTCATCTGGCATTAAAATCAGCAACAAAAACTTGGCTAAGCAAGCTTTGTGTATTCATGCAAGCCTCACATCACCAAGCACAATGCCAAGCATCAGATAGTGTGCTGTAAAGAAGGCAACCACTGGACAAATCACGCTAATGCCATCATTCCCCAGCACATAAATATAACATGGCATGGTGGTGTGAGGTGCAGACTTGTGTCCTAAGCAAGTTTGAGTCCGTTCCTCCCCTCAGCTGTCTGAAGATTTCCGAACATACAGCGAGGGGAGGGGAAAGGCAGAACTGTGCAGGACGCAACTCTGCACCTCTGTCATGAGGATGTAGATTTTCACAGCCCCGCTCCTGGACGTAGATTTGGACAGCTGTTAAAATCTAAGTCCAGAAAGACTGTAAAAATCTATTTGTGGTTGTGTGACTTACGGAGCCAGTGAAAATCTACTTCCAAGTGGCTGTGTGAGCGGAGCTGTGCACCTCCCTCAGGAGGAGAGAGATTCTCAAAGGCCCGCTCCTGGACGTAAATTTTCATGCACCTCCCTCAGGAGGACGGGGAATCCAACAGCACCGCTTGCACAGACCCCTAGATGTAGATTTTCACACCTGTGAAAATCTATGTCCAGGAGCGGAGCTGTGAAAATCTACATCCTCCTTCTAAGGGAGGGGCTAGGAGGGAGCTGTGTTTGGGGCGGAGGAAGGTGCAGAACTGCGTCCTGCCGAGCTCTGCCTTCCCCCTTCCCTTGCTGTATGTTCGTAAATCTCCGAATAGCTGAAAGGAGGGGCCAATGCACAATTGCATGGGGTGCAGTTCTGCACTTCACAGTGCAAAACAGCCCAGCTCTGGTTCTGCCTCCCTGGAATGTAGAGAATAAGAAACAGCTGTACACCATGAAGGGGGATCTCAGGGGTTCAATAACAGCAGTGCAAGGCCCAAATCACTCTGTCACCACTTTAAAGGTTTAATAGAACAAAATTATGCAGGTTTTAAAAAATTCCTTCGAAAGTACAAGTACACTTTAACCCCTTAAGGACAGGGGGGTTTTCCGTTTTTGCATTTTCGTTTTTTGCTCCTTGCTTTAAAAAATCATAACTCTTTCAATTTTGCACCTAAAAATCCATATGATGGCTTATTTTTTGAGCCACCAATACTACTTTGTAATGACGTCAGTCATTTTGCCCAAAAATCTACGGTGAAACGGAAAAAATATATAATTGTGCGACAAAATAGAAAAAAAAACACGCAGTTTTGTAACTTTTGGGGGCTTCCGTTTCTACGTAGTACATTTTTCGGTAAAAATGACACGTTATCTTTATTCTGTAGGTCCATATGATTAAAATGATACCCTACTTATATAGGTTTGATTTTGTTGTACTTCTGGAAAAAATCATAACTACATGCAGGAAAATTAATACGTTTAAAATTGTCATCTTCTGACCCCTATAACTTTTTTATTTTTCCGTGTATGTGGCGGTATGAGGGCTAATTTTTTGCGCCGTGATCTGAAGCTTGTAATGGTACCATTTTTGCATTGATAGGACTTATTGATCGCTTTTTATTCATTTTTAAATTATATAAAAAGTGACCAAAAATGCACTATTTTGGACTTTGGAATTTTTTTGCGCATACGCCATTGACCGAGCGGTTTAATTAATGATATATTTTTATAATTCGGACATTTCCGCACGTGGTGATACCATATATGTTTATTTTTATTTACACTGTTTTTTTTTTATGGGAAAAGGGGGGTGATTCAAACTTTTAATATGGGAGGGGTTAAATGATCTTTATTCACTTTTTTTCATTTTTTTTTTGCAGTGTTATAGCTCCCATAGGGACCTATAACACTGCACACACTGATCTTTATCATTGATCACTGGTTTCTCATAGGAAACCAGTGATCGATGATTCTGCCGCTTGACTGCTCATGTCTGGATCTCAGGCACTGAGCAGTCATTCAGCGATCGGACAGAGAGGAGGCAGGTAGGGACCCTCCAGCTGTCCTGTAAGCTGCTCGGGATGCCGCGATTTCGCCGCTGCTATCCAGAAAAGCCCACTGAGTTAACCGGCACTTTTTACTTTCACTTTTAGCGGCGTGGCTCAGCTCTGAGCATGTGGCTAAAGGGTTAATAGTGCGCGGCGCCGCGATCGGCGCTGCGCGCTATTAGCGGCGGGTCCCGGCTTCACTATGATGCCAGGCCCGCCGTGATATGACGCGGGGTTACCGTGTAACCCCATGTCATATCACGGGAGCAGGACCAAGGACGTACCTGTACGTCCTTGGTCCTTAAGGGGTTAAAAGGGATTCTCCAATGGAATTTTTTTTTTTTTTTTTTTGCAAATCAACTGGTACCAGAAAGTTAAACAGATTTAATACTTTCAGTACTTATCAGCTGCTTTATGATCCAGAGGAGGTTGAGTAGTTCTTTCGAGTCTAAACACAGTGCTCTCTGCTGACACCTCTGTCCACGTCAGGAACTGTCCAGAGCAGATGTTTGCTTTGGGGATTTGCTCCTACTCTAGACAGTTCCTGACACAGAGGTGTCAGCATAGAGCACTGTGGTCAGACAGAAAAGAACAACTCAACTTCCTCTGGATCATACAGCAGCTGATAAGTACTGGATGGATTAAAATTATTTCATAGAAGTAATTAACAAATCTATTTAACTTTCTGGAGCTCGTTGATATGAAAAAAAAAATAGTTTTCCACCAAAGTACCCCATTAACAACACCACCACCAGTTTTGGCTAAAATAAACCACTGGAATTGTTAAATAGAGGATGTTATTGTCCAGGAATGTGTGTTCAATATGCACATTAGCTCTCTTGTGCATTGGAGGCATGAATGTATCTCTAGGAGCACTGTTCTGCAGTTGCCATATATGTTTTGCAAATGTGAGAAGTTGATAATTTACCATGTGTAATACAGGCATGATAGGTGGTAGATATTGTATGGGCAGTAGCAAATTCTAACATGCTTGATACAGGAATATGTATTGTTAATACTGACATAGTTTTGAGATTTTGCTCTTTTTCTTGCTTGGAGACCCTCTCCCTAGGGGTTTTGATCATGTGGATGGGTGGAGGGAATTTATCCTTGTTTTTATTCAAGAGTATCTGAATGAGACTTCAATAAATATTACAATAATATATACAGAGCGTAATTGTATTCATCTTTTTTTATGTTGGGTTATTTATTTGGATTACATTAGGTATTTTAACTGTTCTATTAAATGGATATGCAGGTAATGTTCTCTCTCCTCCTATACCTCCAAAGTCATTGCTTAACGTCATAATTTACTCACATTAAACTTAATTTATATTATATTATATTTCTCTGTGCTGATTACCTTACAAATCTATCTATCTATCTATCTATCTATCTATCTAACTAACTAACTCAAAGTCATACTGAAAAAGACAGTCAAACAACTGCCCCCCCTGCCTGCCTGGACACATACTAGTCCTGCTGTGTCCATGTGTCATCACCTATGTCACAGACACACTTCCTTGATTGACAGCTGTGAGCGCAGGGCTCAGTGCTGGGGGAGATGTGAGCAGACAGCATACTGAGGGAGGGGGCGGAGACCTGCACATTGATACCACGCCCTTCCTTTGAGAGGAATTCAGACTAGTGAGCTAAATTAAAAAAGTGTAATAAAAAAATAAATAAAGGTGCTTGACACATAAAAATTAGATGTACATGGTCAGGATTAGGTACTGAGTGATATGTTAAAAAAATGTTTTTGTTGGATCTGATGGGTACACCAAGTCCCATGCAAGTATATAAGACTTCCAGTAGCTTACTCCAAGCTTTGCATCTCCTGGTGAGTGTGTCAGTCCGGCCACACTCCTCCTGCATGCTACACCCCATCTTGCAAAGCCATACCCACCATTTAAGCCACACCCCATTTATTTTCTACCCTTTTGTGCATTGGTCTGGCCTGCAAGTCATGCCCACTTCCTCAAAACCACACCTCCTTCTATTTTGGGCCTGCAATCTCTTCATCACCAGTCAGCCCCACCTGAGGATGGGATGTGAGGATGACATATGAGGTCGGATATGGGGACGGGATATGAGGACAAAATATAAGGACAAGATAGGAGGTTGGAATATGAGGAGGGGATATGGGGTCAGGATTTAAGAATGGGATATGAGGACAAAAGCTTCCTCCTTTGTTGCTTTTCCCCCCCCACAAGTATAAGGTAGGAAAAAACGGGTAGCGCCGGGTACTCAGCTGCCACACCCCTTTTAATTTCTACCCTTTTTGTGCATTGGTTTGGCTTGCAAGTCATGCCCACTTCCACAAAACCACACCTCCTATTTTGGGCATACAATCTCTCCATCAAAACTCAGCCCCACCTGAAGACGGAATGTGTGGATGACATATGAGGGCGCGGACATGTGGAAAGGGACATGTGGACAAGTGCTTCCTACTATGTTGCTTTTCCTCCCCCCACAAGGATTAGGTAGGAAAACCGGGCAATTCCGGGTACTCAGCTAGTATTACTAAGAAATAAGAAGAGGGCCATATACAAGTGGAGTAACAAAGGGGAAGTAACTGTTAGCCAATCTGAGGATGTACCATTACTAACAGCCTCTGTAAACTATCACTCAGACTTAACATTTGTTAACCCATTTATAAAAAATTTCCCTTAGTTCATGAATCCTTTATGTACTTTTTAAGCAAATACTAAACATATTTGACAAAACACATGCTGGTGCTGTTATAGTGTTACTTTATACAGGAGATACTCCTGAATAGCATCTCTTAAGAGACCTTGAAATATTTTATCAAACAGGTTAAACTTCCTGTTTTCCAGGCTTGTTTTTTTATTTTTATTTTTTTGAGCACTTACACCACATTTGCTATGTGCCAGTCCTGCAGAATAGACTGCCAATCATAGTAACTTGAGCAATAGGAATTTCGAAGTTGCTCTGTGCCAGTTAAAATATACGAGCATTTAAACTTACAGTAAAAATCCAGCTGTTACAGTCCAAGCTCTGACAAGACCTTTCAACCACTGTCGAGTATGTCCTTGTTCTAGTAAAGCTGGTAAAACAACTTGAAGAAGTAGTAGCTCCAATGACAGTTCACTCACAGGAGCATCACTTGAGAGAAAAATGGTAACACAAAATTAGTACATCAATCGTCTTAACATATATACAAATTAGAAAGTATGGGATGCAATTAAATTTTTTTTTAATAAAAAGTAAGAATTATGCGGTAGATAAATAAAAACCCATGCAGAAGCAGTTGCCCATAGCAACCAATGAGATTGCTTGCATTTTTTTTACAGGCCACTGAAAGAAAAAAAAAAAAAAGAAGCAATCTCATTGGTTGCTATGGGCAACTGCTCCACTTTTACGTTTCAAATGTTTTGAGAAAACTTCCACTTTATGCTTGTGTGGATAGGGGATATGTAAAATATACATGTTTATATGAAATTTAGAGATTGATCACAATCACAGTAAATCCAGAGATAAATCCTAAGGTATGCATTATTTGCACTACCCATAGTGAATATACCCTTACTGAAGGAAAACTAATAAAATAATTTCTCTATTAAAAGGGGTACTCCGGTGGAAAACACTATTTTTTTTCTTAAATCAACTGGTGCCAGAAAGTTAAAAATCTTAAACCTTCCAGTACTTAGCTGCTGTATGCTCCACAGGAAGTTGTATTTCTTTCTGGATTTATTTTCTGTCTGACCACAGTGCTCTCTGCTGACACCGCTGTCCATATCAGGAACTGTCCAAAGCAGGATATGTTTGCTACGGGGATTTGCTTCTGCTCTGGACAGTTCCTGACATGGACAGAGGTGTCAGCAGAGAGCACTGTGGTCAGACTGAAAATTTTCCACTGGAATACCCCTTTAATGCAGTTTCACTTGAGCATATTCCATTGTAAATTTTTTTCTCTGTCTTAGGTCCTTTTCTCACCATGTTTAGTGTGTTTGTACACATATATTATACTTTCTGCTCGCATGTACACAAGACCCACAACTGTATCAATTATACTATTACCAATAAACTTGTGCTTTTTAATTTCCTCCACAAAAGTATATCCCATAACTATAAATGTTCATGCCCCGTAAGTCTCATTCTTGAACTAAACTATCTCAGCCAGTGTTCCAAACCTTTTTTTGGCCATGTACCTCTTTCACAGCCAATTTCCAAAAATTGTACTCCCTGTATTAACAAAATGTTTGTGATTGATATAGTTGTTACATCAAATTTATATGCTTTTCTTTACTCCATATCCTCTCCCTGGGAGCCTTGACCCTCTTACAACCTACATTATGTACACCGTGTGACTGCACCAGTAGAATAGTGAGTGCATATCTGGAGTATAAAAATGTATGTACGCTAGATAAGTACAGGATAAGTAATGTCATGTATGTACAAAGTGAATGCATCAGCAGAATAGTGAGTGCAGTTCTGGAGTATACCAGATATTACTCCTGATCCGAAGTTACATCCTATTTTAATATAGGATGTAACTTAGGATCAGGAGTAACATTTTGTATACTCCAGAGCTACACTTATTATTCTGCTGGTGTGGAGTCACTGTGTACAATTACATCACTTCTCTTATACAAGTGATTACATTGAAGAGTAGAAACTGCAGCCCTGGGAGTAGAATACAAAATGATCTTTCACAGGTTCCCTCCCTGACTCTCTTATTATCAGTGTGGCATCTCTATACCAGCTGTTCCGCTCTTGTTGGGACATAAAGGGCGTGTATACGAATATAGACGTGCCTGTGCGTCACTAGAGCATACAGTGCCACAACTTTAATGTCTCTGGCTGTGCCGGCCCAGCAGCAACCACTAAAGATTTTTTTCATGGAGAACTTGCTGCATATACTGGGCTGCACTTTGTCTACACTTTGACATGGCAGTTGCTCATCTATTGTACAATGAAAACAGATCTTATAAAAGGCTATATCAGGTGCCTAAAATGATATGAGGCAACAAAATTGGTGAAAATTCATAAACCAAGCCATACTACTAACAAAATCTCTAAAAATCAAGCAACCCTTCACACAAAAGGAAACCAACATATGCAAATATTCAAGACACATTGATGAATTTCTTTATGGAATTCTAGACCAACAGATTATGATACAATATGATCATTTATCGCTAAATTACCCATACCTACCTAAATTACTAAATTATCCATAACACGCCAGAGGGTCTTAGTTTGTGAAATATCTTAAGTTGGAATTTCTGGAGAAAAATTTGGGACCAGACAAATAGGAGTCCTGGTCCTGATGGACTCTCTTTAGTGTGCAATTTTTTTAAATAAATTAACAAAAACAGTCAAGAGTACTGGATGCTTAGATAAATCGTCTATACAGACAAAGCGGTAGTACAGTACCTATTCTATCACTGTAGCATGTCACATTTATTGTGCTCAAGATCAACCACCATGTAGCACTTCTGGTGTTATATTGCATATGGTACTTGTCACTCAGCATCAAGCCTGGAGAATGTACAGTATGGTACAGAAGTAATGGGGGGCCCTGTAGGGTCTATCAAGGAGGGCAAGTGAGGAGGCATGCCAGGCTGTGGCATTTAAGCAGCTCTGCCTACTTAAAGGCAATCTCTTCAGTGTCACCTGCACTAACCTGTTGGTACAGCATGGTAGTGCGGGTGATACTGCTTATAAGGATACTTAGCTATCCTCGATCCATGGTCCATGCGCCTGTTATTCTCGTTTGGGCGGTAGGCATGGTGCACGTTGGAGCTCCGGGAGCACGCTGACATCACTGCTGAAGCTGCTTTCTCAAGCCTGCTCATAGCAAGCCGATTGAAGAAGCTGCAGCAGTGATACCAGCGTTCTTCTGCCATGTGCCCCAAAGCCAGCCGCCTCAACAAGGAGGATAATGGGGGAAAGGGACCATGGATTGGGGATAGACAAGTATCATCATTGGGGTCACCCGCAGAACGAGCCTGTACCAACAAGTTAGTGCAGGTGACACTGATGACAGATTCCCTTTAACATTTGCCTAAGAAATAAAAAGGTGTTATTTTTTTTTTTAAGTTAACCACAGTCAGCTCCAGGAAAGTTACAGTTTGCTTTTATACCAAAACAGCTATTTAATTTAATGGCATCTGCAACTTTTAGTAGAAAATACAGCTGACAGATTCCTTTTAAAGTAACCAGTTTATCCTTAAAAAAGGTATTTAAACGGTAAATTTATGATACTCATTTGTTTTGGCTGTGCTCTGTTCTCAAAATGAAAAGAAGCCCCCCCCTCCCCCCCCCCTGTCCCATCCGTCTCTGCAATGTGGATAGAGATCCTGTCGACAAGTTGGCTGACTGACGCAACAATGTATTACTCACCTGTATAACATCACATTATAAGGTAAAAAAGTAGGCAGCACATGTTTCATAATGCGAATTGGAAGCCAAAGCATAAGTATTACAATAGATCCAAAGACAATCTGAGGGAGAAAAAAAAAAGTTTTATTATTTTATAATTAATATTGCAAAATTTGAAAACTGTGGCTGAGCAGACAGAACCTTGTTCAAAAACAGACACCAAAAAAACTGACACTCATGCTGTGCACCACATTTACCATATGTTTTAGACACTTCTGCTGTGCCAATTAAGGGAAAGGGGTGTGGCTTCGGAAAAAGAAGTGCAGCTTAAAATTGATTGCCAAATTCTGGTGCGAAATAAGCTAGACTGTCTGTACCAAATTTATCAAACAGCATTACCCACATAGACTGTTTCTTAGACTGTATAAACTTGCTTCAGATTTGATTTGGTTTAGATCGCCTCTCTGCAATTGAGAGGAGGCGATAGCTATAAATTATTTTTTTGTAACTAGTAAATAATTTTTTTTTTTAAAAGGAGATTTTTTTTGTACTCGCCACAAAATCTCTTTCTCGTAGCCTTCATTGGGGGACACAGAGACCATGGGTATTAAAATTATGCCACTATTCAAAAAAGAAGTAGGCTACTCCCAGCAGGATATACCCGCCCACAGGCAAGCACAGACAGAGCTAATCAGTTGTTTCACAGGCAGTAGAAGAAGCCAAACCCCAAAAGGAGAAAAAGCCCGAAGGACACCAGAAAATAATAAAAGGCAACAAACAACCTGACGAGGAACAATAAATGGGTGGGTGCTGTGTCCCCCAATGAAGGCTACGAGAAAGATTTTATGGTGAGTACAAAAAAATCTCCTTTTCTTGGTCGCCTCATTGGGGGACACAGAGACCATGGGACGTCCCAAAGAAGTCCCTGGGTGGGAAAACAACTGCCAGAGAAGGGAAGGTCAGGCCAGAGACTGAGCCGTAACCAGTCACACAAGACAGTGGTCGAGGTTCAGAGGAAACCAGAACCTGGCTACCAACCACCTGGCCACCCCAGCAAAACGTGAGGGGCTAGGCAGGACCTACAAGGAAGGAATTGAGCAGAGACTGGGGTCCGACAGTCGACCAAAAGACAACAAATGGTCGCCCCGGAGGCCTGCTGTGCCAAACCTGTCCTGGCAGGAGAGCAGAAAACACCCCTGATGAAAAGAAACCACAGAGGCCTGGCCTAAACACGGAAGAGAGATAAGAGAAGCTCTAACGTAGAGATTTGGCGAAGCAAGACAAACATGGAGTGGAAATATAGGATGGGACCCTAACATTCACTCACCTCAGGCTGGGCGACATGCTGGATCCACTAACAACCTAAAACCACCTCATGTGAAATAGGGGAGGGGTCGCACGGCTACAGAGGGAGCCACTCCCCCCCCCCCATATTGCACAGCAAAAACAAAATGAAACAAAAATGTAGCCAGCACCTAGCCCAATACACGGGTGCACGCTGCTGTGGCAAGTACAAGACATGTAAAAAAAAATAATAAAAAGAGAATGGCAGCAGCACACTTGGTCAACAAAATTGAGGCTCAAAATGTTAGGGTCCCATCCTATATGAGGCCACCTCCACCTGGTGGATGGGGGACACGTTTTGATCAAAAAGTGCGCTAAGAGCCTCCATTTTGTTGACCAAGTGTGCTGCTGCCATTTTATCTCTTTTTTTTAATTTTTTTTTACATGTCTTGTACTTTCCGCAGCAACGTGCACCCGTGTATTGGGCTAGGTGCTGGCTACATTTTTGTTTCATTTTGTTTTTGCTGTGCAATATGGGGGGGGGAGTGGCTCCCTCTGTAGCCGTGCATCCCCTCCCCTATTTCACAGGAGGTGGTTTTAGGTTGTTAGTGGATCCAGCATGTTGCCCAGCCTGAGGTGAGTGAATGTTAGGGTCCCATCCTATATGAGGCCACCTCCACGTGGTGGATGGGGGACACGCTTTGATCAAAAAGTGCCCTAAGAGCCTCCATTCTGTTGACCAAGTGTGCTGCTGCCATTTTCTTTTTTTCATGTCTTGTACTTGCCACAGCAGCGTGCACCCGTGTATTGGGCTAGGTGCTGGCTACATTTTTGTTTCATTTTCTTTTTGCTGTGCAATATGGGGGGGGGGAGTGGCTCCCTCTGTAGCTGTGCATCCCCTCCCCTATTTCACAGGAGGTGGTTTTAGGTTGTTAGTGGATCCAGCATGTCGCCCAGCCTGAGGTGAATGAATGTTAGGGTCCCATCCTATATGAGGCCACCTCCACGTGGTGGATGGGGGGACACGTTTTGTTGACCAAGTGTGCTGCTGCCATTTTCTTTTTTTTTTACATGTCTTGTACTTGCCACAGCAGCGTGCACCCGTGTATTGGGCTAGGTGCTGGCTACATTTTTGTTTCATTTTGTTTTTGCATGGCGTGGAAATGCCACTTCCAGAATAGAAACATGCCAGGGAGGCATGAAGGGGGAGCCCTGAAAGAAGGCCAACGCAACCGTAGGACAGAGGATGAGGAGAGAGAACGATAGAAAAACAACTGAGCACGCTCAGCAGGAAGGCAAGACTCAGAAGGCAGATACCAGGCTAGAATGGGACAAAGGAGAAACAAAACTCATTTACAGTCCTGAGCACCTGAAGAGAATGGCCAGAAAGAAGACAACGGCAAAATGTACCCACCGAACACCCGAACCGAGGTTAAAACTCAAATCCTCAATCCTAGACCACTCAGCCCAAGACCTATGGAGGAGAATTCAAGAGTACGCCGCATAGCCACGAAAGTGGGAAACATGTGACAAAGTGGACCACGCATGTGGAGACACCAGAAAAAGCCAGACTGGGCAACCAAGCCCCTTATCCCGAGACCCTACAATCTGGCCCCTCCCACTCCGAAGGGAGAAGGAGGAACGTAAATAGATCGGAGGGAAGGAGCAGAGCCATCCGGAACACTGGAGCCGCCGCCCAGAGAAACAGAGGAAGCCATGTCCAGGAAGAAAAGGAGGGACCCTGGAGTCCCAACCAGCAGAGGCAGAGAACCTCAAGCCAGAGCAAACACTCTGGCTGAGCACCCAGACCAGGGCAGGACATGAAGTAGCAAGCAAAGACCGCCACAGCTGGGAAACAGGTCAGAGATGAACTCCCAGGGTGGTGGAAGCTCCAGGAACAACCACACCGGAGCACAAGGCATGGAAAGGCCACCTGGCAGAGAGCCCAAGGCAAAGAGAGCCTGAAAGGGCAAAGGACCAAAGGAGAGGGACCACAACGACTCTCGGAGAGTCTGAGGCAACCTGAACAGAGAGGCCGGAAGAGGAAGGCCTAGAGACACCCTAAGCAGAAAGATTGCTGGAGAGCCCTCACATCCAGAAGGAAGCACAAGGACCACCAGGATGGCTTCCAATCAAGACATACCCATACAGAGAGAGAGAGAGAATAGTGCGAGGGGCTGGAGAAACCAGGCTATGGACCTGGCAAGAATTCACAGAACCTCACGAAGAGGGGAGAAAACATGAACTACCCTGCCCTGTGAAAACTAGGACGGCTAGAGCTGCAACAAAACCATATCTAGCAGAACCCCGCCAAAAGAAGGCATGAGTGAAATAAGAGACCCTAAGACACAGGGAGGTCGGAGGGCAATGGCTGCAAAGGCAAGAGCAGGAGCCGTACAAGGGCCATACAACTCGAGAAGAAGGGGGAGCTACACCCAAGCCGGTAGTGGAAGGGTTAAACGAGATGACTGAGCAAGTCACAGGAGGAAGTACAGAAGACTGACGGCACTTCACCTAGAAAGGGAGGAGAAATGCAAGGCCCGCCTGTGAAACAGCAGAGATCTAAGAAACTCCACCCCAACACCATGGGGGTGTCATGACTGTCTGAGCAACGCTAGGCCTCCCCTAGGAGGCAAGAGCAGTGCGTAGCTGGACCAGTAATACTACCTGTCCATAGAAGGAAGATGAGACGAATAGATTAGTTGGAGCGGAAGGCCTACTTAACCCACAAAAGCGCCTCCCCGGTTAAAGATCCCTTTTCATTTCAGAACGGTTGAGGTTCAATTCAGCCTCAGTGAGGTTTGAACTCACAACCTATGGATTGTGAGACCAGTTCACTATCCACTGAGCTATTTTGCAGCTGTGGGTGGGGAATGTAAACCTCAGACGGGCCAGAGTTGGAACCTGGACATGACCGCACCTCAGCAATGGCAGGGACACTGCAAACAAATCCACCCAAAAGGAGACAGAAGAAACTGCTGCAACAGCCACAGCAGAGTCCCCACCAGCGACCCTGTGCTGAGGAAACTACAGCAGGAAACAGGGGGGGATAAAAAGGTGGGTGCCATATCAGAGAGCGCACTCAGAATACGCAAGGTCACCACCAAATCCCTTGAACTAAAAACAGAACCGACCGCAAACCAATGTGACATCACACATGCTGCTGCTATAGAAGGCTCATGCACGTGAAGGGATACAACATTTGGTTGTCACCCACCGGAAGCAAGGTCCGGAATTCAGCCACAAATGTGGTGGAAAGCACACTCCCCACAGGGAATACCCACAGGGAGCATACTTACCCACGGGGAGCATACTTACCTACAGGGAGCACACTCACCAATGAAGTCTTCGACCATCCAGGGGCACCTGCCTTAAGCCAGCTCAGTTGGCAAACAGGGGCAAAGGGTACACTGCCAGGCGCTGGTTGTCGGCGAGGAGGGTTTAACGGCCCATCCAGCAATGCACCGTGCCACTAGCTCGCAGGTGGGGGATCAGGCAGCACCATACTCCAGTCGCCCCAAGCTAGAGAAAACAACAAAGGAAAGAAAAACTAACTTGACTGAAACTAGGGAAAAAAACAAAGAAATAAGACCAGGTCTGGAGAGTGCACCAGACCGGTGTCTGCCTCCTACTGACACTAAGTTAAAAAATGATTAGCTCTGTGCCTGTGGGCGGATATATCCTGATTCGAGATGAGCGAACTTACAGTAAATTTGATTCGTCACGAACTTCTCAGCTCGGCGGTTGCTGACTTTTCCTGCATAAATTAGTTCAGCTTTCCGGTGCTCCGGTGGGCTGTAAAAGGTGGATACAGTCCTAAGAAAGAGTCTCCTAGGACTGTATCCACCTTTTCCAGCCCACGGGAGCACCTGAAAGCTTACTAATTTATGCAGGAAAAGTCAGCAACTGCCGAGCTGAGAAGTTCGTGACGAATCGAATTTACTGTTAGTTCGCTCATCTCTAATCCTGATGGTTAGAGCAGACTTCTTTTTTTGCCTAGTGTCAGCAGCATAATACCCATGGTCTCTGTGTCCCCCAATGAGGCGAGCGAGAAAATTATTTATCTTAGTTTTCCTTCATTCATTTTAAAATCAACTCCCACTTTTGTTTAACATTTAAACTGTTGAATATTTTGGCTAATATTTGTTTACAGTTTTGTTATACTTATATTTACTAAAGCTGTCTGTTTCTTAGACTATATAAGGCTGCATTCACATTGCATACGTATCGGGACCGGATCCGGCTGGGAGATGGGGAAACCAGATGCCGTATTCCAGCCCCCATCTCATTCATTAAAATGAGCCGACCGGAATCAGACATCGACTCCGGTTGGCTAATTTTTTCCCTGTATCTGGTTTTCTGGCCGGACTGAAAACCGTAGCATACCACTTCCCACTGCACTCAGCGATGTCCGTCTTCGGCCGGTGATAGGCTGAGTGCAGTGTGACGATCCGTGCACAAGGAATAAGACTGGACTGGAGGACCTGACAGCTGTAATGGCGCTATGGGGGAATGGAGGAAGGGGAGTTAAAGTTTTTTTTTTTTTTTGTAGACGACTCGTTTAATTCTATTAAAAGTAAACAGAGCCTAGTTGTAATGGCACACACAACCTGAGGACAGGGACTGGTGCTATTTTTGGGGAGTCCGTTTTACTTCACAGTGAATGATGGAAAAAAAATGCACCCGAATCCCTCAGTTTACTAAATTGTGGGGGTTCTCCTTCCTTATTTTACCTCACAAATACACATTTTTAGATTTGCAGTATATTTCATGAGAAAATAAAGACTGTTGCTACAAAGTAAAAATGACTTCTCATATGGCTCTGTTGAAATATAAAACTGCTATGACTCCTAAAAGGAAAGGTGTAGAGAACAAAGATGATAAAAACTATTGGATAAGAAAACTTTTGACATCTCACACAGACATGTCAGCAACAGGAAATATGCTGCAAAATATACACATGTGAACAACCCCTATATTTACATGGTTTACCATGCAGTAAATATAATACTGTGGTGGGAATGTATCATTGGTTTTACCCTGTCATTGTGGTGTTTATTTGGCATTCGATTTGTCTCAGTTGCTTTTTAGAGATTTTTAAGCTTTTTCTAAAATTGTAGTTTGCAGTGGTCATAAATTTATCATGCATGACTTGTGGCAAATCTACACCAGCCCTGATCTGGCATACAAAAGTGACTGTGTATAACTAAGGGGCAAGTCCTGAGCTGACCGCAGGTCTGATGACCTAAACTGACCGGATATATGCATTTGTAATAAATTATGTGTGAAATTGACCTAATAATTTTTAATAGAACTATAGAGAAATTTTTTTTCTTTTAACATCATAAGCACAGAGCAAAAATAAATAAATGTATTCAAGGGTTTGTTACAGGGATGTGGAATTTCTATCGCCCGACGCCCCGGACTAGCAGTTTTGGGCGCCGGGCAGGTGAATTTGTCCGGCCCTTAGCCCGGCTTCGGGCAAGCAGGGCCGGACCTGACAAGTGCGGCGGATCTGCAGTCTGTATGGAGCGGGCAGGAGTCGGGAGCCCGCTCCATACAGACTGCAGATCCGAAGCAGAGTAGGGGAGATGAGAAGCTGTGTATGTCTCTCTCTCCCCTGCTCTGCAGACGTGCGGGGGGAGATGAGGGGGCGTGGCTTCTTGCTCCCCGTGCAGATCTGCGTCCTCTGGCTTCACTCCCCCCAGCTGTAGCTTCGGAGAGCTGAGGGGAGGAGGCGCGTCTGCACGGGGAGATGTATGCGGTGCTCTGCAGTATGTATGGAGCGGGCTCCGGATTCCTGCCCGCTCCATACTCTGCAGCCCCCGGCTGTTCTCAGTAGCCGGGGGCCGCCGCTAATAGCCAGCATGCGGCGATCGCCGCGGCTGGCTATTAACCCTTTAGATCGCCGACAGCGGCGTCTAAAGCCTGGGTTCTCAACCTGGGGTACGCGAAAACGCTGACAAATACCGGCCATGCATTGGCCAGTATTTGTCAGCGCATAGCCGCGGCAGCTCACTGTACAGTAGCGCGGCCAGAGATGCGGCCGGGGCTACTGTAAGTGAGCTGCGTGGTTGCCAGGGAGACGTGTGGCCTCCCCTGACGTTGCGCGGAGAAGCCGCACAGCGCAGGGGGACGTCACACGTCAGTGCGGCCCTGTGGAACATCCAGTGAAGCAGCAGGCGACGGGACCACAGGACGCCAGGTAAACAGCTGTATGGCACAGAGGGGGGGGGGGGGGGGGACTGTATGGGACGGAGCACAAGGCATTAAGATGGAGGGGGAGAGGGATAATGGCGGAGGGGGGGGGGGGGGGGAGTAATAAAGCACAAGGCATTGAAATTTTATGTCTTGTGCTTTATTACTCCCCTCTCCCCTTCCATCTTAATCCCCTTGCACCATTCCCCCCCTTCCTCTGATCCCCCTTTTGCCATATCCGATAATAATGGCACAAGAGGATTAATATGGAGGGGGGAAAATGACAAGAGGGGATCAGTGGGAGGGGGGAATAATGACACAAGGGGATTAATATGGAGGGGGGGGGGTTGATTATCCCCCCCTCCATCTTAATCCCCTTGTGCTATTATTATCCGATATGGCAAAAGGGGATCAGAGGGAGGGGGGAATTATCAACCCCCCCCCCTCCATATTAATCCCCCTGTATCATTATTCCCCCTCCTCCATCTTAATCCCCTTGTTCCATATTGGATAATAATGGCACAAGGGGATAAAGATGGAGGGGGAATAATGGTAAAAGGGAATCAGAGGGAGGTGGGAATTGTGGGACAGGGGAAGTAAGACGGAGGGGGAATAATAGCACAAGGGGATTAAGATGGAGATGGGATGCATTAGTATAAAGGTAAGAACACGCCTTTTGTCTGCGGGTACCCCTCGCTCGCAAGTTCCGCGTGAGGGGGTACCCGTGGACATACTTTTAGGCCTTGGGGGGTACGGTCACCGAAAAGGTTGAGAACCACTGGTCTAAAGGGACATGTGAATGCTCCCTGGTAGGCTAGGGGGGTGGATCACCCCTCCCCCCGCAGCGCAATTGCAGGGGGCGATCCACTATGGAGGTAGCCGGAGGACTTACCTCTGCTTCCTCCTGTCCCGCTCTGCCATTGATAGATCCTGGCTGGACCAGACTCTATCAATGGATCACAGAGCAGACAGATTAATAGAGTTCAATAGAATCTATTCAGCTGTCTGAGGAATCTAATGATTCCTCATAAGTCTAATAAAGTGTAAAAGAAAAAAAAAAAGTTTTAATAAAAGTTTGAAAGACACCCAGTGGTCTTCAAACTGTGCCCCTCCAGATGTTACAAAACTACAATTCCCAGCATGCCCGGACAGCCGTTGGCTGTCCGGGCATGCTGGGAGTTGTAGTTTTGCAACATCTGGAGGGCCACAGTTTGAAGACCGCTGCATTAACCCCTTCCATGTTAAAAGTTCAAATCACCCCCTTTTCCTATATAAAAACATGCAAACATAATAAAAATAAACATATTTGGTATCGCTTTGTGCGTAATTGTACAACCTATTAAAACATAACATTATGTATCCCGTACGGTAAATGTAATAAAAATACCAAACCACAGATTTGCAATTTTTATAATATCCCAGAAAAAAAAAGTTAAAAAGCGATTAAAAAGTCAGATCAATACCAAAATGTTACCGATACAAAGAACAGATTATGGCGCAAAAAATGATCCCTCATACAGCCTGGTATGCGGAAAAAAAATAAAGCTACAGGGGTTAAAAAATGGCAATTAAAAAAATTAGAAAAAGTTCAGAATTAGTAAAACATGACGTAAACAATACAAATCTGGTATTGCTGTAATCAGGTGCCTAAAGTAAAAAACTAACATGTTACCTCAACCACAAGGTAAATGGCGCAGAAAAGAAAAACACCAAATCTGCAAAATTATCTTTTACTATTTCAATTTCACTTCCCTAAATATATATATATTTTTTGGTTCAGAGAATACGTTATTGAAAAATTAAAAAGTATCCTTATAGTAGGTAGTTATGGCTATTATAGGGCGAGGAGGAAAAAATGAGAGTGTAAAAGCGAAAATGGGCCCAGACAAGTGGATCGTCATGAGGGACTAGTAGATTTTGCTCCATTTTAGTCCCGTGGACAAGTAGTTTTTTATAAAATTTCCACACCCCTGTGTTATTTAACTCAAATACAATTAATCTTTTTAAAAGCTTTGGAAAAAAAGGATTTATTTGTTTATTTTATTTAAATGTGTTTTACTCAGAAAACTAAAAATGTATGTTTAAAAAATAATCAGTTATATGAATTACTGCATATAAATAAAATATTGAGTAACTAAATGCATATCACATTTACCACAGATAAAATAAATCTTCTGAGATGTCTGTAAATTGGCAAATGGATCATTTCCTGGACTGGATTAAAATCTGGATCATTCAAATTTCTCAGAAACCACAGTACTCCGGGTCTTAACACCTAATACAAATAAGAAAAATATACAAAACATACAATAATTATGTCATCACATATAAAATTTTAATTAATTGAAACAAACTGAGACCACCTCTGCATGGTGAATGGGGAGACGTTTTGATCAAAATAGTGCGCCTCCATTTTTTGACCGAAAGTGTTGCTGCAACCTTCTAGTTGTGTGTGTGTGTGTGTGTGTGTGTGTGTGTGTATATGTATATATATATATATATATATATATATATATATATATATATATTCCATATTTGGCGCACGTAATTTTAAGTCAGTAACCCCCCCTAAAAGAGAAACTGACAGCTGGTTCACTTGCACTGAACCCAATACACAGTGTTACAGCGCAAGTGAATTGGGTAAAAATTATATATCAGGATTGGTGTCGCTGTTTTGGAGATATACCGAGTATTAGCTCCTTCCGCCAATAAGTAAATAGTCACCTTTATGCAATGGGAGGGAGCTGGCACACCCTTATTTATAAAATGGGATGGCATATAGGAGCTGAAGGGAAGGAGGCAAGAAATATCTGTATGCTGGCTCCCGGCTGCATTTCGCAAGGTAGGTTATTTACCTATTAACCTACGGAGGATAATACCAGGTTTGTCTTAGGAATGGCAGCACCAAACTGGGTAATTGAAATATCATTTTATCCAGTTCACCCTGTGAATTATAACCCTGTGTATTGGGTTTAGTGCGGGTGAACAGATGTCAGTTTCCCTCTTAAAAATTAATAATGTAACATCTTTATCACTTTTATCTTTTTTCTACCACTTACCTCTCTTAGTAACAGGATGAAAGATGCAAAATAAAAAACATAAACCATTCCAACAAGCCAATGAAGAAACATGGTGGTTCCAGGTGCTGACTGAAAACTTAGTTCCCTGTCTTTTAAAGTGGCATCAAACATTTCCTGCAATATAAATCAAGCAAACAATCAGAATATAACATATAGTGCATGTGGGAACAAATGGGAGCATAACTGCAGTTTCAGACTACACATGTAGGTCTGAACACAAGGTCAGACTACACAAATTGGTCAGAATAAAGCTGTAGACACATCCAAAAGATTTTTCTGTATGTGTACCCTTTAAGTCAAATAGGGGAAGAAAAAAACCTACTTGCAACTTTTCAAAGTCTAAACACAGGAGCTTCATAAATTCTCTATAATTCTCCCTATATATTTATTTATCAGGGCCTGATAAATAAGCAGATTCCAATATGTAGTCTTTGCCTATTATACAGCTTTTCCAGGACTTTTGACCTATACACAGAATACTGCAGGTATAAACAATATTTCCTGTCCAACTCCATTAACCAGGTCCTAATCTGGGTTTTAGATGTGACCAAAGTTGGACAAATGTTTATCATAATCTGTGCAGATAGAAAGTTGACCAATCAGATCAGAAAAAAAAGATTCTGCAGGTCCCCTATCATCCCTTACACTTGCAGTATGGTATGTGATGACATACATTTCATAACATCCTGCTTCCTGAGACTAACAAAGTCGCCTCCAGCACACTCCTTATGTAAAGGTCTGACACTCATTGCAGTATCCACACACAGTATTATAATGAAGGATACCCAGTTAACAGATTCACTAATAGTCAGAGGAGGTACAAAAACCCAAATCTCTCTGAAATGGGGAGGGCTCATATTCCTAAAATAAAAAGTTCCCTAGACTCTGGCACCCTAAAAAGATATTAAAAAGTCATAGGGGGATTTTTATAAAAAACCTGTGCAGAAATGGGGAGCCAAGCCTAAGGGTCATTTTTATAAAAAAATAAATAAATACCTGCGCAGTTGCGGAGCTTAGTCATAGGGGGATTTTTATAAAAACGTGCTTCATTTGGGGGTAAGGGGCCGAATTCATAAAATAAGAACAACCCTAGACTCAGTGTGCACTAAGCTTTAAGGGAATATTAAAAGTCAAAGTTTGTGGAGGCCACAGGTCCTCTTTAACATTTTCTACTATAGGGACATACAAATGCTTCTTCAGTTAGTACAATGGCAATGTACATACATACCAGTATTCTAGTATGTAACTGTGCCAGTCTCTTAGCTCTAAGAGCTCCAGCCACCACCATCTAAGACAAACTGGTCTCGAGAGTAAAGGCCTGCTCAGCCAATCGCCAACTGGTGATTGGTGGAGCAGGCCATCACTGCAGAGACCAGTTTGTCTT
The DNA here is from genome assembly GCF_029499605.1 of Hyla sarda. Classification (NCBI taxonomy): domain Eukaryota; kingdom Metazoa; phylum Chordata; class Amphibia; order Anura; family Hylidae; genus Hyla; species Hyla sarda. The sequence goes on from NC_079193.1 coordinate 169,625,101, forward strand.
GGAAGGTGGGGGCCGGAGTGCTACAAAGTAAGAGACAGGCTTTATTCTGGCGATCACGAGAGGAAGGGGCATATTGGTGTGTGCCCCAGTGGTCAGACCACTGCAATCAGACACCTATTCCCATGTGGACATAGGATGTTTTGGAGTACCCCTCTAAGAACTGTCATAAAATAAAACACAAGGGGGGGGGGGGTAATAAAACTGTCAAGCAGTAAATCTGTTTGTTACCCCTGGCAACCAACAACCGATCTGCTTTTAAAATAGATTTTCTACTAGACAGTTTTTGATTGATTATCTCCTTCAGTATGTTATAGTATATTTTAAATACCAATAAATTTAGAAAATAAATGACGTTTAACCTTAAGGACACAGCCCTTTTTGGCCAATTTTTTTTGGCGTTTTCATGTTTTCCTCCGCTCCTTTTCAGAGGCATAAATCTTATTTTTCCACCTACAGACCCATATCAGGTCTGTTTTTTGCATGACCAATTGTACTTACCCTACTTCACCATTTCAGCTTATTATACCCCCGTAAGCAAGTCACGGCCGTATGATAAACTCCACTGAACTACATGTAACATTTACTTTAACTTTAGATGCTCTGATCGGCATGGATCACGGTGTCTAAAGGGTTAAACGAAGGGTAGCTGACACTCACGGCTATGAAGCGACCGCAGCTCCTGCACCCGCTTCAAAATTACTTAACGCTTCAGGGCATACATTTCTGTCCTGGTGCATTAAGTCCCGGATGCCCAGGGCGTTAAGATATGCCCTGTATCCTTAACAGGTTAAAAGCTATATGTAAATAACACAAGATTTTTTTTTTTTTTTTAAATGTTTTAAGAGTTTAACTGCCTTGAATAGTTAAAATACTTACCAATGAACAAATGTCTAACCACCAACCACAAATGAGGGGGAAAACACCAATCTCTACAACAACCAGTAAGGAAACCTTTAAGAGAGACAGAAAAGTGATAGATTACAAACTTTATTGTTTTATATTGTTTTGATAAACAAAGTTTAAATACACATTTGTACTAGGGTACGTGTCCACTTGTGTTCTTTTATGTATCATTTTGTTATCTACTACAGTTCTGATGTTTGCATAGTATAACTGAATACATGTGGGACAAACTGAAAAAAAAAAAAAAAATCTGTTTTCTATTAATTTTGCCATCAGAATGATTAAGCTGGAAGTGAAATGAAAACAATGTTTAACCCCTTCATGACCCAGCCCATTTTCACCTTCATGACCTGGGCATTTTTTGAAAATCTGACCACTGTCACTTTAAACATTAATAACTTTGGAATGCTTTTACTTATTCTGATTCCGAGATTGTTTTTTCGTGACATATTCTACTTTATGTTATTGGTAAAATTTCACTGATATTTGTATCCTTTCTTGGTAAAAAATCTAAAAATTTCATGAAAATGTAGAAAATTTTGCATTTTTCTAACTTTGAAAGTCTCTGCTTGAAAGGAAAATGGATATTCCAAATAAATTACATATTGATTCACATATACAATATGTCTACTTTGTGTTTGCATAAAAAAGTTGACATGTATTTACTTTTGGAAGACATCAGAGGGCTTCAAAGTTCCGCAGCAATTTTCCAATTTTTCTCAAGATTTTCAAAATCGTAATTTTTCAGGGCCCAGTTCAGGTTGGAAGTGGATTTTAAGGGTCTTCATATTAGAAATACCCCATAAATTACCCCATTATAAAAACTGCACCCCCCAAAGTATTCAAAATGACATTCAGTAAGTGTTTTAACCATTTAGGTGTTTCACAGGAATAGCAGCAAAGTGAAGGAGAAAATTCTAAATCTTCATTTTTTACACTCGCATTTTCTTGTAGACCCAATTTTTGAATTTTTACAAGGGGTAAAAGGAGAGAAATCACCCTAAAATTTGTAACCCAATTTCTCTCGAGTAAGGAAATACCTCATATGCGTATGTAAAGTGTTCGGCGGGCGCAGTAGAGGGCTCAGAAGGGAAGGAGCGACAATGGGATTTTGGAGAGTGAGTTTTTCTGAAAGGGTTTTTGGGGGGCATGTCCCATTTAGGAAGCCCCTATGGTGCCAGAACAGTGGACCCCCCCCACATGTGACCCCATTTTGGAAACTATACCCCTCATGGAATTTAATAAGGGGTGCAGTGAGCATTTACACCCCACTGGCGTTTGACAGATATTTGAAACAGTGGACTGTGCAAATCAAAAATTTTATTTTTCATTTTCACAGACCACTGTTCCAAAAATCTGTTATACGCCAGTGGGGTGTAAATTCTCACTGCACCCCTTATTACATTCCGTGAGGGGTGTAGTTTCCAAAATGGGGTCACATATGGATATTTATTGTTTTGCGTTTGTCAGAACTGCTGTAACAATCAGCCACCCCTGTGCAAATCGCCTCAAATGTACATGGCGCACTCTCCCTTCTGGGCCTTGTTGTGCGCCCCCAGAGCACTTTGCGCCCACATATGGGGCATCTCCGTAGTCGGGAGAAATTGCGTTACAAATTTTGGGGGTCTTTTTTCCCTTTTACCTCTTGTGAAAATGAAAAGTATAGGGCAACACCAGCATGTCAGTGTAAAAAATTAATTTTTTTACACTAACATGCTGGTGTAGACCCCAACTTCACCTTTTCATAAGGGGTTAAAGAAGAAAAAGCCCCCCAAAATTTGTAAGGCAATTTCTCCCGAGTACGGCGATACCCCATATGTGTCCCAAAACTGTTGCCCTGAAATACGACAGGGCTCCAAAGTGAGAGAGCGCCATGCGCATTTGAGGCCTGAATTAGGGATTTGCATAGGGGTGGACATAGGGGTATTCTATGCCAATGATTCCCAAACAGGGTGCCTCCAGCTGTTGCAAAACTCCCAGCATGCCTGGACAGTCAATGGCTATCCGGCAATACTGGGAGTTATTATTTTGCAACAGCTGGAGGCTCCGTTTTGGAAACAGTAGCGTACCAGACGTTTTTCATTTTTTGGGGGGAGGGGGGCTGTGTAGGGGTATGTGTATATGTAGTGTTTTTTACTTTTTATTTTAGGTTAGTGTTAGTGTAGTGTAGTGTTTTTAGGGTACAGTCACATGGGCAGAGGTTCACAGCAAGTTTGCCGCTGGAAGTTTGAGCTGCAGCGCAAAATTTGCGCCATCTCAAACTTGCAGCACTCACTGTAAACCTCCGCCCATGTGAGTGTACCCTGTACATTCACAGTAGGGGGAGGGGACAAATATCCAGCTGTTGCAAACTCCGAGCATGCCCTTTGGCTGTCCGTGCATGCTGGGAGTTGTAGTTTTGCAAGAGCTGGAGGAACACTGGTTTGGAAACACTAAGTTAAGTAATAAACTTTCAAGTGTTTTGCAACCAAACTTAGTGTTTCCAAACCAGTGTGCCTCCAGCTGTTGCAAAACTACAACTCCCAGCATGCATGGTCTGTCAGTGCCTCCAGCTGTTGCAATTGTTGCAAAACTATAACTCCCAGCATGCACTGAGGTAGGAAACGGACAATGTTTCCCAACTAGTGTGCCTCCAGTTGTTGCAAAACTACAACTCCCAGCATGCCCAGACTGCCCAGGCATGCTGGAAGTTGTAGTTCGGCAATATCTGAAGGATCAGATGTTGCCGAACTACAACTTTCAGCATGCTTGGGCAGTCTGGGCATGCTGGGAGTTGTAGCTTTGCAACATCTGGAGGTCCACAGTTTGGAGACCACTGTATAATGGTCTCCAATCTGTGCTCTTCCAGATGTTAGAGAACTACAACTCCCAGCATGCCTGGACAGACTGAGCATGCTGAGATTTGTAGTTTTGCAACATCTGGAAGAGCACAGATTGGAGACCATTATACAGTGGTCTCCAAACTGTGGGCCTCCAGATGTTGCAAAACTACAACTCCCAGCATGCCCAGAAAGCCAAAGGCTGTCTGGGCATGCTGGGAGTTGCAGTTTTGAAACTCCCAGAGGCAGCAGTGAGATCGCTTTACGGCGATCTCACTGCTGCCAATGAAGATGCCGCACTGCTGCTGCAAACTCACCTCCGGGACGCAGCGCAGCCGGGACCGCATGGAGGATGCCGGGACCGGTCGGGACACCGCTCGGACGGGTAAGTGACGCCGGGGAACGGGTCAGGGACACTTAGCAGAGCGGTGTGTGTCCAGATCCCCATGTTCGGGACTCACACACCGCACTGCTAAGTATTTCATAGCGAAACGCTGCTATCAGCTAGTCAGATTTGACCAGCTGATAGCAGCGATCGCTGGGGGGGGGTGGGGGATGAAACCCCCCGTGGTCGCACGGTAAGATGGCTGGCTATCAGTGATAGCCACCATCTTTCCGGGCGCTGCGGGATGCCGCGAGTAGCGGCAGTAATGTTCATGACGTACCTGTATGTCATGGGTCGGGAACACCTTGCCACCCATGACGTACAGGTATGTCATAGGTCGGGAAGGGGTTAACAAACAAAAAACAGCTTAAATAGAAAAAAAATCTGAAAATGATTGTTAAACATAAAATGAATAATTTTGATCACTATTTAGTTAATGTTATAAATAAAAAATGTTCTTCAAAGGAGTTACCTAGCCTTTTAAATGGAACCTTTCAGCACACTTAGGACATAAAAGCAAGGGCATGGCATTATAAAAGTTCTAATAAGGTTTCCTACCATGTGTTTGTTGCAGAAAGTAAGTGGTGTAAGTGGTGTAAATGGGAAAAAAAAATAATAATAAAGAAATACATTTTTTTTTTATCCAGCACACAGAGTATGCTATTGAATGCTAAGTAGTCATCTGGGCAGAATCTAAGCAGCAACTATTTACGGGTGTCTGCCTGGAATCATGCTCTTCAGGTAAGATTGACAAGTAAATAGGATTCTACATCACTTACTGCTGGGACATTGAATCCTCTTTGCCAATCACACATGGAGAGCACGACTAAAGAGAGTCGTGACTAGTTACGGCTAAGGTTCTTCTCTGATGATTACTTTTTTTTAGTAGTTCTCTTGTGTCAGATTAAAAGTATTTTTTCAGCAATTTACAACGCTCACTTCCTGCAACAATCACATGGTAGGAAAACTTAAGAGGTCCATCACACCCTGCCCTTGAGTTTATGCACTAAAATATGCTGATGGGTTCATTTTAAAACTGATGACCTATCATTAGGATAAGCAATAAAAATATTAAATCAATAGAGGTGTGACTACATTTAGTTTACATTAGTTTCAGTGAGTCTCAAACATTCACACTGCTGAACATTTAAAACAGTTTTGAGAGTTGCCCCTCCCCCCCCCCTTCCCCCCCAAATCTAATATTGCTGGTATGTCCTAAGAAGAGACCATCCATTTAAAAAAGTTGGATAACCCTAAAGCAGTGATGGCAAACCTGTGGCACGCCGAGCCCCCTCTGTGGGCACACGGCCACAGTGGCGTATCAAGGGGGGGGGGGGGGGAGACCTGTGTTACTCACAAGGGGGTGCCATGACCGAGTCACCCTCCCATCCAGGGCCAAACTGGCCATCGGGCACACAGGCCATCGGTGGGCCGGGCCGTCCTCCTGCCCTGTACAGTAACACGAGCCGGCTCACCTGTAAATGCTCCGCCCCCAAATAATAGCCAGAACAGCTACGCGCGGCCGTCGCGTAATGACGCTTGCTCACATCAAGCTCCCAGAATTCAAGGGCTGGCGTCACTACGTCCAGACGCCGGCCCTAGGTATTCTGAGAGTGTGACGTGTCCGAGCGTCATTACGCGGCAGCCGGCCGATGCACGTAGCTGTGCTGGCTCTTATCTGGGGGAAGGTGCTGCCCTGAATCCCCGGCAACTACAAAAGGTACCAGCCGGGGGGTGGGGGTTGTCTAATCTGAGGGTACTACCTACCTACTGGGGGGGGGGGGGGTGGAGGTGTCTGTCCAATCTGGGGCCCCTACCTGCCTACTAGGGGGTTAATCTGGGGCTCCTACCTGCCCTACTGGGGGGGTAATCTGGGGCTTCTACCTGCCTACTGGGGGGGGGGGGGCGGGTTTTTAATCTGGGGGTACTACCTGCTTACTTGGGGGGGGTTAATCTGGGGGTACTACCTGCCTACTTGCGGGGTTAATCTGGTGGTACTACCTGCCTACTGGGGGGGTTTAATCTGGGGGTACTACCTGCCTACTGGGGGGTCTAATTCTGATTTAATTGCGGTGCTGGCACTTTGAGGGGAAAAAAAGTTGCCATGCATTACGGTTTGGGCACTCTGGCTCAAAAAGGTTCGCCATCACTGGCCTAAAGTCTAGGGTCCCACTTAGCATATATGCTACTACATATTTTTCATACCTATTGAAGTCAATGAGTAGCAAAATCGGCTGCAAAAAATATGCAGTGTATATGCTACATGTGACCAAACCCTTACCAGTCAGATCCCACAAAAAACAAACAAGCAAAAAACCTGTTATACAGTATGTTACTCAGTACCTCATCCTGATTATGTACATGTAGTTTTTATGTATCTATCGCCCATATTTCACTGAAAAATAGCATATTACATCTGTTCAATGTGTTTTCCATCTTGTCAAAAGGAGGGGGTGTGTCCCTTTGCACTGTGATGACTCCTCCTCCTCCCTCACTGCTCTCAAGAGTGAGCCTGGCAGGCCTGCTCTGTAACCCTTTCCTCTCTGGTTTCATGCTGTATACACACACACACACACACACACACACATAATGATTATTGGAGATATCCCGTACTCTAACAAACATAACATGGTGAGTATATCATTTACATCTTCCTAAATTAGTGCAAAAGTTTAGTGCTAAAAGTATTTCATTCATGTACATCATCCTTTGCCAGTTCTGTAATGCTGGGAATTGTAGTTTTGGAATAGTTGGAGGTACAGTGATTGCAGCTTTGTTGCCTTTAGTTGTGTGTCTACAGCTATTGCAAAACTACAACTCCCAGCATGCCCAGATATCCTTTGACTGTGCAGGCATGCTTGGAGTTGTAGTTTTGCAACAGCTGGAGGCACATGTTTGGCAAGACTCACTGTGTTACAGCAGTGTTGATGCAGGCTGTGTTCCCCCTGCAGCCTTGTCAATCAGCCATCTCGTGTCCATGACCCTTGGACATGCTCATGCTGCTGTGGGACTCAAGTGTCCCAGAAGGTATAGGGACCTTTAATGGTGGGATTTTCCAACATTTTTTTAAGACGCATATTAGAAAAAAGTATTGTTTTGCCAATAAGTACAACATATAAAAAGTTTTTATATCTGACAGTGTCCATTTAAAAAGAAACAAATGTGCAAAGACCTTCATACAGCAAAGAAAAGATTTATTAGTTACCTTCACAACTATGTAGCATATGCCCAGTATACGTCTTGATCGCTGAAACTTCACAACTGCTGCTAAACTCTGGAATTAGGTCTTCAGAAAAATTTACGTATGACAGGCTATATAGTTGAGCAATAACAAACGAACAAACACCCCTTGGTATAGTTTTTTTGGTTTTATGTTTGGGACACTAGGGTCATCTGGACCCATAATGATTTTGTACACTTGTGGTTCCTTTATGTGCATTTATTTTAGTTATGGATATTGGCTGAGGTGAACCTACAATATTCATATGACTGTGCCTTCAGTTTCCTTGTCACTTAGGTCTTATTTATTTTGCCTTTAAAATTAATAAATACATTTTGAACCATTAAAAAAAAAAAAAAAAAAAAATTGACATATTTGAGGAGTCAAACGTTTTGATCGGCTGCCATCACAGTGCTGAAAAATAAAATAAAAAATCATCTGCAAATTACAGTCTAACCTGCATACAGATTCACAGGGCAAATCCAAGCCGAGACTGAAGTTTTCACTACTTTTTAATTGCATTTTTTTTCAAACAAGACTGAATAAAGAACTGCCACAAAAGCTGCATAATTCTTCCTAAAAACAATACACATGAAACCACCCTCAGAAAGTTTCTTATATCAAGACGTCAGTAGCTGTTTTCGAGTGGGTTGATAAGTCTCTATGCAGTGTTTTTATTTATTCAAGGGGCTTCAGGCAACCAGAATTTTTAAGGGAATCGGCCAGCTCAAGGTCATGCTCAGGGATCAAGTATCAAAAAAGCTGTTCGAGCTGCAGGACACCCACCTCCTCCCTCCTTGCCTGATATATGTGCACGCTCAGTGCTAAAAGATAAGGCCTGAATGTCAATCATCCAAGACAGGGGGATTGGGGGAGGTATCCTTCCTGCGGGTGACACAGCCTCCTTGACACTTGAGACTAAATTTCATTAAAAAATATATATACAGTGACCCCCCGACTTATGATGGCCCAGACATATGATCATTTCAACATATGATGGCCTCTCAGAGCCCATCGTATGTTGAAGGCAGCATCGACATATGATGCTGCTGTGTGTCGGGGCCATCGTACAAACAGCTATCTGACAGCGCTGACAACTTCAGCAACTGACAGTTGTTTAATGTGCCCCGTTCTGCCTCTTGTTACTCACATGCTGTCCTGCTAACTCACGCAGGCTTCCACTATGAGCTCCGTGTAAGCCCCGCCCCCAGTGCAGCTATAGCCAATAGCCTGCAGCATCTTGCTGCAGGCATCAAATGAGCTGCTGGCTGCCCTCCCCTTCTTTTCCTATGGAGCTGTAGTTGGCAGGATCATAATGGAGGACATTCTGTCCCCCCTGAAGGTATTTAAAGAACTGTACAGTACTGTATGCGATGTCACACATCACATACAATACATATACACACTATACACCCCATACATCAATGTTTCCCTATCAGTGTGCATCCAGCTGTTGCAAAACTATAACTCCCAGCATGCCCAGACAGTCAATGGCTGTACATGCATGCTGGGAGTTGTAGCTGTGCAACAGCTGGAGGCACCCTGGTTTGTTAAACACTGCCCATACACTCCACATACAATGGTCATCCCAGAACCAATTAGCAGTTTCCCATAGAGATATGTATTCAACATACAATGGTTCAGAGGCCCCAGAACCAATTACCATTTTTACATAGACATATGTACTCGACATATGATGGTTCTCCAATTAATATCATATGTTGAGGGACCACTGTATGTGTATGTATATATATATATATATACACACACATACACACATAATACAAAGATACATTTATAAAAATTGGAGTGGTTTTGTTTTACTCCTTAGGGACAAATTCCATTTGTATCTTGAGGACACTCCTTGCTTCCGAGAATCAAAACTTTTTTTTATCTACAGAGCCATATGAGGGCTTGTTGCAAGACCAATTGCACTTTGTAATGACACCTTTCATTTTACCATAAAATGTACAGCAAAACCAAAAAATGATTACTTAGGAGGGTGGGGGTGGTGCAATGAAAAAGGAGTTTTTTTACTTACCATAAAATCTCTTTCCCGTAGCCTTCATTGGGGGACACAGAGACCATGGGTATTATGCTGCTGTCCACTAGGAGGCTGACACTAGGCAAAAAAAGAAGTTGGCTCCTCCCAGCAGGATATACCCGCCCACAGGCACAGAGGTAATCAGTTTTGTCACAAAGCAGTAGGAGAAGCAAACCCACAAAAGGAGAAAACGTCCGAAGGACATCAAAAGTAATAACAGGCAAAAAACAACCTGACCAGGTAACCGTAAATGGGTGGGTGCTGTGTCACTCAATGAAGACTGAGAAAGAGATTTTACGGTGAGTACAAAAAAATCTGCTCTTCTCGGTCACCTTATTGGGGAACACAGAGACCATGGGACGTCCCAAAGCAGTCCCTGGGATGGGAAAAGGAATCACCAGAGAAGGGAAGGTTAGGCCAGAGACTGAGTCATAACCATTCGCCCAAGAAGGTTGACAAGGCTCAGAGGAAACCCGGAAACCGGCAAGCAACCACCCGGAAGCCCCCGCAAAACATGACGGGCGAGGTTGGACCCAAAAAGTAAGGAACTGTGCAGGGACTGGAGTCCGACAGGCAACCAAATAAGACAACAAATGGTCGCCCTGGAGGCCCGCTGGGCCGAATAGGTCCTGGCAGGAGAACAGAAAACACCTCTGATAAAAAGACGCTGGACTACCAATGCCTGGCCAAAACGCAGAAGAGAGAAAGGTAAGAGAACCCCTAATGCAGAGATTCATCCAAGTAAGGCAAACATGGCAAGGAAATGCCAATCCCAGAAAAGAAGCGCGCCGGAGAAGCTGGAAGGGAGAGCCGACAGGAGTCCAACCACAACCATAGGGCAGAGGCGGAGAAGAGAGAGAACGAGAAAAAAACAGCTGAGCACACCCATCAAGAAGGTGGATACAAGAGCCGCTAGAATGGGACAAAGAGAAAAATAAAGCAAAATTCATCAACAGTCCCGAGCGCCCGAAGAAACCGGCATGTAAGAAGGCTAGGGGAGACGCACCTACCGACCACCCAAATCAAGAGAGGCAGACTCAACTCCTCAATCTTAAGGCCACCTCACAAAAAAACAGGAGGAAGGGAGAACCCAAGAGTATGCCGCATAGCCAAGAGAGCGATAAGGTGGACTATGCCTATATGTCCCGACTGGGCAACCAGGACGACTGGCAGGCCCCCTAACCTGAGACTCTACTATCTGGGCCCCTCCCTGGAGGGAGAAGGAGCAATGCAAATAGACCATAGGGAAGGAGCAGAGCCATCCAGAACACCGGAGCCGTCGCCCAGAGAAAAAGAGGATCCCAGATCCAGGAAGAAATGGAGGTTCCCAGGAGTCCCAAACCAGGAGAGGCAGAGTGAACACTCCGGCTGACGAGCACCTAGGCCGGGGCAGGAAAGGCCTCAAGAGTAAGGCCTAGAGACACTGTAAGCAGAAGATTGCTGGAGTGTAAGAGCAGAGAACAGCAGAGCATTCACATCCAGAAGGAAGCACAAGGACCACCAGGATGGCTTCCAAGCAAGACATACCCCGACAGGGAGAGAGAGGGCAGTGCAAGGGGCTGGAGTAGCCAGGGTATGGACCTGGCAAGAACGGTAAAGGAGGAGAGCATATTTAAAAGAAGAAAAACTACTACAAGAGGACAGTTTTAAATTAGAGGGGAAAAGGTTTAAAAGTATTATCAGGAAACTTGTGTAATAAAACTTCAAGTTTATTCCATAGTAATATGCAGTCTTTTCAGCCTACATAGAGGCCTTACTCATACTCTCTCGGTCATCCAGTCCGTTCCGACCATTGGAGTCCCCTGCTTGATCAGCCTTGTCTATCCCCTAGTCTCTTGTGTCTCGAGTGCTGGGTGGCGCGGTGACCTCTGGAGTGGCGGTGCCTTTTTCTTTTCCCCACTATTCTTCCCTAGGGTTAGTCACTCTTCCCTGGCAGCCCTGGAGTCGTTCTGGTCCCTCTCCATCTGTAGTTTGCCTTTTCAGGCTCTCCTTGCCTTGGGCTCTTTTCCGGGTGGCATTTCCGTGCCTTTCGCTCTGGGGTGGTTCTTCCTGATACTTCCACCATACTGGGGGTTCTTGTTTCTGGCCTTGGCGAGTTTCCGGTCCGGCTCATCCCTGCCTTTTCTCTACAGAGGCAGCCTTTGATCACCACTCCATGTCCTAACATAGAAACATAGAATGTATCGGCAGATAGGAACCATTTGGCCCATCTAGTCTGCCCAATAATCTGAATCCTATCAATAGTGCCAGGCCCTATCTTTTATGAAGGATAACCTTATGCTTATCCCATGCATGTTTAAACTCCTTCACTGTATTTGCAGCAACCATCTCTGCAGAAAGGCTATTACATGCATCCACTACTCTCTCAGTAAAGTGATTCTTCCTGGCTTGACATCCTTATTCTGCTGCCGGATGACTGAGAGAGTAACAACCCAGAAGGACAGTCACCGAGAGGAAGACAGTGGGGACCCAGTGAGATGTCAACCCAACCAAAGCAACAAGGCGAGGTAAAGACATTACCAGGGTGCGGGAGGGTGCTCACCTAGACTGGAGGGCAAGCACAGAACAATGGACACACTCCAAAAAAGGAGGAGTGACTTGCCACAGCCGAGACTGTCGAGGAACCCCGGGGAGCCAAAGACACCAAGAAAAAAAAGACTTCAAAAGGAAGGCCTAGAGACACTCTAAGCAGAAGATCCCCACCCAGAAAAAGGAGAGAAAACAGGAATTTCCCCGGCAGGACCAAAAAGTGCCCGAAAGAATGTCAATGTAAAAGCTAGGACAGCAACAGGTGCAACTAAGCCAATCCAGCAGAACTATGAGGGCAGGAGCGGAATAAAGAAAACCTCCGATACTGGGAGATCGGAGGACAACGGCTGCAAAAGCAAAGGCAGGAAATGTACAAGGGCCACACAACCCCTTAAAAGACGGGGAAAGCGCGAGTGCTGAACCCCTAAGCCGGTAGCGGCAGGGTTCAACAAGATGGATGAAGCAGCCACAGGAGGAAGCATAGAAGACCGACAGCACTCCGCCTAGAAGAAGAGGAAGAATGCAAAGACCGCCCGTGTAACAGCGGAAACCCACCAAACTCCACCCAAACTTCAGGGGAGCGAGTGAAGACGTAAGAGCAATGACAGGCATCCTAAAGTAGGCAATAGTAGTGCGTATCCGGACCACTAATATACCCTTACCATAAAAGGAAAAATGAGACAGAAAATAGCTGGAGCAGAAGGCCTACCTAGCCCACTACGCGCCTCCCCTGGGGTGGAGAATGGAAACCCTGGACGAGCCAGAGGTGGAACCGGCTAAACCTTGACATGAAGGTACCTCAGCAATGGAGAGACACTGCAAACAACTCCACCCATAAGGAGGGAAAAACATCTAGAGCAGGCTCCCCGCCACCGGCCCTGTGCTGTGTAGGCTACAGCAGGAAACACGCGAACCACTGGCACAGGAAGGCCAATGATATCCCTCCTCCTCCATCAACCTGGGTGCATGAAGGAACACCCTCCAGACAACACCCACATGCCATGATGCACCAGGACTGCAGGCATAGACATCACTTCCTCCATGGACATTGCAGAGGGTTTATTAACAAAAGTCAACTCTGACCTATAACAGGGTACCGAAGCAGCAACCGCGGGTATGGCAGACGTCGCCACCTCTATGGATGGTGTAGAGGATCCATGGTACATCGGTCAACTCTCACTCACAGTGGAGTACCGGAATAACAGCTATGGCAGACAAACCAACCTCCATGGATGGTGAAGCGGGGTCCATTGTACAGCGGTCAACTCTCACTCATAGTGGAGTACCGAAAAAGCAGCTGCGGCAGACAACCAAACCTCTATGGATGGCGTAGAGGGTCCATTGTATCGTGGTCAACTCTCACACACCGTGAAGTACCGGAATAGCAGCTGCGCCAGACGGCATGTCCTCCATCGGCGTTGGAGAGAACCACGACTACCCACGAGGAGTCCGCAAAGAGTCTGTTCCCCATTTAGGGGCACCCCTTTAGTCACTTCACCCAGAAGTGGGATGGGACATTGGGACTGCAGTCGCGAACATGGCGAACGCTGTAAGGGTGGCCGGTGGAGAAGAGAACAGGCTTAATGACAATATTGACTTCCTGAAGATGTGGTCCTTGGAGGGATCTGAACCCAGGACCCCAGCATTGCAAGCCAACAGTGTAAACCACCCTTGGCGAGCAACTCTGGTTACAGTACCCAATTCCGAATCGCTGGCATAACTGCACACCCCAGCGAAAATGACCAATCGGGTACAAGGGAAAGCTGGGAAAACCAGAAAGAGAGGTTACTCAGGAACAGGGGCGAGAAGCACCTAGTGTGGACTCTAGGGCCACAGCCTATTTGCGCATAAGGGTAAAATGCACAAGGCTTGCGCTGCAAACACAAGCAAAAGCTAAACATTCCAATATGTGAGGTGCACCGAGCACCGGGGTTGGTTGGTTGGAAGGAATAGCTAGTGGGGAAAAAGATCCCCTTAACTCACCGACCAGGACCACCCAGGAGAGCGGGGGGAGTGGAGACCTCCTGCCCCAGAAACACGGGGCAGCAAGCAGAGTCTTCAGGAGCAGTTATGAAAAAACGTGGCCAGGACACTGAGTGCGGCAATGGCTGCGGTGAGGGGGTGGGGGGCGCGGGTTGTGCCATCCACAAGGCGCCGGAGGCCAGGAGGGGACCGGCCCAGCACAGCCATGTGTAATGGCGGATGAGGAGCTGTGCACTATAGAGAAGGGGGACCCAAGGGAGAGAGAAAGGGGGGAACTGAAGTTCATACTCACCCGCGGACTCCATCTTCTCATACTCTCTTGAAGTCTTCATTCAGCTAAAGGCCATGCTGCATAACGCCAAGCTGCCATAGTGAGGCGGGCAGGGGCAAGTCGGGGACCCGGACCCAGGGTACTACCGCCAGGTGCTGACTGTTGATGAGAAGGGGTTGACGGCCCATACATCTATGCACTGTGCCTCTTTGTCGCATGTGGGAAATCAGGTAGCGCCAAGCTCCTGTCGCCCAACCTAGAAAAATAATAAAGGAAAAAAATGCTAACTAGAAATCCCTAGCTAGAAAATAATAAAAAAAATAAAAGACCAGGTCTGGAGAGAGCTCCAGACCTGTGTCCGCCTCCTACTGACACTAAGCTAAAACTGATTATATCTGTGCCTGTGGGCGGGTATATCCTGCTGGGAGGAGCAGACTCCTTTTTTTGCCTAGTGTCAGCCTCCTAGTGGAAAGAAGCATAATACCCATGGTCTCTGTGTTCCCCAATAAGGCGACCAAGAAAATGCAAATCTGTGGGTTTTGTTTTTACACAGTGCACTTCACAGTCAAACAGACATGTTCTCTTTATTCTGTGGGTCAACACAATTAAAATGATACCCATGTCTACATTTTTAATTTTTTTAAACAAAATAAGTATGTTTAAATTTTTAAACATACTTAAAAGGGGTATTCCAGCCTTAGATATCTTATCCCCTATCCAAAGGATAGAGGATAAGATGTTCGATCATGCATTCTGTGCCGGGTGCTGCTCCCGAGATGGAGACGTGACATCACGCCCCGCCCCGCCCCGCGCCCTTCATTAATGCCTATGAGAGGGAGTGAGATGGCATGAAAGGAGGGGGCGTAGGATGACATCACATCTCCATCTCGGACCCCCACGATCAGAAATCTTATGCCCTATCCCTTATCCTAGGGGATAAGATTGCTAAGGCCGGAATACACCTTTAATTTGTTTTAATTAATAAAAAAACAAAAACAAACATGTAATATGGGTATCATTTTAACCGTTTCAGTTTTGATCACGTCATTTAAAGTGGTATTGATGGGCAGCTTAGCCCTGATTCTGACAGCTGTGGTGGGCCTCTCCAATGCGGCTGTCTCCTTATCTGATCACTGAGTGAAGCATCAGAGGTGGAGGGGAGGAGAAGACACCGCTCTCAGCTCACAGTTTGTTCCTATTGGTCTGCGACATACCAATAGGAGCGATTACCGGCCGGGACCACTGATCTGGCCGGCTTCAAGGATGCTTGGCTGTGCTTGCACAGATGAGCTCACTGAACTGTCACTGTGCCCAGCGACACTGACAGTTTATCTTCAGAACAGGTCAAGTATTGATGCAGTGAACATTTCATATGCTTACAAAAGGATACATGGCAGAGAATCAATGTGACTGCCAGTAGAACATATCCAACTATTGTTGTTATGAGACCTTCAAAGTGGGAAGCTTTTACCTGTAACAGAAAATACACTCATTCACAATATGCTTATTGAAGAAATATTTTTAGGAACAATCAATAGATTTTTGACAAAAACTTGCCATATAGAACAAAAAGAGCATGAACAAAACCATCAAATATTTTGGAAGTCATGAGAAATCAAGTGCGCTTGTAAAATTCCGGAATAATGAAAAAAAAATGTTTGCAAAAAAAATAAATAAATATGAATATATATATATATATATATATATATATATATATACATATATACATACATACATACACACACACACACACACACATATACACACTAAAAATATTGTCAATACACACAAGATTAAATCTAAACTTAGACCATGTGCAAAAAAAGAGGAAAGAAAACTTATTTTTCTTAATGGATATGATAAGCCTTGAAGAGAGCACTATATCATAGGTATAATATAGATGTTGGGTATATATGAAACTGAATGCATTTTTTTTCTGAATACAGTTTGCATTAATATTGGCCACACCACCATGAATATTCCTGATCTTAAAGGAGTTATCCATCATAAGGTGACTTTATTACTTACCTGATAAACGCTGCTGCTTTATTTTTGTCCCCTCCTACCTACTACAAGTCCCAGGATCCCTTGTTTATAAAAGTGTGAGTACACTTTTCTTCCTCCCACACATCAGCCACCCCACCCTTTGCAGCACACCTAAGCTACAATTCCCTTCAGCGCCGTGATAGCAATCTCCTTCCCACCCGGCAGTTGCTCCACCCATTGAAGCAGATAGACTCCTTTTAACACCTGACTAGTGATGTAATGTCTCGGGCCACACTGCAACCTGGGAAAGCCTGAGACAATAGTCATTTTGTATGCTGTTGAAATGAACATTGGGGCAAAGTTCACGTAAGATATGTGAGACCAACATAAAACACCAGTAGAGACACTATATTACAAACTACACTAATTTTACAGCCTCTGTAGCACAGTCAAAAAAAATCCTGGAATACCCCTTTAAAAGCCAAGCAGGGTTGGGACTAGTATTTGAAAGTGAGGTACAAATATGAAATTAGTATTTGGCACCTTTTCATGTTTGAGACATGTTGAGACCTTATAAAACACTCATGATCATGAAACATTTCTACATTATTTATGACTGTCTATAAGTGAGCTTACAGAATTATGTTGTGTATAAAACCACATTAACTTTATAACTCATTTCATAATTTTACTATATCCTAACATTATACATTGTTAACCAGCAATTTCAACAAAATTTTTATTTTAGTTGTCACAAATATTTAAATACTGATGCATAGATCGCAAACAGCATTCTATACATGAAATCACTTGTAAATACTCACATAGCAATCAAATCCAAGTCCAACAACAGAAAAGTGTCCAATGTGGTAAGGACAAAATGCTGTAAGTGTATATAAAAAAAAAAAAAAGACGTGTACAAATAAGATACCATATTTGGCATAATGGTCACAGACAAATGAAACAAAATGAATACTAGCATTTGGTTAGACCTGGCAGTACACCTACACTAAAATATAACTACACAGAAAGTATGTGGTCCTATTTGTAAAAATGTTGTAGCAATTTTAGTCCAAAAAGGTGGCCCGAATATTGGAGGCACACACATGCTTCTTTTAGTCTTATAAAAAGATAGCCAAGATGCAGGAGCTTGGTTGCAGCTGCAATTAACAGGACTTCGGGGCTATCCAGAAATAGAAAAACAAAGCGGATTTAAACATTGTCACTCGTCCTCAGGATGTGTGTGGTAATGCGGCTCAGTTACATTGAAGTGAATGGAGTAAAGTTGTAATTCCACACACAATCCGAGAACAGTTGTGGTGCTGTTTTTTTGGAGAAAAAAAATCAGCTCTGTTTTTTTAAATTCTTGATAGCCCCTTTGATGGTCAAAAACTGTAAATCAGACAAGTGCATTCTCCAGGAAGTGATGTAGTACAGCGCCTTCTGCAAAGAAGCCTGAAAGTTCAGACATCTTGCTTTGTATAGGGGATAAGAGGTCTATGGCCGGAATACCCCTTTAAGCAATACGATAAAACATTAATTAAAGCTACTTCCCTTTACTACCTCTGTCCCAGAACAGAACTGGCGGGTCACATAGGATTAGTTCCCCGATGTGGGGACAGCACTATGCTGGGCTGATAATACATTCTCGAGGGGGAGGGGCCCAACCGGTATTGCGGTATGGGGGAAAATTCATATCGTGCAGCCCAAAAAAATTCGGTATGAACCGGTATACCGCCCAGCCCTATGCGGCGGTACCACATTTTTTTTGTTACATCATTTAAAAAATGGGAAAAAGGAGGTGATTAAACTTTTAATAGGGAAGGGGTTAATGAACTTTTATTAACTTTTTTTTAGCCCCCATAGGGGGCTACAACATGCAATCTTCAGGCTTGGAGCAGCAGATCGACAATCGGACGACCAGGAGGCAGGTGAGGACCCTCCTGTCGTTCAGTAAGCTGATCGGAACATCACGATTATGTCACGACAGTACCGATCAGCTCTGCTGAGCTGCTGGGGTACTTTTGGTTTTGTTTTAGATGCTGCAATCAACTTTGAACACAGCGTCTAAAGGGTTAATGTCTAGCACTGGCCCCATCGGTCGTGCCCGGCATTAACCCTGGGTCCTGGCTGCTGATAGCAGTTGAACGGTTTAAACCCGGTTAACGGGACCAGGGTGTACAGGTACGCACTGAGACCTTAAGGATTGGCGAACACGTACACCCTGCTTCCCCAAGGTGTTAATAGAAAAGCAGGGAAGCATGAAGAACTCCCGAGTCTAGCGAGTTCCAGACTAACTGCAGCTTAGAGAATCCACTTTTCCATTAGGAGACATTGCATTTAATTTCTATATGAAATGTAAAATGTTATTTGCATTTAATGCATAGTCCTCATACTTACCAAACACAAGGATGAAAAGGGTATTTAATGACACAACCCAGAAGACATGTTCCTACAATGAAAGAAGCAGGATAAATGAAACTTTAAATCTTAGTAGTCTTTGATCAGAGATAAATGTAAATATCTTACTAGATTTGACCTGGTAAAAGCAGTTAGGGCTTTTCAAAAGAAATTTTTCAGTGTTGTATTAACCCCTTAAGGACCAAGCCCATTTTGACCTTAAGGACAAGGACAATTTTATTTTTGCGTTTTCATTTTTTCCTCCTTGCCTTCCAAAAAACATAACTCTTATATTTTCATCCACAGATGAGTATGAGGGCTTGTTTTTTGCACGACCAGTTGTCCTTTGTAATTACATCCCTCCTTTTACCATAAAATATATGGCACAACCAAAAGTACTATTTGTGTGGGGAAATTGAAAAGAAAACCGCAACTTTGCTAATTTTGGAAGGTTTACTTTTCAGTTTCAAAAATGACATGTTTTCTTTATTCTGCGGGTCAATACGATTAAAATGATACCAATGATTGCATACTTTTCTATCATTGTACTGCTAATAAAAAAAATATATATATATTTTTAACCAAATTAGTACATTTAAAAAGCTTCTTTTTTGATAACCTATAACTTTTTCAATTTTCCATCTTAGCAGCGGTATGACCAAATACATTTATTAATTAAATTTATATATATTTTTTTTACACTTTTTGGGGGTAAAATGGGAAAAAGTGACAATTTATATTTTTATTGGGGGAGGGTATTTTCACATTTTATTTCTTTATTTATTTTCGCTGATCTTCTGCTCTGGTGTGCTGGAATGCAGATCAGTGCAGAAAACATCGGGAAGGCGGCGGAAACAGGTGAGGGGACCTCTGTCCGCCATGTTAGCCGACGTGCCGCGGGCGATCAGATCAGCCGAAAATGTAGCCCCACTGCCACACATGCTGTTATCTGTATTGATCACGGCATCTGAGGGGTTAATGGTGGACATCTGCGCGATCACAGATGTTGGCCATTACATGCGGGTCCCTGGCTGCTATCAGCAGCCGGGTCCTGCCGCGCATAACCAAAGCATCGCTCCGATGCTCGCGTTCATGCTAACGACGTAAATGTACGTCCTGGGGGCGACAAGTACCGCCGCATCAGGACGAACATTTACGCCCGTGGTTGTTAAGGGGTTAAAGAGGCACTGCTTCACATTCTAAAGCTTAAAAGAACACATTTGAGAAGAAGGGCTTCATATAGAATCTGACAACTTTAAAGGGAATCTGTCATCAGTGTTACACCCACTAACCTGGAGTGACGCATGTGTACCAAGCCTGCTGAATATCATCAACCGAATCAAAGGATAACAGGCGAACAGAGCCACGGATTGGCACGTGGTAAGCATCATTTGTCATTAGTGTCACCTACTAAGTGCAGGTGATACTGATGACAGATTCCCTTTAAAGACCTACTGTCAAGCACCACTTTATAAGCAAACATAAATATCAGCATTTATCACTACATAATTAGACAAATTAAAAAATTTTGCAGGAAAGTTAGGTTAATACTGGCCACACTAGTTACACACAAACATACCAAGGTATCTCTAAAGATAGAGAGGGCCAGTGAAAGACAAAGTGAGAGACAGAAATATATATATATTTTTTTGTCTAATCACTGTTGAGCAGGAAACAAGCATGAAAAAGCAGCATGAAATCATAGTATGTGCTGAGAAAAATATAGTGTAATAAAACTGCCATACCAGAAAAACCAGTGATCCATCTAAGCCCAGCATCTGAAAAATAAAAATAAATACATTTTTATTCAAATGGAAGCAAAAAGTAAAGCTGTGTTTACATGTAGCAATAGCATCTTGCCACCAATACCCGTGGTTTAGCAATCAAGGTACTGGTCAAGTGTTTTTTTTTTTTCTCTTTACAAGTGAAACATGCTGAAAACAAGTCCCTACATTTTATTACCTGCAAAAAACTGCACAGCCAATACCAGCATAACAAAACTGCAGGAAGTTGTACAGCATGGTACCTCTGTGTAAACACAGCCTCATAGCTAATAATATTTCTGATAAAAATCAGAAAGCTTTGATGTGGCCCCTAAGCTAAATCATTAACCCTTTTAAGGGGTTATCTGGAGAATCATTTTTAACCATGGCCAGGCTGCACTGCAGTGTTGAGCCATTTCCTATGCATTGAGATGAAAGCAGGAAGTGCTGAGCAGCAGGGACCAACATATTCAAAACTACACTGGTGTAAAACTGAGGGCAGGGGAGTATATTTTTTTCTTCAATTTCAAAGTAAGGATTATTACAAATAATACTTGTTCTCCTGATGACCCCTATAATGACCTGCCCAATTTTGGAGTTAGAGGAGTATTCGTTTGCATGGGAATAGAGTAAAATGTTAAAGAGTACCTGCTATGTATCAGGTTATAAATATGTCTTTCAGCCTGATACATAAACATAGATGACAGAAGAAAAATTCCACAAGATCTGGGATCATTGGGCTGACTCACCACATACCATACACCCTCACAGTTCAACTGGCGCTATCCCTGTAACAGAACTAGTCTGAACCTACCCAGGACTCCTGCACTACCTTCCTCATATTAGCTAACATACACACTGGATATCAAAATAACAGAACAATTTATGAACCCCTTTTTTCATAAATAATATAATCTAGATTGATCATCATTTGAAGGATTTTTTGTAAGGGGTACACAATGCCATTAGAACAGTGTTTTACAAAATAACCAAAGTATAGCAACATAAAACCTTTATTTTTCAAAAAAAACGTAATGATCATAATTAGAGAGCAGCAATGACTGTAGCACAGAGAAAGATTGTGAGTACATTTTTCTGAATGTTCCAACAGTCACCAATCAGTAGGAAGTGTACAGGCCTTTGCTTTGAATGACTTCAGCACATCTGTGCCCCCTACAGGACATCACTAGTCTCACACTGCTCTGGTGTGATTTTGGTACAGTCTTCTACCAGTCTCTTCCACAGTTCTGTGACTGTTGTCGGTTTCTTGGCCATAACTTTGTCACCAAAGATTTTCCAGAGGTTTTCTATTGGGTTTAGATCAGTATTCTGGGCAGCCATTTTATTGTTTCAATGTATTCAGTTTCAAGGAACTGCTTTACCCGTTTTGCTGTGTGACAGGGGCCATTGTCCTGCATGAAAATTGCTGCTGATCGAGTGATGAACGCAAGGAAGGAACCATGTGTTGTTGAAGAAGGTTCTGATACACACTTGCATTCACTTGTTCATGTAGCTGTATGAGAGGTCCAACTCCTGCCGCAGAAAACATTCCCCAAACCGAGACACTTCCTCCTCCACCTTTCACTGACTTCTTTACACACTTTGGGTTCAGTATTTCCCCAGTTTGTCGACGAACACAATGTTTCCTATTAGACCTAAATAAATTCAACTTTTATTTCATCACTAAAATGAACTCTGGAGCACTTATCTCTCCATTCAACATGCTCCTCAGCATAGGTGAGTCTAGCCTTTTGATTCTTACTGCTAATGAGAGGTTTGGTCACTGCAGAGTGGGCTTTCAGTCCAAATGCTCTTAAACGTCGAGACCCTGTATGACTAGAGAGATCCTTACCCTGTTCAGTGCTGAACTGGCGAGCAATTCCAGCTGCAGTGTTGAAATGATTACCCATGGAGATTCTACGCATTATCCTGTCCTCTCTTGCATTTGTCTTTTGAGGGTGACCAGCCTTCTTGGGGGACTTGAATGAGTTTGTGATGTTGTAAAGATGCAATATTCTAGAAATCACAGACTTGAAATGACCAACTTCTCTTGCTATGGCTGATAGGGTCACCCCTTTGGCCTTCATCTGGACAACCTGCTGCCGGAGGGTTTCAGTCACTTTGGAACGGCACACCATTTTTGAAAAGTCAGTGAAAACTGGAAAGTTAGGCTGCAGTTAAATAGGGTTTGTCAGATCATTAAGGAAATTAGCACCAGTTGCCAGATTAACACCAATAACTTGCAGGTATCTGAAAGTGTTCTTTAATTTTGATCAGTGTTCTTTTTCAATTATCTCATTTACAATTTATTCTGTGCTTTAGAATACAATTTATAAAATAAGCTTAACATACTGCTATTTTACTCATGTTAGAATATATTCATATTAGGACTACACTATGACATTGACATTTAGGAAATTGGGTGTTGTTCTCTAGTTTTGATCTCCATTGTATGCACCAAATTATTGTCTTCTCACATCAACATGATGCCTCTATTTCTTCTAAGGCTTTAATTTTCCCCAAAGTGGCTGCTTCCTTCGAGCCTCTCACCTTGTACCAATTGCATTGTGCTTTACAGGTAACTGCTGTGTACATCATACTTTACTTATAGATGCTCTCATTTTCTACTTTTCTTCATGAGATATGTTGAGGAAAGCTGTTTATCCAGTTTTCATTTTGCCATTTTCAACAAACAACTCTAACTCTAACCTACCTCCTTTTTTTAGATGTATGAAATAATCTTTAAAAGAGGTTATCCAGAAAAACCTTTTTTTTACCACTAATGTGCCCAGACTGTGTAATAACATAAAAATCCTGCACTTGCCTCTCTCACTCCCCCACAGCCTTGTTATTACAGTCTCCTGTCAAATCTACTTACTGGAGCTGCAGGTGGCACATCAGGCTGCCCCGTTAATGTCTGAGAGATTCTGTATTGTATACTATTTTACAATAAACTTTACATCAAAAGTTTTGATCATTTGGCGTCTCAGCGCCACTGATCTCTAGATATAGCCAAGAGAAGTCAGAAACTGTGCGCTTTACTTCCTGGCTTAACGCTCAATTCATCTTGCTGCAGTTGACTGGCTCCAGTATGAGTCTATGTAGCCTGACTTCTGCAATGAGACAGATAAAATGCTGAGCCAGGAGTGAAGTGTGCTTTCCACATAGAAAAAAATAGTTGAACATTTTATTGCCATCATTTTGTGTAAAAGGAAAGAACAGAAAATACACAGGTATTTTTTTTACTTTTATCACCTTGTTCTGTGCCTACATTTTTTCGTGGTTAATTACTTCTAAACTAGTTTTATTTTAAAAACAAAATACTAACAATGAGCACTGCAGACAACTTTAACTCACCCGTTCCCAAGTGAGTTCTTCTGCAGCTCGATCCCATTCTAGGGCATTCCAGTTCATATCATCTACAAAGTAAAAACTAAGTTATAGCAAATACAAGCACATACAAGAATATGATAGTTAAAGTTATATATAACTAATGGCTCAAAAGGAAACCGGTCACAGTAAACAAGCAGTCCGCTCTGCCAGCATCAAGTTATATAGCAAGATCAGATGAGAAAACAGATATGTAGCATTGCAGGAAAAGATTTAGTATAACTTATATTTTATTGTCTTTCTTGGTTCAGGAGTCTTGTAACAATTGCTCGGATACTGTACTCCTACTCAGTGACTGACTGCTATCTCACTATGCACTGTCAAAATAAGGCTGTAAAAATGCCTGTGCTCAGAATAAGCAGGAATTTCAATCAATAAGTTATACTGAATCTTTTTACATAAAACTATTTATCAGACTTCTCAGCGTCTCCTGAAGAAAATTTGTTCAGTGGTTGTTGAGAATTTTTCAGCATTGCTAACATGTTGGTTTTGCATTCCTCCTTCTGTCCTCTGTGGCCAGATATCTCCTCCAGGCTTTATGCATATTTATTACAGCCTCTCTCTCACATCTGGATGATATGAGAGTCTTTTTTGCCACGTGACTGTTCTGCTTCCAACTGCTGGGTGTACGAAGTCACCAGTGTATGCTCTCTAGGTGTTGCTAACTAACTGTATCTACAGGATATAACTAGATCTACAATGATGACTGCTGATTTTATAGATCCATACAAAATACCAGATTAGCATTAAGTGTACTGCTCTTTAAAAGGTTGTCTATCAACTTTTCCAGACTGCTATATATAAAATCTGTTTACTTATGAACTGATAAATCCCCAAGCTCAGAAATAGTATTTTACAGTTACCTCCTTCCTCACACAAAACTCTAAGTACCTATTGTCCCTTCCCCCAAACCACTAGAGCCCCTACCTTCAATAGTGTCTTCCCCATGGACACCCATACAGCCTGTGCATCTGCCCCTTCCACTCCTCACACATCCTTGGCCACTTTGTGCTCCCTGCTTTTCACAATAGGCTTTATAAGGGGATAGGCAAACAGAAGGTTAAAAGTTCTCTATGCCTTTTTGTGCTCACCCCCCATTATCCTCACACAAAGTCTCTGCCATCGTATGTCCCCCTGCCATCAGACTCCTTTAGCTGTATGACGCTCTAGGGGATTAAATACTAAATCTCAACGTGTATGATCTATTTAATGTTACATTATAATATTCTTGAAATGATTACCCTGTGCCCCATTGTTTATATCAGCTGCATCTTCAATAACTGCATCATCCTCATTGTCTTCCTCTTCATCTTCCACCTGATCCTCTGGAAGATCAGGATTTTCCCCAACTACAGCATTTTCCACTGGGGGAATAGCTGGATGGTCCAAGGCCACATTTTCAACAACTTCATTACCAGCACCTTGTGCCTGTAAAGAGCAAGTTTCCACAAAAAGAAAAAACATATGTTCAAGATCTGCAAAGGTACTAAACAACAGACATCTGTGGCTGATAAATAGAAAAGAAAACATTACGATTGCATAAGTATAAACCTCCACAAGAGGGGTGTACTGGAGCCAGAGTGCCGGGGATTTTTTTCTTGGTACCCGGGGGACGGCAGGGTGTTCTTTATAAAAAAAAAAATAATCTGCTAACGTAGGTCACCCACACTAATTTGAATATTAAAAAAGGAAGATAGTGTGGGTAACCCTGCTTCTATCACAGTGGTTCTTAACCTTGTTGGAGGTACTGAACCCCACCAGTTTCATATGCGCATTCACCGAACCCCTCTTAATTGGAAAAATAAAATTATTTTTTCAAATTCAAAACATAGAAGGTATATATTTAAGTATATATTTATACATAGGTGCACAAAATGAACAAAACCATTAAGAACAAAGCCATGAAAACATGATTTTCACACGCAAAACAAAAATAATGAATATTTACTGCAAATCAGTGTGACTTCTGCTGTTGTCTTTCAGAGACCAGTTCAGAAATGTGCGGCTTTACCTTGGCAATTACCACTCTCATGTCATTTTCGCAACAATGGCTGTGTTCTCCCACATTAGGCAGGCAGTGTTCCCCCACATTAGGCAGGCAGTATCCCCCCCCCATTAAGCAGGCAGTGTCGCCCCCCCACATTAGGCAGGCAGTGTTCCCCCACATTAAGCTGGCAATATGTTCCCCCACATTAGGTGCAATATAGTCCCCCACATTAGGCTGGCAGTATGTTCCCCCACATTAGGCTGGCAGTATAGTTCCCCACATTACGTTGGCAGTATAGTTCCCCCCACATTAGGTGCAGTATGTCCCCCCACAGACATACAGCCTCTAGCCACACAGTATGGCTGGAGGCTGTATGCCTGTGTACTGCCCCACTTCAGTGTTCCGACCACCGCTCCTCGGGTCCGGCCATAGCAGGACTGGAGGATCACTGGTAAACACTTACCAACTGCCAGCGCGCGTCCTTCTTGCTTCTTCTCCGCTTCTCCGTGCTCCGTTGCCATGGGCGCACGCATGGGACGTGAGTGATGTCACTGCGTGCACTAGCTCCCGGCGGTCCCCGCGTTTTTAAAGTAAATGCTGGGCCGCAGGGACTTAACAGAGGCGTCCCTGTGTTCCGAAAGCATCTTTCGGAACACAGGGATGTGCCGAGGCAAAAACACCCAGCGGGCCTCCCCGCCGAACCCCTGGGACTGACTCACAGAACCCCTGGGGTTCGATCGAACCCAGGTTAAGAACCACTGTTCTAACACTTTTTACTGGGTGAAAATCGGTGCAGCTGTTCAGGAGTCATCTTGCTGTTACCCCGAATGTAAGCCCTAGCAGTATTTTCAGGGTGGGCTCCTTCTGTTGCTTAGCAGCCGGGGGCAGGGACGCCGTCACTTTAAAACGTTGGCGCGTATGCATGGCCGATGTCACGGCCCCCGGCTGCTAAGCAACAGAAGGAGGTCCCGCTGCCGCCGAGAGCTGCAGCTTCCGTACGGTATGAAGGTGTAAGGTATGGTAGTTTATTATGGCAGAGGGGTGGGGGGCACTGTAGGAGTGTGGAGGACGACGGGGGAAGGGGTGGATGGGGGGCTGTAGCAGTGTGGAGGATGGGGGGGGCTGTAGCAGTGTGGAGGATGGGGGGGGGCTGTAGCAGTGTGGAGGGGGGGGGGGGCTGTAGCAGTGTGGAGGATGGGGGGGCTGTAGCAGTGTGGAGGATGGGGGGGGCTGTAGCAGTGTGGAGGATGGGGGGGGCTGTAGCAGTGTGGAGGATGGGGGGGGCTGTAGCAGTGTGGAGGATGGGGGGGGCTGTAGCAGTGTGGAGGATGGGGGGGGCTGTAGCAGTGTGGAGGATGGGGGGGGCTGTAGCAGTGTGGAGGATGGGGGGCTGTAGGAGTGTGGAGGATGGGGGGGGGGTGCGGCATCCTCCACACTGCTACAGCCCCCCATCCTCCACACTGCTACAGCCCCCCCATCCTCCCACAGCCCCCCATCCTCCACACTCCTGCAGACCCCCATAAATAAATAAGCCCTACCCTGAAAATAAGCCCAAGTGTGTTTTTTGGGACAAAAATTAATATAAGACCCGGGCTTATTTTCGGAGAAACATGGTAGTATAGTATTTTCTTTATGAACCTGCTGCGGAAGAGGGATTTATATTTATGAAGATCAAGGTTTGGAGAGGTAAGCACCCCTCACTGGTGAGGATCGCTGTCCGGCACTGCAGGGATGCTGCCTGTCACAGAATTCATGGAGGGCAGTGGAGGTAAAAGCAAGCAGGTTTATTGGTTAAAAAAAGTGTACAAAGACAACCTAACACCACATATCTACTTGTCTACAATATCTGACAATTTCTTGGGAAACACCTACACTTAGAGAGCGCCTCTTTTTTCTGTTCCCTTTCTATACATGTACGTCTATATTTATGAAGAGGCAGAGTTAACAGAATAAGAGGAAGGGTTAATGATAAAGTGGGCCGGAGAATGCAATGCACATACAGCAGCAGCCTGCCTCCAGTGCAGTGAAGAAGAAAAAATACCATACTAGGATCAAGATGACTACCTCCTGAACAGCTGCACCAATTTTCAACATAATATAATACATTATAACCTGTTCTTCAATAAGGGAATCTCTCGAGGAGCAACAAAAACAATGAACTTTAGGAAGGCAAAGTTCGATCACCTCAGAGAAGCCCTTAACAGCACACTAACCCATCCAGGTCAGGGGGAGGTGGGGGGGGGGGATGGAGAAAGAGAGGGGGGGGGGAAGGTGGGAAGGCGGAGAATAAGGGGGAGAGTAGTAGCAAGGGACAGGCAAGAGCAGAGGAATCAAGTAGCTGGGGAGGAAGAATGGGACATGAGGTGGCCTCTAACGGCCAAGAACCTAGAAAAAGTGTATTGCGCATGGGGGGAGGCGCACCAGGCAGCCCAGATTTTATGGAACTTGGCAGGGTTCTTACGATGTTTATAAACTAAATACTCATAATTCCCCGTGGCGTTGACAAGGGCTTTCCAGCTGGCTAGCGTGGGGGTTCGAGGGTCCATCCAACGCAACGCTATGGCCTTGCGAGCAAGGAACAAAACCTCTCTGAGAAATATAACCTCTGTAGGTGTCCACTGTTCCTCATCAAAGAGACCCAGGAGACAATGTTTCGGAAGTAACGGGATCGGACGCTGCATCAATGTATTGATAAAATGTACAACAAGAAGCCCTTAACAATATAAAATGGGATAATGTCCTCAAAAACAAGAATACTTGACACTAAATGGGAGACTTAAAAATATCTTAAATTCTCACTGTAAGATGTATATACCTTACGGGAATAAAAGGGTCAGAAATAAAAGAAAACCAATATGGATGAACAAAAATGTTAAGGGGGCAATAAATGACAAAAATAAAGCATTTAAACTACTAAAAGAGGACGGCAGTGAAGCAGCATTAAAAAGCTATAGAGAAAAATGTTAAATATGTTAAAAAAAAATGATAAAAACCGCAAAAATAGAGACAGAAAGACTCCTTGTCAAAGAGAGTAAAACTAACCCCAAAATGTTCTTTAACTATATAAATAGAAAACGATAAAAAATGAAAGTGTGGGTCCTTTAATTATAAACGGGAATCAGGAAAAAGCAAATATATTTAACAAATTCTTCTCCACTGTATTAACCGAGGAAAATGAAATGCCAGGTGAAATACAGTGTTATAAGGTAAACTCCCCAGTACAGGTCACCTGTCTAACCCAGGAAGAAGTACAGTGCCGCCTACAAAAAGATCAAAATAGAAAAATCACCAGGTCCAGAGGGCATTCACCCGCGTGTTCTAAACGAATTAAGTAATGTGATAGACAGACCCCTATTTTTAATATTCAGGGACTCTATAGTAACAGGGTCTGTTCCCCAGGACTGGCGCATGGCAAATGTGGTACCAATATTTAAAAAGGGATCAAAAGGTGACCCTGGGAATTATAGACCTGTTAGCTTAACCTCCAGTGTATGTAAATTGTTTGACGGTTTTCTAAGGGATGCAATTCTGGAGTATCTTAATAAAAATAAAATTATGACCCCATATCAGCATGGCTTTATGAGGGATCGGTCCTGTCAAACTAACCTGATCAGCTTTTATGAGGAGGTGAGCTCCAGACTGGACCAGGGGCAATCGCTGGATGTCATATATCTGGATTTTCCCAAAGCATTTGATACAGTGCCACATAAAAGGTTGGTGCATAAAATGAGAAGGATGGGGCTGGCGGAGAATGTGTGCAAGTGTGTACGTAACTGGCTCAATGATAGGAAACAGAGGGTGGTTATTAATGGTACTTATTCTGATTGGGTGACTGTTACTAGTGGGGTACCACAGGGGTCAGTCTTGGGTCCTGTTTTATTTAATATATTCATTAATGACCTTGTAGAGGGGTTGAATAGTAAAGTAGCAATCTTTGCAGGTGATACTAAACTCTGTAAAGCGGTAAACACTATAGAGGACAGTGCACTGTTGCAAATGGATTTGGACAGGTTGGAGGTTTGGGCTGGGAAGTGGCAGATGAGGTTCAACATTGATAAATGTAAGGTTATGCACATGGGGAAGATGGGGATTATGTATTAAATGGGAGCACACTTGGGATGACTGACATGGAAAAGGATTTAGGAGTCTTAGTTAATAGTAAATTTAGCTGTAGTGACCAGTGTCAAGCAGCTGCTGCCAAGGCAAATGAAATCATGGAGTGCATCAATAGGGGCATAGATGCCCACGACAAGGAAATAATTCTACCGCTGTACAAATCACTAGTCAGACCACACATGGAATACTGTGTACAGTACTGGGAACCAGTGTACAAGAAAGATATAGTGGAGCTGGAGAGGGTTCAAAGACGGGAAATGGGAGGACTACAGTACCCAGAAAGATTAGCAGAATTGGGGTTATTTAGTTTAGAAAAAAGAAGGCTTAGGGGAGACCTAATAACTATGTATAAATATATCAGGGGGCAGTAAAGAGATCTCTCCCATGATCTATTTATATCCAGGACTGTATCTATAACAAGGGGGCATCCTCTACGTTTAGAGGAAAGAAGGTTTCTACACCAGCACAGATGGGGGTTCTTTACTGTTAGAGCAGTGAGACTGTGGAATTCTCTGCCTGAGGAGGTGGTCAAGGAGAACTCTGTTCAAGAGATCTGGAAGCATTTTGGGAGAATAACTACATCGCACGTTATGGATACTAGATTTATAGGGACAGAACGTTGATCCAGGGATTTATTCTGACTGCCATACCTAGTATGAGGGTTTTTTGCCTTCCTCTGGATCAACTCAGTAGGGACTCATTAGGGTTATAGGTTGAACTTGATGGACTCTGGTCTTTTTTCAACCTTATGAACTATGTTACAAACATTATCCCCTATCCTAAGTGTCAGATCGCAGGGGGTACGACCGCTGGGGCCCACCGCAATCTCCTGTGCATGGCCCAGCTCTATGCATCTCTATGGGAGGTAGGCAAGAGTAGCGCTCTGGCTCTCCCATTAAGATGCATTGAGGCAGCGTGTCGGCTGCCGCTTTGTGTGGTGGGGGGAGGGCGCAATGCATTTTTCCTTTTCTAAATGTCTTCAATGGACTATTCAAAAATGAAGCTATATTTTTTTTTTTTTTTTTTTTTTTACAGATTAGTGTTGGCTTCTCTTTTACTGCCCACTGAACTATATAGGGGACACTGCCCTTGTATCTTGAAGGTAAGCAAACATTTATACTCCTCTGAATGCTTTTTTTTCTAGATGCCAATTGTTTTACACTTGAAATAAAATAGTATTGTGTACAATAAAATGCAAATTCAGTAGGGCTTGAAATAATATTGTAGGGCAGCTGTATTTTCAAAATGATCAGATTTTTATTGATATAAACAACCTACCTCATTTTGTTGGCCATTCAAACCATTCTGAGGCTGTGCGAAATTTTGATCCAGCCACAGAGGAGCTCCTCCATGAACTATTTGTTCTCTTAACCAAACAAGGCTTATAAAAGCACAAAGGGTGCATGTAACAACAAAGCATCCCTGCAAGCAGTCTGCCAGTAAATTATCCCTGAAATGAAACAAAAAGTCTGAAATTAGTGCATCTAACAAATATCAATGTTCTGTAACAGAACTGCACCCTTTTAGTACTTTAAATCTTAGGATGGGTTTACACTGGTGTTTTGTCACCATTTCACTATTTCCATTACAGTACCTATAATTTTGTTGTATGGAAAAACATAATACACATTATCATGTACACACACACAAAAAAAAAGTATGTTACAGTTTTTTTTTCTTCATGCAAGCCAATAGAAAATGGATTCTACTTACTGAATACAGCAGCATCCGTTAAGGTATTTTTTTTCTCCTTTTTAAGTGTATAAAACGTACACTTTTAAAATGTATATATGTTAAATGGAAAAAAACATGCAGTGTGAAACCACCCTTAGAACACCTTTGGAGGCATGTACAGAATATAATCTATATTTATTTACACACACGGTTATCACTGTTTAACAATAAGTCAGTTAAAATTTGCATTTTTATTTAATTTTGTGCAAATGAAACTGGAGTGACAACAGCAAGACAGCCTTCCAAAAAGAGAATGGTTTTGCAGGTGGCATTCAGCAATTACTTTCACCTTGTGCTTCCTAATTGATGTCCCCAGGGCACCATCTGCCATTTTTGGGAATGTAATCAGACACAAGATGGCTATACAAACTAAAGAGTCATATTAAGAGTTGTCATGATGAAATTTACACAACTGTGATTTTCAGTTTAGATTTTCGGTGTAATTTGGATATCAGCCGGACCAAGTCATGGGACTAAAATCATTCTACAATCTTAGCTTTAAAAGAATTTCCACGTTCAAATTTCTAGGTCCAATAATCATATTGCAGCCCTTGTTTCAAAATGAGGAAAAATTTTATGAAAACTTAGTAAATTAGTTGGAAAAAAAAAAAAAAAAAGCAAACTTACGTTGACAGCATATCAAGGGGTAGGGTCAAAAGTGAGCTCACAGAGCCAGTAAATAAGCACTTGTAAATGCGACCTAGAATGGAGAAAATGTTTTATTCAAAAGTGCTTGCCTGCTGACAAAACAAACAATACCTGCATCACTATAAAATCTTTATGAGTAAAGATGAATTAAATGGAATCTGTCAACAGTCTTCGTGGAATCTTCTTCTGTACACCAAGCTTCCTGTATCGAGAGCCTCCCCAGTCCTGTATCAGCTATGATTGACAGTTCTAGCAGTTTTCTGACTGGATCCTGAAGCTGTCAATTACAGGCTAGTTGGAAGCTTTAGCACTGATCCATGCTGGAAAGGTACTTCCAGAGCATTTTCCTCACTCCCAATGTAGTCAGCAGGAGCAAGGTTTTGGGTAATGCCACAGCACTGTTTTGAACACTGAATGGGCCCCCTTGTCCACATCAACAACAAAATAAACTGACATAACAGACAACATTAAAGGGGTACACCGGCCCTAATACATCTTATCTCATCACGCCCCCTCCCATAAACTTGCATTGAGGGGGCGAGGCGTGACGTCACACGGGGGCGGAGGCGTGACGTCACGATACTCCAGCCCCGTGGTCGTCACGCTACACACTCAGAGCCTCCAGCGCTGCGGAGAGCTAACAAGGGTGGCTGCGCAATGACAGATTGCGGGGGTCCTCAGCGGTGGGACCCCCGCGATCATACATCTTATCTCCTATCCTTTGGTTAGGGGATAAGATGTATTAGGGCCGGAGTACCCCCTTTAAAACATAAGTAGATTTAAACTTATTAGACCTCCCCCTCAATGAGTCTAAACAGAAAACTGTTCTCAGACTTAAAGGGGTACTCCAGTGGAAATGTCTTTTTAATCACCAGGTTTGTTAACTACTTCTATTAAAAAAATCTTAATCCTTCCAGTACTTATCAGCTGCTGTATGTTCCAGAGGAAGTTTAGTTCTTTGCTGCTGTTCTTTTCAGTCTGACCACAGCGCTCTCTGCTTACACCTGTCTTTCAGGACCTGTCCGGAGCAGGAGAGGTTTGCTATGGGGATTTGCTCCTGCTCTGGACAGTTCCTGACATGGACAGAGGTGTCAGCAGAGAGCACTGTGGTCAGACAGAAAAGAACAACAATAAAGAACTCAACTTCCTCTGGAAAATACAGCAGCTGATAAGTACGGTAAATATTAAGTTGTTTTTTTTTAATTGAAGTACTTTACAAATCTGTATAACTTTCTGGCACCAGTTTATCTGGAAAAAAAAAAAAATCCCCCCCCCCCCGGAGTACCCCTTTAAGTCACCTATTTATTATATAGAGAGGCGCTCACATGAATAACTGCGATCTGATACTGTACAACAATTCTTATGCAATAGTTGCAGCAGGGGAAATGGCTGGCTAGCTGGGGAGTCCTAAAGATCTTTGCAGAGTGATGCATGGAGTGGGACCTTGGGCAATCAGCTGGTCAGTGAGGATAGCCAAATTTGCCACATAAAAGACACCCCTTTAAAAGGGAAACTTCAGTTAAATTTGCAGAAACAGGGGAACATCAAAACCTGTGTAGAAGCAGAACGATGCAGTTGCCCACAGAAACCAGATTCCTTTATTCATTTTTAAGATGCCTTTTTAACCCCTTAAACATCCTGCATATTTTGGCCTTGAAGACACAGCCAATTTTCATTTTTATCTCCGCATAACTCTTCCATCCACAGACAAACATGAGCGCAACCAATTGCGCTTTGTAATGACACCTTTCAGTTTCACTGTGAAATGTATGGCGCAATGATAAAATTATTTATGAAGGATGCAATTAAGCAATATTTTATTTTGGGGTTTGCACTTTACAGTAAAACTAACATTTTGAAGGGTTGATGTCAGCGCTGATTTCTGTCATTATCCATGAGGTCCCAGCTGCTGATAGCAGCCAGCTTGTTCTGATCACAGTGTCCTGAGGCACTGTGATCACGAAACCTTGTGACATGAATGTACCACGTATTCTGGAGTTTATGGTAAACATGGTTCAATATGGAACAAAAACATACACTTCTGAATCCCCTGATCCTGTACAATATTATAATGTATGTTACATCACAACACACAGAAAATACATTACATAACATTTTTACTTACATGCTGTAAGGGGTACCACTCCAAGCCATGCAAATGCCACTAAGGTATAGTGAAACCAATATCGAATTGCTGTGCCAACACTCGTAACCAGTCCAGCACAGATGTCTTGGATTGGAAGTCGAGAAGGCATGTCTGGGGAATAAACTGAATAAAAAAATAAAAAAAAATAGAAAAATTACATACAAACTTTAAAAATCTATTTTAGAAAGTAATATCAATACTATATCTTCAGATTGACAGCTTAATTTTGCAGCAACTGCTTATACTTTTATATAAAACATCAATTATTCAGGTGTGAAGTGCAAAATATAACACAATTTCTAATATACTTCATAAGAAAATAATTTTTATTTTTTATTTTTTTTATTTTATAGAAATCATGGCTTTGTCCAAGCGGAAGCACAAGCATGGACAAAGTCCAGTAAGTGAGTATGGGCTAGCACTTCTCTGTGCTCTCTCCTGTCTGATAGAACAGGAGAGGGCACAGAGGAGTGCTATCAGACAGGAGAGAGCACAGAGGAGTCCTACCAGACAGGAGAGAGCACAGAGGAGTCCTACCAGACAGGAGAGAGCACAGAGGAGTCCTATCAGACAGGAGAGAGCACAGAGGAATGCTATCAGACAGGAGAGAGCACAGAGGAGTACTATCAGACAGGAGAGCACAGATGAGTACTATCAGACAGGAGAGAGCACAGAGGAGTGCTAGCCCACCCTCGCTTACTGGACTTGGTCTATGCTTGTGCTTTAGCTTGGACAAAGCCATGATTTTATAAACCATGAATTCTATAAAAAGGAAATACAATTTTCTTATGAAGTAGATTAGAAAGGTTAATGTTTAGCCAAGATGTACAAATTATAAAAAGTTTTCAAATCTGACACGTGCCCACTTAAAGACATTATGTTACCCTTAGCAAATAGAGTTTAGTTTTTACTTCATATTCTGCTCTTGAAAAATGAAAGTTGTGCTATGATTGGTAGCTATTGGCAACAGAGTTATTTTAGACAGCTTCATAAATGTACCTCAATTTTTTTTTTATTTAGGAACTTTTGTCTCAGCAGTATATGCCAAGACATGCTGCTTTTCAGTTTGGGCTTTCGACATTTGTAACTCCCACAAGAACTCATCTGCAACGTCCCTTCCTATCTTCTGCTGGAAGTTAAAAGGGATTCTCCCCTTGACAAATCTTCTAAATTAATACCATATGTCAATTACAGTGAAACCTCTTCAAAAGACCACCCCTGATCCAGAACAGATATCATGTGATGGATTTTCAGGTCACCATACATTATACAGTGACCATTTTCTTAAAGAGTACCTGTCACCAAATAAAACTTTTAATATAGTGTTCCTTGTGCAATTAGCAGACACTTTCCCATTCACTTACTTTTAAATTTATCAACATAAATAGGTTTAAAATGCAATGTAAAAAACAGCCACTAGGTAGCTCTATTCTGTTCCCTGCCACAATTAATACAGTGAGTTTGGTCTCCTCCTGGCTGGCAGGAGACCAAACTCAGGAAGTGCTTCTCTGCACTGAGCTTGATTGACAGCTGCACAGAGCCTCACTGAAACATGCACAAAGCTATGAATTTTTTTTTTTTTTAAGGGAGGGAATGGTGTTAGGAGTAGTTAGGGAACATAGCCTGAGTTAGTTTAGCAAAGTTTATTTAGTGACAGGTACTCTTTAACCAATTTTTTGCATATTCATTTTTTTCCTCCTCGCATTTTAACATCTATAACTCTTCCAATTTTCCATCCTGCCATTGGGCTTGTTGTTTGTAGGATTAATTGTACTTTGTAACGACTTTATTTTTTCTTTTAACAATTGTCCTCGCCCACCGTGGTAACGTCAGGCTGTTGCAGCTTGGTTGGTATCTGGCTGGTAGTGAAAATATGGTGAATCCTGCACTTTTTTTTTATTTATTAAAAAAAAAAACACACACAAGAACAAACTCATAGGGTTCCCTCCATTTTCATTCTCAGCCAGATTACCAACCAAGCAGCAGCCTGATGTACCAGGGTGGGCAAGGACCACTGTTACTGGCCCTCCGCAGCCTAAATAAGGCCAGCCATTTACTGCCTAGGCGCGCCATATTTGATGCTCCGGGATTGTTGACCGGCTCTTCCCGGCACCCCTATGGTGATGGGTACCAGGGTAATAATTGGGGGTTAGCGCTAACTGTTTTTAGGGCTAATGCTAAGCCTGGCTTCCACTATTAAGCCTGAAAATTTAATTATAAAAAAAAAACATAACACATTTAAAAAAAAAAAAAAAAAAACCTCCCCACAGCCCTTGTTAACCCTTTTATTGAAATTTAAAAAAAAAAAATGGTGGTCATCGTTGCAGTCCACCGAATCTGATGTAGTACTCCACATTAAAGTATCTGAAATGAGAAGAAAAGAAAAAACACGAAAAATGCTAAACTACAACTCACATGCCGGGGGGGGGGGGGCTGTAGTTAAGCAACAGCTGGAGTCTCCCTGTTTGGGAACACAATGCCAGAAAGGCCCTGTTCCAGTTATGCAAAACGCATAATGAGAACAGAGTCAGGCCTGTACAGTGTAGTTCCACCCCCTAATGACGTCATCACTAGGGAGCAGAGCAGTAAAGGTCGCAGAGGGGGTCTCAGGAGTGTATCCCCCGGCTCACACATCCCCCGGCTGCGGGACTATTTTGGGACTTTTAGGACTACTACTCCCATCATGGACATACTCTGTCCATGATGGGAGTTATAGTCCCGGGGCTGAGGGGCAGATCGCAGTGGATCATTCTCAAGAGACCCGCTGCGATCCGCATTTATTAACTTAACAAGTGGTCCGCTCCACTGAGCTCCCTGCCAGATCCAGGCGGAGAATACTGTATATAGCTGTCATAATTCATAATCCCCGCTGACGGCAGACAGGAGCTCTGATTGGTGAAAAGCTATTCACCAATAAGAGCTCCCGTCGGCGGGGATTATGAATTATCACAGCTATATATAGTATTCCCGCCTGAAGCCGGCGGGTAGCGCAGTGGAGTGGCATGTGCCGCTCACTTGTTTATAAATGCGGATCTCAGCGGGTCTCTAGAGAATAATCGGCTGCGATCTGCCCCTCAACTCCTGGACTATAACTCCCATCATGGACGGAGTCTGTCCATGATGGGAGTAGTAGTCCTGAAAGTCCCAAAAGAGTACCGCAGCCGTGGATGTGCAAGTGCCATCCCTCAGCACTGCGGTAATTTAACTACTATCATCATGGGACAGACTCTGTCCCATGATGGGAGTAGTTGAAGTTTAGCATTCCCCGGCTGTCTCTGTAGGGTTCCACCTTTAGACACTTTCCTACGTGTCCTTTTAGGTGGTTTATGTTTGCGGGGAAAAAAAATTAGAAATACAGCTCCACTAGTGTAAGGTGCACCAAACAGTAGACAACTTTGAAAAAGGTCCTATCAAAAACTGAGCAAAAAAGGCAATTGCGCAAAATTTGCACCTACTTTTAGAACATTAAAGTGGTGTAAAGCCAATGTTAAATCTCACCCAAAGTGTACAAAGATAAACTAACAAAAATTGAAAGTTTAAAAAAAAAAAACTTACTTGGTGTAAAGGCAAACCTGTGCTTGCATAATTCACAGTATTCTTTCCGGCTGTGTTTAAGCCATTGGACCAAGCTGAAATATAAAATAAAATGTTTTAACCCCTTAAGGACCCAGACAATTTTCACTTTAAGGACCCGCCCATTTTTTGCACATCTGACCACTGTCATTTTAAGCATTAATTCATTTTAAGCATTAATAGAGCTTTTACTTTTCAGTCTGATTCCGAAATAGTTTTTTCGTGACATATTCTACTTTATGTTAGTGGTAAAATTTCATCAATACTTGCATCATTTCTTGGTGAAAAATTCCAAAATTTGCTGAAAAAAATGTAAATTTTGCATTATTTTTTACTTTGAAGCTCTCTGCTTATAAGGAAAATGGACATCCCAAATAAATTATACATTGATTCACATATACAATATGTCTACTTTACGTTTGCATCATAAAATTGACATGATTTTACTTTTGGAAGACATCAGAGGGCTTCAAAGTTCCGCAGCATTTTTCCAATTTTTCACAAAATGTAAAAAAATCGGAAATTTTCAGGGCCAGTTCACTTTTGAAGTGGATTTGAAGGGCCTTCATATTAGAAATTCCCCCTAAATGACCCCATTATAAAACTGCACCCCTCAAAGTATTCAAAATGAAATTCAAAAAGTTTCTTTTAACCCTTTAGGTGTTTCACAAGAATAGCAGCAAACTGAAGGAGAAAATTCAAAATCTTCAATTTTTTACACTCGCAAGTTCTTGCAGAACCAGTTTTTGAATTTTTACAAGAGGTAAAAGGAGAGAAATCTTCCTAAAATGTGTAACCCAGTTTCTCTTGAGTAAGGAAATACCTTATACGTGTATGTAAAGTGCTCTGTGGGTGCACTAGAGGGCTCAGAAGGGAAGGAGCGACAGTGGGATTTTGGAGAGTGAGTTTTTCTGAAATGGTTTTTGTCACATTTAAGAAGCCCCTATGGTGCCAGAACAGCAAAAAAAAAAAAAAAAAATAATACATGGCATACTATTTTGGAAACTGCACCCCTCAAGGAACGTAACAAGGGGTGCCTTAACACCCCACAGGTGTTTGACAAATTTTCGCTAAAGTTGGACGTGAAAATGAAAAATTAGATTTTTTCACAAAAATGCTGGTGTTACCCCAAATTTTTCATTTTCACAAGAGGTAATAGAAGAAATGGGGTTAAAATTTTGGGAGGATTTTTCTCCTGAGTATGGAGATACCCCATATGTGGATGTAAAGTGCTCTGCGGGCGAACTACAATGCTCAGAAGCATTTTTCATTTTCACGGACCACTGTTCCAAAAATCTGTCAGACACCTTTAGGGTGTAAATGCTCACTGCACCCCTTATTAAATTCTGTGAGGGGTGTTTCCAAAATGGGGTCACATGTGGGGGGTCCACTGTTCTGGCACTATGGGGGCTTTTTAAAACACACAGGGCCTTCAATTTCGGACACATTCTCTCTCCAAAATCCCAATGTCGCTCCTTCTCTTCTGAGCATTGTAGTGCACCCGCAGAGCAGTTTACATCCATATATGGGGTATGTTCTTATTCAGAAGAAATGGGGTTACAAATTTTTTTTTTTTTTTTTCCCTATTCTCATTTTCACATCCAACTTTAACGAAAATTCGTCAAACACCTGTGGGGTGTTAAAGCTCACTATACCCCTTGTTACATTCCGTGAGGGGTGTAGTTTCCAAAATGGGGTCACATGTGGGCATTTATTGGTTTTGCGTTTATGTCAGAACCGCTGTAACGATCCGCCACCCCTGTACAAATCACCAATTTAGACCTCAAATGTACATGGTGCGCCATGTTGTGCGCCCGCAGATCACTTTACACCCACATATGGGGTATTTCAGTACTCAGGAGAAATTGCATTACAAATTTTGGGGGTCTCTTTTTCCCTTTTACCACTTGTGAAAATTAAAAGTATGGAGTAACACCAGCATGTTAGTGTAAAAAAAATGTAATTTTTTTACACTAACATGCTGGTGTAGCCCCTAACTTTACCTTTTCATAAGTGGAAAAAGGAGAAAAAGACCCACAAAATTTGTAACCCAATTTCTCCCGAGTACGGAAATACCCCATTTTTGGCCCTAAACTATTTCCTTGAAATACGACAGGGCTCTGAAGTGAGAGAGCGCCATGCGTATTTGAAGACTAAATTAGGGATTGCATAGGGGTGGACATAGGGGTATTCTACGCCTATTTTGGGGATTTGCATCCGCCACCAAAATACCCTACGGCAGGGTTTCACAAACAGGGTGTCTCCAGCTGTTGCAAAACTCCCAGCATGCCTTGACAGTCAGTGGCTGTCCGGCAATACAGGGAGATGTTGCTTTTCAACAGCTGGATGCACCGTTTTGGAAACAGTGCCATGCAAGAATTTTTTTTTTTTTTTATTGGTGGTGGGGGGGGGGGGTATATGTATATGTAGTGTTTTACTTTTTATTTTGTGTAGTGTAGTGTTTTTAGGGTAAATTCACACGGGCAGGGGTTTACAGTGAGTTTCTCGCTGGGAATTTGCAGCATCTCAAACTTGCAGCAGAAAGCTCACTGTAAACTTGCCCGTGTGAATGTACCCTGTATTCACTATGAAAAATTGTGCATCCAGCTGTTGCATAACTACAACT
This sequence comes from Hyla sarda, assembly GCF_029499605.1. Lineage (NCBI taxonomy): Eukaryota > Metazoa > Chordata > Amphibia > Anura > Hylidae > Hyla > Hyla sarda. Next base: position 169,665,624 of record NC_079193.1, read on the forward strand.
CCCAGCATGCACTGACAGACCATACATGCTGGGAGTTGTAGTTATGCTACAGCTGGAGGCACATTGGTTGCGAAACACATAGTTTGTTACTTAACTCAGTGTTTCGCAACTAGTGTGCCTCCAGCTGTTGCAAAACTAGAACTCCCAGCATGTACAGTCTATCAGTGCATGCTGGGAGTTGTATTTTTGAAACAGCTAGTGGCACACTGGTTGCAAAACATTGAGTTTTCACAACCTATGTGTCTCCAGCTTTTGCAAAACTGCAACACTCAGCATGAATGAGTCGAAGGGCATGCTGAGAGTTGTAGTTTTTCAACAGCTGGAGGCACACTGCTACAACTCCCAACATGCCCTTTGGTAGTCTGTGCATGCTGGAAGTTGTAGTTATGCAGTAGCTGGATGCACACTTTTTCATAGAAAAAATGTGCCTCCAGCTGTGGCCTAACTACAACCCCCAGCATGCACAGACTACCAAAGGGCATGCTGGGAGTTTTAGTTGGAACTCCAGCTGTTGCAAAACTACAACTCCCAGCATGCCATTTGGAGTTATTGCTAAGCAACAGCAGGAGGTGAACAGGCCTCCCCTCCTGCTGTATGCTGCTGCTGCCACCGGGACCACCACCGCTACTGAGAGGACCCCCGCCGGACCAGGGAGAGGTAAGAGACCCCCGCCGGCCCCGACCTCCGCCACGATCACCGCCCAGCAGGACAGCGATTGGTCGGTCATTCTGATCGATCAATTACGTGATCGCGAGGTGGCACCCGTGCCACCTCACTCCTGCTGGGTAAGGGTGAATGGGGCCGTCTCGGACAGCCCCATTCACCCTTTTTTTCTGGGTCACCAGAAACCCGATTGACCCGCAAATCGTTGGTCTGAATTGGCTCCCGATTTGTGGCGATCGCCAACATGGGGGTTTCAGGACCCCCCCCAGGGGTTTGCACGGGGTGCCTGCTGATAGATATCAACAGTCACCCCGGTCCGGTACACCCTGGGTCCTTAAGTACCAGGGAGTCAGGGCATACCTGTACGCCCTGGGTCCCTAAGTGATTAAGGGGCCAGGGAGCCTTAAAGCAGAATTGTCACTTGAAAATACCCTGTAAAAATATCACCGTAAGTAAAAGCTGTGTACCTGTGAAATGCAGCATTACCTATGGCGGCTTATTTTGTAGCTTTATGTGGATAAAAATCACTTTTCCCCAGTCAGGAACAGCTGGAGAGGTGTGGCTGTATTATTGACATGCAGGTCTGCTGCATCTGCGCTGTTTGTAACTGATTTGGCGCGTGGCGAGATGTCACTGCAAGAGCTCACTCCCTATGCCTTATGGCTCAGCACAAGTGCTTAGTACTAGAGGCAGAAAGTGAGCAGCCTCTCTGCCTCTATTACTACACACAGAAGCTGAGCCAGAAAGCATCAGGAGTGAGCGCTTGCAGAGATAACTTGCAGCGCACCATATTAGTGAGCAAAGGTGCATGAGCGGCAGGACCTGTGTGTCAATCACAAAGCAGGCTAAATGCTGAAGTAAAGTACAGAGGCGTGGCAGCTCCAGGGCATTGCTGACCTCTGACCGCGACTCTTCCTGACTGTGGGGATTTTTATCTTCATAAAACAACATAATAAGGAGCCAAAAGGTATGGCTGCATTACACAGGTACACAGCGTTTACATACTGGCGAGTGTATAAATAATTTATTTTTATTTTTTATTTTATTTTTTTCACACATTTTATTTATTTAACCATACAAAAAGGAGAATTTTTGTACTCACCGTAAAATCTCTTTCTCGTAGCCTTCATTGGGGGACACAGATAGATACTGTTGGGTATATGCTCTTGCCACTATGAGGCGCTGACACTAAAAAAGTTGGCTCCTCCCTGGCAGGATATACCCGCCCACTGGAAGGGAGGTAATCAGTTTTGTCACAAAGCAGTAGGAGAAGCAAACAAAGATATGTCTGAAGGACCCTAGAAAGGAATCCTGGATAAAAACCCAAGAACTGGAAAAGATTATCCGGACAAGACATGAAGAAATGGGTGGGTGCTGTGTCCCCCCAATGAAGGCTATCAGAAAGAGATTTTACATTGAATACAAAAAAATCTTTTCTTGGTCGCTCGTCATTAGGGGACACAGATAGATACTGTTGGGACGTACCAAAGCAGTCCCCTAGGGTGGGAACAACAACCACCAGAGTCAGTCTGGAGACCAATCTCCATTGGTTCATAAGGCTCGTGGACGAAAAACCTGGCCCATGAGGCCACTGAGGCCCGAAAACTGAGTGTCCGGAACGTCCCACTGACCATGGAGGTGGACTAGGACACCAAAAGGAAGGGACAGTCCCGTGTAGAGACTCTAAACCAATAGTTCACCAATAGAGAGACAAGAGAGGGTAGTCTCGGAGGCCCGATAGTAACCATCCTGGCAGGAGGTAGGAAACTAACTCCAAGGAATCACAGAAGCAGACAGAGGGAGAGCCCTGCTGGTGAACAAAAAAAAAAAAAAAAAAAAGGAAAAACCAGGGACGCCCGCAGTAAGAAAGGGGGCGCCGCTGCGGACAAGGAATGCCTAAGAGAAAGGTAGTGCCATTAGCCCAGTTAACCCCCCTGCAGTTGAGAGACTGCAGAGGAGCAAAAAAAATAAAAAATAATACTGCCCCAGCCTTGCCAGCTTGATTGACCCAGGGATTATAAACCCCTGAAGTCCTACCAGAGGTCCTGGAGAATTTCATTTTCATACTTACATACTTATCCTTAGCAAGGAGAGTAGGGGCAATGGGGGCCCGGACCCTGGGTACAACCTCCAGGCGCTGGCCGTTGGCGATAAAGGGTTGACGGCCCATACTCTATGCACCGTGCCCCTTTTTCGCATGTGGGAGATCAGGTAGCACCATGCTCCTGTCGCCCAACCTAGAAAAATAACAAAGGAAAAAGAACCTAACTAAACTAATTACTTAACTAGAAAACAACAAAATAAATGACCAGGTCTGGAGAGTACCAGAGCTGTGTCTTGCCTCCTACTGACACTAAGCTAAACTGAATATCTCACTTCCAGTGGGCGGGAGTATCCTGCCAGGGAGGAGCCAACTTTTTTTCCCTTAGTGTCAGCACCTCCTAGTGGCAAGAGCATATAGCCAACAGTATCTATCTGTGTCCCCAAATGAAGAGCGACTGAGAAAACGGCTATATGTACATGCTTCATGTGAGAAAACACTTTTAGGGTCTATTCAGTACAGTATCCTGCACATATTTGATGCATAGCATTTAAAATGTTTAATCATTTATCTTACATTGAACTATATAGCATAAAATCTGCAGCTTTAAAGGGGTACTCCACTGGAAAACATTTTCTTTTAAATCAACTGGTGTCAGAAAGTTAAGCAGATTTGTAAATTACTTCTTACTTTAAAAAAATCTTAATCTTTCCAGTACTTATCAGCTGCTGAATGCTCCACAGGAAGTTCTTTTCTTTTTGAATTTCCTTTCTGTCTGACCACAGTGCTCTGCTGACACCTCTGTCTATTTTAGGAACTGTTCAGAGTAGGAGAAAATCCCCATAGCAAACCTCTCCTGCTCTGGACAGTTCCTGAAATGGACAGAGGTGGCAGCAGAGAGCAGTGTGGCAAGACAGAAAATAAATTTAAAGAAAGTAACTTCCTCTGGAACATTCAGCAACTGATAAGTACTGATACCAGTTGATTTAAAAGAAAATGTTTTCCATTGGAGTACCCCTTTAAATCCTGCGCATCAAATATGCGCAGAATACTGTATGTGTGAATGCACCCTAAGGGTGCATTCCCACGTGGGTATTTTGCTGCGCATTTACTGCAATGGCCAGTAAAATCTGCTGAAGCAGATCTGCAGTAGAAAATATGAAAGTGTGAACACACCCTAAAGGGAATATCCAGAAAGTCATGAAGTCAAACGTGTGACACGTGACCGTAGTGGCCACTGATCATGTGTCAGCTGCAGCAAACAGGGAACCCACCAGAGCTTCTGTGCTGCATCCCAGCAAGGTTTAATTTATAGGTACTGGATGACATATGGGCCTCTAAAGACATTTTAAAGGGTTGATAATCCCTTTAAAGGACATCTGCAGCGTGATTAACACTTATCCCCTATCCACAGGATAGGGAATAAGTGTTTGATCGCGGAGGGCCCGACCGCTGGGACCCCCTGTGATCTCCTGTACGGGGCCGCGGCTCTCCCATGCAGGGGGCGTGCTGGCCGCAGCATGACGTTGCATCTGGCACGCCTCCTCCATACATCTCTATGGGAGAGGCGGGGAGGCAGCGTTCGTGCCTCCCCGTCTCCCCCATAGAACTGTATGGGGACGGGGAGGAGACGGGGCATCACCGTCGACCTCCAGGTCGACGCTACGCGCCTTAGAGCTCTCCATGAGCGCTAACGGCGGCGCCCCGTTAGGGAGATCGCGGGGGTCCCAGCTGTCGGACCCCCCACAATCAAACACTTATCCCCTATCCTGTGGATAGGGGATAAGTGTCATACCGCTGCATTTGTCCTTTAAGATGCTTTTTCCTTAGTATACTTTAATCAACACCTGGACAGAAAATAAATAAGGCAAAAACTGAGTTTCACTTACCACTCCTGATGAATAAACTTAATACTGCCAGTACACACACAAGGATGATAAAGAGGTTTTTCTGCTGTTCCTTCTGATCGGCAAACCCTGCATATATCTTCTGGGCAAAAGAAGAAAGCCGTCAATGATTGTAAAAACAAGGTACAACAACCCACCCCACATATAGGACAAGTAAGGAAGGATAAAACATTTATTCTTTAAAGGGGTTGTGCGCTGCCCTGCAGTTCAGAGCTCTGCTCACAGCGTCCGGAAGTTCATTACTCCGAACACTGCGTGCGGGCTTCCATGTTCGCTGCGAAAACGGAAGCCCGCACGCAGTGTTCGGAGTAATGAACTTCCGGACGCTGTGAGCAGAGCTCTGAACTGCAGGGCAGCGCACAACCCCTTTAAGCGCTCTACACCTTACGGCTCACACAGTATGCAAGATAATGTTTGCTTTTTTAACTAATGCATATAGTCAACTATGGTCTCTAATGGGGTGCTCCGGTGGGAAAAAAACATGTTTAAATCAATTCATGCCAGAAAGTTAAACAGATTTGTAAATTACTTCTATTATAAAAAAAAATAATAATCTTTATCCTTCCAGTACTTATAAGCTGCTGTATTCTCCACAGGAATTCCTTCCTGTCTGACCACAGTGCTCTCTGCTGACACCTCTGTCCATGTCACGAACTGTTAAGAGCAGGATAGGTTTGCTATTGGGATTTGCTTCTGCTCTGGACAGTTCCTGGCATGGACAGAGGTGTCAGCAGAGAGCACTGTAACTTCCTGACAAGCATACAGCAGCTGATAAGTACTGGAAGGATAAAGATTTTTAATAGAAGTAATTTACAAATCTGTTTTACTTTCTGGCACCAGTTTATTTAAAAATGTTATTTAATGACAACCACAGTGTATATTAACTCATCAGGGGGTTGTGGCCCATTTTGGCCTTGAGGACTAGAATTTTTTTCCTCTTTAGGGTCTATTCACATGTACATTAATCTGTGCATATTTAATGCTGCAGTTTTCAATATAAACTAATTGACTAAACACAGCTCCAAATCTGCAGTATCAGAGCAGAGCTCTATGACCTTATTTTGAGATCAGCATATAAATTAGCATTTTGGTAAAATGCTAAAATACTGGAATTCCACTACAGTTTATATTTTTTCATTACAGTGGCTTGATATATGCATCACAGCACTGAGCCGTCAGTCACTATGGAGTGCTCCCTTCATAAACACAGAGGACTGATTAATATTAGTCCACTTGTATTCTCTGATCTTTCCTATTACCTAAACAACACATCATTTAAGGGCTGCAACTAACAATTATTTTCATTACTGATTAATCGAAACAATAATCGGCCAACTAATCGACTAATCAGATAACAATAACCATAGTTGAGAAGAAAATAATGTGAGTTAGATTAGGGAGGGAGTTATTGAGGGGAGGATGCATTGTTGGTTAAAGGAGATCTGTAATGCTAATTTTAGCCTATCACCGACTAAGGTGGGACATGTTGCCGCCGGCTATATGCTGAGCGCAGTATGACTCATCGTGCCCAGGAAGGAGAAAGAAGACTGACACCAATATGGTCGGAAGGCGAGTTAAAGTTTGTTTTGTTACATTTTGCAGCCCGGGCACAGGGGATTAGGGCTGGGCAGTATACCGGTTCATATCGGATACCATTTTTTTCCCCCCACGGTATGGATTTTTGCCCATACCGCCATAAGAGTCGGGCCCCTCCCCCACCCTCCGAATTAATTATAGAGCCCAGCCAGCGGAGCCCTCACCTTTCCCGGACCATGAGCAGGGGGTCCGTAGCAAGTAACAAGCGTGTGCCCGGCTTCCAGTCATGCCCGTACCGTCTGGAAACTATATCTATGGTTCTGGAGTATTGACAGTCCTCCAGAACCATAGAGGCAGTTTCCAGAGTGTACGGGCATTACAGGAAGCTGGGCACACGCTTGTTACTCGGTGCGTGATGAGCGGAGAATCCTGTAACCGGCGCCCCTCTGTGTGTAACGCGCTCCCTCCCTGTGTAATGCGCTCCTTCCCCGGCGGTATACTAGAATTCTCCTCCCTCCATGAAAAGCAGCTGCCGGCCGACAACAACCGGTGAGACCCGTGAGGAGTCGGGGTGAGTGCGGGAAAGTCAGGAATGACATGTGTAGCTAACACAGGGGGGGGGGGGGGGGGGGGTGTAGGAGAGCGGTAATAGTCATACCGCCCAGCACTACAGGGGATTAAAAAAAATTTACACTGTAGATCTTCTTTAACCAGTTAACAACCATGGACGTCTATGCTTGTCCATGTGCCGTTAACGGGTTATGACGTGGGCTTCCAACTTGAGCCTGCATCATACCGGCCGCCCCCCAGCTGATTCCTGTAGCTGGGGGCTGGCGTTAATAGCCGACATGCAGCCGGCTGTTAACCCTTTAGATCGCCGCTGTCAAAGTTGACAGCGTCATCTAAAGGTGCCCTTATCCTGTCCCTAGTGGTCCAGTGGGGTAGATTGCTCCCCCGCAGCGCGATCGCAGGGGCGATCTACTGTGGAGGTAGCCGGAGGGCTTACCTCTCCTTTCATGCCAGCTCCAGTGCTCAGAATGATAAAGCCTGGCAGGACCAGGCTTTATCAATCAAGCGCAGAGCACACAGATCAATGGGATTCTATGGAACCCGATTAATCTGTATGAGGAATTAAATGATTCCTCATAAAAAATAAAAAAAAATAAATAAAAAACACCCTGTACGCAGAAAAATAGTTATAGGGGTCAGAAGGACAATTTTAAATGTATTAATTTTCGTGCATGTAGTTATGATTTTTTCCAAAAGTACGACAAAATCAAACCTATATAAGTAGGGTATCATTTTAATCGTATGGACCTACAGAAGATAAAGTGTCATTGTCATTTACCGAAAAATGTATGGCCCCAAAATTTACAAAATTTTATTTTTTCTCCAATTTTGTCGCAATGATTTTTTTCTCCCATTTCGCTGTAGCTTTTTGGGTAAAATGACTGATGTCATTTCTTTTGTTTGCTAAAAAATAAACAAAATGTTACATAGTGAGCTTTTGAAACGAATAGGGTCTCTTCATCATGCTATATCGTGTCTGATGAAGAGACCAGAGTTGTCTCGAAAACTCACTGTTAAAATATTTGTTTTATCTTTGTTAGCCATTTAAAATGTATCAATATTGCTGTTTTAATTCTCACAGCATTAAAGTTAGATTGGTATAACACAGCTGATGAGCTTTAACTTGACGAGCGATAGATTTGTGGTGGTCTTTTAAGCCTTTTCTGTTACTTTTTTTCTCTTTGTTTCCTTTTTTCTTGCATTTTTGTAAGATTAAGCTGAAATAGTGAAATTGCTACTTTTTTGGGGATATATTACCTTTATTCTCTGTTCTCTTTTTATGATTTGTGATGTTTAATTGTAAATCGTATGTATGTTTGTTGTTAATAATAAAAAAATAAATAAAAAAAATAAAAAATAAAAAGATTGGTATAACACAGCTGGCCATGAGACTAATCAGGACCCTTTGACTATGACGCTCTTTGTAAGGGCAGTACAGTATGTGGAGAGGTGGGCTTTCCTAGTTGCCAATATGAAACAAAAAATTATGTAGGGCTGAAACAACTAATCAATTAATCAGCAAGTAATTGATTATGAAAATAGTTAACTATTTTTAGAATCGATTAATTCGTTGGTGGATTAATTGGTCAGCCAATTTCTGCAAACAGATACTGCAAACTTCTTTTATTTTCGGTATTCACATGAAGTGAACAGAATTAGACATACAGCAGCGGCGGTGTACAGAAAGGAGGCGATGGCGATTTCGTGCCTGCAGTCACTTCCTCTCGCCTCAAGGAAGTGGCGGCTGGCACAAAATCGCGATCGCCTCCTTTCTGTACACCCCCGCCGCTGTATGTCTAATTCTGTTCACTTCATGTGAATACCGAAAATAAAAGAAGAAGTTTGCAGTAGCGGTGAGTGCAACATCATTTCTTCTGTTTGCTGTATCCTATGGACTTGTCAGATTACTTATCAGTACCACGTTGCACTGCAGGATTAGGATACCATACCAGTGGAGGAGCACCTGACTAGAGCAGTGCCAGATTACATTTCACCTGTGCTGGATTCATTTTGTTTATGGTCGCTAGTGGATAAAAAGCATCTGTCACATACAATTACCAAATACAACCACCCCCATAGCCTAGCAGGGGTTTGTGTCCCCATGCCAAACACACCTTTTTAATGCAATCTTGTGTCTTTACTCTCTTAAAAAAAAAACATTTACTGTATCCCCCTAGATCTCTCCAATATGTGTCGATTTGATTGACACCTTGGGCTCTCCTAACATCAGCCCTGTGTGCTCTGTCTGCACCCTCGAGGTGAGCATCACTATCCCTAGAGGCGGAGAGCATGGTCCCCGTCAGTCCTAATTGGTGGCGCATGCGCGGACAGCAGGAGAGCTCTGTGTGCCAATCAAAGCAGCGTGGCATAGTGGACAACGTCATTGCGGCCTAAGGGCACAGCAGACCCCTGGCTACTCCTCTCACACAGTGTGACACAGAATAAACTTTTTTTTTTAAATAAAATAAGTATATATCTTAAAATTGCTACTTTGTCTCTAAGAGAAATAAACTTTAAGTGGCTAAAACTGTAACAAACCTTTCTTCCTCCCAGTCTCAATACCTTGATTATTGATTCATTTCACAAGACAGCATTTATGACATTATTAATAAGAGTTTACACTGGGGTGTGGGTGCGTGCATCCTTAACAACAGAGTCCTAAGACTGTGGGGATCTGTGCTGCATCTTTGATCAGATTTCTGCCTAGAATATTCCGAAGATTAGCCCTATTGCAATCTATGGGGCTAGTGATCAGCTTTTTCACATGGATTCTCTACAGCAAATAAGTCAGATGTGGCTTATAGGGGTATTTCCAATCTTGTATTTTCTAGTTCGTGGTACCCTGCGACCTGTTTGAGGCCAACAGAGATGGCTGGCAAATCAAAGCAGGAAAGGTACTCAATTTGCGGCTTATAACAATCCAGAGGGGGCTGAAAACCAGAAAATACAAGATGGCAATACCTCTTTGAGGGAACATATTTATAACCACATGGAAAATTTCTGGTGCATGCAAATAACCTTACAGACAGTTCTCTAACAAGTTATGGAGAGAAAGGAAAACATTTTCTTTAAGGTGTTTAAAGCCCAAGACCACACCATACATGCTCATGGTATTCCGGCAAAAGTCTATTACTGCGGTTTCCAAACTTATATAAGAGCGGCCACTGACCGTTTGTGGAATGAATATCGAAGTAATTCTAAAATATCCGCTGCGCCAGAAGAGTTATCCTTTTCTGCAGAAATCAGCGCTTCGGGCCCGTCTTTTACTGCTGCGATAGTTATTTTGGGCCCAGGACTTCACGATTTTATGTCACACAAGTCTTCTCCCCACCTCTCTGTCACTGTATATGCACCTTTAATGAGCATGCTCAGTGATGAGCAGAGTGTATGTGTGGGAGTGTATTATGCTAACTGTGGGCGGTGCAAATACAAGCAGGGCGGCTACCACAAATGCAGGATACACAACCTTAGCATTATGGGAAATGTAGTTTCGGGCTGCACATGTTGGTCTTCACGGACCAGGAAGGGACTGAAGTTTTCAACAGGTGCTGGCAGACACATGGGGGTCAAAGAGCACGGATTTTTGGATTGTGTGGAATGTGAGGAATGGGTAAGCAGGAATATATGTTTCTATTTAGGATTCATTTGGGGTAAAAATCGGCTGTACAATCCCTTTAAAAAAATAATAATAATTAAGCCTTCCTGTCATTTGGAATAAATGTTTACATATCACAGAGACTTGTCAAAAGTTTTGATCAATCAGGGTGTCAGTGCCGAGACCTCAACCGATCTGGAGAACAAGCCTGGAAAAGAACAAGGCAATGCACTTTACTCCGCGATGCGCTGCAATATAATTGCATTAGACGGGTTTCTTTATAAAACCATTGGATCCCATCTCCTGCAATGAGTCAGAGCAAGCTCCAGGCCGGGGAGCAAAATGTGCTGTCATGCGCTTCTTCTGGCTTTATCTAGGGATTGGTGGAGGTCTCTGCACTGACCAATAGAAACTATTGAAATGTCTGCATGACATCAAAAAGTATTTACAAATGGCAGCAACACTTTAAAGGGGTGCTCCACTGGAAAACGTTTATTTATTTATTTTAAATCAACTGGGGCCAGGAAGTAAAACAGATTTGTAAATTAGAAAAAATTAGGGTATGTGCAGCTCACAGAATAAATTAGTCAAGGCTATATGGAATGTACAAATGTAAAATAATCTGTAGAGAGAAGAAGGTACCAAAAGCCTCTAGAGTAATACCATAAATGGTACATGATGATTAATTACAGAAATAAAATAAAACCGGACTGTGCTTCACTTTAAATGATGAAAAAGAATTTAATTGTAAAAATGAGACATTAATATAAAACATAGATAAGAACATATATTAATACCTCCTTACACAGGGCCCTTGTGGGGAGGTAATATAAAATAATATACAGCAACAGAACATTAAAATCCGCTTATATATTACGATCTTCCGCTAATCCGGCATAGTTCACTTTTTATAAAGTGCACTCCGTATTCATATATACTGTAGAATTTCAAGATTTTGAAGACTACTCATATAGTTGTATAGTTACCAACTCCCATAGATGGAAAAAAGTTCTTGATATAGTGGTGTGGGGCTAGATGTCCGAGAGGCAGATGACAAAAGCTGTGGAGGCTGTGTCCAGCGCTGGCATGTGCTTGCAGCGACGGGCCCGGTTGCCACACGCCTAGGAGAAGTCGCCGGTCACGGAGATAGATGGATTACTCCGGAGATGGAGGCAAACTCGGAGGTAGATGGATCTGCCACGAGGCTTTGCTTTGTCCCCGGAGCAGATCCATCTACCTCCGAGTTTGCCTCCATCTATCTCCATGACTGTTGACTTCTCCTAGGCCTGTGGCAACCGGGCCCGTCGCTGCAAGCACATGCCAGCGCTGGACACAGCCTCCACAGCTTTTGTCATCTGCCTCTCGGACATCTAGCCCCACACCACTATATCAAGAACTTTTATCCATCTATGGGAGTTGGTAACTATACAACTATATGAGTCGTCTTCAAAATCTTGAAATTCTACAATATATATGAATACAGAGTGCACTTTATAAAACGTGAACTATGCCGGTTTATACAATGTCGGATTAGCGGAAGATCGTAATATATAAGCGGATTTTAATGTTCTATTTCTATATATTATTTTATATTACCTCCCCACAAGGGCCCTGTGTAAGGAGGAATTAATATATGTTCTTATCTATGTTTTATATTAATGTCTCATTTTTACAATTAAATTATTTTTCATCATTTAAAGTGAAGCACAGTCCGATTTTATTTTATTTCTGTAATTAATCATAATGTACCATTTATGGTATTAGTCCGGAGGCTTTTGGTACCTTCTTCTTTCTACAGATTTGTAAATTACTTCATTAAAAAATCTTAACCCTTCCAGTACTTATTAACTGCTGTATGATCCACAGGAAGTTCTTTTCTTTTTGAATTTCCTTTCTGTCTGACCGCAGTGCTCTCTGCTGACACATCTGTCCATGTCAGGAATTGTCCAGAGCATGATAGGTTTTCTATGGGGATTTTCTCCTGCTCTGGACAGAACAAAAAGAAAATAACTTCCTGTGGATCATACAGCAGCTGACAAGTACGGGAAGGATTAAGATTTTTTTAATAGAAGTAATTTACATATCTGTTTAGTTTTCTGCCACCAGTTGATAAAAAAATAAATAGAAAAAAACATGTTTTCCAGTGTAGTACCCCTTTAAAGGTAGGGTCACACATTCCATATTTTGCTGCACATCTGAAGTCTATGGGTATGGGTAGCAAAATCAGCTGAACAAAATATGCAGTAAAATACGCAGAGAAGTACAGCACGTGATCCTACCCTAGAGATGCATCACAAACACATAAGATGCCAGATACGAACAGGTCCTACCTCTGAGACCCTCCCTTACCCAGAGAACAGGGGTCTCCTGACACATCCACTAGTTTCCTGCTGCAATAATCCCATAAACTACAATGTAGCCATGCATATGTTTTCCCCTGTCCAGTAAGGGCTCGGTCACATGGCTGTCTGTCCCCTTAACAAATGCCCATTTTCAATGATAATTTGTCAAACGGGTTGCAAATGGCTGTAAAATAATCCCATTGGATTTTTCTTACAATCCTTTATCACCCGTTTGCTTCCTGTTCTGTTTTTTCTGATGGGGAAAAGACGGCGATTGCAGTATTTTTTCTCCCGTCAAAAATAACGGAATAAAACAGATATTATATATTTAACATTTAAGTCTATGGCAAACGGATGAGTCTTTAAATATCATCCATTTGCACCCGGTTTATAATATCCGTTATTACTTCTGAGCATGCTCAGAAGAGGTGAAATCAGAAGACCCCTACAGTGTTGTGGGAATTCTACTACTCCCATCATGGAACAGACTTGTTTCCATGATGGGAGTAGTAGTTCTCCCAGCTGCAGGAGTATGCGGAGACTACATTAGTGCTTGTACTACTACCCCCATCATGGAACAGACTGTTCCAAGTTGGGGATAGTAGTACAGGGGCTGAGGGATTGATTGTGTCGGGTCTCACTTCTGAGACCCGATCAGAAGTTATTAAGCAGGGGAGCGGGCGGCATTCTCCGCTCCTCTGCGATGTAGAGAGTGTTTTTACTTTCATTTTTAAATCCCCGCGGGGGCCCTGAATGGCCGGTACCGAGGAGCCATTAAGGGCGGGGTTTTTAAAATGAAGACTGTGAGGGGGCCATATCTGTATTAAAATCACTGTGGGGGGCAAGATATATAGCGCTGCAGGGGGACAGACATATAGTGATATACGCTGGCGTATTTATAAATATATACCCCCAGTCGGCGCATTTATAAATACATACCCCTCGCCAGCGCATTTATCATAATATGCCACCGCAGTGCTATGTGTGAAAAGTATTCTATGAGCAGCGCATCGGGCCAGCAGCCGGAATACTTTTCACATATAATAATATATATAATATGTGTGGGCATATGTATATAGAAGCGCTGTGGGGGCCAGATAACGCTATATGTCTGCCCCCTGCAGTGCTATATATCTTGCCCCTCACAGCGCTTTTAATATAGATATCGCCCCCGCTGCCACTCACAATCTTCATTTTAAAAACCATACTGGGAGCCCTGAATGGCTCCTCGGTCCCGGGGATATAAAAATGAAAGTAAAAACACTCTTTACATCGCAGAGGAGCGGACTATGCCACCTGCTCCCCTGCTAAATGACTTCTGATCGAATCGGGTATCAGAAGTGATACCCGGTGCGATCAATCCTATCCCCTGTACTACTACCCCCAATCTTATCCCCTGTACTACTACTCCCAACATGGAACAGATTCTGTTCCATGATGGGGGTAGTAGTACAAGCACTAATGTTGCCTCCCCAGTTGTCCAGTTTCCTGGAGCCAGGAACTACTACTCCCATCATGGAAACAAGTCTGTTCCATGATGGGAGTGATAGTAGTCCCAGCTGCGGGAGTCTGTACAAACGGGGATGAAAAACTGATGCAAAAGGATGCCACGGAATGTCATCAGTTTGCATCCGTTAGTAGTATGGTCCGTTTAGGAGGCAGTGACGGAAGAAAAGCGGGACGGAAGTAAACGGCCGTGTGAACAAAGCCTTACATATATGGGAGTTACAGAAAAACAAGTCGACACACACCACTTAGGCTTATGAGTATTAAAGCCTGTAAATATTCCATAAAAGTCTGCAATGGGATCACACCTGCTAAATTATTATTGCACAACCTCTAAGGCTATGGTTAGATCAAGTTTTCCCCGTACACAAAGGGCACACATTGGCATCCTGTCAAAAAAGGCAAGCCAATATACACTGTGGCATACTGACAGCAGGGCCATCGAGTCTAATGAACCAAAGATAGTAAAATAGTAAATAAGCACAGTTCATTTCCTTAAAGGGGTACTCCGGTGGCAAACTTTTTTTTTTTTTTTTTTTAAATCAACTGGTGCCAGAAAGTTAAACAGATTCGTAAATTACTTCCATTAAAAAAATCTTAATCCTTCCAGTACTTATTAGCTGCTGAATACTATGGAGGAAATGATTTTCTTTTTGGAACACAGTGGTTTCTGCTGACATCATGACCCCCGTGCTCTCTGCTGACATCTCTGTCCATTTTAGGAACTGTCCAGAGCAGCATATGTTTGCTATGGGGATTTTCTCCTACTCTGGACAGTTGGAGCACTGTGGTCATGATGTCAGCAGAGAGCTCTGTGTTCCAAAAAGAAAACAATTTCCTCTGTAGTATTCAGTAGCTAATAAGTACTGGAAGGATTAAGATTTTTTAATAGAAGTAATTTACAAATCTGTTTAACTTTCTGGCACCAGTTGATAAAAAAATAAGAAGCTTTTCACCAAAGTAACCTTTTAACGTGTAAGTACATTTAGCAGTAGACACCAGACTACGCCACAATATACGTCGGCACACCATTATGACAAGCGGCCCACGTGTACCCTAATGGCGTGATCTGAACAGAGCCTTAGGGTGCATTCACGAATTTAATGCTGCAGATCTTATTATTGATTTATTAGAATATAATCTGCCGAATTTACAGTACAAGTGAATATACCCATAAAGCAGTGGTTTCCAAACTGTGGATCTCCAGCTGTTGCAAACTACAATTCCCAGCATTGCCCGGACAGCCAACGGCTGTCCGGGCATGCTGGGAATTGTAGTTTTGCAACATCTGGAGGTCCACAGTCTTAGAGTCTCAAAACTCAACATGTTGTTGTATAAGGAATAAAGCTGCAGGTATCTTTCAGCTGTCAAGCACCTCAGAGGAGTAAGCATATATAGTATACACAAGAGTTTCCCATCAAGTGTGCCTCCAGCTGTTGCAAAACTACAACTCCCAGAATGCCTTATCTGTCGGGCATGCTGGGAGACGTTTTGCAACAGCTGGTTGGAAAACACAGGTATACAGCGTTTTGCGGTCAGGACACATTACGTCAGCCCTCTATACATGTAAATATACAAGTGTTGTGGTGCAGACAGCCCGCACGTATCTGTTACCTTCTTCTGCAGTCTCCATGGCGCCCGTCCTGCAGCGCAGCTTCCTGCTTCAACAAGACGTCCCCCCCTCCGCCGCCACCGCTTCTAGATGTTTTCAGGAAGTAAATTCAGTCCGGTCCCCGCTGGCTCCCGTTTCTACGAGGAATCTGACCGCCCTCGGCCTAAGCTGAAAGCACCGTTCTCGCGTAGTTCTCGCGTTGTTAGAAGCTTAGTCCTGATTGGCCAGTACAGCGAGTGACGTCTCACGGACGTATGAAAAGCAAAGTGATTCCTGGTCTGGTCACGTGATCAGCGCTTCGACGAACTGGTTAGGCCTTTCTCTGTAAAGGGTTAAATGCTTGCTACAATGAAACGTCTTTGAGACGACCACTCAGAGGTCCAGGGGGTGGTTTTCTCAAAGAATGCATAAAAAATGTGAAGCTGAAAATCTGGTATGGGCAAGGTGGTCTTTAGGAGAGGTTTGACTGTATAGGTGGGCCCACCTGTGAGACCTGCAGCTATCTCAAAAATACCTCTCCAGCTTTGGCACCATATGCAGGCAACAATTCCTTTGGACAGTGTGCATTGTTTTTAGAATAAAGCTATTTTTGCACTCCATTTGTGGTGCCCATTTACTGCAGGCACCAGGAGATCTCCTACCAAAAGGTAAATGTATCTGTGGACTATGTAGAGGAAATCTGTCATTAGTGTTACCTGCACTAATCTGCCAGTACAGACAGGTAGTGCGGGTGACACTGATGACAACCATACTTACCTGATCCCGATCCGTGCTCCGGTTCCCCCGCTATCTTCTGTATCTTCCTTTCCGGGCTGACTTGGAGCTTCCTGACCAGGGCCAGATTAAGGCTGCCTGGAAGACGGAGCACTTCATTATGTTGGCCCCCCCTCCCGACAGTTCCCCCACATTAGGTGCAGTATAGTTCCCCCACATTAGGTACAGTATAGTTCCCGCACATTAGGTGCAGTACAGTTCCCCCACATTAGGTGCAGTACAGTTCCCCCACATTAGGTGCAGTATAGTTTCCCCTACATTAGGTGCAGTATAGTTTCCCCCACATTAGGTGCAGTATAGTTCCCCACATTAGGTGCAGTATAGTTCCCCCACATTAGGTGCAGTACATTTCCCCCACATTAGGTGCAGTATAGTTTCCCCTACATTAGGTGCAGTATAGTTCCCCCACATTAGGTGCAGTACAGTTCCCACACATTAGGTGCAGTATAGTTCCCCACATTAGGTGCAGTATAGTTCCCCACATTAGGTGCAGTATAGTTCTACCCACATTAGATGCAGTGTAGTTCCCCCACATTAGGTGCAGTATAGCTCCCCACATTAGGTGCAGTATAGTTCCCCCACATTAGGTTCAGTATAGTTCCCCACATCAGGTGCAGTACAGTTCCCCCACATTAGGTGCAGTATAGTTTCTCCCACATTAGGTGCAGAATAGTTCCCCACATTAGCTGCAGTATAGTTCCCCACATTAGGTTGGCAGTATAAATTTTATGCATTTTAAAGTTAACGCAGGGGCCGCCGCAGAGAGGTAACCGCCGGGACATTCTTGTGTCCTGAAAAGATTTTTCGGGACACAGGGATGTCCCGAATGTGATGGGGGCACCCTGCGGGCACGGGGCCCAGAGCAGGCACTCTATGAGCGCCAGTGATGATCCGGCCCTGTTCCTGACTTCAGCACTACTGTTTTGCTAGCAGCGGGACCCAGTAGAGAAGCAGCATAGGTGACATCACAAAGCTCCATCCATGCTCCAAGTCGGCCCCAGAACAAAAGATACAGAAGAAGATAGCGGGAGAACTGAAGCACGGAACAGGATCAGGTAAGTATGGTTGCAATCAGTGTCTGTACTGACAGGTTAGTGCAGGTGAAAGTGAGGACATATTTCCTTCAAATAAAGGAACTTGCAGACCGTTTCTAGTGTTCTTTTATTCTTTAGCTTCTTTATTTCCAGTAAAAATTAGGCACAAATGTTATCATTAATCTTTACATACAGTAGGGACTTGGGGGGAGATTTATCAAATCTGATAACTTTTTATTTTTAAAGAGGCCTTTGAAAAATGAAAGAAGCAATCTAATTAGTTGCTATGGTCATCTGCACCATATACTGCACCCTATACATTTACATACATTTTACTGCGCAGTAAGGTTATCTTAGTTCTTCCTCTACGAACTGTCAGCGCAGCAAGAAGTGCGCATCCAATGTGACACCGATTGGACCAGTGAGAACTGAGACCTCCTCTTCTCCACTCCTGATTGGTGTAAGTATTTGACATAAGAATTGTCAATCACTTACATAGGCATTGTTACGTTATGCGCTCCGGCCGCACATGCTGGCCGTAAGCGCATGGTCCTGTTACCTGCTGCTGCCAGCGGGGCAGGGACTCGCATCGCGGGATGCGCCCGCATGCGAACACCTGTCCGTCACTCACCTGGTGCTTCTCCTGCCACCGCCTCTGCCTCTCTACTCCGGCGTGTGTGTCCCCGTCTCCTAGGGCGTGCGCGCGTGCCGGAGCTTTAAGATTTAAAGGGCCATTGCGCTGATTAGGGTAATTCACCTATGGCTCATTGATAAATTCCTCCACCCTCCTCACTTCCCTGCTGGATCTTTGTTGCCTTGTGCCTGAGAGAAAGCATTCTAGAGTATTGTCTTGCCATGTATCTGATCCTTTGCTCTGTGACTTGACCTTGCTCCTCTGCCGCCTTCCAACTGAGCTCCTGCTACATCCTGACTATGCTACTGGGCCATCTGCCTTGACCTTCTGCTACCCTGTCTACGAGCTGCTTTATCCATCCTGTGCCTTGCATCTCCTCAGCCGCCTGTGTGGTCGAGCCGTGCCAGGGGTAGCGACCTGGGTGCCGCCTGCCGCAACAAGTCCATCCTGCTTTGTGGCGGGCTCTGGTGAAAACATTAGACTCCTCTCCCTGGTACAGTCTGAGCCATCTGCCACACAGGTCCAGCGGATCCACATCCATCGGAGTTCCTGTCTTCTGAAACGTGAGTGTTACAGTAAGATCCGGCCATGGATCCCGCTGAGGTACCCCAGCCTTAAATTGCGGATCTTCCCTCGTTTGTGGTACATCAGTCTCAGCAACTGGCGCGACAGGTGCAGCAACTTACCCAACTGTCTGCTATGATTCAACATCTTTTGTCCTTGCAACAGCAGCAGCACCCATAACCTGTCCCACTCCCTCCTCCAGCTTCTGCAGTGTCTTCTGGCTCCCAGCCATGCCTACCATTACCCTCCAAATATAACAGTGATTCAAAGTTATGCAGAGGTTTCGTAACACAGTGCTCCATGCATTTGGAGCTCATGTCTGAACTATTTCCGACGGAACTTGCTAAGGTGGCCTTTGTTATTAGCCTACTGTCCGGAAAAGCCCTGACCTGGGCTACACCCCTTTGGGACCACGTTGATCCGGTAGCTTCCAACTTGACGGCTTTTCTGGCAGAATTTTGCTGTGTCTTTGAGGAACCCGCACGTGCCTCTTCTGCTGAGACGGCTTTGCTGAACCTATGTCAAGGGAATTCTTCCGTTGGTGACTGCGCAGTTCAATTCTGCACTCTTGTCTCAGAACTAGAATGGAATGATGAGGCCTTGTGTGCCACATTCAGAGAAAGGACTGTCTAGCAGGATTAAAGATGCCCTGGCTGCACGTGATCCTCCTTCTTCTCTGACTGAACTTATCCACCTGGCCACATGTATTGATGTGTGTTTTGCTGAGAGGCAGGAAGAACGTCGCTTAGAGAGGGAATCTGCTCGAGCACGGTGATATCCTCACCTGGCACCCATGTTTCAACGTCCACCTCTACAGTCTCCTGCGCCTCTTGCCGAAGAGGCTATGCAAGTGTATCGTTCCCGTCTTGAGCAACAGGAGAGATCACGACGACTTTGTGTTTGTATTATGCTAGCCCGGAGCACTTCCTCAAAGACTGTACTGTTTGTCCACAGTATCCGGGAAAACGATCGCACCTAGGGCACGTAGGAGAGGCTTCCCTAGGTGTGAATACCACCTCTCCTCGCTTTACCATTTCTGTTCAAGTCTTCGCTTCTGCCAAGTCTTCCTTTAGCGTTACAGCATTTTTGGATTCTGGATCTGCAGGTGACTTTATTGATTCTTCTTTTGTCCACAAATATCATCTTCCTGTTAATCGGCTTGCCAAGCTTTTGTTCATCTCCTCTATTAATGGACAAAATTTGGACGGTAAGAGGCAAGTTCAGAGGCAAGAGTGCGGAATTGAACCGCGAAGTCGCCAACGGAGGAATTCCCTTGGCAGAGGTTTAAAAGAGCCGTCTCTGCAGAGGAGGTTCGTGCGGGTTCTCCAAATACACTGTGGAATTCTGCTAGGAAGGCCAGCATGTTAGAGGAAACTGGATCATTACGATCCCAGAGAGGAGTAGCCCAGGCCAGGGCTTTTCCAGACAAAAGACTGACCACAAAAGCCACCTTAGCTCATTCCATCGGAAACTGATCCGCCATGAGCTCCAGATGCATGGAACACTGAATCACAAAGCCTCTACACAACTTTGGATCATCTTCATACTTCATGGGGAAGGGTAAACAAAGCTTGAATCCGGAACAGGCTGCAGGAACAGGTGGAGAGACAGGAGCAGGTTGCAGCTGCTTCTGCTGTTGTTGCTGCACGGCTAGAAGCTGTTGCATCATGGCAGACAATTAATTCAGTTGTTATGCCTGATGGGCTAACTGCTGCGACTGTAGAGCCACGATGTAGGGAAGGTCAGAAACTTCAGGCAGTGGTACCTCAGCGGGATCCATGGCCAGATGTTCCTGTAAGGACTCACGGCAGAAGACAGGACACACACAGAGGTAGTGGATCCGCTGGAACTGTGTGGCAGAAGACGCGGGCCGTGCCAGGGAGCGGAGTCTAAGGTGCTGCTGGTTTTCCCAAGAGTCCGCCGCAAAGCGGGATGGTCTTGCTGCGGCAGGCAGCACCCAGGTCACTACCCCTGGCATGACTCGACCACACAAGCAGCTGAAGTGATGCGAGGCACAGGAGGGATTTGGCAAGAAGTGGTCTGGATATAAGGAAGTCAGGGCAGGCGGCAGAGGTGCGTGGTCAGAAAACAAAGCAGGAGGTCAATTGGCAGGCGGCACTGGAACAGGGTCAGGACACAGAGCAGAAGGTCAGGACACAGCAGGGCAAAACAGAACATGCTTTCACTATGGCACAAGGCTAACAAAGATCTGGCAGGGAAAGAAGGGTGGTGCAGAAACTTATAACTGAGGTGCAGGTGGAAACAATTAAGGGTGTACTGGCCCTTTAAATGTTAGAGCTCTAGAGCGTGCGCACCCTAGGAGGCGGGGGCACACCCGCCGGAGCTGCGAGAGCAGAGAGGCAGCAGCAGAGAGTGGAGGTGAGCGATGGGCTGGGATTCGCATGCAGGCACATACCGCGATGCGAATCCCGGCCCTGTCGGCTGCGGTGGGCAGAATAGGAAAGCGCTCACGGCCAGCATTTCTGGCTGGAGCTCAGGACATAACAGGTGCAACGTGGCGTTGGTGGATGGAGCGAGACATGATGTCCCAGATGTGCTCAATCGGATTCAGGTCTGGGGAACGGGCGGGCCAGTCCATAGCATCAATGCCTTCCTCTTGCAGGAACTGATGACACACTCCAGCCACATGAGGCATACCATTGTCTTGCATTAGGAGGAGCCCAGGGCCAACCGCACCAGCATATAGTCTCACAAGGGGACTGAAGATCTCATCTCAGTACCTAATGGCAGTCAGGCTACCTCTGGCAAGCACATGGAGGGCTGTGAGGCCCCCAAAGAAATGCCACCCCACACCATTACTGATCCAGAGCCAAACTGGTCATGCTGGAGGATGTTGCAGGAAGCAGAATGTTCTCCATGGCATCTCCAGACTCTGCCACGTCTGTCACATGTGCTTAGTGTGAACCTGCTTTCATCCGTGAAGAGCACAGGGTGTCAGTGGCGAATTTGCCAATCTTGGTGTTCTCTGGCAAATGCCAAACGTTCTGCATGGTGTTGGGCTGTAAGCACAACCCCCACCTGTGGACAACCCCCACCTCATACCACCCTCAAGGAGTCTGTTTCTGACCGTTAGAGTGGACACATGCACATTTGTGGCCTGCTAGAGGTCATTTTGCAGGGCTCTGGCAGTGCTCCTCCTGCTGCTGGGTTTTTGCCCTCCTACGGCCTCCTCCATGTCTCCTGATGTACTGGCCTGTCTCCTGGTAGCGCCTCCATGCTCTGGACACTATGCTGACAGACACAGCAAACCTTCTTGCCACAGCTCGCATTGATGTGCCATCCTGGACGAGCTGCACTACCTGAGCCACTTGTATGGGTTGTAGACTCTGTCTCATGCTACCACTACCTGAGCCACTTGTGTGGGTTGTAGACTCTGTCTCATGCTACCACTAGAGTGAAAGCACCACCAGCATTGAAAAGTGACCAAAACATCAGCCAGAAAGCATAGGAACAGAGAAGTGGTCCGTGGTCACCACCTGCAGAACCACTCCTTTATTGGCGATGTCTTGCTATTTGCCTATAATTTCCACCTGTTTTATGTTCCATTTGCACAACAGCATGTGAAATAGATTGTCAATCAGTGTTGATTCCTGAGTGGACAGTGTGAATACACAGAAGTGTGATTGACTTGGAGTTACATGTGTTGTTTAAGTGTTCCCTTTATTTTTTTGAGCAGTGTGTATATGTATATATATATATATATATATATATATATATATATATAAAGCAAAAATAAACAGTGGCACACCTAGTGAAAAAAAGAAAGGTGATTTATTTAAAAAAAACGTGTTAGGCAACGTTTCAGCTGGCTCACCCAGCCATTTTCGCTTGAAAATGGCTGGGTGAGCCAGCTGAAACGTTGCCTAACACGTTTTTTTTAAATAAATCACCTTTCTTTTTTTCACTTGGTGTGCCACTGTTTATTTTTGCTTTGTGTCTTGGAGGGGTCCCCAACCTGTACACCCGTACACCTTTTTTCCTCTGGAGTGCTGCTTTCCTGTTCCTTATATATATATATATATATATATATATATATATATATATATATATATTTGTGGTCGGATTCTTATATGTACCGTAAGTAGGGTACCATTTGCATGGATAATTCGGCCTGTTGTGTGCCTGGCCGGCCGTGAAGGGTATCCTATAGAGAGGGGGATACCCTGAGTGTAACTGTATAAAAAAAGGGGAGGGAGGGTGGGGACGCCTTGCATGCTGCCGAAAGCACCTGTGTGGATGAGGTGGGTATTTAACCTTAAGGACCCAGCCATTTTACGCCTTAGGACCCGGCCATTTTTTGCACATCTGACCACTGTCATTTTAAACATTAATAACTCTTGAATGCTTTTAGTTATCATTCTGATTCCAAGACTGTTTTTTCGTGACATATTCTACTTTAACATAGTGGTAAAATTTTGTGGTAACTTGCATCCTTTCTTGGTGAAAAATCCCCAAATTTGATGAAAAATTAGAAAATTTTGCATTTTTCTAACTTTGAAGCTCTCTGCTTGTAAGGAAAATGGATATTCCCAAAAAAAATTTTTTTTATTCACATATACAATATGTCCACTTTATGTTTGCATCATAAAATTGACGTGTTTTTACTTTTGGAAGACACCAGAGGGCTTCAAAGTTCAGCAGCAATTTTCCAATTTTTCACAAAATTTCCAAAATCACAATTTTTCAGGGACCAGTTCAGGTTTGAAGTGGATTTGAAGGGTCTTCATCTTAAAAATACCCCACAAATGACCCCATTATAAAAACTGCACCCCCAAAGTATTCAAAATGACATTCAGTCAGTGTTTTAACCCTTTAGGTGTTTCACAGGAATAGCAGAAAAGTGAAGGAGAAAATTTGCAATCTTAATTTTTTACACTCGCATGTTCTTGTAGACCCAGTTTTTGAATTTTTACAAGGGGTAAAAGGAGAAAATGTATACTTATATTTGTAACCCAATTTCTCTCGAGTAAGCACATACCTCATATGTCTATGTAAAGTGTTCAGCGGGCGCAGTAGAGGGCTCAGAAGCGAAGGAGCGACAAGGGGATTTTGGAGAGTACGTTTTTCTGAAATGGTTTTTGGGGGGCATGTTGCATTTAGGAAGCCCCCATGGTGCCAGAACAGCAAAAAAAAACACATGGCATACCATTTTGGAAACTAGACCCCTTGAGGAACGTAACAAGGAATAAAGTGAGCCTTAATACTCTACAGGTGTTTCACGACTTTTGCATATGTAAAAAAATAAAAATAAAATTTCACTAAAATGTGTGTTTCCCCCCAAATTTCACATTTTTGCAAGGGTTAATAGCAGAAAATACCCCCCCCCCAAAAATTTGTAACCCCATCTCTTGTGAGTATGGAGGTACCCCATATGTTGACCTGAAGTGCACTACGGGAGAACTACAATGCTCAGAAGAGAAGGAGTCATATTTGGCTTTTTGAGAGCAAATTTTGCTCGGAGGCATGTCGCATTTAGGAAACCCCTCTGGTGCCAGGACAGCAAAAAATACTCACATGGCCTACCATTTTGGAAACTAGACCCCTTGAGGAACGTAACAAGGAATAAAGTGAGCCTTAATACCCCACAGGGGTTTCATGACTTTTGCATACGTAAAAAAAAAAAAAATTCACTAAAATGTGTTTCCCCCCCCCCCAAATTTCACATTTTTGCAAGGGTTAATAGCAGAAAATACCCCCCAAAATTTGTAACCCCATCTCTTCTGAGTATGGAGGTACCCCATAAGTTGACCTGAAGCGGACTACAGGCGAACTACCATGCTCAGAAGAGAAGGAGTCATATTTGGCTTTTTGAGAGCAAATTTTGCTCGGGGGGGGCATTTCGCATTTAGGAAGCCCCTACGGTGCCAGGACAGCAAAATAACCCCCACAAGGCATACCATTTTTGAAACTAGACCCCTTGAGGAACGTAACAAGGGGTACAGTGAGCATTTACCCCCCACTGGTGTCTGTCAGATCTTTGGAACAGTGGGCTGTGCAACATTTTTTATTTGCACAGCCCACTGTTCCAAAGATCTGTCAGACACCAGGGGTGGCTGTAACAATCAGTCACCCCTGTGCAAATCACCTCAAATGTACATGGTGCACTCTCCCTTCTGGGCCTTGTTGTGCGCCCCCAGAGCACTTTGTGCCCACATATGGGGTATCTCCATAGTCAGGAGAAATTGCATTACAAATTTTGGGGGGCTTTTTTCCCTTTTACCTCTTGTCAAAATGAAAAGTATAGGGCAACACCAGCATGTTAGTGTAAAAAATTTTTTTTTTTTGCACTAACATGCTGGTGTAGACCCCAACTTCACCTTTTCATAAGGGGTGAAAGGAGAAAAAGCCCCCCAAAATTTGTTAGGCAATTTCTCCCGAGTACGGCGATACCCCATATGTGGCTCTAAACTGTTGCCTTGAAATACGACAGGGCTCCGAAGTGAGAGCGCCATGTGCATTTGAGGCCTGAATTAGGGATTTGCATAGGGGTGGACATAGGGGTATTCTACGCGAGTGATTCCCAAACAGGGTGCCTCCAGCTGTTGCAAAACTCCCAGCATGCTTGGGCAGTCAACGGCTGTCCGGCAATACTGGGAGTTGTTGTTTTGCAACAGCTGGAGACTCCATTTTGAAAACAGTGGCGTACCCAACGTTTTTCATTTTTATTGGGGAGGGGAGGGGGGCTGTGTAGGGGTATGTGTATATGTAGTGTTTTTTACTTTTTATTTTATTTTGTGTTAGTGTAGTGTAATGTAGTGTTTTTGGGGTACAGTCACACGGGCGGGGGATTACAGCGAGTTTCCCGCTGCGAGTTTGAGCTGCCGCGCAAAATTTGCTGCATCGCAAACTTGCAGCCTGATACTCACTGTAAGCCCCCTGCCCATGTGAATGTACCCTGTACATTCACAGGGGGGGGGGAATCTTCAGCTGTTGCAAAACTACAACTCCCAGCATGCACAGTCTATCAGTGCATGCTGGTAGTTATAGTTTTGCAACAGCTGGAGGCACGCGGGTTGGGAAACACAGAGTTAGGAAACATACAATGTTTCCCAACCAGTGTGCCTCCAGTTGTTGCAAAACCACAACTCCCAAACATTCTCAGACATGCTGGAAGTAGTAGTTCGGCAACATCTTTAGAGCCAGATGTTGCCGAACTACAACTCCCAGCATGCTTGGAGTTGTAGTTTTGCAACATCTGGAGGACTACAGTTTGCAGACCACTAATACAGTGGTTCCCAATCTGTGCCCTTCCAGATGTTGCAAAACTACAACTCCCAGTATGTTAAAACTGTCCAGGCATGCTGGGAGTTGTAGTTCTGCAACATCTGAAGGGCCAGATGTTACAGAACTACAACTCCCAGCATGCCTGGACAGTAAGGGCATGCTGAGGATGTGTAGTTTTGCAACATCTGGAAGGGCACAGTGGTCCCAAAACTGCGGACCTCCAGATGTTGCAAAACTGCAACTCCCAGCATGCCCAGACGCCAAGGGCTGTCTGGGCATGCTGGGAGTTGTAGTATACAGGGTCCCAATACAGCAATGCATGTCGCTTTACGGCGACGTGCACTGCTGTAAAGGGCCCGATAGCGGCTGAAGAGGAACTCACCTGTCGCCGCCGTCTCCGCCGCCGGGATCCGGGTCTTCAGGGACGAGGTAAGTACCGGGCCCCAGCACTCCCCCGTCCCCCGCCGCGTCCTCCGGTCTTCCTCCCGTCCTCTCCGGACTTCCAGGGGCCAGGCAGGGCGGGAGGAAGTAACCGCCCCCCCCCCCCCCCCCTGCGATTGGTCGGTTAACTAACTGACGGATCGCAGGGGATAGGAGGAGGTGGCAGGCTTGCCACCTCGCTCCTAGCCTCCAGCATGGTCCTGGCTGTCTGTGACAACCGGGAACATGCAAAATTACCGGGCAGTTGGGTCCCAGAGACCTGATCAGCCCGGTATCGCCGCTGATCGCAGGGGCGATTTCCCTTGCGATTTGCGACGATCGCCGACATGGGGGGCCTACATGGCCCCCCTTGGCGTTTGCCCTGGATGCCCGCTGAAGCATTTCAGCAGGCATCCACTTCCGATCTCTGCCCGGCGCGCGGCAGGGACCGGAAAACGCCATGACGTACTCATACGTCATGGGTCCTTAAAGCCCAGGGTGCGGAGACGTATGCATACGTCATGGGTCCTTAAGGGGTTAAGGACCAGACTCCTCCCACAAATTAGGTTAACTGTTTCAGCTAACCACCACTTGTGGTCGGATTCTTATATGTACCGTAAGTAGGGTACCATTTGCATGGATAATTCGGCCTGGGGTGTGCCTGGCCGGCCGTGAAAGGTATCCTATAGAAAGGGGGCAAAAATACATCAGTTAGGTAATGCATGAATTAATGGTTAAATATAACCTACTTCATATGAACCCGAAATAGACAAAATGCTCCAGTTAACAGCCGGGGGTTGGAACGGAGTGATAAAATTGCCCTAACTTACTTAACATCTAAGTGATAACTGACAAAGAGAAGCCCCTACCCAGAAGCTGGCTCAGCTGTTATGGAGCCGAAACCAAGAAGGAATTCTGGATATACCACTTGGCACTACTGGACGCATAGCGCCTACCAGAATGGTACTACCAGGGTGCACATGGATAAAGGTAACCCAAGTGACAGAGATAGGAAATGTTGGAGAATTGCTAGATAGACAGAAGGTACAATGAATCGGTTAGATTGAGAAGTGGCCAAAACACAGACGTCAGTAAGTATTTAGATAGGTAGTGCGTGGAGAGAGAAAAAAATAAAAATTTGCATGTGTCCCGTGCTACACATATAAGTATTCCTATTGAACCATGCTATACATAAATGACAAAAGACATAAAAGAATATAATGTACTTAACCTGAGGTTTCATGTACCAGTAAGGCAGTATCCTCATACTTGCAGGCGTAAATAAGATAATTACTGCTACGTCTTGAGGCTTATCGCTAAAGAAAATATACACGACCAGCAGGTTACAAAGACCAATATGGGCAAATCTACCAACATGTACACGTTTGACAAGACAAACATACAACAAAAGGCCCAGTAGCTACATCCACACCAAAGAACTTAACACTAAGCTAAGCTAAGACCACAATCAGAGGCATAGTAACAAACATAAGAGGAAGATAGAGATGACGACAACATGAGGCTCGTGGACTGACAGTGCAATCTGCCTCAGACAGAATCGTATGTAACGCAGAAACGGAAACAACATGAGGCTCGTGGACTGACAGTGCAATCTGCCACAGACAGAATCGTATGTAACGCAGAAACGGAAACAACATGAGGCTCGTTGATTGTCAAGCAATCTGCCTCTAACAGAGGCGTATGTGATGTACAAAAACAAAAGACAAGAAACAAGAAAGTTTGTAATGTACAAAGGAATGACAACAATATGAAGGCTCGAGGATTGTCGGACTGTTTCAGCTAACCACCACATGTATATATATTTGTGCACAGGGCTTACATTCGTGCTCGTGGTTGCATATGCCACTGTGAGCATATGTACTGCATACTGTACTCTAACTGTACCCACTGCACATAACACCATGAACGCATGTGCCGTACACAGCACTGAACTGTACCCCTAACATGAACACTAAGCGTATGTACTGTATGCAACGCTGCAACTTACCCACTGTATGTGACATTATGAGCGTAAGTATTATATACGACACTGACTGTTCCTACTGTATGTGACGCTATGAGCGTATGTACTGTGAACAACACTAACTACACGACACTGTAAATTGTACCCACTGCACGGCAGTGAGAATGTATACACTGTGTACAACACTGACTGTTACCCAAAGCATGACACTGCGGGCGTATGAGCTGTACACGACCCTGACTGTACCCACAGTATGTGACACCATGGGCACACACCCCACGCCAAACACTGACCGCACGCTCCGCATGTCTCCCTAAGGGCGCATGTAGCCCGCGCATGCAGAACATATGCCGCGAGCTCCCCCACACAGCGTGAGACGCCGTGATCGTGTATGCGTTGTAACCTACGTGCGGTGTAGAACTGCTATGTCGTAAGAGCAGTGATGCTGTGAGTGTGAATACCGTATTCATGTTACCGATGTGAGCGTAGGAACAGTACACGCAATATGCCGCACGAATGCTAAGAGACTGTACGGTATGGGCGCTATGACTGCCCGATATGACAGCTATGGGTGACTGCACGGAATCACGGCTATAGGTGACTGTACGGTATGAATGCTATTAGTAACTGCACAGTATGAATGCCATTAGTAACTGCACAGTATGAACGCTATGAGTGACTGCACGGTGTAAATGCTATTAGTAACTGCACAATATGAATGCTATGAGTGACTGCATGGTATGAACGCTATGAGTAACTGCACGGTATGGCTGCTATTAGTAACTGCACAGTATGAACACTATGAGTAACTGCACAGAATGGAGGCTATGAGGGACTGCACGGTATGGAAGCTAAGAGTGACTGCACGGTATGAACGCTATGAGTAACTGCACGGTTATGGATGCTATGAGTGACTGCACGGTATAGATGCTATGAGTGACTGCACGGTATGAACGCTATGAGTGACTGTATGGTATAAATGCTATAAGTGACTGCACAGTATGAATGCTATGAGCGACTGTACGGTACGAATGCTACAAATGACTGCACGGTATGAATGCTATAAATGACTGCACTGTATGAATGCTATAATGACTGCACGGTATGAAATGCTATAAATGACTGCACGGTATGAATGCTATCAATGACAGCACGATATGAAAGTTATAAATGACTGTACGGTATGAATGCTATAAATGACTGCACTGTATGAATGCTATAAATGACAGCACGGTATGAATGTTTTAAATAACTGCACGGTATGAATGCTATAAATGACTGCACTGTACGATGCTATAAATGACTGCACTGTATGAATGCTATAAATGACTACACCGTACGAATGCTATAAATGACTGCATGGTATGGATGCTATAAATGACTGCATGGTATGAATGTTATAAATGACTGCACGGTATGAATGCTATAAATGACTGCACTGTATGAATGTTATAAATGACTGCAACGGTATGCATGCTGTGAGAGCTATGGGACAAATGCTGAGGCACGGACTCTGTAATTCATGCATGCACATGTGAAGAATATTCTGCAGTGAATTCAAGGTGCCACAGGACAACCAATGTGGGTTTCACTTGGTGGTCTACATCAGAAATATGGGAGGGTATCCTCTGGGGGGGCCACCTCAGCATGCCAAGGAGCAGCCCATCCCCCAAAGCACACCCAAGCAGGGCACAGACAGGCCCCACACTAGCGAGGCCACTGTCCGTATCCTGCACGCTGACTGGCGACAGCCCATCTGGCCAGTTCTGAACTCCGCCAGCACCTACGTGCGATGGGCTTTGCAGGTCCGGAAATGCAACTGCAGGAACTGTGCCGGCACTGGTTGGAGCTTTTTTGGAGCTATATTTCTCATGCTCTTTACACAGAAATTTGTACACACATTCATCTATATAATGTTAAAATAGATGTAAGACCATATAAATTAATGTTATATTTGAGTATTGTTCTATAAGAATTTAAAGGGACCGTGTCATCACTTTCTTGCTACCCAAACAAATGATTCACTCTAAAATCATAGAGAAATCATAACTGTAAAACTTGGACATTCCCAGGCAATATTATATGTATGATTCCTCTGAAATGTGTACAGTTAATCATACATCATTGTATTATGCAGCATGAAAGTGATAACAGGTTCCCTTTAAGAAATCACTTCTCTAGAGTTGAAGTTTGAAGAAGCAAGGATGAAAAAAATCTTTAGAGTTTCTCAAATATTTAGATTCCTCTATTTATTACCTGTTTTATCCTAGTCCTTTGCATCTGTTTTAGTTTATAGTTCTTCTTTCACCTTTGAATGTTTTACATGCAAATTCACATAGTAACCCCTAAGGTATTTTGTTCACATAAATGTATTACAGTCTAGCTATACTTATAAAGCAAAAATCCAAATTACAGCCATAAAAGTAGTTATATTTTATTTGTTGTATTTTGTTTGCTGTGATTTATTTAGAGTTGAGTTAACTTTTTAAAAGTTTTAATTCGCCATTCTAGCAAAACTTTTCATAATGTTCGGTTTGCAGTGCATAAGTTCTACTCAAACCTGCAATGCAGTAACCTTCAGCATGTATAACACTGCCAAAGAGCTCTAAAGCCATGAATAGGGCACCTTGGGATGTAAATACTGCTAGGGGCACCTTGGGATGCATTAAAGTAGTTTGAAGGCTAATTTAATGTCAAAGTTATGGTGACTGTGGTAACCCATGGTAACTGGCTTGTTTTAAAACACAATGAACTAGTAGATTTTGTATGTTTTTAACATTAAACTAAAGGTTCATTAAGTATTCCTTTTTGTTGGCATATGCATTTTGGGAGTTGCAAATGGACTGGTGTTCAAAATAGTGAAGAAGCAATAGCTTTTGTATGAAAGCCAAAAATAAATATCCTTTTTTGGGGATCATGGCAGGTTGTGTATGTGTAGGTATGGCTAGTAGAAGCAGCAGCAAGGGTGGTGGACTGGTGGTAGCTGTAATAGCCAGCAAACGGCAGGCAGTGATGAACTAGTGGTAGTTGTAGTATCCAGCGGACAGCAGCAGTGGTGAATTACTGGCAGCTGTAGTCAGCGGGCAGCAAGGGTAGTGGACTGGTAGTGGTTGTAGTAGCCAGCAGACGGCACGCATAGTGGACTAGTGATAGTTGTAGCCATTATCATGCCTCTCCACGTGCTTATGTAGAGCCATAGCTCCTAAACGTGTACCCTGGCAACGCCTTACTTTCTGTTTGCAGAGATGCACTGTGCCACGTTTTCTGCATCTGGTAAAGTAGAAGAGAATTCCACATGGCAGAATACCAGTTAGGTACGCCACCACCCAACTGTAGCAGCTACTACTACTACTTACACCAGGCACCTGGCTGCTGCTGTCTATACTGGGCCTGGGCAAATGGGTGGTGCCCACAGTGCTGGTACTGCCACCAACATGCTTACTGGCAGAGAACTTGCCAGAGGTGTTCTTTCCTCTACGCGGCCCTTGTCCAACCATTTCTTTACCAGACATTAATTTTTGTATTTATTTTATTTTTATTTTTTTTTATGAAAAAAGTTTTTGAGCTGATTTTTTCATTTTTGGGGTGATTTCTCACTTACCAACTAGTCTAGTGGTGAAGAAACTGCCAGTCATCTTTCACCCTCACTGATAGAAATGCTGTTTTTTGTTAAACCTAGCTGGAAACACTCTACAGTAGGGAAAAAAAAGTATTTAGTCAGCTGCCAATTGTGCAAGCTCTCCCACTTAAGAAGGTGAGAGAGGCCTGTAATTTTCCTCATAGGTACACTTTAACTATGAGAGACAGAATGGGGGGGAAAGAATACAGGAAATCACATTGTAGGATTTCTAATGAATTAATTGGTAAATTCCTCGGAAAAATAAGTATTTGGTCACCTACAAACAAGCAAGATTTCTGGCTCTCACAGACCTGTAACTTCTTCTTTAAGAGTCTACTCTGTCCTCCACTCGTTACCTATATTAATGGCACCTGATTGAACTTGTTATCAGTATAAAAGTCCACAACCTCAAACAGTCACACTCCAAACTCCACTGTGGCCTAGACCAAAGAGCTAACGAAGGACACCAGAAACAACACTGTAGACCTGCACCAGGCTGGGAAGACTGATTCTGCAATAGGCAAACCGCTTGGTGTGAAGAAATCAACTGTGGGAGCAATTATTAGAAAATAAAAGACATACAAGACCACTGATAACACTGTTCTACAAATAATTATTTTTTTTAAATGTGCCATTTCTTAATGACTTTCACATTCTAAATTCAAAGATAATAATGCAATTAGTTAGTTGGCTCTAGTTTTCATGCAACAGACATTTACATTTTCCAACCACATGTAACAGGCAAATAATCACTGTTCTACAGGTAAAAAGTTGGGAAAATTAAAAAAAAAAAATTAAAACATGTATATTGGCTCTGGTTTCCATGATATAAGCAACCAACAAATTAAGTAAGGTTTATAAAATATGAACATAGTAGAAATATAGATGAAAGCACTCACCATGTCTGGTAGCAAAATATTCTTTCAGATTTTATTAATGCTAAAAAGGTGCAGGAAGGGAATGGAGGAGCAGGGCAGCAGGATGTTGAAAGGCAGGGGAATAGGATGGATGCCGGGGCGACGTTTCACACTCAAGGAAGGTGAGGGCTTGAGAAAGCACTGTTTGGTGTGAAACGTCACCCCGACATCTGTCCTATTCCCCTGCCTTTGACCATCCTGGCGTTCCGTTTCTCCATTCCCTTTCTGCACCTTTCAACATAAATAAAATCTGAAGGAATATTTTGCTACCAGACGTGGTGAGTGCTTTCATCTATATTTCTACTAAGTTCCTTATTTTAAAGCTGTGTCTGTCTGCATAAGATTGCACCACCCGAACACATCCACAGCGCAGAAATGAACCACGTAGTGACTCCGGTCGGCTCATTCAAATGAGAAAAGGCCGGGTCTGGCTGGGATACAGGAGCGCCCGGTTTTCTCTCCCCCAGCCGTATCTGGTTTCCGTAGTTAGTAAACGCAGTGTGAACCCACCCTAAACTCGCCAAGCGACAGTTACTGTGACTTTTACAGAATTTGGTGACATAATATTAGCTAATATTGCATCTTCTTGGTATACTTGCCTGTTTTCTACTGGTCACAATACTGACTATGTAATCTATGGTATAAGTTGCATCATGCATTTTTTTAAACCTTGCTTCATTAGTTGGTTGCTTATATCATGGAAACTAGAGCCAATATGTATATTTTTATGTTATTTTGATATTTTTAGCACCCCAAAATTATGTAAGAACAGCTGTTTTCGGGTTCGCAACTTTTTACCTGTAGAACAGTGTAATCTCCCTTGAACTAGGGCTCCACGCAAGATCTTACCCCATGGTGTCAAAATCATCACAAGGATGGTGAGCAAAAACCCAGAACCACACGTGGGGACCAAGTGAATGACCTGCAGAGAGCGTGGACCAAAGTAACAAAGGCTACCATCAGTAACACACTACACCGCCAGAGACTCAAATTATGCAGTCCCAGACGTGTCCCCCGGCTTAAGCCAATACATGTCAGTGGCCATTTGAAATTTGCTAGAGAGCATTTGGATGATCCAGAAGAGGATTGGGAGGATATGGTCAGATGAAACGAAAGTAGAACTTTTTGGTAAAAACTCAACTCGTCGTGTTTGGAGGAGAAAGAATGTTGAGTTGCATCCAAAGAACACCATACCTACTGTGAAGCATGGGGGTGGAAACATCATGCTTTGGGGCTGTTTTTCAGCAAAGGGACCAAGATGACTAATTCGTGTAAAGGAAAGAATGAATGCGGCCATGTATCGTAAGATTTTGAGTGAAAACCTCTTTCCATCATCAAGGGCATTGAAGATGAAACGTGGCTGGGTCTTTCAGCATGACAATGATACCAAACACACAGCCCGGGCAACAAAGAAGTGGCTTTGTAAGAAGCATTTCAAGGTTCTGGGGTGGCCTAGCCAGTCTCCAGGTCTCAACCCCATAGAAAACCTTTGGAGGGAGTTGAAAGTCCGTATTGCCCAGCGACTGCCCCAAAACATCACTGCTCTAGAGGAGATCTGCATGGAGGAATGGGCCATAATACCAGCAACAGTGTGTGAAAACCTTGTGAAGACTTACAGAAAGCGTTTGACCTCTGTCATTGCCAACAAAGGGTATATAACAAAGTATTGAGATTAACTTTTGTTATTGACCAAATACTTATTTTCCACCATAATTTGCAAATAAATTATTTAAAAATCAGACAATGTGATTTTATTGATTTTTTTTCTCATTATGTCTCTCATAGTTGAGGTATACCTCTGATGAAAATTACAGGCCTCTCTCGTCTTTTTAAGTGGGAGAATGTGCACAATTGGTGGCTGACTAAATACTTTTTTTCCCCACTGTATATTTGTATGAACCCAGAAAATACAGGTAACGTGGCATAACAGGCTGAATACACTTCTAGGGTACGTTAACACGTACGCAGATTTGATGCAAAGGATTTTCTGCTGCAGATTTGAATGTAAACAAAATGACTGAGCACAGCTAATAATCGGCAGTTACAAATCCTGGGCATCAGTTCTGAGCAGGATCCTGTATGTGTGAATGTACCCTTACTCTAATTGCGAGAAATGCATTGTTTTTTGTTAAACTCAGCTAGAAATGCTCTATTTTTGTTTAAACTCAGAAAATACAGGCAATGTAGCATAACAAGCCCAGTAAACTTTTGCTCTTATCACAACAAATGCATTTTTTTTTTTGTTAAACCCAGCTAGAAATGCTCTTTGTTTGGTTAAACCCAGAAAATACAGATAAAACACAGGTCAGCCAACAGCACAATGCTTTGCTCATTGCTTTGTGTTATAGTGTGATAGCTTTGTATGGGCTTGTACTGCAGTCGCAGTGCTGGCATAGTTAGTGCAGCATCTGGACACAGTAATGCAGGTCACTGGCTTTGCACAAATTGCTTTATGTTATAGTGTGAAAGGGATTTGTAGTGCAGAAACAGGACACAGTAATGCATGTTACTGAGGTCAAGATTGCGGCCACAAAGCAGTGAATAGTTTTTTTTTCGTCTCTTAGACTCACCCCTATGCTGTCTCCTGTTTGGCCTAAGAGCAATATGCAAGCAAAAATTGGCTAACGTCATGTGATCTTTATGCTAGCTGCAAAGTATTCTGGGCTACCCTGATGTCATCCCAGTGTTCATACTTGCTCATCCTATGCTGAATGCTGCTATGCTCCTACAACTACACTGTTACCAGGCTTGCAAGAAGAGAGCCTGGCAAAGTTTTAATGTTCGCCGAACCAAATTTTAGCCAAAGTTCTGAGCGGGACTAGGTTTGGCTTGCTTATTGGAATTTAGACTGTTTCTTTCATCTGTACTAGTCCTTGAGTTACAGGCAATTACAGTTTTACATGCTTCCTCCTTAGTGTGGAGAACGCCACCTGTGTCATAGTGGAAAGGACAATAAAGTCATAATGTTTTGTGGGAGGTAGGGGACATAAAATTAAGATAAAACAATGACACCACATTATACAGTAAGGGACAAATGTAGACTTTTTATGCTATTAGAAAGAAACACAAAGACCAACAATACAATTACTGCCATATATCAAACATATAGTGGTCAGATCCCAAATCTTCTGAGCCATTCTGCAGAATATGAACACTTTATAGATATAGAAAGAAATATCCAATAATTTAAGTAATTGACGCACAGCTAATTTTGTACAGAGTTGATTGTGTTGATGTTTTTTTTTACTAGTATCCCTTGTATGACTCTCTCACTGTTTCTTCTATCTAGTTGTGTGTACTAAGATTTACACCACACTATATTGTTGAACAAGATACATTTATTAACACTCTTTTGCTAAACTCAGTATGTTACAATAACATAACACACACTATAAAATACCATAATTAAGACTAATAAGGGCTACCAAGCAGTCCAAATTTTTATTGACTTATTACAATTGATTGAGTTTTTTTTGTAAATAAATATTGACTCTTCTTAGTTACAATATGTGAGATGGCCACTGGTACCATGTCTGTGACAGCTTATGCTAACTACATATGAGAAAATGGGAATGTAAAACAATGTATTTTAGTGGCACTCCATGTGAGGATCTAGTTCTCTGGAAAATATATTTAGACCTTTATATTTATATAGAGCATCCTACATCAATAAAAAAAATATTCCTAAAGGAATTTAGTACCAAGCATTTTTATTTAAAAACATAATTCCCAATATATTTTCTATAATGTGTGATTATTTGTACTAACAGTTTTATTGACTGTTATTTACTTACCTGGCCTAATAAAATCTCCCCAAAAAATCATTACGTGTGCATTAGATGCAACTTCCCTAAACTGGATTGAAACTGTAAGTTTCAGAAAACAATTTGAAGAAGTGGGTTATAATGTGGTATCACTAGCTAAAACTTAACAAGAAGTCCTCTTAAGAATAGGAGACAAACTACCTATGCTAAATTATGAGCTGTTTTAAGGAATAATGAGGGCAGTGGAACTAATGGGACTCATATTATTAGCAATAATAATAATACTCATAATAATACAATGGATGAAATACGTATTGAACACGAGATGCTATTGACATGAAATTTTGCAAAACGTAGTGAAAACATGAAAAAAAGGAATGTGCAAAAAAAGTATGTAAAGCCAAAACAACATCTGAAATCTATCAGTAATAAAAAAACAATCCAGCTGCTGGAGTTAGCTTTGGTTGCAACGGTCAGGACCCACCATAACCATAGTGGGGCAAATTTACTGAAGACCAACGTTTTACACTCAGTTTTTTTTAGCTTATCTGCACTGGAGTACTCTGATCTTAATTTAATAACAGCCTGTGTGGCAGTGTTTGGTGTTGTGTCCCCTTAGGGTGACTTGGCAAGCAGCCTTTTGTGTCTGGGCCTTTGCAACAAAGGGCCCCTGGGTAGAAATGTCCAAGTTGGGCACAACGTGTCAGTATTTAGTGTGGCCACCATTATTTTCTGCGCTGTCTTAAATGGGCACTGTCAGATACAAAAACTTGTTATATGTTGTACATCTTGGAAAAAAATTAACCTTCATAATATACTTTATAAGAAAATTGTATTTCCTTTTTATAGAAATCATGGCTTATAAAACCATGGCTTTGTCGAAGCTGAAGCACAGGTATAAACAAAGTCCAGTAAGTGAGGGTGGCCTATCACTTCTCTGTGCTCTCTCCTGTCTGATAGTACTCCTCTGTGCTCTCTCCTGTCTGATAGTACTCCTCTGTGCTCTCTCCTGTCTGATAGTACTCCTGTATGCTCTCTCCTGTCTGATAGGACTCCTCTGTGCTCTCTCCTGTCTGATAGTACTCCTCTGTGCTCTCTCCTGTCTGATAGTACTCCTCTGTGCTCTCTCCTGTCCTATCCTTCCCTCACTTATTGGACTTTGTCCATGCCTGTACTTCAGCTTAAACAAAGCAATGATTTTATAAGCCATGATTTCTTTAAAAAAAAAAAAAAAAAATTTTGTATGAAGTACAGTTAATGATTTGCCAAGATGTACCACATATAAAATGTTTTTAAATCTGACAGCGCCCATTTAAGCCTCTTGGACATGTAGTTCAGAACTTCACAGGTTTCCACTGGAGTACTCTTACACTCCTACATGAAAAATAAAATGAAGCAATCCAGCCCCTTGTCAGTGCAAATTAATATTAGCTGGTTCAGTCCCAATTGATGGCCTTCATTGCCAAGGTGTCACATCTCATGATGGGTAAAAGGCACATTTCTAAGCTTCTGAATGTTCCATTGAGCACAATTGGGGCTCCATGCAAGATTTCTGACATAGGAGTGAAAATAATAATCTGAAGAGTTGTCCAAAAGTCAAGGACCACTTGTGGAGAGCATTATAAAGTCCTAAAAATAAGCAGGTACTGTTTTCTCAAAGAAAACAGTAAGTAATGCACACTGCCACGCAAGAATCCGTTGCTGAATAAAAAGCATGTTGAAGCTTGTTTAAAGTTTGCTGCACAACATTTGGAAAAACCAGTGAAATACTGGAAGAACATAGTATGGTCAGATGAGAGCAAAATGGAACTGTTTGGTGGATATAATACACACCATGTGAATTATTACCACCTTAACACCAGTGAAGTTTGGAGGTGGTAACACTATGGTGTGTGGCTGCTTTTCAGTAAATGGTACTGGCAAACATAATGTAATTGAAGGAAGGATGAATTGGAACATTGGAACATTTACATTGGAGAACTGTCACGATGCCGGCTGGCAGGTAGTGGATCCTCTGTGCCAGAGAGGGATTGGCGTGGACCGTGCTAGTGGACCGGTTCTAAGCCACTACTGGTTTTCACCAGAGCCCGCCGCAAAGCGGGATGGTCTTGCTGCGGCGGTAGTGACCAGGTCGTATCCACTAGCAACGGCTCACCTCTCTGGCTGCTGAAGATAGGCGCGGTACAAGGGAGTAGGCAAAAGCAAGGTCGGACGTAGCAGAAGGTCGGGGCAGGCAGCAAGGATCGTAGTCAGGGGCAACGGCAGAAGGTCTGGAAACACAGGCAAGGAACACACAAGGAACGCTTTCACTGGCACTAAGGCAACAAGATCCGGCAAGGGAGTGCAGGGGAAGTGAGGTGATATAGGGAAGTGCACAGGTGAACACACTAATTGGGACCACTGCGCCAATCAGCGGCGCAGTGGCCCTTTAAATCGCAGAGACCCGGCGCGCGCGCGCCCTAGGGAGCGGGGCCGCGCGCGCCGGGACAGAACAGACGGAGAGCGAGTCAGGTAGGGGAGCCGGGGTGCGCATCGCGAGCGGGCGCTACCCGCATCGCGAATCGCATCCCGGCTGGCAGCGGAATCGCAGCGCCCCGGGTCAGAGGACGTGACCGGAGCGCTGCCGCGGGGAGAGTGAAGCGAGCGCTCCGGGGAGGAGCGGGGACCCGGAGCGCTCGGCGTAACAGTACCCCCCCCCTTGGGTCTCCCCCTCTTCTTGAAGCCTGAGAACCTGAGGAGCAGACTTTTGTCTAGGATGTTGTCCTCAGGTTCCCAGGATCTCTCTTCAGGACCACAACCCTCCCAGTCCACTAAAAAAAAATTTTTTCCTCTGACCTTTTTGGCAGCTAAAATTTCTTTGACCGAGAAGATGTCCGAGGAGCCAGAAACAGGAGTGGGAGGAACAGATTTGGGAGAAAAACGGTTGAGGATGAGTGGTTTGAGAAGAGAGACGTGAAAGGCATTAGGGATACGAAGAGAGGGAGGAAGAAGAAGTTTATAAGAGACAGGATTAATTTGACACAAAATTTTGAAAGGACCAAGATAGCGTGGTCCCAACTTGTAGCTAGGGACACGGAAGCGGACATATTTAGCGGAGAGCCATACCTTGTCTCCAGGGGAAAAAACGGGGGGAGCTCTTCTTTTCTTATCCGCGAACTTCTTCATGCGTGATGAAGCCTGTAAGAGAGAATTTTGGGTCTCTCTCCATATGATGGAAAGGTCACGAGAAATTTCATCCACAGCGGGCAGACCAGAGGGCAAGGGAGTAGGGAGGGGGGGAAGAGGGTGACGGCCGTACACCACGAAAAATGGGGATTTGGAGGAAGACTCAGAGACCCTGAAGTTATACGAGAATTCGGCCCATGGGAGGAGATCTGCCCAGTCATCCTGGCGGGAGGAAACAAAATGTCGCAAATAATCACCCAAGATCTGGTTAATCCTTTCTACTTGTCCATTGGACTGGGGATGATATGCAGAAGAAAAATTTAATTTAATCTTGAGTTGTTTACAGAGAGCCCTCCAGAATTTAGACACGAATTGGACGCCTCTATCCGAGACAATCTGCGTAGGCAACCCGTGAAGACGAAAAATGTGTACAAAAAATTGTTTAGCCAACTGAGGCGCAGAAGGAAGACCAGGAAGAGGGATGAAATGTGCCATTTTGGAGAATCGATCAACGACCACCCAAATAACAGTGTTGCCACGGGAAGGGGGTAAATCAGTAATAAAATCCATACCAATCAGAGACCAAGGCTGTTCGGGGACAGGCAGAGGATGAAGAAAACCAGCGGGCTTCTGGCGAGGAGTCTTATCCCGGGCACAGATAGTGCAGGCTCGCACAAAGTCCACAACATCCGTCTCCAGAGTCGGCCACCAATAGAAGCGGGAGATGAGTTGCACAGATTTCTTGATACCCGCATGACCTGCGAGATGGGAGGAGTGACCCCATTTGAGGATTCCGAGGCGTTGGCGAGGAGAAACAAAGGTCTTTCCTGGAGGAGTCTGCCTGATGGAGGCAGGAGAAGTGGAGATCAGGCAGTCAGGTGGAATGATGTGTTGCGGAGAGAGTTCAACTTCTGAGGCATCCGAGGAACGAGAGAGAGCATCGGCCCTAATGTTCTTATCGGCAGGACGAAAGTGAATCTCAAAATTAAATCGGGCAAAGAACAGAGACCACCGGGCCTGGCGAGGATTCAGCCGTTGGGCAGACTGGAGGTAGGAGAGGTTCTTGTGGTCGGTGTAGATAATAACAGGAGAACTTGATCCCTCCAGCAGATGCCTCCATTCCTCAAGTGCTAATTTGATGGCTAGAAGCTCTCGATCCCCGATGGAGTAGTTCCTCTCCGCTGGAGAGAAGGTCCTAGAGAAAAAACCACAAGTGACAGCATGCCCGGAAGAATTTTTTTGTAGAAGAACAGCTCCAGCTCCCACTGAGGAGGCATCAACCTCCAATAGGAAGGGTTTGGAAGGGTCAGGTCTGGAGAGGACGGGAGCCGAAGAAAAGGCAGACTTGAGTCGTTTAAAGGCGTCTTCTGCTTGAGGAGGCCAGGACTTGGGATCAGCATTTTTTTTGGTTAAAGCCACGATAGGAGCCACAATGGTAGAAAAATGTGGAATAAATTGCCTGTAATAATTGGCGAACCCCAAAAAGCGTTGGATAGCACGGAGTCCGGAGGGGCGTGGCCAATCTAAGACGGCAGAGAGTTTGTCTGGATCCATCTGTAGTCCCTGGCCAGAGACCAAATATCCTAGAAAAGGAAGAGATTGGCATTCAAACAGACATTTCTCAATTTTGGCATAGAGTTGGTTGTCACGAAGTCTCTGAAGAACCATACGGACATGCTGGCGGTGTTCTTCTAGATTGGCAGAAAAAATTAGGATATCGTCCAGATATACAACAACACAGGAGTATAACAAATCACGAAAAATTTCATTGACAAAGTCTTAGAAGACGGCAGGGGCGTTGCACAGTCCAAAGGGCATGACCAGATACTCAAAGTGTCCATCTCTGGTGTTAAATGCCGTTTTCCACTCGTCCCCCTCTCTGATGCGGATGAGGTTATAGGCGCCTCTTAAGTCCAATTTAGTGAAGATGTGGGCACCTTGGAGGCGATCAAAGAGTTCAGAGATGAGGGGTAAGGGGTAGCGGTTCTTAACCGTGATTTTATTAAGACCGCGGTAGTCAATGCAAGGACGTAGGGAGCCATCTTTTTTGGACACAAAGAAAAATCCGGCTCCGGCAGGAGAGGAGGATTTACGGATAAAGCCCTTTTTTAGATTCTCCTGGACGTATTCGGACATGGCAAGAGTCTCTGGGGCAGAGAGAGGATAAATTCTGCCCCGGGGTGGAGTAGTGCCCGGGAGGAGGTCGATAGGGCAATCATAAGGCCTGTGAGGAGGTAGAGTCTCAGCTTGTTTTTTGCAGAAAACATCCGCGAAGTCCATATAGGCCTTAGGGAGACCGGTTACTGGAGGAAGCACAGAGTTACGGCAAGGGTTACTGGGAACCGGTTTTAGACAGTTCTTGGAACAAGAGGACCCCCAACTCTTGATCTCCCCAGTGGACCAATCCAGGGTAGGGGAATGAAGTTGAAGCCAGGGAAGTCCAAGGAGAATTTCCGAGGTGCAATTGGGGAGGACCAAAAGTTCAATCCTCTCATGATGAGATCCGATGCTCATAAGAAGGGGCTCCGTGCGGAAACGTATGGTACAGTCCAATCTTTCATTATTTACACAATTGATGTAGAGGGGTCTGGCGAGACTGGTCACCGGGATGTTGAACCTGTTGACGAGAGAGGCCAAAATAAAATTTCCTGCAGATCCTGAGTCCAAGAAGGCCACTGTAGAGAAGGAGAAGGCAGAGGCAGACATCCGCACAGGCACAGTAAGACGTGGAGAAGCAGAGTAGACATCAAGGACTGTCTCACCATTGTGCGGAGTCAGCGTACGTCTTTCCAGGCGAGGAGGACGGATAGGACAATCTCTCAGGAAGTGTTCGGTACTAGCACAGTACAGGCAGAGGTTCTCCATACGGCGTCGTGTCCTCTCTTGAGGTGTCAGGCGAGACCGGTCGACCTGCATAGCCTCCACGGCGGGAGGCACAGGAACAGATTGCAGGGGACCAGAGGAGAGAGGAGCCGAGGAGAAGAAACGCCTCGTGCGAACAGAGTCCATATCTTGGCGGAGTTCCTGACGCCTTTCGGAAAAACGCATGTCAATGCGAGTGGCTAGGTGAATAAGTTCATGTAGATTAGCAGGAATTTCTCGTGCGGCCAGAACATCTTTAATGTTGCTGGATAGGCCTTTTTTGAAGGTCGCGCAGAGGGCCTCATTATTCCAGGACAATTCTGAAGCAAGAGTACGGAATTGTACGGCATACTCGCCAACGGAAGAATTACCCTGGACCAGGTTCAACAGGGCAGTCTCAGCAGAAGAGGCTCGGGCAGGTTCCTCAAAGACACTTCGGATTTCCGAGAAGAAGGAGTGTACAGAGGCAGTGACGGGGTCATTGCGGTCCCAGAGCGGTGTGGCCCATGACAGGGCTTTTCCGGACAGAAGGCTGACTACGAAAGCCACCTTAGACCTTTC
Organism: Hyla sarda; assembly: GCF_029499605.1. Lineage (NCBI taxonomy): Eukaryota > Metazoa > Chordata > Amphibia > Anura > Hylidae > Hyla > Hyla sarda. The sequence continues at coordinate 169,708,939 of NC_079193.1, forward strand.
AGTGGGAAACAGGTCCGACATCATCTCCAGATGCAGGGAACATTGGGAAAGAAAGCCACGGCAAAACTTAGAGTCCCCATCAAATTTATCCGGCAAGGATAAGCGTATCCCAGGAGCGGCCACTCGCTGCGGAGGAGGTGCAGGAGCTGGCGGAGGAGATGACTGCTGAAGCTGTGGTAGTAACTGTTGTAGCATAACGGTCAGTTGAGACAGCTGTTGGCCTTGTTGCGCTATCTGTTGTGACTGCTGGGCGACCACCGTGGTGAGGTCAGCAACAACTGGCAGAGGAACTTCAGCGGGATCCATCGCCGGATCTACTGTCACGATGCCGGCTGGCAGGTAGTGGATCCTCTGTGCCAGAGAGGGATTGGCGTGGACCGTGCTAGTGGACCGGTTCTAAGCCACTACTGGTTTTCACCAGAGCCCGCCGCAAAGCGGGATGGTCTTGCTGCGGCGGTAGTGACCAGGTCGTATCCACTAGCAACGGCTCACCTCTCTGGCTGCTGAAGATAGGCGCGGTACAAGGGAGTAGGCAAAAGCAAGGTCGGACGTAGCAGAAGGTCGGGGCAGGCAGCAAGGATCGTAGTCAGGGGCAACGGCAGAAGGTCTGGAAACACAGGCAAGGAACACACAAGGAACGCTTTCACTGGCACTAAGGCAACAAGATCCGGCAAGGGAGTGCAGGGGAAGTGAGGTGATATAGGGAAGTGCACAGGTGAACACACTAATTGGGACCACTGCGCCAATCAGCGGCGCAGTGGCCCTTTAAATCGCAGAGACCCGGCGCGCGCGCGCCCTAGGGAGCGGGGCCGCGCGCGCCGGGACAGAACAGACGGAGAGCGAGTCAGGTAGGGGAGCCGGGGTGCGCATCGCGAGCGGGCGCTACCCGCATCGCGAATCGCATCCCGGCTGGCAGCGGAATCGCAGCGCCCCGGGTCAGAGGACGTGACCGGAGCGCTGCCGCGGGGAGAGTGAAGCGAGCGCTCCGGGGAGGAGCGGGGACCCGGAGCGCTCGGCGTAACAAGAACATTTACATTGGAGACATTCTTGCAAAAAGCGTCTTTCATCTACCAGGATGATGAAGATGAAATGAGGGTGAACATTTTAGCACGACAATGACCCCAAACACACAGCCAAGGAAACTCTTTAATGGTTTAAAAAAAAGAAAAGAAAGCTACTAGAATGGCCCAACCAATTACCTGACTCAAATCCCATTGAAAATCTAATGAAAAAACAGAAGATCATGATTCATAGAAGAGGCCCATGGAACCTTCAAGATCTGAACAAGGTTTGTGTGGAAGAATGGGCCAAAATCAGAGAGCAATGCATGCGACTTGTTTCTCCATACAGGAGGTGTCTTAAAGCGCAACTGTCATGAACTTGGGGATATATAACCTACACACAGCCTTTGTACAGTGTGCAGATTGTGTCTACAGTAGGGTTTTTACTTTAGTTCTCTCTGCTTTTATCAACCCAAAAAAAGTTTTTGATAGCAGCCACACACAGTCGGATAGGCGTGGCGCAAGGTTCGCTATGCCCCGCCGCTGACATGCCTGATTGCCATGCGTGATTGACACACTGGTCCCAGCACATGCGCATCTTAGCTTATCCCCCGTGCGCACTGCAGCGTGTTATCCTGGCAAGCACACGCCCCCGCCGCCTGCCTCCTCAGTGCGCCTGCGCAGTGCTAGAGGCAGAGAGCGCGCTATATCAAAAAAAAAGTTTTGGGTGATAAAAGCAGAGAGAAATAAGGTAAAAACACTACTGTAGACACAATGTGCACAAAGTACAAAGGCTGTGTGTAGGTTATATAGCCCCAAGTTCATGACAGTTGGGCTTGAAAGTATTCAATACTTTTTCCCTGTTTAATTTCACGTCATTTGCTTTGGTTTCTTTGTATAGATGGATTACTTGGGTTGTTACCAACATCTGGTTAAAATTTCATGTCAATAGCACCTTTAGAAATGTATTTAGTAAGAAAAATGGTAAAATGTTCAATAATTATTTCACCCGCTGTAATAATAATAATACAACTTTCAAGAAGAGCACTTGTTTGCAGTGACGGCCAGCTCAGCCAATTACCGGCTGCAGTGGAGTTCCACCTCACTAACCTCTTGCATACGCCCTGCATCCTGAGTCCTTAAGTACGTCCGTGGGAATTCCAGTCCTCACCGCTAGCCAGTCTGGGACCGTACCGGGATGCCTGCTGAAATCATTCAGCAGGCTTCCCGGCACATCGCCAAGGGGGGTCCTGAGTCAATTCAGACCGGCAATCTGCGGCGATTCCGGGTCATAAGGGTCTCCAGTGACCCAGAAAATAAGGGGGATTGGGGGTGATCAAGACACCCCTGATCTCCCTGAAGGGATAGGAGTAAGGTGGTAGGGGTTCCACCCCTACTATCCCTGCTATTGGTCAGTCAGAAGCGACCGACCAATAACAGATCAGGGGCGAGGGACGGTTCCCCCGTTCTGCCCACCCACGGTAGTCAGGGCAGAACGGGGGAACTGTAGTGTGACCGGCGGCGGCGTTGGAGGTCCTTTACCTGCGGCGGCGGGCAGCGATCCTCTCCCTGGTGCGGCGATGGCGTGCAGCAATCCTCTTGACTATGGAAGCCGGTGAGTTGCCTAGCAACATCTGGAGGGCTACAGTTTGGAGACCACTGTACAGTGGTCTCTAAACTGTACCCCTCCAGATTAGGGATGTCCTGATACCGATACTAGTATCGTTATCGGGGCCAATACAAGGTATCTGCATGGTATCAGGGACTCGTCTAATGTCCCCGATACCAAATCCGATACCTGGTGGAGTGCTCCGCTCCACTGCCCCGTCCTCCGGTTTGCATCATTACCGCTGCCCCCGTTCTGCCGTCCGCATTATGGCATCTTATGGAGGAGCATGTGACATACACGTCACTCCACTGCGCCCAGCGTAACGCTATGGAGGAAGCAGAGTGATGTGTATGTCACATGCGCCTCCATAAGACGCCATTATGCGGATGGCAGAATGGGGCAGCGGCAGTGATGAGAACGGGGCTGCGGAGCAGCGACACCGAACAGTGAGCAGCTACAAAGGGGGGGCACTGCTGTCTACAGGGGGTGCTGCTGGCTACAAAGGGGGGCACTGCTGTCTGAAAGGGGGTGCTGCTGGCTACAAAGGGGGGCACTGCTGGCTACAAAGGGGGGCGCTGGTGGCTACAAAGGGGGGCACTGCTGGCTACAAAGGGGGGGGCACTGCTGACTACAGGGGGGTCCTGCTGGCTACAAAGGGGGGCTGCTGTCTACAAAGGGGGGTTGCTGTTTACAGGTGGGGGTCTTGTTGGCTATAAGGGGGGTCCTGTTGTCTGTCTGCAACTATCTTTACTACCTACAAGGAGATACTACCTACTATTAAAGGCAATCTTACAGCAGAGTCACCGGCACTAGCTTGAATTTATAGGTAGATAGTGCAGGTGACCCGGTTTCTATTGCTGCTCACCATTTGAACATCTGCGCAATCGCTCTGGAGACATCGGTCTCGCCACCAATGCAAATTCCCTTTTCTGCCCAATGGAGAAGAGATAAATCTTGGCTCTTACTACAGCAGCCATCGCCATTGTACACAACAAGGAACCCACATATCAGCACGGTAAGCAGAGCCAGAGACCGCGTCACCATGCTGTCAGATTCCCTTTAAAATAAAAGTACTCTTACTTGGTATCGGCGAGTACTAGAATTAAAGTATAGGTACTCGTACTCGGTCTTAAAAAATGGTACTCACCGTAAACCCGCCCATGGGAATGTACCCTAAAAACTACATATACATCCCCATACACTACCCCCCCCCCCCCCCCAATAAAAATGAAAAATGTATCATACGGCAGTGTTTCCAAAACACAACTCGCAGCATTTCCGGACAGCCACTGACTGTCCAGGCATGCTGGGAGTTTGGCAACAGCTGGAGGCACCCTGTTTGGGAATCACTGGTGTAGAATGTCTATGTCCACCCCTATTCAATCCCTAATTTAGTCCTCAAATGCGCATGGTGCTCTCTCACTTCGGAGCCCAGTCATATTTCATGGAAACCGTTTAGGGCCACATATGGGGTATTTCCGTACTCGGGAGCAATTGCGTTCCAAATTTTGGGGGGCTTTTTCTCTTTTTACCCCTTATGAAAAGGAAAAGTTGGGGTCTACACCAGCCTGTTAGTGTAAAAAAAGAAAAAAAAATGAGTTTTTACACTAACAAGCTGGTGTTGCCCCATACCTTTTATTTAGGAAAAAAAGACCCCCATACTTTGTAATGCAATTTCTTCTGTGTACAGAAATATCCCATATGATAGCGGAAAATGCTCTGCGGGCGCACAACAAGGCTCATGAGTGAGAGCGCACTATGTACATTTGATGTCTAAATTGGTGATTTGCACAGGGGTGGCTGATTTTACAGCGGTTCTGACATAAACGCAAAAAAAAAGTACCCACGTGTGACCCCATTTTGGAAACGACACCCCTCACGGAACGTAACAAGGGGTATAGTGAGCTTTAACACCCCACAGGTGTTTGACGAATTTTCATTAAAGTTGGATGGGAAGATGACATTTTTTTTTTAACTAAAATGCTGGTGTTACCCTAAATTTTGCATTTTCACAAGGGAAATAGGAAAAAAATCCCACCAAAATTTGTAACCCCATTTCTGAGTATTTAATTACCCCATATGTGGATATAAAGTGCTTTGAGGGCGAACTACAATGCTCAGAAGAGAAGGAACGCAATTTGGCTTTTGGAGAGAAAATTTGTCCGGAATTGAAGGCCATGTGTGTTTACAAAGCCCCCATAGTGCCAGAACAATGGACCCCCCCAACATGTGACCCCATTTTGGAAACTACACCCCTCATGTAATGTAATAAGGGGTACAGTGAGCATTAACGCCTCAGAGGTGTCTGGCAGATTTTTGGAACAGTGGTCCGTGAAAATGAAAAATGTAATTTTTCCTTTGCACAGCCCACTGTTAAAAGATCTCAAATGGCAGTGGGATGTAAATGCTCACTGCACCCCTTATTAAATTCTGTGAGGGGTGTAGTTTCCAAAATGGAGTCACATGTGGAGGGGTCCACAGTTCTGGCACCATGGGGGGCTTTGTAAACGCACAAGGCCTCTGACTTCTATACCAACCAAATTCTCTCTCCAAAAGCTCAATGGCACGCCTTCTCTTCTGAGCATTGTAGTGCGCCAGCAGAGCACTTGATGTCAACACATGGGGTATTTCCATACTCGGGAGCAATTGCGTTCCAAATTTTGGGGGGCTTTTTCTCTTTTTACCCCTTATGAAAAGGAAAAGTTGGGGTCTACACCAGCCTGTTAGTGTAAAAAAAGAAAAAAAAATGAGTTTTTACACTAACAAGCTGGTGTTGCCCCATACCTTTTATTTAGGAAAAAAAGACCCCCATACTTTGTAATGCAATTTCTTCTGTGTACAGAAATATCCCATATGATAGCGGAAAATGCTCTGCTGGCGCACAACAAGGCTCAGGAGTGAGAGCGCACTATGTACATTTGATGTCTAAATTGGTGATTTGCACAGGGGTGGCTGATTTTACAGCGGTTCTGACATAAACGCAAAAAAAAAGTACCCACGTGTGACCCCATTTTGGAAACGACACCCCTCACGGAACGTAACAAGGGGTATAGTGAGCTTTAACACCCCACAGGTGTTTGACGAATTTTCATTAAAGTTGGATGGGAAGATGACATTTTTTTTTTAACTAAAATGCTGGTGTTACCCTAAATTTTGCATTTTCACAAGGGAAATAGGAAAAAAATCCCACCAAAATTTGTAACCCCATTTCTGAGTATTTAATTACCCCATATGTGGATATAAAGTGCTTTGAGGGCGAACTACAATGCTCAGAAGAGAAGGAACGCAATTTGGCTTTTGGAGAGAAAATTTGTCCGGAATTGAAGGCCATGTGTGTTTACAAAGCCCCCATAGTGCCAGAACAATGGACCCCCCCAACATGTGACCCCATTTTGGAAACTACACCCCTCATGTAATGTAATAAGGGGTACAGTGAGCATTAACGCCTCACAGGTGTCTGGCAGATTTTTTGGAACAGTGGTCCGTGAAAATGAAAAATGTAATTTTTCCTTTGCACAGCCCACTGTTAAAAGATCTCAAATGGCAGTGGGATGTAAATGCTCACTGCACCCCTTATTAAATTCTGTGAGGGGTGTAGTTTCCAAAATGGAGTCACATGTGGAGGGGTCCACAGTTCTGGCACCATGGGGGGCTTTGTAAACGCACAAGGCCTCTGACTTCTATACCAACCAAATTCTCTCTCCAAAAGCTCAATGGCACGCCTTCTCTTCTGAGCATTGTAGTGCGCCAGCAGAGCACTTGATGTCAACACATGGGGTATTTCCATACTCGGGAGCAATTGCGTTCCAAATTTTGGGGGGCTTTTTCTCTTTTTACCCCTTATGAAAAGGAAAAGTTGGGGTCTACACCAGCCTGTTAGTGTAAAAAAAGAAAAAAAAATGAGTTTTTACACTAACAAGCTGGTGTTGCCCCATACCTTTTATTTAGGAAAAAAAGACCCCCATACTTTGTAATGCAATTTCTTCTGTGTACAGAAATATCCCATATGATAGCGGAAAATGCTCTGCTGGCGCACAACAAGGCTCAGGAGTGAGAGCGCACTATGTACATTTGATGTCTAAATTGGTGATTTGCACAGGGGTGGCTGATTTTACAGCGGTTCTGACATAAACGCAAAAAAAAAGTACCCACGTGTGACCCCATTTTGGAAACGACACCCCTCACGGAACGTAACAAGGGGTATAGTGAGCTTTAACACCCCACAGGTGTTTGACGAATTTTCATTAAAGTTGGATGGGAAGATGACATTTTTTTTTTAACTAAAATGCTGGTGTTACCCTAAATTTTGCATTTTCACAAGGGAAATAGGAAAAAAATCCCACCAAAATTTGTAACCCCATTTCTGAGTATTTAATTACCCCATATGTGGATATAAAGTGCTTTAAGGGCGAACTACAATGCTCAGAAGAGAAGGAATGCAATTTGGCTTTTGGAGAGAAAATTTGTCCGGAATTGAAGGCCATGTGTGTTTACAAAGCCCCCATAGTGCCAGAACAATGGACCCCCCCAACATGTGACCCCATTTTGGAAACTACACCCCTCATGTAATGTAATAAGGGGTACAGTGAGCATTAACGCCTCAGAGGTGTCTGGCAGATTTTTGGAACAGTGGTCCGTGAAAATGAAAAATGTAATTTTTCCTTTGCACAGCCCACTGTTAAAAGATCTCAAATGGCAGTGGGATGTAAATGCTCACTGCACCCCTTATTAAATTCTGTGAGGGGTGTAGTTTCCAAAATGGAGTCACATGTGGAGGGGTCCACAGTTCTGGCACCATGGGGGGCTTTGTAAACGCACAAGGCCTCTGACTTCTATACCAACCAAATTCTCTCTCCAAAAGCTCAATGGCACGCCTTCTCTTCTGAGCATTGTAGTGTAGCAGAGCACTTGATGTCAACACATGGGGTATTTCCATACTCAGAAGAAATGGGGTTACACATTTTGGGGGGCATTTTCTCCTATTCCCCCTTTAAAAATGTAAAATTTGGGGGGAAAAATTACATTTACACATCCGACTGTAATGAAAAGTCATCAAACACCGGTGGGGTGTTAAGGCTCACTGTACCCTTTGTTACATTCCTAGAGGGGTGTAGTTTCCAAAATAGTATGCCATGTGGGGGTATTTTTGCTGTTCTGCCACTATAGGGGCTTCCTAGATGTGACAAGCACCCCAAAAACCATTTCAGCAAAATTTGCTTTCCAAAAGCCAAATGTGACTCCTTCTCTTCTGAGCATTGTAGTGCGCCCGCAGTGCACTTGACATCCACACATGGGGTATTTCCATACTCAGAAGAGATGGGGTTACAAATTTTGGGGAACATTTTCTCCTATTACCCCTTGTAAAAGTGTAACATTTGGGGAAAAAACAGCATTTTAGTGGAAAAAATATTAATTTACACATCCAACTTTAACAAAAAACTTCTGAGCCCTCTAATGCACCCACAGAGCACTTGACATACACATATGAGATGTTTCCTTACTTAAGAAAAATTGGGTTACAAATTTTAGGGTGCTTTCACCCCTTGTAAAAATTTTTAAACTGCGAATATGAAAAATAAAGATTTAGAATTTTCTCCTTCACTTTGCTGCTATTCCTGTGAAATACCTAAAGGGTTAACACACTTTCTGAATGTCATTTTGAATACTTTGAGGGGTGCAGTTTTATAATGGGGTAATTTATGGGGTATTTCTAATATGAAGGCCCCTCAAATCCACTTCAAAACTGAACTGGTCCCTGAAAAATTCTGATTTTGAAAATTTTGTGAAAAATTGGAAAATTGCTGCTGAACTTTGAAGCCCTCTGATGTCTTCCAAAAGTAAAAACATGTCAACTTTATGATGCAAACATAAAGTAGACATATTGTATATGTTAATCAATATATAATTTATTTGGGATGTCCATTTTCCTCATAAGCAGAGAGTTTTAAAAAAATGCAAAATTTTCAAAATTTACAGCAAATTTTGGAATTTTTCACCAATAAATGATGCAAATATCAATGAAAATTTACCACTATAATTAAGTAGAATATGTCACGAAAAAACATTCTCGGGATGTAGAATATGTCACGAAAAAACATTCTCGGGATCAGAATGAAAAGTAAAAGCATCCCAGGGTTATTAATGCTTAAAGTGACAGTGGTCATATGTGCAAAAAATGGCCGGGTCCTTAAGGTGAAAATGGGCTGGGTCCTTAACCCCTTAAGGACCAAGCTCATTTTCACCTTAAGGACCAGAACGTTTTTTGCACATCTGACCACTGTCACTTTAAGCATCAATAACTCTGGGTTGCTTTTACTTTTCATTCTGATTCCGAGTCTGTTTTTTTGTGACATATTCTACTTTATGTTAGTGGTAAATTTTTGTCGATACTTGCATAATTTCTTGGTGAAAAATAAAAAAATTTGATAAAAAAAATAGAAAATTTAGCATTTTTCTAAATTTGAAGCTCTCTGCTTGTAAGGAAAATAGACATTCCAAATAAATTATATATTGATTCACATATACAATATGTCTACTTTATGTTTGCATCATAAAGTTGACATATTTTTGCTTTTGGAAGACATCAGAGGGCTTCAAAATTCAGCAGAAATTCCAAAATGGGGTCACATGTAGGGGAGGTCCATTGTTCTAGCACTCTGGGCAGCTTTGTAAACCCACGTGGCCTTCAATTCCGGACAAATTTTCTCTTCAAAAGCCCAATGGCGCTCCTTCTCTTCTGAGCATTGTAGTGCGCCCACAGAGCACTTTACATCCACATATGGGGTATGTTCTTTTTTCCTATTTTCCATTGTGAAAATGAAAAATTTAGGGTAACACCAGCATTTTAGTGAAATGTTTTTTTTCATTTTCCCATTCAACTTTAATGAAAATTCTTCTAACATCTGTGGGGTGTTAATGCTCACTATACCCCTTGTTATATTCCATGAGGGGTGTAGTTTCCAAAATGGGGTCACATGTGGGTATTTATTTTTTGTGTTTATGTCATAACTTCTGAAAAATCAGCCACCCCTATGCAAATCACCAATTTAGGCCTCAAATGTACATAGTACGCTCTCACTTCTGAGCCTTGTTGTGCGTCCGCAGAGCATTTTACGCCCACACATGGGGTATTTCCGTACTCAGGAGAAATTGCATTACACATTTTTTCCTTTTACCTCTTGTGAAAATATAAAGTATGGGGCAACACCAGCATGTTAGTGTAAATTTTTTTTTGTTTTTTACACTAACAGGCTGGTGTAGCCCCCAACTTTTCCTTTTCATAAGGGGTAAAAGGAGAAATAGTAAAAGAAATGGATGCAGACCTCAAGGTATATATTTGTATGTGAAATGTGGTGTATAATTGTAAGAGTAGGAAATAGTTGGGATAGAACTTGTTGTATGTATAACAGTATTTTATTAAATTACACAGAATAGTCCAAGCAGGGCCCTTGCTATGGACTAGACAACATAAAAATTAATGCAATGATAATATACCATAATATTAGATAAAAAGTAGAAAAAAATTAAATTAATAAATAAATAAATTAATTTAAAAATATATATATATATAGAAAATAATTAATAGCAAAAATAACTAGTCCATATAGCAGCCACCTATTGGATAGAAGTTATTAGTCTGTTGCTGACCGAATATCAGTAGTCTTTGGCCATAGCTTTTGGCAGATTAGTATAGTGAGTGTTCTGATCGCAATGATTGTAACAGATGGTGTCAGAGTTAGTATCGTAAGTTGCAACAAAAGTTAATAGATGTAGGTAGACAGATAGTTGTTGGTGCTTCTGCACCACTCACTGCTCCTTATCCCTGAGATGGTAGCCCCTGATGTGCTGGGCTCCGTGGCATGGACTGCCTCTGCTCGGTGGCTGGCCCGGTGCGTATGTGCGGTAAAGTCTCAGGGTTCCTCTGATGGTGTGGAGAGTTTTGAGGCAAGCAGCTGTGGTGAGTGGGCGCAGGCAGTGATGATCCAAATACCGCGTATAAATGGCGTTCACTTGGGGGAGTGAGCACTTCCTGGTTTGTCTCAAACAGTGGTCCCTATTGCAGGGGGTTCCAGCTGTTGCAAGTCTGGATAACTTAAATTTGATCCTATAGGTGGTCAATATGGTAGGGTAGAGTGCTAGACACGTTTCGGAGAGACCCCTTTTTTAATAGCTGCACAGACGCACCGGGCCAGCCGCCGAGCAGAGCCAGTCCGTGCCACGGAGCCCAGCACATCAGGGGCTACCATCTCAGGGATACGGAGTGGTGAGTGGTGCAGAAGCACCAACAACTATCTATCTACCTACAACTATTAACTTTTGTTGCAACTTACGATACTAACTCTGACACCATCTGTTACAATCATTGCGATCAGAACACTCGCTATACTAATCTGCCAAAAGTTATGGCCAAAGACTACTGATATTCGGTCAGCAACAGACTAATAACTCCTATCCAATAGATGGCTGCTATATGGACTAGTTATTTTTACTATTAATTATTTTCTATATATATATTTTTTTAATTAATTAATTAATTTATTAATTTACATTTTTTTTACTTTTTATCTAATATTATGGCATATTATCATTGCATTAATTTGTATGTTGTCTAGTCCATAGCAAGGGCCCTGCTTGGACTATTCTGTGTAATTTAATAAAATACTGTTATGTATACACCACATTTCACATACAAATATATACCTTGAGGTCTGCATCCATTTCTTTTACTGCTTCCACTAATTGACACGTGGGTTATGTGTAACGCAGAAACCTCTGTACATATTTTTTCCACATCTATTAGTGTGAGCCCCCCAATCTCCTTTTATATTAAAAGGAGAAATAGCCCCCCAAAATTTGTAGTGCAATTTCTCCCGAGTACGGAAATACCCCATATGTGGCCTTAAACTGTTTCCTTGAAATACGACAGGACTCCGAAGTGAGAGAGCGCCATGCGCATTTGAGGACTAAATTAGGGATTGCATAGGGGTGGACATAGGGGTAGTCTACGCCAGTGATTCCCAAACAGGGTGCCTCCAGCTGTTGCTAAACTCCCAGCATGCCTGGACAGTCAGTGGCTGTCCGGAAATGCTGGGAATTGTTGTTTTGCAACAGCTGGTGGCTCCGTTTTGGAAACACTGCCGTACGATACGTTTTTCATTTTTATTGGGGGGGGGGGGGGACAGCGTAAGGGGTATATATGTAGTGTTTTACCCTTTATTATGTGTTAGTGTAGTGTAGTGTTTTTAGGGTACATTCACATGGGCAGGGGGTTACTGTGACTAGGAGTTTTCGCTGCGGCGAAAAATTTGCCACAGCTCAAGCTTGAAGCAGGAAATTCACTGTAAACCTGCCCGTGTGAATGTACCCTGTACTTTTAAATGGGGGGGGGGGCACACCTCCAGCTGTTTCAAAACTACAACTCCCAGCATGTACTGACAGACCGTGCATGCTGGGTGTTTTTCATTTGCAACAGCTGGAGGCACACTGGTTGGAAAACCTTCAGTTAGGTTATGTTACCTAACTCAGTATTTTCAAACCAGTGTGCCTCCAGCTGTTGCAATACTATAACTCCAAGCATGTACTGATCGCTGAAGGGCATGCTGGGAGATGTAGTTATGCAGCAGCTGGAGGTACACAACTACAACTCCCAGCATGCCAAGACAGCTGTTTGCTGTTTGGGCATGCTGGGATTTGCAGTTTTGCAACATCTGGAGGGCTACAGTTTAGAGACCACTGCACAGTGATCTCCAAACTGTGGCCCTCCAGATGTTGCAAAACTACAAATCCAAGCATTCCCAGACAGCAAAATGCTGTGTGGGCATGCTAGGAGTTGTAGTTTTGCAAGATCTAGAAGGCCACAGTTTAGAGACCACTGCACAGTGATCTCCAAACTGTAGCCCTCCAGCTGTTGCAAAACAGCTGTCTGCGCATGCTGGGAGTTGTAGTTTTGCAACATCTGGAGGGCTACAGTTTAGAGATCACTGTATAGTGGTCTCCAAACTGTAGCCCTCCAGATGTTGCTAGGCAACTCATCGGCTACCGTAGGATCCAGGGAGCCGCATCGACGTCCTCTGCTGCCGCCGATCGTCGCCCGCTGCCGCCACCGATTACCGCACGCTGCCGCCGATGGTAAGTGGTCCTTCGGCGCCGGTCCCCATTGGTCCCCCTGCTCTGTCTGGACTACAGTGGGTGGGCAGAGCGGGGGAACCAAACGTTAACCGCCCCCGATCTGCTATTTTTCGTCACTTCTGAACGACCAATAGCAGGGATAGGAGGGGTGGCACTCCTGCCACCTCACTCCTATCCCTTCAGGGGGATCGTGGGTGTCTTGGACAACCCCTATCCCCCTTATTTTCTGGGTCACCAGAGACCCGTATGACCTGGGATCGCCGCAAATTGCCGGTGTGAATTCAGGACCTCAGGACCCCCTGGGCATTTGCACGGGGTGCCTGCTGATAGATATCAGCAGTCACCCGGTCCGGTCCCTGTCCAGCACGCGGCGGGGACCGAAATTCCCACGGGCATACAGGTACGCCCTTGGTTCTTAAGTACCAGGGCGTCAGCGCGTACCTGTACGCCCGTGGTCCCTAAGTGATTAAGGGGTTAATGATTGGCTGAGCAGGCTGTTCATGAGGCGAACTCTGCTTGGAAAGGGAAAGTAGACAGAGCTGCAGGGGACTGGATGAAGTTATAGTGGGAGCCCTGGGGAGGGGGGGGGGGACACTAAGGTAGGTAAGTACATGTTTTTGAGGGTTTTTCATGCCACCTCAAGCAATATATAAAGTTTTTTCAGTATCCACATAACCCTTTTAAGATATATATTAATTATTATTATTATTATGGGCAAAATCCAGGAAAAAAAATTCTACATCTATCATCATAAGAAATGTTAAAAAAGAACTGAATTGGTGCTTACTAAGTCACTATTTTTTAACCCCTTAAGGACGCAGCCCTTTTTCACCTTAAGGACTGAGCCCTTTTTCGCAATTCTGACCATTCACTTTACAAATTAATAACGCGAAAACGCTTTTACCGAATATTCTGATTCTGAGATTGTTTTTTCGTGACATATTCTACTTTATTTTGGTGGTAAATTTTCGGCGTTAATTGCATCCTTTTTTGGTGAAAAATCCAAAAATTTCATGAAAATTTTTAAAATTTAGCATTTTTCTAACTTTGAAGCTCTCTACTTGTAAGGAAAATGGATATTCCAAATACATTTTATTTTTCTTCACAAATACAATATGTCTACTTTATGTTGGCATCATAAAATGGTCATACTTTTGCTTTTTGAAAAAATTAGAGGGCTTCAAAGTAGAGCAGCAATTTTCAAAAATGTCATGAAAATTGCTAAATCTGAAGGGACAGATGTTACAGAACTACAACTCCCAGCATGCCTGGGCAGTCGAGGCATGCTGAGAGTTGTAGTTTGGCAACATCTGGAGGGCTACTGTTTGGGCACCACTGTAACAGTAGTCTCCAAACTGTGACCCTCCATATGTTGCAAAACTACAACTCCCAGCATGCCCAGACAGCCTTTGGCTCTCTGGGCATGCTGGGAGTTGCAGTTTGGCCCCCCTAGTGGTTGCCACAGTAAAGATCGATTTACTTTCACTTTCAATTCCAACCCCCCACCCCCCCCCCACTGTCGATTCCCTACCTGATCAGAATCCTGCAGGCTCCAGCGAAGATCCCAGGTCCCCAGGCATCTTCTCCTGCAGGTACAGCCTCCATCTTCTTCCCAGAGCCCCTCGACATCCAGGGGCGGGCAGAACGGGGGGTTGCCATGGCAACCCCCTGTCCTGCGCTGCCATTGGTCAGAACTCCCTTCTGAGTAATGGCAGGGGATAGGAGTAGATCGCAGCTTTGCGATCTCACTCCAATCCTTTAGGCTGATCGGGGGTGTTGCTGACAACTCCGATCAGCCCTATTTTCCGGGTGATCGGGTCACCAGAGACCCGATCAGCCCGGAATTGGAGAAAATCGCATGTCTGAATTGACATGCGATTTTCTCCGATCGCCGACATAGGGGGGTCTCAGGACCCCCCTGGGCGATGTGCCAGGGTGCCTGCTGAATGATTTCAGCAGGCATCTGGCTCCGATCCCCAACCGGCTAGCGGTGGGGACCGGAATTCCCACGGGCGTATGGATACGCCCTGCGTCCTTAAGGACTCGGAATGCAGGGCGTATCCATACGCCCTGCGTCCTTAAGAGGTTAAAGGGGTATGTTTGTTTATTTTTGTGATATTATGTAAAATCCTACTCCATTTGCCAGCCACCCATAAAATCTGAAACATCTGTGTTTGCTCATGCAGTAGCCTTAAACATCTACAACAGTTTTGAGCTGGTGTAGATTTTCACTGTAATTTACATCAATTACTGGAATAATGATGGTAAATACAGGGACATTGTGGTCCTGTCCCCTTTGCTGTTAAGCCCAGCCCAATTTTATAAAAATAGGGAGCATGGCATAAAGAGGGCAAAAAGTAGCAATGTTTTTGCAAAAAATTTTGCTTTTTGATTTTTTTTAAGCCAAGTGGCTGCATACGCCGCTTGATAAATAGGGGATACGTTTTTGTGCACGATACTAATATATAAGTTTAACAGTAGCAACTTGGTGAGATGTTTACAGCAGTTTGTGCAATGATGCGCAAATGGAAGGAACACACAATACTGTTATTCTCCATTGGTTGGAGGCTCCATGAAAAATTGCACTTGTGGAGTTTCAATGATCATGAGAACGGTGAGGAATTGGCCTAGAACTATATGCGAGGATCTTGTCAATGTCTTCAAGGCAGCTGGGAACATAGTCACCAAGGAAACATTTGGTAAGACTACGTTCACAAGGCCGTTGTCTTCCAACCTGCTTTTCTCCCATCACTGCCTCCTAAACAGACCAAACTACTAACGGATGCAAACTGGTGCAAAAGGATGCCATTCTGTGGCATCCTTTTGCATCAGTTTTTCATCCGTTTGTATGAAAAGTCAGCCGCAGCGCTTCTTTATACATATTGTAGCATATATACCATGGTCCTTCAACATATGATATTAATTGGTTCCAGGAGAACCATCATATGTTGAAACCATCATATGTCGAGTACATATGTCTATGTAAAAATGGTAATTGGTTCTGGGGCCTCTGAACCATTGTATGTTGAATACATATCTCTATGGGAAACTGCTAATTGGTTCTGGGATGACCATTGTATGTGGAGTGTATGGGGAGTGTTTAACAAACCAGGGTGCCTCCAGCTGTTGCACAACTACAACTCCCAGCATGCATGTACAGCCATTGACTGTCTGGGCATGCTGGGAGTTATAGTTTTGCAACAGCTGGAGGCACACTGACACACTGATAGGGAAACATTGATGTATGGGATGTATAGTGTGTATATGTATTGTATGTGATGTGTGACATCGCATACAGTACTGTACAGTTCTTTAAATACCTTCAGGGGGGAAAGAATGTCCTCCATTACGATCCTGCCGACTACAGCTCTATAGGAAAGGAAGGGGAGGGCAACCAGCAGCTCATTGGATGCCTGCAGCAAAATGCTCCAGGCTATTGGCTATAGCTGCACTGGGGGGGGGGGGGGCTTACACGGAGCTCACAGTGGAAGCCTGCGTGAGTTAGCAGGACAGCATGTGAGTAACAGGAGGCAGAACGGGCACATTAAACAACTATCTGTCAGTTGGTGAAGTTGTCAGCGCTGTCAGATAGCTGTTTGTACGATGGCCCCGACACACTGCAGCATCATATGTCGAGGCTGTCTTCAACATACGATGGGCTCTGAAAGGCTATCATATGTTGAAATGATCATATGTCGGGGCCATCATAAGTCGGGGGGGGTCACTGTATATATATATATATATATATATATATATAGCCCCCGCAGCGCTATGTGTCAAAATGATTCTTTCAGCGGTGGGCCAAACAAGTGATCATTGCACATTTCCATGTATCTACATTCACATTTCCAATCAATTATCTATTTATTATGATTTTTTAGGTACCAATAATATGAACTATATAATATACATCTTATATTTTTACCTTTATTTATTTAGTATATGTACTAGTGAACTGATGTATTGTGCATATGATATATTCATGCTTAACATGAATTCAAGCAGTATTCCTGTATTTTAGTACATAGTTTACCTCCTAAAACCCCTTTAGGTGACCTGTGCACATGTGACATGGGCTATTCTGTTGCGGCATCTCTATGTGTCAGTACAGCACTACTTTATTATATGACTGTTGACATGATGCTGATACTGGAAGATACCTCATAGTAGGAGCACAATACCCATGCACCCCATGGGTCAATCAACAAAAAATTTTTTGTAATCAGTGATCCTTTGATAGGAGTGCCCATTGGTTCGGGCATGATATTTAACATAGGGCCCAAAAGAGCCCCAGGGTCCCTTGTGTGTTTGCAGCTCATGGGTATATCTGTATCTTGTTTATTTAAAAATAATGTTTACATGAACATTTTTGATGATTTGTACAGGATTCCAGCAGTTGGTGGGGCACTGGGACATGGTGTAATATAGGACAGAGCATGGTAAATACTAATGGCAGCACATTGTGCATTATTTATTACTCTTTGCATTGAATATACTGTGTATTGCAGCACTTTATAATTCTATATTTGATAGACATATGTTAAAAGGCCTATTTATGCTAATATATGTGTGTGTGTGTGTGTGTGCATGAATGCTTATCCTCCTTTTTTATATGGTATACACTTATCTCTGTTGTTTTGTAGCTATTGTATTACATTGATGGCTCCCTAGGATGTTGCTTCTGTGTCCCACTGTTTGTCTGTACTCCCTCATGTTTTACATTTTTATTCCTGTCCATATTTACAATGCTTTATATGTACAAGTGACTCCTTGTTTTTTTTGTTTTGGTTTGTATGTCAAGAATAAAGGGTTGGTAGGTGCATTCTAAAATGTCATCCTTCAGTACAAACATATCTAGTGACACTGAATGTACAAGTATGTTGCATGATCTTAAACAGATTAAAGTATGTCCAAAGTCATCTAGATGTGCAATCAGAATATATGTCACTGCCCATTACCTGTTAGCTGCATATTGTTAAAAAAAATTGAACAAAAACTACCGAACTGATAAACAAAGCCTAAAAACAGGAAGTTATTTAACCTATATCAGAGTGCTTGTTCTACTTTTTTCTATATTCACTGCTACATCTTTTCTAAGGTAAGAGTGAAGTTAGTATGCTAAAAAAAATCTGCAATATAATGGTGAAAATTGTAGAAACTGTATTTCTTTTTGTTATTAGGTCACCAAGAAAAAGAATATATAATGGAAGAAACAACTTCTAGTTCAGAATTAACCACGCCCTATTATACTGATTACATATCACCTTGTGACAAAGAGGATGTATATGCATTTGTTGCTCTGTTTACAACAATTTTTAATTCATTATTTTTTATATTTGGAATTACTGGAAATGTCCTTGTAATATGGATCCTTATTATTCATGAACATATGGTGTCTCCTACAAATGTTTTCATATTTAATTTATCAATTTCAGACCTTATTTTAACTGCCTGTCTACCGTTTTTTGTTGTATATCACAGGCAAGGATGGGTTTTTGGACCTGTGGCATGCAAAGTGTTTAATGTTCTTTTTTCTCTGGGATTCTACAGTGGAATAATTTTTTTAACATGCTTAACCTTTTATCGTTATGTTGCAGTAGTGAATCCATTATCAGTGCTTAAAACCAAAAGACACTTAAACGGAATGCTTATAACTGTGCTTTCTTGGGTAGTTAGCATTTTTGCTTCTGTCCCTGTTATGATATTCCAAGTTCAGACATCTTCGGAGGATTTTGGCAAATGTGAATATAACCAAATATATCCAGTGTTGATAAGTCACTATCAACAAAATATTTGTTTTTTTTTTGCTTTTTCTGTCATTGTATACTGCTATTTCAGAATAATCAGGACATTGAACAGTTCCCGATCACAAATGAATCATAAACCAGTGAAATTGATTCTTGTTATTGTTGCATTATATTTGGTCAGCTGGGCACCTTACAATATTGTAATATTATTACAGTCATTTCAGTATCAACACTATTTAGTGAGTTGCGAACTGGCAAAAAACCTTGAGTATGCTAAATATATCACTGAGAAAATAGCATTTTCTCATTGTTGTCTCAATCCTATTTTATATGCATTTATTGGAATTAAATTCAGAAGACATTTAAAAAACATTCTAAAATGTAACCAGCACAGCAAACGGAAACAACAAAGTGGGACTAAAAGTATTTCGCAAGAGAATTATTATAATGAGATGGGCTCAGTCTTCTAATAGAAATGATGCTACACAACATGAAGGAAACTCTGAAGCCGACAATCATTCTTTGTGAAGTTTCACTGTATTGACTCAGGTGTATTTTATTCTTATTTAGAGTATGTTATGGAAAGATGATGCAAAAATACATTATTTGTCTAATTCATTTCACCCATAAAAACTTAGTATAAATTAATGTTATGAGCTGTAATAGAACAATGTGTAATATAAGCATTTACATAACCCAAGCTTTTGCAGTATTTTTATGTTCCTTAGCTTGTTCATGTAATTTATTATCATCTATATATTACCTTTGAGTGATCTTATATTGATTCTATTATGTCCTTTTCTGTCTGAGTATAATATATATGTACATATTATCCATCCACTTGACTTTTGCCATTTTTACAAAGTTAATCAATGTTACAAAGATTCACACAAGTAAAACCTTAATGTATGTAAAATAATAAAAATATATGTTTGTATTACAAAAATGTTTTGTTGGTCTCATTAATGTAACACAGACGTGTATATACTGTAGACTAAAATATGACACTTTATAAATTTACCAGAAGAAAAGTAACTAACACTGAGTCTCTTCACCATACACTTTAGATATGTTTTTCAAATGTAATTATGTCAGGCTTGAGTAAGAGCACTCTCACACTGTGTGAACCTAGCCTAAGTTACCCCAAATTTACAGGGAATTACTTATGAATTGGTGGAGTCCACTGGAACCCCCACTGATCAGGAAAATGCTGTAAAATTGCAGCCCTGTTTGCACGGTCACCACTTCAATTCATTCATTTGGAAGGCCCATAAAGAATGAATAAAGTGTTGGTCACAGTTTCATGTCTCACTCATTCCAGGCTATAATTTACGGAGTTCTCTGGATTGGCAAGGCTTCCTGATCCGCAAGTTATCCCTGATCCTGTGGATAAAGGATAACTTGCTTAAATGAATAAACGTCATTATAGTTACTCCATGCGCATCCGCAGCTTTTTTTTAACGCTGCGGATGTGCTGATGGCAATCACAGAGGGACTCCTAAGGGAACTTGCGGCTGGGTAGCACTGCGTGTCTGCTCGTAGCAGCGGATTTTTACAGGGGGAAATCTGCCACTACAAGCAGACACACAGAGCTACTGTCTGCAGCCGGGAGCTCGCTCTGCAGTCCCTCTGTGAGTATGCATGACTGTGTGTGAAATATGCTACAGATGTGCCCTGTGTGACCCTACCCTTAAGCTTTGTTACATAGTCTGCACTGTGAAAAGGGCTGACACATTCAAGTAAATTAGTTTGTTGCCTAGATTTACTATGAGAGGTGGGTTTTCTGATAAGTTGAATTCCCATAACATCTTGCAGTCTTTCACTCTATTTACTATTCTGGCGCACACTCAATTTTGGCACAGTGAGGCATAAAATCCTGACCTACCACATTGCCTGTTACTCGTCAGTGTGGAGAACTGCAGCAGGCAAGCAAATGCAGCCACTGGCGTCGCTAGGGGGAGCCAGAGGGGGCCATGCCCCCCCTAGATCAGGCCGTGCCCCCCCCTTGTGCCCCACCAATTTAATATAAACTAAGTTATATTCTAAATTAGAATATAACTTAGTTGTCCGAGGGCCACAGCAGGTCCCCCTGGGGATCCAAGGTAGAAGAGTTTTTGAACTGATGCCCCGGTTCCTGTGGCTGCAGAACATCTCTAAGCTGTATGCGCGGCTTTCCGCACATACAGCTGAAATTTATGACAGCTGTACCTGTATGCTCTGTTCTAGAGGAAGCCAAGACCCCGCGCAGGACGTCAGGGTCACAGCGTCGGCACGCGCGATGACATCACTCGTCAGCATGTGAGCCCTGTACAAGCATTCAGTAGGAAGAAGAACCAGCTGAGATGCAGAAGCTATAGGTGAGTTTTTTAATGAAATGGCACAGAGGGGGGGGGGGGGCAGGATTAATGAATTGGCGCATGGGGGAGGGGGTTAAGGAATTGGCTCATGGGGGAGGGGGGATTAATGAATTGGCACATTGGGGAGGGGAGGGGGGATTAATGAATTGGCACATTGGGGAGGGGAGGGGGGATCAATGAATTGGCACATTGGGGAGGGGAGGGGGGATTAATGAATTGGCACATGGGGAGGGGAGGGGGGATTAATGAATTGGCTCATGGGGGAGGAGAGGGGGGATTAATGAATTGGCACATGGGGGGTTAAATGATATAGCACAGGGGGATGGGGGGGTAATTAAAATGGCACAGGGGGATCAGAGGGGCCACCTCAATTCCCAATCCCCCCGCTGATCCCCCTGTGCCATTTCAATTCCCAATCCCTCCCCCCTTCTAATCCCCTGTGCTATTTCATCCCCTCCCCCTATCAGAAGGGGGGGATTGAAATGGCACAGAGGGGATCAGAGGGGGGAATTGAAATGTTATCGAAGGGGGGGGGGTTGGAAATTGAAATGGCAAAGGGGGGATTGGCCCACAGATGCTGAAGAAATGAAGTTTTGGCTGAAAAAAGACATCATGGCGGTCTGAGCTGAATGAAGAAGAAGCAGAAAGAGGACGCCGCTGATCAGAAAAGACGTAATTGTGAGTCCCTAAATGTAATTGTAATCACTTATATGGTGTACAGATCTGTATACAGCTGATATATACCTCTATATGGTCCTGTACATAATCACTTATATGTTATACAGGATCTGTGTACAGCTGGTATATACCTCTATATGGTCCTGTATTTAATCACTTATATGGTATCCAGTTCCTGTATACAGCTGGTACCTACCGCTTAATGAGCACTGTATAGGGGAATACTGGACTGTATATAGTGGTTTTATTTGGTACAGTATGGTGGTATTATCAAGTTATTGTGTGATAGTACATTTATTCCTTGTATACTGGTATTATTGGCCATGGAAAATTATGTTACCTATGTTAACATGTTATATATATATGGGGGGCCCTTGCATTTTTTGGTCCGGGGGCCCAGAGTGTTG
The DNA here is from genome assembly GCF_029499605.1 of Hyla sarda. Lineage (NCBI taxonomy): Eukaryota > Metazoa > Chordata > Amphibia > Anura > Hylidae > Hyla > Hyla sarda. The sequence goes on from NC_079193.1 coordinate 169,730,866, forward strand.
TCAGCCCGCCTATGATTCTAATAACTCTGCCGGTGCAGCCCTGGCAGCACTTGCAGCCGCGCCGGCACCACAGGGGAGCACTGCTTCCTTTTCCCCTCCCTCTCACCTCGCGGCTGATAATTTTGATGTGGCTGAGCGGCGCAATGGTCACGTGCGCGCAATCCGTGCTTTCTGGCAGTCGGACTTGGCAGACAAAAAGAGAGGAAGAGCAGCGGGAGCGCACATTGCGGACAGCAAAGAGACAGAGTGTAAGCAGTGAGAAGAAGTTAGAACTTGAAGAGCAAGACACAGCAAGAGCAGTAACTAAAGTAAGGAGAACTGAGCAAGGAAAGGGGAGTAGAGTGAGAAGAGCCAAGTGCAGTTAGGACAGTTAGGAGCAGTTAGGAAGAGCAAGTAAGGGGGTCTGGGGAGGCTGAGCAAATAAGGGGGATGGTTAAGCAAATAAGGGGGCAGAGCTAATAAGGGGGGCTGAGCAAGTACGGTAAGGGAAAGCTGAGCAAGTAAGGGAGGGGGGGGGCTGAGCTAATAAAGGGGGACTAAGCAAATAACTTAAGGGGGGCTGAGCTAACAAAGGGGAATGAGCAAGTAAGTTAAGGGGGAGCTGAGCAAGTAAGTTAAGGGGGAGCTGAGCAAGTAAAGGGAGATGAACAAATAAGGGAGGGAGGCTGAGCAAATAAAGCTGGGAGGCTGAGCAAGTAAGGTAAGGGGGAGCTGAGCAAGTAAGGGTGGCTGAGCAAATAAGGGGGAAACTGTAAGAGGGGGATGAGCAAATAGGGGGGCTGAGCTAATAAGAGGGGGCTGAGCAAGTAAGGAGGAGCAGAGGAAGTAAGGGGGGACTGAGCAAGTAAGGGGGGTTGAGCAAACAGGGGAGGCTGAGCAATTAAGAGGGGCTGAGCTAATAGGGGGGCTGATCAAATAAGGGGGTGCATAGCAAGTAAGGGGGGGGTTGAGCAAAGAAGGAAGGCTGAGCAAGTAAGGAGCAGCAGGGGTCTGAGCAAGTAAGGGGGAGCAGAGCAAGTAAGGGGGGCTGAGCAAGTAAGGAGGGGGCTGAGCAAGTAAGGGGGAGCAGAGCAAGTAGAGGGGAGCAGAGAGCAGAGCAAGTAAGGGGGACTGGAGAGCAGAGCAAGTAAGGGGGATATGAGCAAGAAAAGGGGAGCAGAGCAAGCGGACAGTACGGCTACCTACCTGAGAAAGCAGTTTGCAGAGGGAATGAGTGTGGCTACCTTACCTACCTGAGAGTGCAGTTTGCAGAGGGAGTGTTACGCCGAGCGCTCCGGGTCCCGAGCGGCGTTCTCCTCTCTGCAGCGCCCCGGTCAGACCCGCTGACCGGGAGCGCTGCACTGACATTCGCGATGGGGATGCGATTCGCATAGCGGGACGCGCCCGCTCGCGAATCGCATCCCAAGCCACTTACCCGTCCCGGTCCCCGGCTGTCATGTTCTGGCGCTCGTGGCTCTCTAAGATTTAAAGGGCCAGTGCACCAGTGATTAGTGCCTGGCCCAATCAGTCTAATTAGCTTCCACCTGCTCCCTGTGTATATTACCTCACTTCCCCTGCACTTCCTTGCCGGATCTTGTTGCCTTGTGCCAGAGAAAGCGTTAGTGTTGTCCAAAGCCTGTGTTCCAGATCTTCTGCTATCCACATTGACTACGAACCTTGCCGCCTGCCCCGACCTTCTGCTACGTCTGACCTTGCCTCTGTCTAGTCCTTCTGTCCCACGTCTTCTCAGCAGTCAGCGCGGTTGAGTCGTTGCCGGTGGATACGACCTGGTTGCTACCGCCGCAGCAAGACCATCCCGCAACCCTAGGACCGGTCCACCGACACGGTCCACGCCAATCCCTCGCTGACACAATGGATCCACATCCAGCTAGCCGAATCATAACAGGGAGTCTGCAAAAATCAGATTTTTTATTTATTTATTAAACATGTTCTGCACGGTGTGTGTATATATATATATATATATATATATATATATATATATATATATATATATATATATTGTGACGAACCATCTTGGCGATTAGCTCTGGGATCGTCCTGGTCACTTGCCACGGGACACGTTCCTCACAATAACACCACAGACCACAGTTTCGCATACAAGTCTGGCTCCTCGTCAGCTTTATTGCCACAGGTTGCAGGTAAAACAAAACATAAACAGGAACAAAATAAAGTCCTAGACCGTCTGGTCACTGACTACACAGATCAGCATGCCCTGACTACGAACTGGTGAGCTACCTTCAGCCAGTTAAACATATGACTCCTGCAACCTGCTACTCACAGTTCATACCACTTCTTGGACCACTCACAGATTCCAGCTGTGTGCTTCCTCAACAGGGTCCGAGTGTCTCCCCATACAGCGACATGCTGTTTCCCAGGGAGAGCACAGATTAGACTGAGTCTCCATCTTATATACACCTCCCTTCCCTGCTGCCTCATTACTTAAGAAGCAGGTTAGATTCTTCAGGGTTAGCAAATGAAATACACCCTTTCCTTGCCACCTTATCACAATATATACACACACACGTTTTAAAATTGCCGCCCAACTTTTGTCACTGGCCCCCCATGTGCCCCCCCCCCCCCTAAATAGGAATGCTGGAGACGCCACTGAATGCAGCAAAGGACAGAAAAACCTTAAGAAGAGTAAAGAGGTATTTCTTAAAAGCGTGTTTTCCCAAGGAGGATGATGCCTGCTTTAATAACTCTGATTCTGTAAGTGCCCCGACAAGTGCCTTCCCCATAAATGATCAAACAAATAAAAAAAAATTTAAATGTGTTTTTATAATTTATTATTTGAATTTTTTTTATTAATCCCTTCCCAACCCAGAGTTGGGTCAGGGCCATAACCGGCAGCTGCAAATTCTGGTGCAGACAGTGTGTGCCACAATTTACATACGTAACTTGATCAAAACCAGTCAGACACACTTGTAAATAAGGGTCAGTGCGTTCACTCGGTCCATGTTGCATTACCCAGCCATGCGATAAGATCCTGGAGGTGCATGGAGTTCCTACCGGCTTACAGGATATCGTAAACAAATAGCATAAAACTCAAGGAAATCAGGGAATCTAGCACTCATCCACAGATATTCAGGCTTTCTCCAAACCTGATAAATGTGATCAGCATACACATAGGTTGAGAAAAAAAACTTTTTTGTGCTCACACATATCGCCTTATTGCTGCCGCCAGAGGCTCCATATTCAGAGCGTACAGCAGCGGCGACAAGGGGCAACCCTGCCTAGTACCTCTTGTCAATTTAAATTCCTCGGTCAGCTCTCCTTGAAGTCTGACTCTAGCTCTGGGATGCCGATAAAGCAGCTTAACCAGTTAAGGACCCATGCCGTACCGGTACGCCATGACGCCCTGGTACTTAAGGACCCATGATGTACCGGTATACGCGTGGGAATTTCAGCCCCCACTGTGCGCCGGACGGGGACCAGACAGGGATAACTGCTGATATCGATTAGCAGGCACCCTACGCAAATCCCCAGGCGGGTCATCAGACACCCCCATATCGGCGATCGCCGCAAATTGCCGGTGAATTCACACCGGCCATTCTGGGTCATACGGGTCTCTGGTGACCCGGAAAATAAGGGGGATCAGGGTTGTCCAAGACACTCACAATCCCCCTAAAGGGATAGGAGTGAGGTGGCAGGGGTGCCACCCCTCCTATCTCTGCTATTGGTTGTCTAGAGCAATAGCAGATCGGGGGGGCGGGGGGTTAACTTTTGGTTTCCCCGTTCTGCCCTCCCACAGTAAGCTGGGCAGAACGGGAAAACTGACGAGGACTTGCGCCAAAGGTCCACTCACCCATAGGCGGCAACAGCGTGCGATGATAGGCGGCGTGTCCCCCCCAATAAAAATGAAAAAGTATTGTACGGCAGTGTTTCCAAAACGGAGCCTTCAGCTGTTGCAAAACAACAACTCCCAGCATTTCGGACAGCCACTAACTGTCCAGGCATGCTGGGAGTTTAGCAATAGCTGGAGGCACCCTGTTTGGGAATCACTGGCGTAGAATACCCTTATGTCCACCCCTATGCAATCCCTAATTTAGTCCTCAAATGCGCATGTCACTCTCTCACTTCGGAGCCCTGTCATTTTTCAAGGAAACAGTTTAGGGCCACATATGGGGTATTTCCGTACTCGGGAGAAATTGCACTACAAATTTTGGGGGGCTTTTTCTCCTTTTACCTCTTATGAAAAGGAAAAGTTGGGGGCTACACCAGCATGTTAGTGTAAAAAAATTAAAAGTTTTTACACTAACGTGCTGGTGTTGCCCCATACTTTTTATTTTCCCAAGCGGCAAAAGGAAAAAAAGACCCCCAAAATTTGTAACACAATTTTCTCCAAAGTACGGAAATACCCCATAGGTGGGCGTAAAATGCTCTGCGGACGCACAAAAAGGCTCAGGAGTGAGAGAGCACTATGTACATTTGAGGCCTAAATTGGTGATTTGCACAGGCGTGGCTGATTTTACAGCATTTTTTACATAAACGCAAAAGAAAATATACCCACGTGTGACCCCATTTTGGAAACTACACCCCTCATGGAACGTAACAAGTGGTATAGTGAGCTTTAACACCCCACAGGTGTTTGATGAATTTTCATTAACCCCTTAAGGACACAAGGCGTGTATCCATACGCCCCCGTTTCCAAGTCCTTAAGGACACAGGGCGTATGGACACGCCCTGAGCATTCCCGGCCCCCGCCGCTAGCCAGAGGGGAGCCGGGGCCGGATGCCTGCTGAAATCGTTCAGCAGGCATCCCGGCATATCGCCCAGGGGGGTCATGATGACCCCCCATGTCGGCGATCGGAGCGCATCGCTCGTCAATTCAGACGAGCGCTTTCAATCAGCAGACATCCCGGCGTTCTGCAGCGGTTCTGGGTCATCAGGGTCACGTGTGACCCTGTGACCCGGATATAGATGGTGACTGGTGGTGTAGTATACACCACCAATCACCATCCATGCTGTACTGGGGGCTGGCATTGTGGCCACCCCCCTCAGTACAGTTGTGATTGGGTGGCCAAAGTGGCCACACCGATCACAATGTAATGGGAGGGGATGGTGGGGGCTAGCAGCACGTTGCTCCGTTCTGCCCGCCATTCCACTCAGATCTGTTGTGCAGGACGGAGCCCCGTGCTGCCCACCATCCCCTCAGTTGAAAAAAGTGCCCCTTGCCCCCTTTCTGTGGCCCCTTGGCACAGAAATAACCCAGGGTTAGCTTTAGATTAGGTAGGGACAGGTTAGGGTTAAAAAAAAAAAGTTTTTTTTTTTCATCGTACCTCAGTGGGTGTCCGTGGGTCCGTAGCACCTTTAGCTGCGTGACCCCGGCCCTGCTGGGTCGCTGCGGTCTGCCGCCAGCCTTTTTTTTTGGCGCAGATTTTTTTTTTCCTAAGTGTGTGTGCGGACCCTCTTAGTTATAAAAGAGCGGTCCGCCACCATTTGTTAAAGCCCACCCACCGCTGATCAGTCCTGTAGTACTGATCAGCGTTTTTTTTGTGGTGCCGGCGATTTTTTTTGCGTTTTCTAGCGAGTTTTTGCACCCATAGGCGGTCCGTGCCATCAGTAGCAGGCGTGTATTGTGTGGCCAGACCTTACCTGTGTGTGCGGCGTGCCTCACCGCTGTCAGTGATTTATCACTGATCAGTGTTTTTTTTTTTTGTGGTAAAGGCACTTTTTCCGGTTAACGCGTTTTTTTTTTTGCACCCATAGGCGGTCCGTGCCACCAGTAGCAGGCGTGTACTATGTGGACGGACCGTACCTGTGTGTGCAGCCTGTCCCACTGCTGTCAGTGATTTATCACTGATCAGCATTTTTTTGGGGTTCAGGTGGGTGCATTTTTTTTTCGGGGTAAAGCGTTTTTTTATTTTATTTTTTGGGTTTTTTGTGTGGGGGCCCACCACTGACTTCTGCGCCCTCTGCCGCCACAAGCGCTAATCAGTGCGCACACCACTGATTAGATAAACGCTTTTTTTTGGGCGCAGGGCTTTTTTGCGCTAGAAGTCCCCTTTTTTTTTTTTTTTTAAAGTCCCCTTTTTATTTAATATTTTTTTCTGTTAGGGCGGGTTAGTTTAGTTAGGTTAGGGAGGGTTAGGGCGGGTAAGGGACACACACACACACACCCGTATCCCCATTAGAGTAGGGAAATGGCCCGCAGAGTGTTTTCGGCGGAGGAGGCATATGACATAATTGCCTCCGACACCGAGAGCGGCTCAGAGGACGATGAAGACCCCACCTTCCTTATTTCATCATCTTCCTCATCATCTAGTTCTGATGATGAGCCACCAAGGTGGCGGAGCCGCCGCCGTGCGGCACCGCAAACCTCCTCTGTCCTTGACCCTGTGCCCCATGCTAGTATGAGTCCCCCTGGCGCTCATACTAGTGAAGCCCCCCAGCCAAGATCACTGGTACCTCGTACCGGAAAACTTGTCCGGACTCAGCCAGCGGACCACGAGCCCGTGATTCCTGAGTTTGTTGGCGACTCAGGAATCAAAATTAACATCGCCAGGTTCACTGAAAAGGACTTTTTCGGTAATTTTTTCAGTGATGACTTTGTTAATTTGATGGTTACACAGACGAATCTGTACGCCCAACAGTTCTTCGCCGCTAACCCGGGCTCACTTTTAGCTAGACCCGGCGGCTGGACTCCAGTCGATGTAGCCGAAATGAGGACCTTTTGGGGCCTCGTGCTGCATATGGGTCTAGTTAAAAAACCCAGTGTCAGGCAATATTGGAGTGGGGACGTCCTTTACCAGACACCCCTCTACAGTATGGCCATGACACGCTCCCGGTTGGAGGCCATTCGGAGATGTTTGCATTATGCTGATAATGCGGCATGTCCCCCCCCCGAACTGATCCCGCATATGACCGCCTGTATAAAATCAGGCCGGTCATCAATCACTTCGGGCAAGATTTTGGGAGGCCTATGTCCCGGGGCGGGAGGTCGCTATTGATGAGTCGCTCATCAGCTTCAAGGGGAGACTCAGCTTCCGGCAATAAATCCCGACCAAGCGAGCGCGGTATGGCGTGAAGATGTATAAACTTTGCGAGAGTACCTCCGGGTACACTTGCAAGTTTATAGTGTATGAGGGACGAGATTCCCGTTTTGAACCCCCAGAATGTCCCCCTTACTCTGGGTGTTAGCGGGAAAATCGTTTGGGGCCTTTTGCACCCATTGCTAGATAAAGGTTACCACCTTTACGTGGATATCTTTTATACTAGTATCCCTCTCTTCACATCCCTCGCCGCCAGATCCACGGTCGCTTGTGGGACAGTCCGGAAGAATCAAAGAGGCCTTCCGCCCCATCCCCTACATGCTCCTATCCCCCGGGGTGAGTCCTGTGCCTTTTCCCATGAGAACCTGTTGTTGGTCCGGTATAAGGACAAGAGGGATGTCCTTATGCTCACCAAAATTCATGGGAATGGCAGCACCCCTGTCCCTGTGCGAGGTACCGCGGGACCGGTCCTCAAGCCCGATTGTATTCTGGACTAAAATCGGTATATGGGGGGAGTTGATCTTTCTGATCAAGTCCTCAAGCCATATAATGCCATGCGGAAAACATGTGTATGGTATAAAAAGGTTGCGGTCTACATGGTACAGATTGCCATGTACAACTCTTTTATACTGTACAAGTACGCTGGCAACACAGGGACATACCTGGAGTTTCAAGAGGTAGTTCTAAGGGCCCTCATCTTTGGTGACCGCCAAAGAGCGGGTCAGAGCACCTCTGGAACTTCAGTGCCCCGGATCGTCCCCGGCCAACACTTTCCAGGTGAGGTCCCCCACACTGGAAAGAAGGGACGATCTCAGAAAAAATGCAGAGTGTGTCACAAGAGGGGAATTCGGAAGGACACCACCACTCAGTGTGACACTTGCCCCGATCATCCGGGCCTCTGCATTAAAAACTGCTTCAGGGAGTATCACACTTCCATGGAGTACTACATTTTTAATCCTTTTCCCTGATTTTAATTCCCCAGAATTCGGCTCCAATGTACCAGTCCAGGGTACATTGTCTTCCAAATTTTATACCAAAATACTCTACCCCCCAAAAATCAAACCCAAAACCTCTTTCCCAATGCCCCTCATAATATCTTTGTCCCCCAAAAAATGGGTCATGGAACACAGAGTCAACAGCATTGGAGGTTTGCCTCAAATGCGCAACGCTCTCTCTCCCCACCTGTGCGGGTTGCGCATTTGAGGTAAAAGAATAGGGACAGCCCCATACATCCCCTTCCCAGAATGAGGATTCAGAGTATAGGGTTTGGGGCGGGCATCATTTTTACTTTTGGCTGTACTCTGGGTCATCATTCTGGGAAAATAATTGGCATATCAGTACTAAAATTGCAATTTTCTTCCCCCCATAGTACACTTCATCCATTCCTGGAAAATAAATGAAGGGAACACCCGTCTGTTCCAAATCCCCACTTCACCCTATACACCTTCCCTAGGGGGTGTACTGTTTGTAATAGGCTCACATGTGGGTGTTCCTTTCTTGTATTTTCCTCTGAATGTATGTAACTGTTAGGTCCATAACAAACATCCGCCTCAAATGCGAAGAGTTCTCGCTGAGCTCTGTCGTATTTCCAGGCGACAATTTGGAGTCACATGTTAGTTTTTCCCAGAAAAATGAAGCAGAGCATAGGTTGAAAATTGCAATTTTCAAAATCTACCCTTGATCTATTCCTGGAAAATAAATTTAGGAAACACCTGTGCTTTCAAAATGTCCTCTTTACCCCATACCCATTCCTCAGAGTGGGTACTTTCTGTAATGGTGTCACATGTGGGTGTTTCATTTTTGTATTTTCCTCGGAATGTATGTAACCGTCAGCTGCTGATATGCCATAGGCCACAAATACAAAGTGACCTCTATGACTTCTGAGCCTTGTTGTGCGCCCGTCCAGCACGTTACCCCATATGTGGATGTATTTTTATAGTCAGGGGAAAAAGCCCTCCAAAATTTGTAACCCAATTCCTCATATTACCCCTTGTGAAAATGTAAAAAATTGGGTAACCCCAGCATTTTAGTGTAAAAAAATCTAATTTTCCAATTTATGGCCCAGTTTTCAAAAAACCTGTGAGGTGTTATTTCCCACTGTACCCCTTGTTACGTTCATTGAGGGGTGTAGTTTCTAAATTGGTGTCACATGTGGGTTTATTTTTGCTTTTTGGGGGCTTTATAAATGCACCCCCGACTTCAATTTCAACAAAATCTTCACTCCTTCTATTCTGAGCATTGTAGTGCGTCCACAGAGCAATTTACATCCACATATGGAGTATTTTTTTTTCTCAGACAAAATTGTTCTACAAATTTTGGGGGCCTTTTGCCCTATTACCCAATGTGAAAATGAAACATTTGGGGTAACACTATCAATATAGTGCAAAAAAAAAAATCAAATTTTTCACTTTTACAGCCCACTGTTCAAAAAACCTGTGAGGTGTAAGTACTCACTGTGACACTGTTATGTTCCCGGAGGGGTCTAGATTCCAAAATGTGATGCCATGTGGTTTTTTTTTTTTGCTGTCCTGGCACCATAGGGGCTTCCTAAATGCTGCATGCCCCCAGAGCAAAATTTGCTTGCAAACAGCCAAAATGGGACTCCTTCTCTTCTGAGACCTGTAGTGCGCCAGCAGAGCATTTTTCACCCCCATATGGGGTGTTTTCTGAATCGGGATAAATTGGGCTTCAAATTTTGGGGGGTAATTTCTGCTTGAACCCTTTTGAAAAATGTAAAATTTTTGGGAAACCAAGCATTTTTGGTAAAATGTTTTTTTTTTTTTACATATGCAAAAGTTGTGAAACCCCTATGGGGTATTAAGGTTCACTTTACCCCTTGTTACGTTCCCCAAGGGGTCTAGTTTCCAAAATGGTATGCCATGTGTTTTTTTTTGCTGTCCTGGCACCATAGGGGCTTCCTAAATGCGGCATGCCCCCACAGCAAAATTTGCTTAAAAAAAGCCAAATGTGACTCCTTTTCTTCTGAGACCTGTAGTGTGCCAGCAGAGCACTTTTCTCCCCCATATGGGGTGTTTTCTGAATCGGGATAAATTGGGCTTCAAATTTTGGGGGGTAATTTCTGCTTTAACCCTTTGTAAAAATGTAATTTTTTTGGGAAACCAAGCATTTTAGGTAAAAATTTTTTTTTACATATGCAAAAGTTGTGAAACCCCTGTGGGGTATTAAGGTTCACTTTACCCCTTGCTACGTTCCCCAAGGGGTCTAGTTTCCAAAATGGTATGCCATGTGGTTTTTTTTTGCTTTCCTGGCACCATAGGGGCTTCCTAAATGCGGCATGCCCCCAGAGCAAAATTTCCTTCAAAAAAGCCAAATGTGACTCCTTCTCTTCTGAGACCTGTAGTGCGCCAGGAGAACACTTTTCACCCCCATATGGGGTGTTTTCTGAATCGGGAGAAATTGGGCTTCAAATTTTGGGGGGTATTTTCTGCTATTACCCTTTTTAAAAATGTAAATTTTTGGGAAAACAAGCATTTTAGGTAAAAATTATTATAATTTTTTTTACATTTGCAAAAGTCATGAAACACCTGTGGGGTATTAAGGCTCACTTAATCCCTTGTTACATTCCTCAAGGGGTCTAGTTTCCAAAATGGTATGCCATGTGTTTTTTTTGCTGTTTTGGCACCTAGGGGCTTCCTAAAGGTGACATGCCCCCCAAAAACCATTTCAGAAAAATGTTCTCTCCAAAATTCCCTTGTCGCTCCTTCCCTTCTGAGCCCTCTACTGCGCCCGCCGAACACTTTACATAGACATATGAGGTATGTGCTTAGAGAAATTACAAATACAAGTAAACATTTTCTCCTTTTACCCCTTGCAAAAATTTTAAAATTGGGTCTACAAGAACATGCGAGTGTAAAAAATGAAGATTTTAAATTTTCTCCTTCACTTTGCTGCTATTCCTGTGAAACACCTAAAGGGTTAAAACCCTGACTGAATGTCATTTTGAATACTTTGGGGGGTGTAGTTTTTATAATGGGATCATTTATGGGGTATTTTTAATATGAAGACCCTTCAAATCCACTTCAAACCTGAACTGGTCCCTGAAAAATATCGAATTAGAAAATTTTGTGAAAAATTGGAAAATTGCTGCTTGGTGTCTTCCAAAAGTAAAAACTCATAAATTTTATGATGCAAACATAAAGTAGACATATTGTATATGTGAGCCAAAAATAAATGTAATTTGAATATGCATTTTCCTTACAAGCAGAGAGCTTCAAAATTAGAAAAATGCTAAATTTTCAATTTTTTCATAAAATTTGGGGATTTTTCACCAAGAAAGAATGCAAGTTACCACAAAATTTTACCACTATGTTAAAGTAGAATATGTCACGAAAAAAACAATCTCGGAATCAGAATGATAAGTAAAAGCATCCCAGAGTTATTAATGTTTAAAGGGAACCAATCATCAGATTTTACCCTATATAACGCTTGGCAAAGCGTTATATAGGGTAAAATTGTTGTCCTCACCATCCCCGGGGGATGCTCCTGCCCCCAGGGATGGTGAAGATATGAAGTTATAAACTAGTCACCGCCGCCGCCGTAAGTAGTCACCTGGGCGGGGAGCTCTTCTCATCTACTCCCGTTCTTCGGCCGGCAGCGACGCCCCCTGCGCTTGATTGATGGGCCGCGTCATCGCTCTGCTCCGTCTGTTCAGTGAGCGGAACAATGACCCGGCCCATCAATCAAGCGGAGGGGGCGTCGCTCCCAGCCGAAGAACGGGAGTAGATGAGAAGAGCTCCCTGCCCAGGTGACTACTTACGGCGGCGGCGGTGACTAGTTTATAACTTCATATCCTCACCATCCCTGGGGGCAGGAGCGTCCCCCGGGAATGGTGAAAATAAAGATTTTACCCTATATAACGCTTTGCCAAGCATTATATAGGGTAAAATCTGATGATTGGTTCCCTTTAAAGTGACAGTGGTCAGATGTTCAAAAAATGCTCTGGTCCTTAAGGTGAAAAAGGACTTAAGGGGTTAAAGTTGGATGGGAAAATGAAAAAAAAAATTTCACTAAAATGCTGGTGTTACCTAAATTTTTCATTTTTACAAAGGAAAATAGGAAAAAAGCCTAAGAGTAAGAACATACCCCATATGTGGATGTAAAGTGCTCTGTGGGTACACTACAATGCTCAGAAGAGAAGGAGTGCCATTGGGCTTTTGAAGAGAAAATTTGTCCGGAATTGAAGGCCACGTGGGTTTACAAAACCCCCATAGTGACAGAACAATGGAACCCCCCACATGTGACCCCATTTTGGAAACTACACAATTTTATTTTTCATTTGCACAGCCCACTGTTCCAAAGATCTGTCAAACGCCAGTGGGGTGTAAATACTCACTGCACCCCTTATTAAATTCTGTGAGGGGTGTAGTTTCCAAAATGGGGTCACATGTGGGGGGGGGGTCCACTGTTCTGGCACCATGGGGGCTTTGTAAACGCACATGGCCTTCCTTTCAACAAATTCTCTTTCCAAAAACTCAATGGCGCTCCTCCTCTTCTGAGCATTGTAGTGCGCCAGCAGAGCACTTGATGTCCACACATGGGGAATTTCCATACTCAGAAGAGATGAGGTAACAAATTTTGGGGGGCCTTTTCTCCTATTACCCCTTGTAAAAAATATAAATTTGGGGGAAAGCTAGCATTTTAGTGAAAAAAAAAATCACTGACACATCCAACTTTAACGAAAAGTCGTCAAACACCTGTGGGATGTGAAGGCTCACTGTACCCCTTGTTATGTTCCTTGAGTGGTGTAGTTTCCAAAATAGTATGCCATGTGTCTTTTTTTTTTTTGCTGTTCTGGCACCATAGGGGCTTCTTAAATGTGACATGCCCCCCAAAAACCATTTCAGAAAAACTCACTCTCCAAAATTTCACTGTCGCTCCTTCCCTTCTGAGCCCTCTACTGCACCCACAAAGCACATATGAGGTATTTCCTTACTCGAGAGAAATTGGGTTACACATTTACCCCTTGTAAAAATTCAAAAACTGGGTCTACAAGAACATGCCAGTATAAAAAATCAAGATTTAGAATTTTCTCCTTAAATTTGCTGCTATTCCTGTGAAACACCTAAAGGGTTAACAAACCTTTTGAATGTCATTTTGAATACTTTGAGGGGTGCAGTTTTTATAATGGGGTCATTTATGGGGTATTTCTAATGAGAAGGCCCTTCAAATCCACTTCAAAACTGAACTGGTCCCTGAAAAATTTAGATTTTGAAAATTATGTGAAAAATTTGAAAATTGCAGCTATACTTTGAAGCCCTCTGATGTCTTCCAAAAGTTAAAACATGTCAACTTTATGATACAAACAAAGTAGATATCTTGTATATGTGAATCAAAATATAATTTGTTTGGAATATATTCATTTTCCTTACAAGCAGAGAGCTTCAAAGTTAAAAAATAAAAGCAAAATTTTATTTTTTTTAATCAAATTTTTGCATTTTTCACCAAGAGATGATGCAAGTATCGATAAAAATTTTCCACTACCATAAAGTAGAATATGTCACGAAAAAACAGTCTCAGAATCAGAATGAAAGGTAAAAGCATCCCAGAGTTATCAATGCTTATAGTGACAGTGGTCAGATGTGCAAAAAAATGGCCGGGTCCTACACTGAAAATTGGCTGGGTCCTTAAGGGGTTAAAGGGGTACTCTGGTGGAAAACTTTTCTTTTTTAAATCAACTGGTGCCAGAAAGTTAAACAGATTTGTAAATTACTTCTATAAAAAAAATCGTACTCTTTCAATTACTTATTAGCTGCTGAATACTACAGAGAAAATTCTTTTCTTTTTGGAACACAGAGCTCTCTGCTGAATCACGAGCACAGTGCTCTCTGCTGACATCTCTGTCCATTTTAAGAACTGTCCAGAGTAGGAGAAAATACCCATAGTAAATATACGCTGCTCTGGACAGTTCCTGAAACGAACAGAGATGTCAGCAGAGAGCACTGTGCTCGTGATGTCAGCAGAGAGCACTGTGTTCCAAAAAGAAAAGAGCACTGGAAGGATTAAGATTTTTTAATAGAAGTAATTTACAAATCTGTTTAACTTTCTGGCAACAGTAGATTTAAAAAAAAAAAAAAAGTTGTCTACCGGAGTACCCCTTTAATCCAATCTAGATATTTTTTGTCCAAACCAACATTTTCCAATACCCTCCATAGGTACCCCCACGCCACCCTGTCGAACGCCTTGATTGTGTCTAAAGACAGGATGGAGTGGAAATTAGAAATTGCTCATTCACCATCAATCTCTCCAGACTGGCACTGATCCAGCGTCCTGAAACAAACACAGTCTGGTCCTTGTGTATAAACACCAGTGCAACCTTTTTCAATCTTTCTGCTAATATTTTTTTAAAGATTTTAGCATCGAAATTTAACCATAAGATAGGTCTATAAGACTCAATCTGAGCGGAATCTTTTTTTTTTTTCGGAATCAAAATGATTACCTCCTCCAGCATAGATGGTGGAAGGGATCCTCCTTCACAGGATTCATTAACCCCTTGGGGACGAAGAGTTTTTCAGTTTTTGCACTTTCATTTTTTCCTCCTTACCTTTTAAAAATCATAACCCTTTCAATTTTGCACCTGAAAATCCATATGATTGCTTATTTGTTGCGCCACCAATTCTACTTTGTAAAGACATCAGTCATTTTACCCAAAAATGTACGGCGAAATGGGAAAAAAATCATTGTGCGGCAAAATTTAAGAAAAAATGCCATTTTGTAACTTTTTGGGGCTTCCGTTTGTACGCAGTAAATTTTTTGGTAAAAATGATACTTTATCTTTATTCTGTAGGTCCGTATGATTAAAATGATACCCTACTTATATAGGTTTGATTTTGTCGTACTTCTGGAAAAAATTATAACTACATGCAGGAAAATGTATATGTTTCAAATTGTCATCTTCTGACCCCTATAACTTTCTTATTTTTCCGCTTACGGGGCGGTATGAGGGCTCATTTTTTGCGCCGTGATCTGATGTTTTTAGAGGTTCTATTTATGTATTGATCAGACTTTTTGATAATTTTTTCATGATATAAAAAGTGACCAAAAATACGCTATTTTGGACTTTAGAATTTTTTTAGCGCGTACGCTATTGACCGTGCGGTTTAATTAACGATACATTTTTACAATTCGGAAATTTCTGCGATACCACATATGTTTATTTTTATTGACACTTTTTTTTAAATGGGAAAAGGGGGTGATTCAAACTTTTATTAGGGAAGGGGTTAAATTATCTTTATTCACTTTTTTTTCCACTTTTTTTTGCAATGTTATGACACTGGACACACTGATCTTTTACATTGATCAATGGTTTCTCATAGGAAACCATTGATCCATGATTCTGCCGCTTGACTGCTCATGCTTGGATCTCAGGCACTGAGCAGGCATTGGGCAATCGGACAGTGAGGAGGCAGGTAGGGACCCTCCTGCTGTCCTGTATGCTGTTCGGAATGCTGTGATTTCACCGCGACGATCCCGAACAGCTCCCTGAGATAACCGGAATGGTTTACTTTCACTTTAGACGCGGTCTAAGCGGTCCCGACCGTTGCTAGGTGCCGGCCCGACCCGCTATGACGCGGGGCCACAGCGGGGCCCCGCCTTATAGACCGGGAGCGGGCTGAGGGCGTACAGGTACGCCCTCCGTCCCCAACAGGTTAAGTACTAAAGTAAGGATTGGTGGGAGAACTGAGCAAAATCGTTTATAAAATTCAAATGGATACCCATCTGCCTCTGGTGCTGATCTGTTTGGGGCTGAATGGAGGACTTTATTCATTTCTTCCAACGTAATCTTTTTACCTAATTCAAGATTCTGCGGGAACTGATCTATTTCTTCCAATTGACAGTTTCAAACCCAGCTTTCTGACACTGGGCTGTACAGTGCGACCCAAAGTCCATTGGTAATCCTCACATTTCATGATGCCTTACACACATTCAAGGCACCCAGTGACAGAGGCCGCAAAACAACCCCAAAACATCATTGAACTTCGACCATATTTCACTGTAGGTACTGTGTTCTTTTCTTTGTAGGTCTCATTCCGTTTTCGGTAAACAGTAGAATGATGTGCTTTACCAAAAAGCTCTATCTTGGTCTCATCTGTCCACAAACGTTTTCCCAGAAGGATTTTGGCTTACTCAAGTTCATTTTGGCAAAACGGCTGGCCAGGTAACTAGCAGGTAACCGGCTGTAAGGGTTACACTGCCGGGACCCCATGCTTCAGTCCCGGCAGTGTGGCAGGCTCCCGCCTGCCACGGATCAGTCATGCCACCCCACGAACGCATTGCAGGGTGCTGCAGGAGAGACAGGGAGCTCCCTTCCTCTGTCAAACCACTTACAGCCTGCGGTCGCTTCCGACCGCGGCTGTAAGGGTTAAATCTGCCGGGACCGAAGTTTACTTCAGTCCCGGCAGTGTGGCAGGGTCCCGGCTGTGTGATACAGCTGAGTCCCTGCCTCGTTCTCGTGGGTACACTGGGCAGTACCCACAAGATCAATGGATGTTTATATGCATTCTATTGCGGGAACGTGCATCCCACTTGGACATGTATACTTGGTCCTTAAAGGACATGTCCGTTGCTCACTTTTCTTATTGTATCCGTTTCCGGGCTGCAAAAAAAAAAGAAAATAAGCTTTCTCTTGCCTGCCTACGCTCCCCTGGTCCTCCGGTACAGGTGTTCGGTTCCCGGGCTGTATTCTTCTTACTTCCTGTTAGCCCGGCACGTCACACGGAGCTTCAGCCTATCACTGGCCGAGGCGGGACATCGCTGCAGCCGGTGATAGGTTGGAGCTCCGTGTGACGTGCCGGGCTAACAGGAAGTAAGAAGAATACAGCCCAGGGACCGAACACCTGTACTGAAGCACCGGGGGAGCCTAGGCAGGTAAGAGAAAATTTGTTTTCTTTTATTTTTCAGCCCGGAACGGATAAAATAAGAAAAGTGAGCACTGGACATCTCCTTTAAGGGGTTGAGGACAGACACAAGGGCTATATATGTTAACGATATGTTTATACAATTTTACAATTACAAATGGCTGTCTAAAGGCTGCCATAAGGCTGATGTGCATTCTATAGGAGAAACCTCTGATGATGCTTCCTTCTATGGATTAGTGGGGTCTCAGTGGTCAGAATCTTACCAGTCAGATATTTACAAATTCATCTGCCATAAATGTCTTCACAATGGTGAGATTTATTAAAACCTGTGTAGAGAAACAGTGGTGTAGTTGCCCATAGCAACCAGATAGTTTTTTTTTTTCAAAAGGAGCAATCTGATTGGTTGCTATGGGCAACTGCACCACTCTTCCTCTACATAGGTTTTGATGAATCCCCCCCCCCCCCCAATATTGCCTTATGTAAATCCCTCAATCTCATATGTTGTGCACTATTTATTTCCACTGATTCAGTTAAAGGGGTACTCCGCCCCAGGACATCTTATCCCCTATCCAAAGGATAGGGGATAAGATGTCAGATCGCGGGGGTCCCGCTGCTAGGCAGACCAGAGCAGAAGATCACCGATAATACTGAGCAGTGCTGTGTCCTATACATAGCACTGCACAGTATTAGCAATCAAAGAATTGCTATAGATAGTCCCCTATGGGGACATAAAAAGTGTAAAACAAAAGTTGAAAAATGTAAAAGTAAAAAACAAAGTGAAAAATCCCCTCCCACAATAAAAATGAAAATTGTCCGTTTTTCCCATTTTACCCCCAAAAAGCGTAAAATATTTTTTTTTTGAAACATATTTGGTATCGCCGCATGCGTAAATGTCCGAACTATCAAAATATAATGTTAATGATCCCGTACGGTGAATTGCGTAAACGTAAAAAATAAAAAAAGGTCCAAAAATGCTGCTTTTTGGTCACATTTTATAAAAAAATAAATAAAAATTATCTAAAAGTTTTATATATGCTAATGTGGTATCTAAAAAAAAGTACAGATGACGGCGCAAAAAATGAGCCCTCATACCGCCCTATATACGGAAAAATGAAAAAGTTATAGGTGGTCAACATAGGGCGATTTTAGATTACTGATTTTGTACAAAAAGTTTTAGATTTTATTTTTAAGCGGTACAAAAATATAAAAGTATCTAGCCATGGGTATCATTTTAATCGTATTGACCCACAGAATAAAGAACACATGTCATTTTTACCGTAAATTGTACAGTGTGAAAACGAACCCCTCCAAAATGTGCAAAATTTTTGTTTTCATTAAAATTTCCTCCCTAAAAATTTCGCCGTACATTTTCTGGTAAAATGAGAGGTTTCATTACAAAGTACAATTGGTCACACAAAAAACAAGCCCTTATATGGGTCTGTAGATGGAAATATAAAAGAGTTATGGATTTTAGAAGGTGAGGAAAAAAAAACGAAAACGCTAAAATAAAATTGGCCTGGTCCTTAAGGTGAAAATAGGCTTGGTCATTAAGGGGTTAAGTTCTTAAAACAAGGAATTCCAGGGAGATTTTAAATAAGGAAAAGTATTCGCCAGATGTCAATTCCTTATACCAATGCATAATGAAATATGTTGTACATGTTGGTA
The DNA here is from genome assembly GCF_029499605.1 of Hyla sarda. NCBI lineage: Eukaryota > Metazoa > Chordata > Amphibia > Anura > Hylidae > Hyla > Hyla sarda. The sequence continues at coordinate 169,749,398 of NC_079193.1, forward strand.
TAAGACTTACTGTATCAGGATTGCCAGATTATAAGATTCTATGCTATGGGAACTTTCCTGTTTATTGCCACTTAAAATTAGTAAGGCAAATAATTGGTCATGACACCAATTGGGAGATGGACAGGAAGGCTGCCGGGGTGGAGGAGGCCTATATTTGCGCACTGTGACTTTTGAATCACTGTGCCCAAATGTGTTATCCAGTATAGCTCTCATAGCCCTCTATCTCATTGTCCTTTCCATATTGTGCCAAGGAATAATAAATAAAAAAATATCAAATTAAATAAATAAATACAAATTTTATAAACAGACACAATCTACCTTTGCAGTACAGATCTGTACTGGCAATCCTGAAACAATAAGTCTCATACCAACATGTGCAACATATGTCAATATGTCGTACATGTTGGTGGGAGACTTACTGTATCAGGATTGCCATATTATGCGGTTCTATGCTATGGGAACTTTCCTGTTTATTTCCACTTAAAATTAGTAAGGCAAAGAATTGGTCATGACACCAATTGGGAGATGGACAGGAAGGCTGCAGGGGTGGAGGAGGCCTATATTTGCGCACCGTGACTTTTGAATCACTGTGCCCAAATGTGTAATCCAGTAAAGCTCTCATAGCCCTCTATCTCATTGTCCTTTCCTTATTGTGACAAGGAATAATAAATAAAAAAAATATCTAAATAAATAAATAAAAAAAATTAATAAACATACACAATCTCCTTTTGAAGTACAGATCTGTACTGGCAATCCTGATGCAATAAGTCTCATACAAACATGTATGACATTTGTCAATATGTCGTACATGTTGGTAGGTGACTTATTGTATCAGGATTGCCAGATTATTAGATTCTAGGCTATGGGAACTTTCCTGATTATTGCAACTTAAAATTAGTAAGGCAAAGAATTGGTCATGACACCAATTGGGAGATGGACAGGAAGGTTGTATGGGTGAAGGAGGCCTATATTTGCGCACCATGACTTTTGAATCACTGTCCCCAAATGTGTAATCCAGTAAAGCTCTCATAGCCCTCTATCTCATTGTCCTTTCCATATTGTGCCAAGGAATAAATAGAAATATATCAAAATAAATAAATAAATAAAAATGTTATAAACGTACAAATTTCCCTTTGCAGTACAGATCTGTACTGGCAATCCTGATACAATAAGTCTCATACCAACATGTACGACATATGTCAATATGTCATACATGTTGGTAGGAGACTTGTATCAGGATTGCAAGATTATGAGATTCTAGGATAAGGGGGCTTTCCTGTTTTTTGCAACTTAAAATTAGTAGGGCAAAGAATTGGTCATGACACCAATTGGGAGATGGACAGGAAGGCTGCAGGGGTGGAGGAGGCCTATATTTGCACACCGTGACTTTTGAATCACTGTGCCCAAATGAGTTATCCAGTAAAGTACTCCTAGCCCTCTATCTCATTGTCCTTTCTATATTGTGCCAAGAGTCATTTGGTGTTGTGTAGTCATAGCTTTGGAAGGAAATTGCCAGGGTAGTAGGAAATTGGTTGTGCTTATGTTACCTGGCCACTGGTTACCTAGCTACAGTAGCCGATCAGGCTCTGCCTGAGGCAGTATGATCTGCTATGCATGGCAGTGAAACACTGACAGTTGTCAGTTTTACACTGATAGGCATAATGAATTGCAGTACAGATCAGTACTGCAATGTATTATGAGTGTCCAGTCCCCTAGTGGGACAGTAAAAAAAACCTAAAAAATTTAAAATAAAATATATAAAAATTAATAAATAAAAACTTATTTATAAGAATATACAATCTCCCTTTTCCTCCCCCCAAAAGTGTTGGGTTTTATAGTGTTGAACCCTTATAAGTTATTAAAACAAGGAATTGCAGTGGGATTTAAAAAAAAGGAAAAGTAGTCGCCAGATGTCAATTTTTTATACCAATGTAAAAAAAGTTAAAAAAAAGAAAGTAAAATACAGTAAAAAAAAAAAAGGAAAACAAAAGAAAATACAGTAAATAAATTAAAAATATTAAGTAGTCGACAGATGTCATTTCCTTTTACCAATGTAAAAAAGAACACAAAAGTAAAAGTAAAAAACAAATACAATAAATAATAAAAAAAAACATCAAAATAAATAAATAAAAAACAATTAATAAACATACACAATCTCCCTTTGCAGTACAGATCTGTACTGGCAATCCTGGTACAATAACTCTCATGCCAACATGTACGACATATCTCAATATGTCGTACATGTCGGTAGGAGACTTATTGTATCAGTAATGCCAGATTATGAGATTCTAGGCTATGGGAACTTTCCTGTTTATTGCCACTTAAAATTAGTAAGGCAAAGAATTGGTCATGACACCAATTGGGAGATGGACAGGAAGGCTGCAGGGGTGGAGGAGGCCTATTTTTGCACACTGACTTTTGAATCACTGTGCCCAAATGTGTAATCCAGTAAAGCTCTCATAGCCCTCTATCTCATTGTCCTTTCTATATTGTGCTAAGGGTCATTTGGTGTTGTGTAGTCATTGCTTTGGAGGGAAATTGCCAGGGTAGTAGGAAATTGGTTGTGCTTATGTTACCTGGCCACTGGTTACCTAGCTAAGGTAGCCGATCAGGCTCTGCCTGAGGCAGTATGATCTGCTATGAATGGCAGTGAAACACTGACAGCTGTCAGTTTTACACTGATAGGCATAATGCATTGCAGTGCAGATCTGTACTGCAATATATTATGATTGTCCAGTCCCCTAGTGGGACAGTAAAAAAACAAAAAAAATTAAAATAAACTAAACAACAAAACAAAAAATAAATAAAAACATATTAATAAGCATACACAATCTCCCTCTTCCTCCCCCCAGAAGTGTTGGTTTTTATAAAGTGTTGTACCCTTATAAGTTATTTAAACAAGGAATTGCAGTGGGATTTTAAATAAGGAACAGTAGTTGTCACATGTCAATTCCTAAGAGCAATGTAAAAAAAAGAAGTGAACAAAAGAAAGTAAGATGAAGTAAAAAAGAAAAACAACACAAAATACAGTAAAAATAAATAATAAATAAAAAAGATATTACCGGTAAGTAGTCGCCAGATGTCAATTTCTTATACCAATGTAAAAAAAGAAGAGATTTAAAAAAAAGTAAAGTAAAAAAAACACAGTACATAAATAATAAATAAATATTAAGTAGTCGACAGATGTAAATTCCTTATAACAATGTAAAAAAGAACACAAAAGTAAAAAAATAAAACATACAGTAAATAACTAATAAATAAATAAAAATATCAAAATAATTTTTTTTATAAACATACACAATCTCCATTTGCAGTACAGATCTGTACTGGCAATCCTGATACAATAAGTCTCATACCAACATGTACGACATATGTCAATATGTCATACATGTTGGTAGGAGACTTATTGTATCAGGATTGCCAGATTATGAGATTCTAGGATATGGGAACTTTCCTGTTTATTGCCACTTAAAATTAGTAAAGCAAAGAATTGGTCATGACACCAATTGGGAGATGGACAGGAAGGCTGCAGGGGATAAGGAGGCCTATATTTGCACACCGTGACTTTTGAATCACTGTGCCCAAATGTATTATCCAGTAAAGATCTCATAGACCTCTATCTCATTGTCCTTTCCATATTGTGCAAAGGGTCATTTGGTGTTGTGTAGTCATAGCTTTGGAGGGAAATTGCCAGGGTAGTAGGGTAGTAGGAAATTGCTTGTGCTTATGTTACCTGGCCACTGGTTACCTGGCTACGGAAGCCGATCAGTTATGCATGTCAGTGAAATATTGACAGCTGTCAGTTTTACACTGATAGGCATAATGCATTGCAGTACAGATCTGTACTGCAATGTATTATGAGTGTCAAGTCCCCTAGTGGGACAGTAAAAAAAAAAAATTACAGTAAATTAATAAATACGAAACTATAAAAAAAAAATATAAACATACACAATCAACATTTTCCTCCCCCCAAAAGTGTTGATTTTTATAAAGTGTTGAACCCTTTTAAGTTCTTGAAACAAGTAATTGCAGTGGGATTTTAAACAAGGAAAAGTAGTCACTAGATGTCAATTCTTGTACCAATGTAAAAAAGAAAAGTTAAAAAAGTAAAATAAAGTAGAAAAAAAAATACAGTAAATAAAAAAAAAAAATAGTCGCCATATGTCAATTCATTTTACCAGTGTATAAAAAAAACTAAAGTAAAAAAAAAAAAAAAGTAAAATAGAGTAAAAAATAACCCCCCCCCCCAACAAAATACAGTAAATATATAACAAATACAAAAATGTAAAAATAAAATAATATACATGTTACACAATCTCCCTTTGCAGTACAGATCTATACTGGCAATCCTGTTACAATAAGTCTCATACCAACATACCGACACATGTCGTACATGTTAGTATGAGATTTATTGTATTAGGATTGCCAGATTATGAGAATCAATATGTGTTATCCAGCAAAGCTCTCATAGCTCTCTATCTCATTGTCCTTTGCATATTGTGCCAAAGTCATTTGGTGTTGTGTTGTCATATCTTTGGAGAGAAATTGCCAGGGTAGTAGGAAATCGATTGTGCTTATGTAACCTGGCCACTGGTTACCTGGCTACGGAAGCTGATCAGGCTCTGCCCGAGCCAGAGTCTGATCTGCTATGCATGTCAGTTAAACACTGCTGCAGAGGAAGTTGTATAGTTCTCTTCTGTCTGACCACAGTGCTCTCTGCTGACACCTCTGTCCATGTCAGGAACTGTCCAGAGGAGGAACAAATCCCCATAGCAAACCTATCCTGCTCTGGACACTTCCTAACATGGACAAAGGTGTCAGCAGAGAGCACTGTGGTCAGACAGAAAATAACTATACAATTTCCTCTGCAGCATACAGCAGTTGATATGTACTGGAAGGATTGTGTTTTTTATATAGAAGTAATTTACAAATCCGTTTAACTTTCTGGCACCAGTTGATAAGAAAAAAATTGTTTTCCACTGGAATACCCCTTTAAAGAGTACCTCTCATGACGTTGTTAAATTTTATAATCCTTCCAGTTCCCCGCCCCATCACGATAAACCTCCCCTGCCTTTATTTTTTTATATTTTTTATTTTATTTTCTACTTTGATATTGCTCTGTATTTTCTGCTCAGTCTCAGTCAGATTCACAGACTGGGAAGGGGCGTTACCCAGCGGCGTGACATCATCTGAAGCCATACAGGGGAGAACTTCCTCTCTCACTCTGCTACACACAGCATAGAGCAGTTCAGTGTGTGAGATGAGTTATGCTTGGCTAAGGATGCACACACCCTCCTCAGCACTCCAGACTGCATTTCCTTATTTTGGGCTTGTTCACACAGGCAGATCCACAGCGTATTTTACGCAGCAGATCCACCAACAATGGCCTCCAGATGTTCCTGCTTGGATCGACAATCTGCCTCTACGAGCAGACACACTGCTGCGACATGCGAGTCACCATGTGCACGTGCTGTGTAGTCGCACACATCACGACACTCCCCCTGCTACCTGAGCTAGGCCGAAAGCAGCCACGATGTGTGCGAGTATACTGCACATGCGTGCGCTGACTCGCGTATTGCAGTGTGTCTGCTCGTATCGGCGGATTGTCGCTCCGAGCAGGCACATCTGAGGCACACTGTTGGGGTCCATCATCGGCAGATCCACAGCATAAAATACGCTGTGGATCCGCCCGTGTGAACAAGCCCTTTGGACTCCTGCCAGGTCAGCAGAAGTCCAAAGTCTGTGCAAGAGATAGGGGGAAATGTGCTCTGGACAAGTAGGGACAAAAATAAAACATAGAAAACTTTTTTTTTTAAACAAAGTACATTAGAAATATTTTTTATTTACCATAAGGAGTGAAACAGCAAAAATTTGTTTTAATGAGAGTGCCCATTTAAGCATTATTGTACTTATTAGCTGCAGTATGCTCCAGAGAAAGTTATGTAGTTCTTTCCAGTCTGACCACAGTCCTCTCTGTTGACAACTCAGTCCTTGTCATAAACTGTCCACAGCAGAAGCATAGCTTCTTGACACAGAAGAAGATGGCAGCAGAGAGTACTGTGGTCAGACTGAAAATAACTACAAAACTTTATCTGGAGCATACAGCAGATGATAAGTACTGGAAAGATTAAGATTTTTATATAGACATCATTTAAAATCTGTAGTTTTCTAGCAGCAGTGGATTTGTCCTCCAGAGTACCCCTTTAATGGTTAATTTAAAAACTAAAAAAGATGATTAATTATAACAAGTTACCATGTAATGTGGCTATAAGGAGAGAAGATAGCATACCAAAGGTTTGCATGAGTGGTAAGTACATGAATGTTTTTAAAGTCAAATAGTTGGCATTTCTATGTACATGAAAGAAATGATCATTTATTACACATGTAAGTCCTAGGCAAGTATACTTCTGCTCCCACAAAAATGGGAATTTTTCTCATGCTATGTCTATTTATTAAAGTGTTTAAAATGGTTAGATATGTGAATATGTAGAATTAGTTGATGAATTTTTGAAGCCAATTGATCATGTCTTTTCTTGCTTCTTCAATGTAAGGTTTATCTTCAGGATTAATATCTTTATTTTTTCTGTGTGCAAATCCATGGGTCTGCTTTGGAAACACCTTCACTTTGAACTCAACTTTTGCATATTCTTTGAGTTTATCCTCCAATGATGTTACCTGAAAATAAACAAAGCCAATATAAAGAAAATATATAGCTTTACATAAAAAAAAGCTGACTGTGAAACTGACATGTTTGCTTGATTCGTCAGGTAATTCTTCTACTAATACAATACCCAATTTATATAGTTAATGATTTACTATTTAGCAATTTTTTAACTGCTTAAAATTGTTCTGTTTGACCAGTATAACTTTTAAAATTTTTGCACCTATGAAGCGGTGATGGTGCTCTCCCACAAACACTAGAAGACACACCAATTAGGTTTTTAAATGCCATAAAATCAATTTTACTTCATATAGACAATAAATAGATACAAATAGATATAAAAAATGTAAAGACTTGCAAAAAAATATTAAACAATTAATTAATTAACAAGAAATTGGTACAGAACAGTGCCAAGATAGGACAAAGGGGGATGGGATAACAGGTGAATACCTACACTTGAGATCCCTACCTATCTAGGTGGGGAACTCCTATCACTATGTGTGGATGGAGGTAGTGAAAGACAAAAGCAAGATGAATAGTAGATCAAAAGACCTCTCTTACCAACACGTTTCACCCATTAGATATCTGGGGCTCATCAGGGATGAGAGGAAACCAAGATCATAGAAAACAAAGTGATATGAGCAATAAAGATACTACAATTGCAGATACATAAAGGCACTTTGGTACACTAAGTAAATGATATTGTAAAGATAAATTGTTAATTTGAAGTGTCAAGGGAGTCATAAGTCAAAAGTAAGAGATATAGGATAGTTCAGACAAGATAGTACATTAGTGTCATGGTCAGTCGAAGGTCTAAAGTTATAAGTCACCAATATAAGAAATACAAAATGACCCACTGGGCATAGACATTAATAATAGTAATATACACAATACAATAGTGGTGAGTATACACAGGACCAATAAATTCAAAATTATAGCAACAAAGATGAAGGTTCTGGTCGTCAATTCAACCAACAGTGGCTTGTCAGATGTAACCAAGCCCGCCAGGATAAACAGTTCACAATAGATTAGATGAACAGAACCCCTCCAAGAGGTGGTAAGTAGCCCTAATCTGACTGGGCTCCAAAGTAATGTCCAAATGGGTCATGAGATGATGAAAACTAATCAAAGACTGCTCAGAAGCCACACGCTAAGATAAAGAGTTTCAGTGGTGGTTAAAAAAGCAATAGCACCAGACTAAGATGTAAAGACAATGGGGTTGGTATGATAAGGCCTAAGGTCAGGATATAAGATGATCCGTCTGGGTCAGAGATAATAGATCGTATAGAGCCACTAAAAATATTGGCTATTGTGGTCACCCAGAGGTGTTGATGATATAGATGAACAGGTAGGTATAAGATGACCGAGGCCCAGATACAGTATAGACTTCTGGTGACCGATCTACCACGCAACTCCCATGGTGCTGTTTGTGTCGTGATCTGTAGTTTTTATTGGTTCCAATTTGGCGTGAGTCATACTTTTCGAACACTATTTATTCCATTTGATGGCCATTCAGTTATGCCATTTACTGTGCAGGACCAATAATGTTCTATTTAAACAGTTTGACAATTCAGCGGGTGGCATTTTTTTATTTATTTATTTATTATTTTTACACTTTTTAGTCTTTCTAGGAGACTTGTATAAGGCTAAGTTTCCACTTTTTTTTTTTTGTGAAAAAAAAAAAAATATGCCAGTGCTATTTCCTGAATCTGATGTTTTTTTCTGGCGTTTTTGCATTTGAGTGGAAACTGCATTTTTGGCCCCTTTGGCATTTAAAAAAAAAATTGTTGGGTACAAAAAAAAAAAAAAAAGGATGCGGTATGTGAAAAAATGTATTTAACAACATTTTTTTTCAATTCCACTAGGCAGAGCCATTTTGTTGGTGATTGGAGAATGGTAAATTACTGACTACCAGAAGTTTCTCACACACTTTTCGCCTCTAACGTCGCACCTGTGTTAAAAATTTGAGATATATTTTACATACGCACATATACATATAAAGAGGTACTCCTGCTGGAAAACATTTTTTTTTTTTATCAACTGGTGCCAGGAAGTTAAACAGATTTGTAAATTACTTGTCAGATGCTGTATACTACAGAGAATTTATTTTCCTTCTGACCACAGTGCTCTCTGCTGACACCTCTCTCCATGTCAGGAACTGTCCATAGTAGAAGCAAATCCCCATAGCAAACCTCTCCTGCTCTGGACAGTTCCTGACATGGACAGAGGTGTCAGCAGAGAGCACTGTGGTCAGACAGAAAAGAACTTCACAACTTCCTCTATAGTATACAGCATCTGATAAGTACTAGAAGGTTTAAGATATTTAACTAGAAGTAATTTAAAAATCTGAGCAACTGATTAGAAAAATTCACTAGCGCTGAATGGATTTGGATGTGATCAGTGGCTGGACTGCTGCTTGGCCAATAGATGTGCTCTCCTGATAATGCACACCGATATATAATGGATATAACAAAACGTATTATTGAATTGGCAAGCGCTGTCTCAGACATGTATCTATTAAAGCTAAGTGGTGGGGACTAACCTGATGCTGCTGTAGGAGGAGGGAAAGATCCTGATGATATGGATGAAACTGTAGGTGGTGTGGGGAAGTGCTCACCTTTAAATGATCGGTCGCGCTGGTGCGAGCGATGATGGTTTGAATGGCTGATGTGGTAAGCTGAAGGGGTGATTTTCCTGTTCAAGAGCTGTATTACAGATTCTGTATGGGTATTGTAGAGGAAAATGCTTGATGCTGTGGGCTCTCCCTGAGGGTACTCCAGAGGTTGAAAAAAATGCGAATGAAGCCCCTTATACCGTTCAACTCTGGTAAAGCTCCAGCAGGTACCTGTTGCGCGGTCAGCACTGTTGCGGGCCCTCAATGCAGGTATTCCTGGATTAATAAACAGGTGTAGAGTTGGAGTTCAGTCCGGGAAATCGTTGGTTGTAATCCGGTTAGTTAAAGGGAGCGTTTGGCGGCAGTGGGAGTGCGCCCCGGCCGGTGGCGTCTCGACCTACCTGCCCGCTCGCTGTTAGGTGAATCAGGTGGAGGTGATTTGGATCTAAGTGACGTCACTACGGTATCCTCTATGGTCCACAAACCTATCGACGCGTTTCGGAAGGCTGTCGGCTTCCTTCGTCTGGATAGAGCTAGTGGCTTGATGGTCCAGTTCTTATAGCGGCGTGTCTCCAATGTTAACCCCCTACTGACCGGATTAGCAATGTGTTGTTGCTCGTGGTTACAGATATGCAAACAGTTCCAATTCAGCATTTAAACCGTGAGGTACTAAAGAATTGAGGTTAAATATCCATTTGGTTTCACTTCTGGATAGTTGTGCAATAAAATTACCTCCCCTCCAGTGGGGGGTGATTTTTTCTAATCCAAAAAATTGGGACATTTTAACTGATTGTTTGTGCATAGTTTTATAGTGTGCAGATAACGGGTGACCCTCAAAGCCTCGTTGTATGTTATATATAGGTTCTTTAATACGCACACCTAATTGCCTCTTGGTTCTACCCACATATATTTTATCACAGGGACATCTAATGGCATATATGACTCCCTGTGTCTTGCAATGTATGTGACTTCTGATTTTATATTCTGTTTGTTCTTTGCTGTTTTTCACACTTGTTGTAGGATATTTATTCTCCATAGCTTTACACGCATTACACATTTTGCAAGGATAGAAACCATTTTTTAGGGGCAAGAAATTACAACTGGTGTTTTCTATATCCCTCTTTTTTGTTGTTTTATTCTGTATTGAGGGTGCTATGAAGGTTCCGATGTTTTGGGCCTTCTTATAGACAAAAGTCGGTACCTTTGGTATAATGCCCCCCAAGATTTTGTCTTCCAGTAGAATGTCCCAATGTTTCTTGATTATTTTTTGAAATTGCAGACTATGTTTATTGTATTGAATTATTATTGGGATTTTTGTATTGCAATTTGTGCCTTCTTTCTTTCCAGTTGTTTTATCTTTTGGTATTAGTAATTTTTCTCTGTCTTCTTCAAATACTTGTTGTTGGATTAGATTTAAATTTTCCTCTTTATATCCCTTACTGATGAATTTCTTCTTTAGGTCCTCGGATTCCTGACTATATTGTGTTGCCTCTGTGCAATTTCTTCTTAGCCTAAGGAATTGACTTCTGGGGATGTTTTTCAGCCAAATTGGTAAGTGGCAACTGTCTCTCTGAATAAACAAATTGCTATCTGTTGGTTTGGAATATGCATGCGTAGTTATCTGATTGTTAAAAATATTGATAGTAAGATCTAAAAAATGAACAGAAGTCTGGCTGAAGGATGCGGTGAATTTTAAAAAGTACGAATTTTTATTGATATCTATTAAAAACGAAGCCAGACTGTCAGGCCCCCCTTTCCAAATAAATAAAATATCATCAATAAATCTACGCCAGAGGACGAGGTTTGCGCACAAGACTCCTCCTGGGTGGATGGCTTCTTCCTCCCAGAGTCCGACATATAGATTTGAGTAACTGGGCGCAAACCTCGTCCCCATAGCGGTTCCCCACTCCTGATTAAAAAACATGTTTTCATATTTAAAATAGTTGTGGGTGAGTATAAAATTAATACATTCACCGATAAAATTAGTTTGGGTCGGTGGCATATTTTGTTGTTTATTTAAAAAATATTCCGCTGCATGCTGGCCTTGTTTGTTTTCTATCACCGTATACAGGGATGTAATATCCAGAGTTCCTATAATGTACTCCTCTTTCCATGTGACTTCTTTGAGTAGTTGCAAAATATGCGCCGTATCTTTCAGATAGGCTGGGAGTTGTATGATACATGGTTGGAGGTGGGTATCTATATATCTTGATAGGTTAGACGTAAGGCAACCTATACCTGAAATAATAGGTCTCCCTGGTGGGTTGTCTAGATTTTTGTGGACCTTCGGAATTTGATAAAATAGGGGGATCCTGGGGTCTTTAGTATTTATAAAATCCCTTTCTTCTTTAGTGATAATGCCCATTTGTGTTCCCCTATCTAATAAAGATATGAGTTCTTTCTGGTATTTACTAGTTGGGTCACTTTTTAGTTCTTGATATGTCTGTGTATCGCCCAGAAGGCGCATACATTCCTGGTGATACATATCATAATTTAATATCACTACACTTCCACCTTTATCCGCTGGACGGATTACTATATTATTATTGGTTTGAAGTGTTTTTATTGCTTGTTGCTCTTGATGTGTTAAATTATTTTTCTGGTACTTGTGGTTAGTTTTAATTTTTCTAAGATCCCTGGTCACCAAACTTTCAAAGGCTTGCATAGCCTCAGAATATTCATACTGTGGAAAGAACGTTGATTTCTTTCGTAAATTAGTATGAATATAGGGTGTAGTAATTGCATTACCCGATGCTGTTTCTGAAATTATGGGATTTTTGATAAAATATTTCTTGAGAGTGAGTTTCCTCATGAATTTTTTGACCCCTATATAAGCGTCTAATTTGTTGATAGGTGCAGTAGGCGCAAATTTTAGGCCTTTTTGGATCAACGCTTGTTCCCCTATAGTGAGAGTATGGTGGCTCAGGTTAAATATTTTCTGTTGTTGTTGTTGATGTTGTTCTTGCTGACGTTCTGAAGTTTTAGTTAATACTGTCTTTTTTTGGGAGTGTTTCCCGCCCCTTTTACCTCTTTTTTTGATGTGTTTGGTCCTCGTTTTTGAAAAAAATCCTGTTTAATATTTCTCTGTTTGGGTAGCATGTTGGTTTTTTGTTTTGGTCTCGTGTCTCCTGTTGGGTCCCTATATTCTGGCGTGATGCCGTTAGGGTTTAATTCATCCTGATGTAGTGGTGTATATCTGTTTACAGTCTGTACGTTATATTGACTCACAGTAGGGATGATGTCCCTATTGTTATTTATAGGGTCTATTATACTGTTTTGTACCTCCATTACGACTGGGTTTTGAGTACTAGAATCCTGGCTTAGACTGGGCTCATGAATAGTGAGGATGGATAGATCTAAATCGTTAGGGGGTTCAAGTTCTTCCCCTATTTGGTCTACTGTTTCTAGTTCTTCAAAGTTATAAGACTTTTCCCTATTTGGATCTATATTTATGTTGGTCACGTCTCTACTTAATTTACGTTGTTTCTTTTTGATGATATCGTTTTCCTTTTGTCTGATTCTGCCTTTTATGCTACTTGATAATTTTACAATATCTTCATGATCCGTATATGGTCTAATGTTGTCAAACAGTTGTGCTATTATTTGTTTATTTCTTAATTGTAAAATTATCAAGTAGCATAAAAGGCAGAATCAGACAAAAGGAAAACGATATCATCAAAAAGAAACAACGTAAATTAAGTAGAGACGTGACCAACATAAATATAGATCCAAATAGGGAAAAGTCTTATAACTTTGAAGAACTAGAAACAGTAGACCAAATAGGGGAAGAACTTGAACCCCCTAACGATTTAGATCTATCCATCCTCACTATTCATGAGCCCAGTCTAAGCCAGGATTCTAGAACTCAAAACCCAGTCGTAATGGAGGTACAAAACAGTATAATAGACCCTATAAATAACAATAGGGACATCATCCCTACTGTGAGTCAATATAACGTACAGACTGTAAACAGATATACACCACTACATCAGGATGAATTAAACCCTAACGGCATCACGCCAGAATATAGGGACCCAACAGGAGACACGAGACCAAAACAAAAAACCAACATGCTACCCAAACAGAGAAATATTAAACAGGATTTTTTTCAAAAACGAGGACCAAACACATCAAAAAAAGAGGTAAAAGGGGCGGGAAACACTCCCAAAAAAAGACACTATTAACTAAAACTTCAGAACGTCAGCAAGAACAACATCAACAACAACAACAGAAAATATTTAACCTGAGCCACCATACTCTCACTATAGGGGAACAAGCGTTGATCCAAAAAGGCCTAAAATTTGCGCCTACTGCACCTATCAACAAATTAGACGCTTATATAGGGGTCAAAAAATTCATGAGGAAACTCACTCTCAAGAAATATTTTATCAAAAATCCCATAATTTCAGAAACAGCATTGGGTAATGCAATTACTACACCCTATATTCATACTAATTTACGAAAGAAATCAATGTTCTTTCCACAGTATGAATATTCTGAGGCTATGCAAGCCTTTGAAAGTTTGGTGACCAGGGATCTTAGAAAAATTAAAACTAACCACAAGTACCAGAAAAATAATTTAACACATCAAGAGCAACAAGCAATAAAAACACTTCAAACCAATAATAATATAGTAATCCGTCCAGCGGATAAAGGTGGAAGTGTAGTGATATTAAATTATGATATGTATCACCAGGAATGTATGCGCCTTCTGGGCGATACACAGACATATCAAGAACTAAAAAGTGACCCAACTAGTAAATACCAGAAAGAACTCATATCTTTATTAGATAGGGGAACACAAATGGGCATTATCACTAAAGAAGAAAGGGATTTTATAAATACTAAAGACCCCAGGATCCCCCTATTTTATCAAATTCCGAAGGTCCACAAAAATCTAGACAACCCACCAGGGAGACCTATTATTTCAGGTATAGGTTGCCTTACGTCTAACCTATCAAGATATATAGATACCCACCTCCAACCATGTGTCATACAACTCCCAGCCTATCTGAAAGATACGGCGCATATTTTGCAACTACTCAAAGAAGTCACATGGAAAGAGGAGTACATTATAGGAACTCTGGATATTACATCCCTGTATACGGTGATAGAAAACAAACAAGGCCAGCATGCAGCGGAATATTTTTTAAATAATCAACAAAATATGCCACCGACCCAAACTAATTTTATCGGTGAATGTATTAATTTTATACTCACCCACAACTATTTTAAATATGAAAACATGTTTTTTAATCAGGAGTGGGGAACCGCTATGGGGACGAGGTTTGCGCCCAGTTACTCAAATCTATATGTCGGACTCTGGGAGGAAGAAGCCATCCACCCAGGAGGAGTCTTGTGCGCAAACCTCGTCCTCTGGCGTAGATTTATTGATGATATTTTATTTATTTGGAAAGGGGGGCCTGACAGTCTGGCTTCGTTTTTAATAGATATCAATAAAAATTCGTACTTTTTAAAATTCACCGCATCCTTCAGCCAGACTTCTGTTCATTTTTTAGATCTTACTATCAATATTTTTAACAATCAGATAACTACGCATACATATTCCAAACCAACAGATAGCAATTCGTTTATTCAGAGAGACAGTTGCCACTTACCAATTTGGCTGAAAAACATCCCCAGAAGTCAATTCCTTAGGCTAAGAAGAAATTGCACAGAGGCAACACAATATAGTCAGGAATCCGAGGACCTAAAGAAGAAATTCATCAGTAAGGGATATAAAGAGGAAAATTTAAATCTAATCCAACAACAAGTATTTGAAGAAGACAGAGAAAAATTACTAATACCAAAAGATAAAACAACTGGAAAGAAAGAAGGCACAAATTGCAATACAAAAATCCCAATAATAATTCAATACAATAAACAGTCTGCAATTTCAAAAAATAATCAAGAAACATTGGGACATTCTACTGGAAGACAAAATCTTGGGGGGCATTATACCAAAGGTACTGACTTTTGTCTATAAGAAGGCCCAAAACATCGGAACCTTCATAGCACCCTCAATACAGAATAAAACAACAAAAAAGAGGGATATAGAAAACACCAGTTGTAATTTCTTGCCCCTAAAAAATGGTTTCTATCCTTGCAAAATGTGTAATGCGTGTAAAGCTATGGAGAATAAATATCCTACAACAAGTGTGAAAAACAGCAAAGAACAAACAGAATATAAAATCAGAAGTCACATACATTGCAAGACACAGGGAGTCATATATGCCATTAGATGTCCCTGTGATAAAATATATGTGGGTAGAACCAAGAGGCAATTAGGTGTGCGTATTAAAGAACATATATATAACATACAACGAGGCTTTGAGGGTCACCCGTTATCTGCACACTATAAAACTATGCACAAACAATCAGTTAAAATGTCCCAATTTTTTGGATTAGAAAAAATCACCCCCCACTGGAGGGGAGGTAATTTTATTGCACAACTATCCAGAAGTGAAACCAAATGGATATTTAACCTCAATTCTTTAGTACCTCACGGTTTAAATGCTGAATTGGAACTGTTTGCATATCTGTAACCACGAGCAACAACACATTGCTAATCCGGTCAGTAGGGGGTTAACATTGGAGACACGCCGCTATAAGAACTGGACCATGAAGCCACTAGCTTTATCCAGACGAAGGAAGCCGACAGCCTTCCGAAACGCGTCGATAGGTTTGTGGACCATAGAGGATACCGTAGTGACGTCACTTAGATCCAAATCACCTCCACCTGATTCACCTAACAGCGAGCGGGCAGGTAGGTCGAGACGCCACCGGCCGGGGCGCACTCCCACTGCCGCCAAACGCTCCCTTTAACTAACCGGATTACAACCAACGATTTCCCGGACTGAACACCAACTCTACACCTGTTTATTAATCCAGGAATACCTGCATTGAGGGCCCGCAACAGTGCTGACCGCGCAACAGGTACCTGCTGGAGCTTTACCAGAGTTGAACGGTATAAGGGGCTTCATTCGCATTTTTTTCAACCTCTGGAGTACCCTCAGGGAGAGCCCACAGCATCAAGCATTTTCCTCTACAATACCCATACAGAATCTGTAATACAGCTCTTGAACAGGAAAATCACCCCTTCAGCTTACCACATCAGCCATTCAAACCATCATCGCTCGCACCAGCGCGACCGATCATTTAAAGGTGAGCACTTCCCCACACCACCTACAGTTTCATCCATATCATCAGGATCTTTCCCTCCTCCTACAGCAGCATCAGGTTAGTCCCCACCACTTAGCTTTAATAGATATGTGTCTGAGACAGCGCTTGCCAATTCAATAATACGTTTTGTTATATAATTTAAAAATCTGTTTAACTTTCTGGCACCAGTTGATTTAAAAAAAATAGTTTTTTAGTGGAGTACCCCTTTAATAACATATATTAAAACTCAGACTGTTGCAAAACTACAACTCCCAGCATGCCTCACTCTCAGGGCATGCTGGGAGTTGCAATTGTGTACCAAATAGAGCCACACATGTTAGGGCAGCAAGCCCCAACCTATGACTTGCCAGCTGTTGCAAAATTACAGCTCCCAGCATGTCCTCGCTGTCAATTTATACTTAAGTACATCCCTTTGTAAGCTTTCTATTCTGGCTTTTTGTGCGACTTTTTAACCCGTTGCACCAAAATGTGCGATTTTTTAAACATACTGTTCAACTGCAGTTTTGTAAGCCAGGTCTAAGATGGCGTGGATTTGCTGTGTTTTAGAGGGGTTTGCAACTTTTTTGTGTGACTTTAAAAAAAAGTTGAAATTATAAATTCCTGACAACTGCATCTGTAAAGACAGATTTGACTATCCACAGTGTTTTCTTTCAAAGCTGCTGTGGGCAAAAAGTCGCAAAAAAGTTGCATATGTGTCCAAACACATAGCAATTGGGGATTGCTATGTTTCCCTAAGGTACCAGTAATATGTAGGCACAAGGTTTCAGGAAGAGCATTTCGCATCCAGGCAAAGTTGGATAAGACATGGGGAATCCAGTAAAGAGATTAAAGGGGTACTCCGCCCATAGACATCTTATCCCCGCGATCTGGGCTGTGGCACCCCCTGTGAGGTCACGATGCTCCGGCCCCTGTATTGCCCGTCATTACGCACAGAGTGGCAGCACTGCGGGCGATCCGATCATCCATTTAAAGTACCGCACATGTCGTGATCTGTATCGGCATCTGAAGGGTTAATGGTGGACATTCGAGCGATCGCGGATGCCTGCCATTAGGGGCGGGTCCCTGGCAGCCGGGACCTGCCGCGCATGACGCGAGCACCGGTCCAGTGCTCACGGTCATGGCGGAATGTAAATGTACGTCATAGTGTGTTAAGTACCACCACACCATGACGTCCATTTACGTCCATTGTCGTTAAGGGGTTAAAGGCAAAACTAAGCTTGCTAGGGACTTTCTAACAACTGGATTTTATGGAATAAAAGGCAGGTTTAGCAGTGGGGCCTTTTACTTTCTTGGCCACTCCATGTTCTAGAATAGCCCACAGCAGCAAAGGGTTTGATACTAGCTGAAAGTTGAGAAACCTGACCCTCTGATGGTAGCTGTACTCCAAAAGGCTGCAACTTTAAAAAAATCGACTTTGTGACAATTGCCAGTGTAAGATAACAAATTTGAGGTTTGTTTTGTCAAGCAGCCACTAGTAAGCTGCCTGTATAGTGAGGGCAAGTTAAAGTGTTTTGTTAGTTCTGGACAAGTAGACTTTGTTTTGTGTCAATGTGAATCTGGTTGTAGTATGTGTAAAAAAAAAAAATATATCAAAACCTGTGCAGAGGCAAAGTTGACCAGTTGCCCATAGCAACCAATCAGATAACTTCTTTCATTTCTCAGCAAGCTGATTGGTTGCTATGAGCAACTTGGCAACTTTGCCTCTGCACAGGTTTTGACATTGACATGCTCTGTTTACAGCCAGTTAAAGACAGAAAAATGGCAAATTTTAAAAAATGCTGATAAATTGCCATTTTTATCTTTTTTCATTAAAATCATGAAAATTTACTGTAAGGCAAAGTTTACAGTGTGTAAAGTTTGCAGACATATTTTATTTAATGCATGCATTTTTCATCCATGGTTGGCAAACAAATGATCACAAAAAATGCAGCCTTTTTTTGCTGATTATGGACAAAAATGCAACCGTAAAAAAAATACGGCAGATGTGTGTGAACTTAGTGTAAGGGTATGTTCATACATACCATATATACTGTGGATTACATGCTTGCAGATTTTCTACTGTTAATAAAAAAAATAGAAAATCTGCATATATATAGTACGCATAAACATACCTTAAAGGGGTACTCCGGCCCTAGACATCTTATCACCTATCCAAAGGATAGGGGATAAGATGTCTGATTGCAGGGGTCCCACCGCTGGGAACTCCCCATGGTCTCCTGCAGGCCACCCTGACGTTCAGAACAAAAAGTTCAGAATGCCCGGTGGCATGCAGAAGTTCGGGGGGGGGGGGGGGGGGGGGTTCCCAGTGGCAGGACCACCGCCATCAGACATCTTATCTTCTATCCTTCGGATAGAGGGATACAATTTCTAGGGGCGGAATACACTTTTAAAAGTATCCAGACTCTATTCATCTTGAATTTATAGATTGAATGGCTAAATAAAGTAACTCTTCTCACATTTTTGAAACATACATTTTCAGCTATATACTTATTACATCATTCCTATTTATTGTACAGAACTATAGAATTCTCTTTGACTTAAGTATAAAAAATGTTTTTTTGCTCTCCTCTTGGATGTGTTTTGAATTACCTGTTCAAGTGGAATAATGGGGTCATTTTCTGCAAAAATAAACAGTGTTGGATGTAACAAATTATACCGGTCTTCTGCTTCACGAATTATTCCTGTGTATAAAGCATACATAAACCAATATTATTTCTATATGAACATATACATAGTTTATTTATATTTACATTTTTAACCACAGGTAGTAGAACTTGTGCAGTTTTTTTTGCTTTTTTTAATTACATATGGGCAGGGCAAAAAACAAAACAAAAAAAAAACACTTGTACTCATACCTCAGCTTTGTGCAATTGCTCTAATTTTTCCTGTCAGAAGTGCTGCAATGGTGTGCGTGTACATTGAGCAGCCTCACTAACCTCAGCACTCAGTAAGTGACTGCTGAGGCTGGAAACTAGCTGCAGAGTCACATGTTCAGTGCCATTGCAGCATTTCTTACTAGGAAAAAACTGTGCTGTGGCACTAAGTTGAGTGGTGAGTACAATTTTTTTTTAAATTTTGCACCCCACCCTGTAGCAGGGGTGGGAAAAGGGAGTACATGTTTTTTCTGTATTTTGCATGCTACTCCGTGTCTGTTTTTAACAAGTTATTACATAGTTTTGCAAACATGAGTACAACATTTCAACATATGTAACTTTGCAATATCGTTTATTAGGAGATAGCAACATATTCAACACTTTGGGTATGTTCCCATGCAGAATATTTTGCAGAAACATTCTGCCGCAGTAGAGCCCCATTGAGACATCTGCTGCAGAAATACTGATTCCGTTGTCCGCAAAAACATTAAACCTGTTTTTGCAGATTCTGCTCGGACATGCATTTCTGTCTATGGCACATTACCAAGTGGTCCTAGCGCTGGCATGTTCTGCCGATGCTCTGTTTGAGGAATGTCAATGATATTCCACAGAACTTAGCCATTCCGTAGGTTCTCTTTTTCATATCTGCAAGCTGCCTTTGAATGTTCAGAAATTTCCTGCAAAAGCTTCATCTGCAGTAATACAAATGGAAGGGTTGCAGCTGCAGGTTCCTACTCTGTTTTTTTCAGGCAAATTATGTGAATTTGGAGTAAAAGTGGGCAGCTATCTGAGTGCCTAAAGTGCTTTACATAGCATTAGGAAAAGTGTAAGCAGCAAGAACTGTTTAAAATACACATATTAGACACAAAAGGAGATTTTTGTCTACTTACCGTAAAATCTCTTTCTCGTAGGATCCATTGGGGGACACAGACCATGGGTGTATGCTGCTGTCTCTAGGAGGTGTGAAATTATGGTAATAAAAAAAGTCGGCTCCTCCCAGCAGGATATACCCACCTTCAGGCCCTGAGCTAATCAGTTTAAGTTCCAGAGCAATAGGAGGAGACCAACAGGTCAAAGAAAAACCCAAAACTGTCCAAGAACCAGAAGAAAAGAACATAACTGAACACACCCTCGGACAGAGAACCAAAGGAAACCCCAAAAAGGGCGGGAGCTGTGTCCCCCAATGGATCCTCCGAGAAAGAGATTTTACGGTAAGTAGACAAAAATCTCCTTTTCTCTATCGGCTCCATTTGGGGACACAGACCGTGGGACGTACCAAAGCCATCCCTTGGGTGGGCAGATAAGCAGTCAGGCAGACGGCCGATCCACTGCCGCCTGTAACACTTTACGACCCAGACTAGCATCAGCCGATGCGAAGGTATGAACTAGGTAGAACCTCGAGAAAGTGTGCAAAGACGACCAGGTAGCCGCCTTGCAAATCTGCGAGGCCGAGGCTCTATTCTGGAGAGCCCAGGATGCCCCAACAGAACGGGTAGAATGAGCCACAACCCTGAAAGGAGAAATCTTCCCCTTACAGCGATAGGCTTCCGAAATGGCAGACCGAATCCACCGAGAAATGGTGGCCTTGGAAGCAGGTTGTCCCTTGCAACGACCTTCCGTAAGGACGAAAAAGGAATCACACTGACAAAACGAAGAAGTGATGGAGAGATAAGACCGAACAGCCCGAAGTACATCCAGCTTGTGTAGTAAGCGCTCCTTAGGATGAGAAGGAGCAGGACAATAAGACGGGAGAACAATGTCCTCATTGAGATGTAAGGCCGATACCACCTTAGGCAAAAAGGAAGGATCTGTCCGGAAAACAACCTTGTCCTGATAGATCACCAGAAATGGAGAACGGCAGGAGAGAGCTGCCAATTCAGACACCCTCCTGATGGAATCCTTGAAGGCAGCGGCATCTGCCAGTGGCAGTGTAGTCGCCTGGAGATTGGTGGATCAACTGAGGGAGGGGAAACCACCTTAGTAACAAAGTCCTTGTCAAATGGATAATGTTCTTGAATCGTCTTGATTCCTGGGAACCTCTTGTCTAGATGTTTCCATGCAGATTCCAGAATGTCGTCAAAGTCAGCGTGAGAGCTGAACCTTTGAGATGCTGGCTTAGCACGATGAAAGGATACTCCTGGAGTGACATCGGAAGATCCTGGGTCCTCTAAGTGAAAGATATCTCTTATGGCTGTCACCAATGAGTTTACCGTTTCAACAGAATCCGAGCGGT
The DNA here is from genome assembly GCF_029499605.1 of Hyla sarda. NCBI lineage: Eukaryota > Metazoa > Chordata > Amphibia > Anura > Hylidae > Hyla > Hyla sarda. Next base: position 169,770,961 of record NC_079193.1, read on the forward strand.
CTTCTGAGTCAGATGCCAGCTCGGAAGCCTCGTCCACCAGTTCACCAGGAGAATGTGAACGAGTAGAGGCAGTCCTGGAGGGGGGGGTGACCATGACCGGGTACGCGGCTCTGTGGTGGCAGAGCGGCGACTCTGAGAACGTCCTCTGGAGGATTGACGTTTGTGCCCAGATGACAGGGGGGGGGGGGCGGACCCACGAGGGGAACGCCCACGTCTATCTGAAGACCCAATGGAAGAGTCAGACGAGGCATCCCTAGTACACTTGTGAGAGCGTGAAGTATGTGGAGACAAGGAGCGGGGCCTTTCAGAGGCCCTGCGCAAGGAAGACCCCTTCAAGGCGGACACCACTTCCTGGGAGGCCTCAGCCACCGAACGGGAGACTTGGGTCAAGTCAGCCATATACTGGGTCAGGGAAGAAACCCAGGCTGGTGGAGCGGCTGAATCCACCGGAACCGAAAGGGCATCAGGGGGTACCAGGGGGTCTTGGGGAGCAGTGGAGCAGGCAGGGCAAGTGGGCTCAGTAGAGCCAGGCATCTTGGTATTACAGTGCCTACAGACAAAATAAGTTCTGTTTAGAGGGAGGAACAGCTCTGGGTACGGACATAATGAGAAAAGAGACAGGAACTTTCTCACCCTAGTCTGTGTCCCCTGGCAGCTGCAGTGAGGAGAACTCGGCTCCGTGCAGCTAGAGTGTAAGAAGCAGGCCAGCCAATAGGGAGAGAGGGGCGTGCCTGAAGCAGAGGCACTAACTAATTGGCCCCTTCTAACTGAAAATCGCGCCCACGGCGCTGATTGGAGGCTACTTCATGCCTCTGAAGAGCTCCGACAGCCCTGTGGGCGGAGCTATAGACTGGCCAAGAAGAAGCTGTAATGGCGCCCGCTCCTTGTCCCGAGCGCACATGTCAGCCGCATATGCGCTTGGGGAAATAGAGCGGGCGGCTTTTGCGCTGGCAGAGACTGCCGGAGAAAGTGAAAGTAAGCCGGCGCTGAGAGCGCCGGGCCCGTACCAGCGCCGCGGCTGTCAGCCGCATATAAGGCGCTGCGGACATAGCTACACACACAGCGAAGTGCCCATGCAAAAACATAGATTAGATGCCCCCTAAAATGCCACTGCTCCCCAGAATAAAAGTCCAGCCCCTGTATAAGCCAGCCCCATAACCTGAAAGGTGGGCCAAAAACAGGGGGTCTCTAGAGGTCGCAAGTCCGTACCTAAGGAGAAAAAGGGGGGAAAGTACTTACCTCAGTCAGAAGAACTTACCTAATGGAGTCTTCAGTGAAGTCTTCAGTCAGCTTTAGATACCTGCATCACACCTGGCTGCTATGCGCGAGCGAGGCGAGCAGGGAAATAGGGGGACCCGGACCCATGAGGTACCAACCCAGGCACTGACCGTTGGCGAGGGGGGGGGGGGTGAACAGCGCATATACGCAATGTCTGTGCCCCCTTACTCGCAATGGGGAAACAGGGAACCGGAGTCCCCACCTGAAAACAGGAAAGAAAAAGGAATAAAAACTAACACGTCCCTATACTGGGGAAACAAAAAATCAGAAGACCTGGTCTGGAGAATTCCAGACCATGTCCACCTTCTTCAGACACTAAGCTTAAACTGATTAGCTCAGGGCCTGAAGGTGGGTATATCCTGCTGGGAGGAGCCGACTTTTTTTTATTACCATAGTGTCACACCTCCTAGAGACAGCAGCATACACCCACGGTCTGTGTACCCCAATGGAGCCGATAGAGAAAGATAGATTTCCCATTGGTAGCACACGAGTAGTTCACAGAAAGAGGAAACAAGTATAGCTTATGGGAAGTTGTGACCAAATAAGTGATTCTGTTTTCTTGTCTAACAAACCTTAAATTAGATAGAACTGAATCCTGTGAACACAAATTGAATCCTAGTCAAGCAACAGGAGCACATCTGTAATACACGGTCAGGACCCTACTGCAACTGGAATGGTGATGGCAGTTCAACCCCTTAAAGCGCAACTGTCATGGAAATGATACCCCCGGACTAATAACATGATAGTATAGATGATGATACGTGTAATGCAGCTGTACTTTTGGCTGCTGTTTATCATTCTTTATCAGCAGGAAAATAGTTTTATCGTGCAGTCAGCAACAGACGGATAGGCGTGGCCGGGGATTGTAATGCCCCACCTCCGCCATGCCTATCCCCTGTAAGTGAGCGCTGGACCACTGTGTGATTGACACACAGGTCCCCACCCCCCGATGTCCATGATGTGTGGGCCTCCACTGAGCCTATACATATAATGTGCACCTTTATGTTATATGAAATACAGTGCCCGTACTCCTTTTCTTTCTTCTCATGGTGCCGGAGACGCGATGCTTCTGCTTTCACTATGGGCAGTGAGCTCGCTCCCTGCCTCTAGCACTGCACAAGCGCATTGAACTGGCGGCAGACAACGGGAGCGAGCTCACTGCCTATAGTGAAAGCAGAAGCAGCGCGTCTCCGGCACCATGAGAAGAAAGAAGAGGAGTACGGGCACTGTATTTCATATAACATAAAGGTGTACATTATATGTATAGGCTCAGTGGAGTCACGCCGGCCGGCACATAATGGACATCGGGGGGGGGGGGGACACCTATGTGTCAATCACACAGTGGTCCAGCGCTCACTTACAGGGGATAGGCGTGGCGGAGGTGGGGCATTACAATCCCCGACCACGCCTATCCGACTGTTGCTGACCGCACGATAAAACTATTTTCTGGCTGATAAAGAGAGTGATAAACAGCAGCCAAAAGTACAGCTGCATTACACATATCATCACCTATACTATCAAGGTATTAGTCTGGGGGGTATCATTTCCATGACAGTTGCGCTTTAAATGCCGCTGTCAAAAGACACTGTACCAAAGGATATGACAGAGGGAGTGGGCTCCCTCTGTTTCTGTATACACTGCTCTGATGGAGCAGCAGGATTCAAGACTGTAATACACAATAGCAGCAGGGTCCCGGCTGTCAGGAATGTAGACGTCTGTTGTCAGCGGTTCAAAGGAAAACTGTCAGTAAACTCCCCCCCGCACTAACTTCTGTCATCACTGGCGCACACCAACTGTGCCAATGGTTGCCATGGCAGCCAGGAGCCTGACAAAGACCCAGGACCGCCATAGCTGAAATATGTATTCCTTGTTATTTTTTTTTTTATAACTGTTTTTTTATTAAATAATTTTTCTTTAAAACAGAATATTTGAGAATAAGAAAATATTTACATTACTTAGACAACTATTTTTGGTCATGTACACTCAGGGAGCTTTTTCTTCTGAAAATGCAGTGTGGCTAAAGGGATGTATGATTTCCCAAAGAATTTAGGGAATGCACATTTTTGGCACTATTTTTTGGCATAAGCTACACTAAAAAAAAAAGGAAAGATGTACAATATTGTGCATTTTGCAACTAGACAGGTATGGACATCCGCAAAAAAATTTTCAGGGGGGGGGGGGGGGGTGGGGCATAATTTTTATGTCATCTATGCCCTGCCTCTTTTTGACAATGTCATGAATAATAAATATCTATTTTTTTTTTATTCAAAATGCACATAACATGTTGCATTGCTTCTTTTATATTTCCTATCATTATTTTTATCTTTAAAGGGGTATTCCAGCCCAAAACTTTTTTATATATATCAACTGGCTCCGGAAAGTTAAAGAGATTTGTAAATTACTTCTATTAAAAATCTTAATCCTTCCAATAGTTATTAGCTTCTGAAGTTGAGTTGTTGTTTTCTGTCTAACTGCTCTCTGATGACTCACGTCCCGGGACGTGACATCATCATTGAGCAGTTAGACAGAAAACTTCAGAAGCTAATAACTATTGGGAGGATTAAGATTTTTTAATAGAAGTAATTTACAAATCTGTAGAAATATATATATTAGGGCTCAGGGTTTGAGACAACTGGACAGGTTGTGTTTCAAGTAATATTTCAATTTATTGATTATATATAGTGTGACAATAGAATATAAGATAAAATGTAAATAGCAGCAACTGCGTCTCACAGGGCCCTTGTGTAGGCGCAGCACCAACTATTAAGAACTATAGCATATGTATAGTACAGTATATAAAATATAAAAATATACTTGTAAAAAATTGTTAAAAATATAAAATATAGAGACCACCATAAACATATATAGAGAGAGGGATCTGGGTGGGAAAGTCTTAGTCCATCCACAATGGTCAATAATCTCCTCTCATAAAAAAGTCCTGCTAATATAGACCGATTCCGGTATTGTGGTAACCAATGGCAACCATAAGGTTAGTAACCCGTAGCAACCGTTCAGATGAGTCCGGCTATTTTAGCACTTCAACGTTTAAGTAGAAGATATACTTGCTATTTGTAGACAATATTCAACTTAAACAGCTAGTGTGCAGTCACTGTTAATATGCTTGCATATTTGTATGATACTTTGTATCTCACCGCTCCCGGACACTGATGCGCTGAACTTCACGGGGATGCTGCGATCTCCTCCTGTTGCGCTGTGTAATCCCACAGTGTGTTAGCACTGAGTAGCTGTCTTGGCATGCGACAGCATCACCGGAGACTCGGCCGTCTCCCACAGTGGTGATGTTGGTAGATGGTGGGTTGCGGGTGGTGTTGTCGCAGCGGTTCTGCGGATGCGCACGTACATGTGGCGTCCTCGTGGCAGCGATGCGCGGATGTCTCCTTCACTGGGTGTCAGGTGATTGACAGTTTATTATCCGGTATCGGACTGCTATTGACTAAGCAGGGCAAGTACACTGGTGATCTCAATAGGTATTGAGGGGACGCTGGACGCGTTTCAGGACTGTCTCAGTCCTTTCTTCAGCAGCTAAGAATAAGTGTAATGGGGGGTCACTGTATCGTATTTTATATATTTAACTCCTCCTGTATCAATTAGTGACATCAGATCTAGAGTAAACAAAGTAAACAAAACAAAATAGTGGTGTTAGATTTATGAATGAAAGTAGTAGAGCTCAGTACTAAATGAATCGGACTGCTTCGAATTACATATACTCTGCTGTGGAATGCATTGAAAATAAAAAGACTTGTATTAAATAATATACGTGAGTGAATTAATAAGTGATATCTATTTGTGTGAATGGAATGTTGAGATATTAGATGATGTAAATTCATTGTGTGCCAATAGTAATAACTGACCATAAATGTAAAATCATGGTAACTGTGTACAATTGTATAAAAGTATATGAATACTATGTGAAAGTATAAAAATATTGATAATATTGAAAATATTTAAAATATTGGTGTGGTGTGAAATAGTGGTGTGAAATAATTGGTGTGGTTATGTATTTTGCTGTGAGTATGATTGTGATGGTGAAGCCTAATATGAAAATGTGATGATTGTGGATTACCAGAGACCAGGTGTCTAAAGAAAGGTATCTATACTCTTAGTGTCCTACAGTCAGTATATCTGTTGCAGTATAAAAGAAGGGACTAGATAGTGTACATATGGCATATGGATAAGATTGAATACAAAAGTTATAGACAATAGAGATATAAATAACTGAGTTGGGTGGATAAAGGCAAGGGCCCGATAAAGGGTCTGTCGGGGTGCTGATAGTACAGCCAGGCCCCGACGGGTCGTCCAAAGGGACCTCACCCATCTTTATTCCAAAAAGCCGAACAGTTCCAGGTCATTATTCAGGCCCTTGGGGGCTAGTGACCCAAATTCGAATATCTTGCGGGATTCTGCCCTAGACATTTTACCGATAAAATTCCCTCCCCTCCAATCTTTGTGTATCTGTTGAAGTGCCGTATATCTTAAAAGGTTAGGGTTACCTTGGTGGACAGATTTAAAATGTGCCGATAAGGGGTGTTTGTCCTTTTGTTTTGACAAAATACCCCTTATCGGCACATTTTAAATCTGTCCACCAAGGTAACCCTAACCTTTTAAGATATACGGCACTTCAACAGATGCACAAAGATTGGAGGGGAGGGAATTTTATCGGTAAAATGTCTAGGGCAGAATCCCGCAAGATATTCGAATTTGGGTCACTAGCCCCCAAGGGCCTGAATAATGACCTGGAACTGTTCGGCTTTTTGGAATAAAGATGGGTGAGGTCCCTTTGGACGGCCCGTCGGGGTCTGGCTGTACTATCAGCACCCCGACGGACCCTTTATCGGGCCCTTGCCTTTATCCACCCAACTCAGTTATTTATATCTCTATTGTCTATAACTTTTGTATTCAATCTTATCCATATGCCATATGTATACTATCTAGTCCCTTCTTTTATACTGCAACAGATATACCGACTGTAGGACACTGAGTATAGATACCTTTCTTTAGACACCTGGTCTCTGGTAATCCACAATCATCACATTTTCATATTAGGCTTCACCATCACAATCATACTCACAGCAAAATACATAACCTATTTCACACTACACTAATATTTTAAATATTTTCAATATTATCAATATTTTTATACTTTCACATAGTATTCATATACTTTTATACAATTGTACACAGTTACCATGATTTTACATTTATGGTCAGTTATTACTATTGGCACACAATGAATTTACCTCATCTAATATCTCAACATTCCATTCACACAAATAGATATCACTTATTAATTCACTCACGTATATTATTTAATACAAGTCTTTTTATTTTCAATGCATTCCACAGCAGAGTATATGTAATTCGAAGCAGTCCGATTCATTTAGTACTGAGCTCTACTACTTTCATTCATAAATCTAACACCACTATTTTGTTTTGTTTACTTTGTTTACTCTAGATCTGATGTCACTAATTGATACAGGAGGAGTTAAATATATAAAATACGATACAGTGACCCCCCATTACACTTATTCTTAGCTGCTGAAGAAAGGACTGAGACAGCCCTGAAACGCGTCCACCGTCCCCTCAATACCTATTGAGATCACCAGTGTACTTGCCCTGCTTAGTCAATAGCAGTCCGATACCGGATAATAAACTGTCAATCACCTGACACCCAGTGAAGGAGACATCCGCGCATCGCTGCCACGAGGACGCCACATGTACGTGCGCATCCGCAGAACCGCTGCGACAACACCACCCGCAACCCACCATCTACCAACATCACCACTGTGGGAGACGGCCGAGTCTCCGGTGATGCTGTCGCATGCCAAGACAGCTACTCAGTGCTAACACACTGTGGGATTACACAGCGCAACAGGAGGAGATCGCAGCATCCCCGTGAAGTTCAGCGCATCAGTGTCCGGGAGCGGTGAGATACAAAGTATCATACAAATATGCAAGCATATTAACAGTGACTGCACACTAGCTGTTTATGTTGAATATTGTCTACAAATAGCAAGTATATCTTCTACTTAAACGTTGAAGTGCTAAAATAGCCGGACTCATCTGAACGGTTGCTACGGGTTACTAACCTTATGGTTGCCATTGGTTACCACAATACCGGAATCGGTCTATATTAGCAGGACTTTTTTATGAGAGGAGATTATTGACCATTGTGGATGGACTAAGACTTTCCCACCCAGATCCCTCTCTCTATATATGTTTATGGTGGTCTCTATATTTTATATTTTTAACAATTTTTTACAAGTATATTTTTATATTTTATATACTGTACTATACATATGCTATAGTTCTTAATAGTTGGTGCTGCGCCTACACAAGGGCCCTGTGAGACGCAGTTGCTGCTATTTACATTTTATCTTATATTCTATTGTCACACTATATATAATCAATAAATTGAAATATTACTTAAAAAACAACATGTCCAGTTGTCTCAAACCCTGAGCCCTAATATATATATTTCTACAGACAAACTAAAACATGACACCTTGGGTATAGGTGTCTAATTAGGTAGCCCGGGTTTATTTGGTGGGTAGTCAGACAAGAGCCTCTCCAACTCTTCTATAATTTACAAATCTGTTTAACTTTCCGGAGCCAGTTGATATATATATAAAAAAAGGTTTTGCCTGGAATACCCCTTTAATTCACTCAGACACGACAAGACGGCTCAGCTAGATTGGATGCTGTTTGGGAGGAGCTCAGGAAAGGACTGGGCAGCCATTCTCACTTACATGCACATGAGACATGACATGTCGCTGCCGTTCTGACCTTAATCTGCCCCCTGTGCATTGCCAAAGTCACCTGTGTAGCCTAAAGAGTCAGTGCCCGCCACTCGCATGAGTTAACATTGTAGGCTTTAGCCTATTTAAAATTGCTTGTGGCTGTCTCATAGACAGAGCCACAAAAAAAATGTCAACGACAATTCAGGGGAATGGAGCATAATGACAAGAGTGATCAGAGCTTGCACTGCTGGCTTTCACACAAGTTGCCCTGTTCATAGTTCTTTGTTACTTTACCATAGAGCTGCAAAGAAAACAGGCATCTGGGGACAAGAGAAAGGGAGGGGGCATAGTCCCACAGATGTACATGATGAAGTGATGATGGGTGAGACCATAGCCGGCACTTCCAGCTCTTCCGCTCCTCCTTGACTTTTAAAAACCACACCACTTTCAATCTTCCATCTACAGAGCCATATGAGGGCTTGTGAGCTTGTTTTATGCTAGAATAATTGTACTTTGTTTTGACATCTTTCATTTTACCACAAAATCTACAGCGAAATAAAAAGAAAAAAAATTCAATAATGTAATTTTGTAACTTTTTTTTTGTATATATGCAGTGCACTTTACATAAGGAATGACATGTTATCTTTATTATGAAGGTCTGCACGATTACAATGATACCCAATTTATATAGGCTTTGTTTTATTTTACTACTTTAAAAAAATTAAACTTATTATCATTTTTTACACAACTTCTGTTCTTGCTTCATAGTCGCTTAAAGGGGTACTCCCGTGGAAAACTTTTTATTTTTATTTTTTTTAAATCAACTGGTGCCAGAAAGTTAAACAGATTTGTAAATCACTTCTATTAAAAAATCTTAATCCTCCCAGTACTTTTTAGGGGCTGTATACAAAAGAGAAATCCAAAAAAGAAATGCATTTCCTTTGATGTCATGACCACAGTGCTCTCTGCTGACCTCTGCTGTACAGAGCAGCATATATTTGAACTGTCCAGGAACTGTACAGTGCAGCATATGTTTGCTATGGGAATTTTCCTCTGCTCTGCACAGTTCCTAAAATGGACAGCAGAGGTCAGCAGAGAGCACTGTGGTCATGACATCAGAGCAAATGCATTTCGTTTTTGGATTTCTCTTTAGTATACAGCCCCTAAAAAGTACTAGAAGGATTAAGATTTTTTAATAGGAGTGATTTACAAATCTTGCAAAAGAAGAGGAGCCAATGTCCGGCACTGCTAGGGTACTATATTCGGATGCAGGATATTATGGGCAACTTGTGTGAGAACTGAATACAAATGCAGGGTTGTGCTCAGGTTTAAAATATGTAGCAAATAAAAGCAGAGAAAAAGCAAGTAGTGTTGTAAGAGATACTTTATTGAAAAACAAAAAGAAAAAAGGTATTTCAGGAGAGACCAAACGTTTTACTTTCACCTTTCAAAATTCCCCGAATAATCCAATGATAGAAAGAGCTATTAGGAAAAACTGGTTTTTAGTAAAAAGCAACCCCGAATTAAAGGAAGTCGCGATGAGGAAACCTCTTATTTCCTATAGGAAAAATAAAACGTTAGGTGACACCCTAAAAAAGAAAGATGAAGACCCTAGAAAAACCACCTGGTTAGAAAGGAGTACCCCGAAAGGGAATTATTCTTGTAAGTCCTGTAATTTTTGTAAGTTTAATGCTGAGCTCAAAACAATGCGTCTAGGTGCAGTTACACATACCGTCACTGATATTATCACGTGCCGGACTAAGTATGCAGTATACGTGATCTTCTGCCCCTGTGGGTTCTTCTACATAGGGAAAACTATCAGGCAATTAAATGCGCGAATAAGAGAACATTTCTATTCGTTTCGTACTTTAAAAGAAGCGCCTCGCCTGATTTCCCATGTAGTTGAATTCCACGGGGGGCGGACCGATCAGTTAACTTTTTCTGGTATAGAGAGAATTAGACCAATTTAGATAAATTTTTATTACAACGAGAAACATATTGGATCATACGTGCTGCCGCAGCGGGCCCGTTAGGTCTGAACGAGAAAGTGGATTATGCTCCTTGTTTTTAAATACCTATTTATTATGTTGTATTTATATGTTTGTACTGGGTTCTTCTGATGTGCTGAACAAAATGGCGATTTACAGCCAATGGTGTGAACCATTGAGTTCACACCTATGACATCAGAGCAGGTGGGCGGGTTGGATCAATTCTGGTCCACCTCTCACCTGTATAAGAACCAGTTCAGTCTCCAGACCTGCATGGTCAGAAGAAGCTCGCCAGCCGAGTGAAACAGAGTCTGTCGCCTGTTTGTGTACCCCCCCTTGTCGATCCCTCTCCCCCATCAACGTTTTTACCTGTGAGTATTTTGCAATAAAGAAAGAAAATTAAAGAGAAGAAGGGTGAGTGCCGGTTTTCCTTCATTATCCTTGGATTGAGAAGTTGATTTACAAATCTGTTTAACTTTCTGCCACCAGTTGATTAAAAAAATAAATAAAAAAGTTTTCCACGGGAGTACCCCTTTAATCCCTTAAGGACGCAGGACGTAAATGTACGTCCTGGTGCAGTGGTACTTAACGCACCAGGACGTACATTTACGTCCTGTGCATAACCGCGGGCATCGGAGCGATGCCCGTGTCATGCGCGGCTGATCCCGGCTGCTGATCGCAGCCAGGGACCCGCCGGCAATGGCCGACGCCCGCGATCTCGCGGGTGTCCGCCATTAACCCCTCAGATGCCGGGATCAATACAGATCCCGGCATCTGCGGCAGTACGCGATTTCAATGAATGATCGGATCGCCTGCAGCGCTGCTGCGGGGATCCGATCATTCAGAACGCCGCACGGAGGTCCCCTCACCTTCCTCCTTCCGGCTCCCGGTGTCTTCTGCTCTGGTCTGAGATCGAGCAGACCAGAGGAGAAGATCACCGATAACACTGATCTGTTCTATGTCCTATACATAGAACAGATCAGTATTAGCATGGGGACTATGGGGACTATTCAAGTGTAGAAAAAAAATGTAAAAAAATGTAAAAGTAAAAAAAAAGTGAAAAATCCCCTCCCCCAATAAAAAAGTAAAACGTCCGTTTTTTTCCTATTTTACCCCCAAAAAGCGTAAAAAATAAATTTAATAGACATATTTGGTATCGCAGCGTGCGTAAATGTCTGAACTATTAAAATAAAATGTTAATGATCCCGTACGGTGAACGGCATTAAGGTAAAAAAAAAAAAGTCCAAAATTGCTACTTTTTTAATACATTTTATAAAAAAAAATTCTAAAAAATGTATTAAAAGTTTTTGATATGCAAATGTGGTATCAAAAAAAAGTACAGATAATGGCGCAAAAAATGAGCCCTCATTCCGTTGCTTATACGGAAAAATAAAAAAAAGTTATAGGTCATCAAAATAAAGGGATTATAAACGTACTAATTTGGTCAAAAAGTTTGTGATTTTTTTTAAGCACAACAATAATAAATGTAATAATGGGTATCATTTTAATCATATTGACCCTCAGAATAAAGTACACACATCATTTTTACCGTAAATTGTACGGCGTGAAAACGAAACCTTCCAAAATTAGCAAAATTGCGTTTTTCTTTTTAATTTCCCCAGAAAAATAGTGTTTTTTGGTTGCGCCATACATTTTATGATATAATGAGTGATGTCATTCCAAAGGACAATTGATCATGCAAAAACAAGCCCTCATACTAGTCTGTGGATGAAAATATAAAAGAGTTATGATTTTTAGAAGGCGAGGAGGAAAAAACGAAAACGTAAAAATTAAATTGTCTGAGTCCTTAAGGCCAAAATGGGCAGAGTCCTTAAGGGGTTAATGCTCAACAGTCTAAGGCAGGGGTCTCAAACTCCCGGCCAGTGGGCCATTTGCGGCCCGTGGAATGAAAGTTTGTGGCCCGCGCCAGGTATGTAGTGAAGAAAACTGTGTCTTGAAGCAGTTCTGTGTCCTGAGCAGAGCAGAGACTGCACACGCCCCCCCCATCAACCAATCACAGTGTCCGAGCACTCAGCACAGTGACTCAGCACTTTCCTCAGCTATTCGGGACACAGAACGCTTCAAGACAGTTTTCTTCACTACTCCGGAGAGGAGAAGCGCAGTGCAGTACAGGTAAGGTTGTCTATGTGTGTGTCTGTCTGTCTATGTGTGTGTGTGTGTCTGTCTATGTGTGTGTGCATGTGTGTGTCTGTCTGTGTGTGTGTGTGTGTGTCTGTCTGTCTGTCTATGTGTGTGTGCGTGTGTGTGTCTGTCTATGTGTGTGTGCATGTGTGTGTCTGTCTGTGTGTGTGTGTGTGTCTCTGTCTGTCTGTCTGTCTGTGTGTGTGTGTGTGTGTCTGTCTATGTGTGTGTGCATGTGTGTGTCTGTCTGCTTGTGTGTGTCTGCCTGTTTATGTGTGTGTGCGCATGTGTGTGTGCCTGTCTGTCTGTGTGCATGTGTGTGTGTCTGTCTGTCTATGTGTGTGCATGTGTGTGTGCATGTGTGGGTGTCTGTCTGCTTGTGCCTATGTGTGTGAGTGTCTGTCTATGTGTGTGTGTCTGTCTGTCTATGTGAGTATGCATGTGTGTGTCTGTCTGTCTATGTGTGTGTGCGCATGTGTCTGTCTATGTGTGTGTGCATGTGTGTGTGTGTCTGTCTGTCTGTCTATGTGTGTGTGTGCATGTGTGTGTGTGTGTCTGTCTGTCTATGTGTGTGCCTGTCTATGTGTGTGTGTGTGTGTCTGTCTGTCTATGTATGTGTGTGTGTCTGTGTGTGTGTGTCTGTCTGTCTGTCTATGTGTGTGTGTGCATGTGTGGGTGTCTGTCTATGTGTGTGTGCATGTGTGGGTGTCTGTCTATGTGTGTGCCTGTCTATGTGTGTGTGTGTGTGTCTGTCTGTCTATGTATGTGTGTGTGTCTGTGTGTGTGTGTCTGTCTGTCTGTCTATGTGTGTGTGCGCATGTGTGTGTGCATGTGTAGGTGTCTATGTGTGTGCATGTGTGGATGTCTGTCTGCTTGTGCCTATGTGTGTGTGCATGTGTGTGAGTGTCTGTCTATGTGTGTGTGTCTGTCTGTCTATGTGTGTGTGTGCGTGTGTGTGTGTGTCTGTCTGTCTGTCTATGTGTGTGTGTGTGTGCATGTGTGGGTGTCTGTCTGTCTATGTGTGTGTGCATGTGTGGGTGTCTGTCTTTCTATGTGTGTGTGCATGTGTGGGTGTCTGTCTGTCTATGTGTTTGTGCATGTGTGGGTGTCTGTCTGTCTATGTGTGTGCCTGTCTATGTGTGTGTGCATGTGTGTGTGTCTGTCTGTCTATGTATGTGTGTGTGTCTGTGTGTGTGTCTGTCTGTCTATGTGTGTGTGCGTGCATGTGTGTGTGTGTCTGTCTATGTGTGTGTGCATGTGTAGGTGTCTGTCTGCTTGTGTGTGTCTGTCTGTCTATGTGTGCATGTGTGTGTGTCTGTCTGCTTGTGTGCATGTGTGGGTGTTTATGTGTGTGCATGTGTGGATGACTGTCTGCTTGTGTCTATGTGTGTGTGCATGTGTGGGTGTCTGTCTGTCTATATGTGTGTGTGTGCATTTGTTGGGGGTCTGTCTGTCTATGTGTGTGTGTGCATGTGTGGGTGTCTATGTGTGTGTGCATGTGTGGGTGTCTGTCTGCTTGTGTCTATGTGTGTGTCTGTCTAAGTGTGTGTGCATGTGTGGATGTCTGTCTGTCTATGTGTGTGTGCATGTGTGGGTGTCTGTCTGTCTATGTGTGTGTGTGTGTCTGTCTGTCTACGTGTGCGCATGTGTGGGTGTCTGTCTGCTTGTGTGTGTCTGTGTGTGTGTGTGTCTGTCTGTCTGTCTGTCTGTGTGTGTGCGTGTGTGTGTCTGTCTATGTGTGTGTGCATGTGTGTGTCTGTCTGCTTGTGTGTGTCTGCCTGTTTATGTGTGTGTGCGCATGTGTGTGTGCCTGTCTGTCTGTGTGCATGTGTGTGTGTCTGTCTGTCTATGTGTGTGCATGTGTGTGTGCATGTGTGGGTGTCTGTCTGCTTGTGCCTATGTGTGTGAGTGTCTGTCTATGTGTGTGTGTCTGTCTGTCTATGTGTGTATGTATGTGTCTGTGCATGTGTCTGTCTATGTGTGTGTGCATGTGTGTGTCTGTCTGTCTGTCTATGTGTGTGTGCATGTGTGGGTGTCTGTCTGTCTATGTGTGTGTGCATGTGTGGGTGTCTGTCTTTCTATGTGTGTGTGTGCATGTGTGGGTGTCTGTCTGTCTGTCTATGTGTGTGTGCATGTGTGTGTGTCTGTCTGTTTATGTGTGTGCATGTGTGGGTGTCTGTCTGCTTGTGCCTATGTGTGTGTGCATGTGTGTGAGTGTCTGTCTGTCTATGTGTGTGTGCATGTGTGGGTGTCTGTCTATGTGTGTGTGCATGTGTGGGTGTCTGTCTGCTTGTGCCTATGTGTGTGTGCATGTGTGTGTGTGTCTGTCTGTCTATGTGTGTGTGTGTGTGCATGTGTGGGTGTCTGTCTATGTGTGTGTGCATGTGTGGGTGTCTGTCTATGTGTATGCCTGTCTATGTGTGTGTGCATGTGTGTGTGTCTGTCTGTCTATGTATGTGTGTGTGTCTGTGTGTGTGTGTCTGTCTATGTGTGTGTGCGCATGTGTGTGTGCATGTGTAGGTGTCTATGTGTGTGCATGTGTGGATGTCTGTCTGCTTGTGCCTATGTGTGTGTGCATGTGTGTGAGTGTCTGTCTATGTGTGTGTCTGTCTGTCTGTCTATGTGTGTGTGCGTGTGTGTGTGTGTCTGTCTGTCTGTCTATGTGTGTGTGTGTGTGCATGTGTCTGTCTGTCTGTGTGCATGTGTGTGTGTCTGTCTGTCTATGTGTGTGCATGTGTGTGTCTGTCTATGTATGTGTGTGTGTGTGTGTGTCTGTCTATGTATGTGTGTGTGCATGTGAGTGTCTGTCCATGTGTGTGTGTGTGTGTGTCTGTCTGTCTATGTGTGTGTGCATGCGTGGGTGTCTGTCTGTCTGCTTGTGTGTGTCTGTCTGTCTATGTGTGTGTGTGCATGTGTGTGTGTGTGTGTGTCTGTCTGTCTATGTGTGTGTGCATGTGTGTGTCTGTCTGTCTATGTGTGTGTGCATGTGTGGGTGTCTGTCTGTCTATGTGTGTGTGCATGTGTGGGTGTCTGTCTTTCTATGTGTGTGTGTGTGCATGTGTGGGTGTCTGTCTGTTTATGTGTGTGCATGTGTGGGTGTCTGTCTGCTTGTGCCTATGTGTGTGTGCATGTGTGTGAGTGTCTGTCTGTCTATGTGTGTGTGTGCATGTGTGGGTGTCTGTCTATGTGTGTGTGCATGTGTGGGTGTCTGTCTGCTTGTGCCTATGTGTGTGTGCATGTGTGTGTGTCTGTCTGTCTATGTGTGTGTGTGCATGTGTGGGTGTCTGTCTATGTGTGTGTGCATGTGTGGGTGTCTGTCTATGTGTGTGCGTGTGTGTCTGTCTGTCTATGTATGTGTGTGTGTCTGTGTGTGTGTGTCTGTCTGTCTGTCTATGTGTGTGTGCGCATGTGTGTGTGCATGTGTAGGTGTCTATGTGTGTGCATGTGTGGATGTCTGTCTGCTTGCGCCTATGTGTGTGTGCATGTGTGTGAGTGTCTGTCTATGTGTGTGTGTCTGTCTGTCTATGTGTGTGTGCGTGTGCGTGTGTGTCTGTCTGTCTGTCTGTGTGTGTGTGTGTGTGCATGTGTGGGTGTCTGTCTGTCTATGTGTGTGTGCATGTGTGGGTGTCTGTCTGTCTATGTGTGTGTGCATGTGTGGGTGTCTGTCTGTCTATGTGTTTGTGCATGTGTGGGTGTCTGTCTGTCTATGTGTGTGCCTGTCTATGTGTGTGTGTGCATGTGTGTGTGTCTGTCTGTCTATGTATGTGTGTGTGTGTCTGTGTGTGTGTGTGTGTCTGTCTGTCTATGTGTGTGTGCGTGCATGTGTGTGTGTGTCTGTCTATGTGTGTGTGCATGTGTAGGTGTCTGTCTGCTTGTGTGTGTCTGTCTGTCTATGTGTGCATGTGTGTGTGTCTGTCTGCTTGTGTGCATGTGTGGGTGTTTATGTGTGTGCATGTGTGGATGTCTGTCTGCTTGTGTCTATGTGTGTGTGCATGTGTGGGTGTCTGTCTGTCTATATGTGTGTGTGTGCATTTGTTGGGGGTCTGTCTGTCTATGTGTGTGTGTGCATGTGTGGGTGTCTATGTGTGTGTGCATGTGTGGGTGTCTGTCTGCTTGTGTCTATGTGTGTGTCTGTCTAAGTGTGTGTGCATGTGTGGATGTCTGTCTGTCTATGTGTGTGTGCATGTGTTGGTGTCTGTCTGTCTATGTGTGTGTGTGTGTCTGTCTGTCTATGTGTGCGCATGTGTGGGTGTCTGTCTGCTTGTGTGTGTCTGTGTGTGTGTGTGTCTGTCTGTCTGTCTATGTGTGTGTGCGTGTGTGTGTCTGTCTATGTGTGTGTGCATGTGTGTGTCTGTCTGCTTGTGTGTGTCTGCCTGTTTATGTGTGTGTGCGCATGTGTGTGTGCCTGTCTGTCTGTGTGCATGTGTGTGTGTCTGTCTATGTGTGTGCATGTGTGTGTGCATGTGTGGGTGTCTGTCTGCTTGTGCCTATGTGTGTGAGTGTCTGTCTATGTGTGTGTGTCTGTCTGTCTATGTGTGTATGTATGTGTCTGTGCATGTGTCTGTCTATGTGTGTTCATGTGTGTGTGTGTGTGTGTGTCTGTCTGTCTATGTGTGTGTGTGCATGTGTGTGTCTGTCTGTCTATGTGTGTGTGCATGTGTGGGTGTCTGTCTGTCTATGTGTGTGTGCATGTGTGGGTGTCTGTCTTTCTATGTGTGTGTGCATGTGTGGGTGTCTGTCTGTCTGTCTATGTGTGTGTGCATGTGTGTGTGTCTGTCTGTTTATGTGTGTGCATGTGTGGGTGTCTGTCTGCTTGTGCCTATGTGTGTGTGCATGTGTGTGAGTGTCTGTCTGTCTATGTGTGTGTGTGCATGTGTGGGTGTCTGTCTATGTGTGTGTGCATGTGTGGGTGTCTGTCTGCTTGTGCCTATGTGTGTGTGCATGTGTGTGTGTGTCTGTCTGTCTATGTGTGTGTGTGCATGTGTGGGTGTCTGTCTATGTGTGTGTGCATGTGTGGGTGTCTGTCTATGTGTATGCCTGTCTATGTGTGTGTGCATGTGTGTGTGTCTGTCTGTCTATGTATGTGTGTGTCTGTGTGTGTGTGTCTATGTGTGTGTGCGCATGTGTGTGTGCATGTGTAGGTGTCTATGTGTGTGCATGTGTGGATGTCTGTCTGCTTGTGCCTATGTGTGTGTGCATGTGTGTGAGTGTCTGTCTATGTGTGTGTGTCTGTCTGTCTATGTGTGTGTGTGTGTGTGTGTGTGTGTGTGTGTGTGTGTGTGTGTGTCTGTCTGTGTGTGTGTGTGCATGTGTGGGTGTCTGTCTATGTGTGTGTGCATGTGTGGGTGTCTGTCTATGTGTGTGTGCATGTCTATGTGTGTGTGTGTGTGTCTGTCTGTCTATGTATGTGTGTGTGTCTGTGTGTGTGTCTGTCTGTCTGTCTATGTGTGTGTGCGCATGTGTGTGTGCATGTGTAGGTGTCTATGTGTGTGCATGTGTGGATGTCTGTCTGCTTGTGCCTATGTGTGTGTGCATGTGTGTGAGTGTCTGTCTATGTGTGTGTGTCTGTCTGTCTATGTGTGTGTGTGCGTGTGTGTGTGTGTCTGTCTGTCTGTCTATGTGTGTGTGTGTGTGTGCATGTGTGGGTGTCTGTCTGTCTATGTGTGTGTGCATGTGTGGGTGTCTGTCTTTCTATGTGTGTGTGCATGTGTGGGTGTCTGTCTGTCTATGTGTTTGTGCATGTGTGGGTGTCTGTCTGTCTATGTGTGCCTGTCTATGTGTGTGTGTGCATGTGTGTGTGTCTGTCTGTCTATGTATGTGTGTGTGTGTCTGTCTGTCTATGTGTGTGTGCGTGCATGTGTGTGTGTGTCTGTCTATGTGTGTGTGCATGTGTAGGTGTCTGTCTGCTTGTGTGTGTCTGTCTGTCTATGTGTGCATGTGTGTGTGTCTGTCTGCTTGTGTGCATGTGTGGGTGTTTATGTGTGTGCATGTGTGGATGTCTGTCTGCTTGTGTCTATGTGTGTGTGCATGTGTGGGTGTCTGTCTGTCTATGTGTGTGTGTGCATTTGTTGGGGGTCTGTCTGTCTATGTGTGGGTGTCTATGTGTGTGTGCATGTGTGGGTGTCTGTCTGTCTGTGTGTGTGCATGTGTGGGTGTCTGTCTGTCTATGTGTGTGTGTGCATGTGTGGGTGTCTGTCTGTCTATGTGTGTGTGTGCATGTGTGTGTCTTTCTATGTGTGTGTGTGCATGTGTGGGTGTCTATGTGTGTGTGCATGTGTGGGTGTCTGCTTGTGTCTATGTGTGTGTGTGTCTGTCTATGTGTGTGTGCATGTGTGGGTGTCTGTCTGTTTATGTGTGTGTGTGCGCATGTGTGGATGTCTGTCTATGTGTGTGTGCATGTGTGTGTCTGTCTGTCTATGTGTGCATGTGTGGGTGCATGTGTGGGTGTCTGTCTGTCTATGTGTGTGTGTGCATGTGTGTGTCTTTCTATGTGTGTGTGTGCATGTGTGGGTGTCTATGTGTGTGTGCATGTGTGGGTGTCTGCTTGTGTCTATGTGTGTGTGTGTCTGTCTATGTGTGTGTGCATGTGTGGGTGTCTGTCTGTTTATGTGTGTGTGTGCGCATGTGTGGATGTCTGTCTATGTGTGTGTGCATGTGTGTGTCTGTCTGTCTATGTGTGCATGTGTGGGTGCATGTGTGGGTGTCTGTGTGTGTGCATGTGTGGGTGTCTGTCTGCTTGTGTCTATGTGTGTGTCTGTCTATGTGTGTGTGCATGTGTGGGTGTCTGTCTATGTGTGTGTGGATGTCTGTCTATGTGTGTGTGCATGTGTGGGTGTCTGTCTGTCTATGTGTGTGTGTCTGTCTGTCTGTCTATGTGTGTGCATGTGTGTGTGTCTGTCTGTCTGTGTGCATGTGTGTGTGTCTGTCTGTCTATGTGTGTGCATGTGTGTGTCTGTCTATGTATATGTGTGTGTGTCTGTCTATGTATGTGTGTGTGCATGTGTGTGTCTGTCCATGTGTGTGTGTGTGTGTGTGTGTGTGTGTGTCTGTCTATGTGTGTGTGCATGCGTGGGTGTCTGTCTGTCTGCTTGTGTGTGTCTGTCTGTCTATGTGTGTGTGCGCATGTGTGTGTGTCTGTCTGTCTGTCTATGTGTGTGTGCATGTGTGGGGGGGAGGGGGTTAATCGAAAATGCTACATGGGAAACCTGCTACTACCTAATGTGGGGAACCTGCTTCTACCTAATCTTGGGTACCTGCTTCTACCTAATGTGGGGAACCTGCTGCCCACCTAATGTGGGGAACCTGAGGCCCCCCTAATGCGGGGAACCTGTTGCCCACCTAATGTGGGGAACCTGCTGCCTACCTAATGTGATGAACCTGCTGCCTACCTAATGTGATGAACCTGCTGCCTACCTAATGTGGGGAACCTGCTGCCAACCTAATGTGGGGAACCTGTTGCCCACTTAATGTGGGGAACCTGCTGCCTACCTAATGTGGGGAACCTGCTGCCTACCTAATGTGGGGAACCTGCTGCCTACCTAATGTGGGGAACCTGCTGCCTACCTAATGTGGGGAACCTGCTGCCTACCTAATGTGGGGAACCTGCTGCCTACCTAATGTGGGGAACCTGCTGCCTACCTAATGTGGGGAACCTACTGCTACCTAATGTGGGGAACCTGCTGCTACCTAATGTGGGGAACCTGCTGCTACCTAATGTGGGGAACCTGCTGCTACCTAATGTGGGGAACCCCCATAAGTAGCACCCCCATCATCCGTCAGCTCATGCTATTACCGCACGGGGTAGGGGGAATGGGTGGTGGTTGCTGGTGGATGATGGGGGTGCTGCTGCTGGTGGATGATGAGGGGCGTATGATGAGGGCATTATATGTAATGGGCGCATGTGGCCCAGCCTCACCAAGCTGCTACCTCCAGTGGCCCCCGGATAATTTGAGTTTGAGACCCCTGGTCTAAGGGTTACTGAGGGTAGATAATCAAAACTGTTGAAAAATTAAAACTTCCTTTGTTTCCTATAGCAACCAATCACAGCTAAAATTGCTCTGAAAGCTGAGCTGTGGTTGTTTGCAATAGGCAACAAAGTTTTTCTTTTAGACACTTTTTATTATCTTCCCAGTATGTATCATAAAAGCATGACACTTACCATAAAAAGAAACTCCAGTTTTCAGCTCAGGATACTTTAACATTAGATAGTGATTGACAATACCACCCCAGCAAAATCCGACAACTCCAATTTTTGTTGCATGACATTGTGTTTTAAGATAGTTAAGAACAACATCAGCCTCTCTGTAAAAAAAATAAAATAAAATAAAATAAAATATGCATTCATCCATCCATCAGCAGCATATATAGCAAAACAACAACTAAACATTACGAATACAATGTTTTATTTTTTTTTCTTCACAATTGTAAGGCTAAGTTTCCACTTGGTTTTTTTTCTGGCAGTTTTTGGATATCTGCCACTGCAGTTTTTGAGCCAAAGTCAGAAGTGGATCCATAAGGAAGGAGAAGTGTAGGTCCTTACTTTATATTTTCCATTCCTTTTGAATACACTTCTGGCTTTGGCTCAAACTGCAGTAGCAGTTTTCCAAAAAATGCGAAAGTAGCCTAAAGGAAATGTTTCTTTGCCTAATAGGATTAGTGACAAACTTGAAACTGAGATACAGCGAAAGAGTCCCCTGTGATGATATGTAGTTACGCATTAAAACATAACTTTCATAATTCATTAAAAATAAAAAAAATCAGACCAAAAACTATAAATAAATTGTATATAAGACATTATTTTATAATAATTTTATCATAAAGGTATATGTTGTTAAGATAAGGTATGATGTCATTATCATATACCTGACAGTTGATGGGTATAGTGGGCCAGGTCATAAACTCACCGGCTGTCCTTACCCCTACCTCAACAATGTACTTAAAGGGGTTATCCACCATAAGGTGATTTTAGTACGTACCGGCCAGACAGTAATGGTCATTCTTAGGAAGGATATGTGCTTGTCTTTGGGTTAAATGGCTGTTTTGTGAGATTACCATAAAGCTACAGCTATCTTTTTGTGAACTGGATAGTTCCTGTTGGAGTTTTCTCTTTTACTACAAATCCCATAATTCCACTTTCGGTCCGATCACCGAACTTTAGTCATACAAGTGCAAGTTTAAAATCCAGATTCTTATAAAGGAAGGGTGGAGATAATGGAACTCCCACACCTGTAGAGCTCCGGCATCTTAATCCCTTACATACAAAATCTAAAATACCTTCTATGTATATATTAATAGTAAATGACTGGGCGTTGCTCACTCGTCCAAGGCAGTACCAATTCTACTTTGTAATGACATCAGTCATTTTACCATAAAAAATCTACAGCAAAACCCCCCCAAAAAAAAAAAATCATTGTGCGACAATATTTAAAAAAAATTCAAAAAAATAAAGTAAAAACATCATTTTGTAACTTTTGGGGTCTTACATTTCTATGCAGTGCATTTTTCAGTAAAAATGACACCTTTTCTTTATTCTGTAGGCCCAAACAATTAAAATGATACGCTACTTATATAGGTTTGATTTTGTCTTACTTCTGGAAAAAATCATAACTGCATGCACAAAAATGTATACGTTGAAAAATGTCCTCTTCTGACCCCTATAACTTTTTTTTTCTTCCCGCATACGGGGATGTTTGAGGGCTCCTTTTTTGCGCCGTGATCTGATGTTTTGATTGGACTTTTGTTTGCTTTTATTATTTATTTTGTATGGTATTAATAGTGACCAAAAATACGCTATTTTGGATTTTGTAATTTATTTACGTGTACGCCATAGACCATGCGGTTTAATTAACAATATATTTTTATAGTTCGAACATTTACACATGCGGCACTACCACATATGTTTATATTTATTTACATAGTTTTTTTTTTTTTAAATGGGAAAGGGGTGGGGGGGGTGGTGATTCAAACTTTTATTAGGAAAGGGGTTAAATCACATTTATTAACTATTTTTTTTTTTTACACTTTTTTGCAATGTTATAGCCCCCATAGGGGACTATTGCATGCAGTACATTGATTGCAGACACTGATCAATGCTATGCCATAGCATTGCATTGATCAGTGTTATCGGCGCTCCACTGCTCCTGCCTGGATCTCAGGCACGGAGCAGTGAATCGACGATCAGACAACGAGGAGGCAGGTAGGGACCCTCCTCTTGTCCTAACAGTGGGGGTCCCGATCAGCTTGACTGAGCTGCCGGGAAGGTTTCACTTTAACTTCAACTTTGATCGCCGTGTCTGATCGGTTAATACTGGGCATCACAGCAATCGGTGATGTCAGGTATTAGCCATGTGTCCCGGCTATCGCTACTTGCCGGGACTGACCCAATATGACACGGGGCCACCGTTATATTGTGGGAGCTGGCGCAGGACGTAAATATATGTCCTACGTCGTTAAGGGGTTAAGAATATCTCTGTCTTTTGCTCCATTCAGCTTTCGCTCAATCGTGACAGTCTCCCTGTTCCAGCTGCTGAAAAAGACTCCCACAGTATGATGCAGCTCCCACCATGCTGTAATATATTGGGCAGGTAATGAGCAGTGCTTGGTTTCCTCCAGACATGACACTTAGAATTGAGATTTGTTCCATCTACACACAGGTTTTTTGGAGCCCTTACCAAGGCCCTTCTCCCTCGATTATTTAGTGTGGTGACACTTAGTTATTCCAAACTTCTTCCATTTAAAAATTATGTAGGTCACTGTGCTCTTCATAAAAACTTTTTTTTAGTACCAATCTCCATATCTTTTCCTCCACTTCCTGTTTCTGAGCTCTACAGGCAGTTCTTTCCACCTCATGGCTTGGTTTTCACGCTGATATGTATTGTTAGCTATAACTTTACCGTAACTTTTGTGCTCTAAAATAGTTAAGAATTCACACCACTTTTTGTTAATCCCTCAATGAGTGCAGAATGATGGAGAATTTTTTTCTTTTACCTGACAAAATATAGTTATGGTAGATTTCCAAGTAGCATATACACAGCATATTTCAAGCTGCGCAGAATCCTGCATAGCAAGAAATTCACTGGGTACTCTTCTAATAGCATACACACATGGCAATCCGCAGCAGCACTGTGTGTGCAGTGACAACTGGAGGCAGGGCCAGCGTGCCGACGTGAAAGAAGGTGCATGTAGTATTTTTCCAAATGCAGTGGTGTCCGCTCACCTCCGGAGGCAGATCCCCAACACACCTGTGCTGCCATGGACCCGCCGGTCCCGCCCTGGCTTCAACAGCGTATGAAAAGGAAGGATTGTCCGGCACCAGGTATGCTCTAAAAGATCACTTTTTATTCATGCCATAGCAACGAAACAGACATCACAGGACTGTAGTAATCTGACGTGTTTCGCTGTCTCTTGAGCTTAAACGTAGACTAAATTTAACAGTCAAACATGCAGTTAAAATAGAGACTCAATGGTCACATGATAAAATACCTGACATAGGTAGCAATTGTAAAAACCCGGCATGGATATCATCTGTTAGTATTACAAAATGGACTGGATCCCTCCACTATTGCGTTTTTTACTCGCTTACTGTGTGATTACTAGTGTTGAGCGGCATAGGCCATATTCGAATTCGCGAATATTCGCGAATATATGGACGAATATTCGTCATATATTCGCGAATATTCGCATATTCGTTATATTCTCGTTTTATTTTCGCGTATGCGAAAATACGCGCATGCGAAAATTAGTGTATGTGGAAATTCGCATATGCGAAAATTAGCATATGCTAATTTTCGCATATGCGAATTTTCGCACGCCAGTCTCACACAGTAGTATTACAGCCTTCTTTACACCACACAAGCTGGAAGCAGAGAGGGATGATCACTGTGATGTGTACTGTGAAGAAAAAAAAACAAAAAAAAAAACGAATATTCGTAATTACGAATATATAGCGCTATATTCGCGAAATTCGCGAATTCGCGAATATGCGATATTCGCGAATAATATTCGAATTGCGAATATTCGCGAGCAACACTAGTGATTACCCTATGAGTGTGAATGCACTCTAAACATAGTGTGCAAAGACAGGCAGGTATATACATACAACTGCATGCACATAATAGATTACGATATGTTTATATCGTACATGCACAGGTCAATAATAGAATAATCAACCTCATTATCTATACTTATAACTCAAAGACCTGCGTGCATGTATCTACTAAAAGATGATATACATGCTATAAATTTATAGATATATATGACTTGAAAATAATTCAATGCACAGTTTACTCAATTTTAATTTACAACTATATCCATTACATATTAATACCGTAACCATCAGTAACTGCACTCTAATAGGTATCTAAACTAGGGATCGACCGATATCTGTTTTTTAGGGCCGATACAGATACCGATAATCGGTGCAGGTTAGGGCCGATAGCCGATAACTTATACCGATATTCCGGTATAAGTTATCGGCTATTTAACCCCCTGCGACACCGCTGCAGATCATTGATTTAAAGCGGGCGCTTTAAATCAATGATCTGCAGTGGCTTTTGCGGGGCCATAGGCCGCCGCCGCCGCCACCCCCCGCTTCTCTTCCCTACCTGCCAGGGTGCTCCGGGCCATCCATCGTTCCTGTAGTGTCCGGGGGCGTTCCGGGTGGAGGGTGGTCCGGTCCGGGCTGTCCTTCTTCTCCGGCGGGCCTCTTCTCCACTCCGGGCAAGCTCCGGCCTAGTACGCTGCATAGACGTCGCGGCGCAGTGACGCCCGTGCGCAGCGACGCACCTGACGTCACGGCGTAGCGGCGTCTATGCAGCGTACTAGGCTGGAGCCTGCCCGGAGTAGAGGAGAAGACCGTGGGAGAAGGACAGCCCGGACCGGACCACCCTCCACCCGGAACGCCCCCGGACACTACATGAAGGAAGGATGGCCTGGACCACCCCCATTACAGGTAAGTGTAATTTTTTTATTCACTCGGAGGGTGGGGGAGGGGCCCGACCGGTATAGCGGTATGGGAAAAAATCCATACCGGTATACCGTCTAGCATCACGGTGGGGGGTGCGACACGGTGCGGTGGGTCGGAGGTGCGGTGCGGCGGGTCGAGGGGGTGGCGGTCGCGGTGCGGGCGGTGGGGAATTATCGGCTTATCGGCAAGATAATTGCCGATACCGATAATGCCCAAAATCGTGATTATCGGCCGATAATATCGGCCATACCGATAATCGGTCGATCCCTAATCTAAACACCCTAGGCGGAATCACCCTCCTGACACTCGTACCAAAAAACTCATTAATCTACAATAATAAGGGGCTGCAACGCTAAGGGCATCCGAGGGGGCATGGGAAGTTAGACTATATTCCTATGTGCAGGTCATAATTAAATCCAAACGTTTATTCATTCCCCGCGGGTATCTGGTATCCAAAAGAAATATCCAGTATGTCTCTCTATTAAGGAGGCGTTTTCTCACATCTCCTCCTCTGATGCCTATTTTAACCCTTTCTATACCAGACACCCGCAGGGAATCCAACTCCCCCGCGTGCACATTCCGAAAGTGGCGTGATAACATAGAGATGCCAACTCCTTCACTCCTGCTATCAGAGATATGTCTCCTGATTCTTGTTTTAAGGGTATTGGTAGTGCACCCTACATATTGCATGTTACACTTGGTGCATGTGGCCACATAAACTAACATGGTGGTGTTACAGTTAATGTATTCACGTAGTTGGTATGATTTTTTGGTTACACAAGACATTATTTCTTTGGAATGGTACATATATTTACATGTAATACATCGATTGTGACCACTGCCCCAATTTCCTACAATATCAAGCCAGTTGCGATGTTTTATTTTATCCCTTGTCTTATATTCTACTTTTTTAGAATTGAATAGACTTGGTGATAGAGAGGAGCCCAATGAAGGTGCTTTTCTAGAGACCGCCATAATGCCCTCTTTGACCACCTCCCTCAGAATTGGGTCTCCCTCTAAAACTGGTGTATACTTCTTAATTATATTTTTGATTTGGGCAAATTGCGCACTGTATGTGGTGACAAAGACTGCTCTTTTTTGTTTATTTTTGGCATTTTGTACATTTTTTGTCCTGTTTCTTTTCCCAGTATATTTGATCAATTGCTCTCTATTAATACCTTCTACTCTTTCCTAAGCCTTGTTAAGACAGTCATCTGTATAGCCTCTTTTGGCAAATCTACTTTTTCTTATAATATTTCTTTTGGATACCAGATACCCGCGGGGAATGAATAAACGTTTGGATTTAATTATGACCTGCACATAGGAATATAGTCTAACTTCCCATGCCCCCTCGGATGCCCTTAGCGTTGCAGCCCCTTATTATTGTAGATTAATGAGTTTTTTGGTACGAGTGTCAGGAGGGTGATTCCGCCTAGTGTGTTTAGATACCTATTAGAGTGCAGTTACTGATGGTTACGGTATTAATATGTAATGGATATAGTTGTAAATTAAAATTGAGTAAACTGTGCATTGAATTATTTTCAAGTCATGTATATCTATTAATTTATAGCATGTATATCATCTTTTAGTAGATACATGCACGCAGGTCTCTGAGTTATAAGTATAGATAATGAGGTTGATTATTCTATTATTGACCTGTGCATGTACGATATAAACATATCGTAATCTATTATGTGCATGCAGTTGTATGTATATACCTGCCTGTCTTTGCACACTATGTTTAGAGTCCATTTACACTCATAGGGTAATCACACAGTAAGCGAGTAAAAAACGCAATAGTGGAGGGATCCAGTCCATTTTGTAATACTAACAGATGATATCCATGCCGGGTTTTTACAATTGCTACCTATGTTAGGTATTTTATCATGTGACCATTGAGTCTCTATTTTAACTGCATGTTTGACTGTTAAATTTAGTCTACGTTTAAGCTCAAGAGAGAGCGAAACACGTCAGATTACTACAGTCCTGTGATGTCTGTTTCGTTGCTATGGCATGAATAAAAAGTGATCTTTTAGAGCATACCTGGTGCCGGACAATCCTTCCTTTTCATGTAGTATTTTTCCCCCCTGTCCAAAAAACATATGTAATAAATGTAACATTAAAGTCAATGGGAAACGGATTAGCCTTTAATGTCATCTGTTTTTTCCAATCCGTTTTTGATCCATTATTACTTCTGAGCATGCTCAGAAGAGGTGTGAGCAACCAGTAGCCAGACAGACAAATAAAAACGAAAAGTAAAGGATACAAACGAATTAAAAACTGATGCAAAAGGATGCTACTTAAATGGTGTCCATTTGCACCTGTTTGTTAGTATGGTCAGTTTAGCAGCAATGACAGGAAAATAGCCATATGAACCTAGCCTTAGCTGAATTGACCATTCACATTGTTCTAGTTTAATTGCAAAACAAAATCAAACAAGAAAAAAGAAAAACCCAGCTAAAGTTTAAAAATGTTGCACATAAACCTAATTAGCAAATGGGGATGAATAGTTTTGATTGCAACACTAAATAAATTATATAGATAAACAGATCGGTACACAATATACAGAAGAACAGCAATCCTTAAAGCGTACCTGTCAGGTTAACACCCCCCCACCCCACCAAAAAAAAATTTTTTTATATGTTGCTCAGTACCTCATCCTGATCTTGTACATCTAATTGTTATGTGTCTACGACCTATATTTCTCTCAGAATTACCTTTATTTACTTGCTATCATTGCTCAGTGAGGTTTCTGTTGTAACGCAGAGCGCTCCGGGTCCCTCTCCTCCCCCGGAGCGCTCGCGGTTTTCGGCTCCTCTTCGCAGCGCCCCGGTCAGACTCGCTGACTGGGAGCGCTGCTCTGATTCCTCCGGTGGGGATGCGATCCGCACGGCGGGACGTGCCTGCCCGCGGGTCGCATCCCGTTCTGCACACCTGCCCCGTCCTCAGTCTGTTCAGTCCCGGTGTGCGCGGTCCCGCTCTCTAGGGCGCGCGCGCCGGGTCTCTCAGATTTAAAGGGCCAGTGCACCATTAATTGGTGTCTGGCCCAATCAGTTCCTAAACACTCCTACACTTAAAAACCCACTTCCCCTTCCTGTCCTCGCCGGATCTTGTTGCCTTGTGCAGTGAAAGCGTTTCTTGTGAGCCCATTGCCTGTGTATCCAGACCCTTTGCTGTTGCCCCTGACTACAAACCATTGCCACCTGCCCTGACCTTCTGCTACGTCTGACCTTGCCTTTGCCTTGTCCTTGTGTCCCATGCCTGTCTCAGCTGCCAGAGAGGTTGAGTCGCTACCGGGTAGAACGACCTGGGGGTTACCTGCCGCAGCAAGTCCATCCCGCTTTGCGGCGGGCTCTGGTGAAAACCAGTAATCCCTTAGACTCCGCTCCCCTGGTACGGCCCACGCCATCGCCTCTCTGACACAGAGGATCCACTACCCGTGTCCTCCCCGCATCTTGACATCTGTCTATGCAGAGGTATGGGGCATGTCCCTCTCATCTCCTCACTGTGATGACTCCTCCCCATCTCTCACTCTGCTCTGACTCACAGAGGGCCGGGAGCAGGCACAGCAGCTCTGGACTTGCCTGCAGCCCTGTCAATTACTCTTGACATGTCAATGACCACTGGACACTGCAGGACTGGTATGTGTCCCAGGAGGCAGGGGGCCCCTAGTGGACACTTTTTTGACTGTCTTTTTCAGTATGAAATGCTGAAAATTTTCTGATGAAAGCAATTGCAAAACATATTGGGGGAATTTTCAAAAACGACTGTAATTTCTGTTACAGTGATATTAAAGGAGTACTCCGGCGCGCACTTTTTTCCTTTTATCCCGTCCGGGCTGCAAAATAAAAGAAAACACACTTTCTCTTACCTGCCAACGAGCCCCCGGAGCTCCGGGCTGTATTCTTCTTACTTCCTGTTAGCCTGGCACGTCACACAGAGCTTCAGCCTATCACCGGCCGAGGCGGGACATCGCTGCGGCCGGTGATAGGCTGAAGCTCCGTGTGACGTGCCGAGCTAACAGGAAGTAAGAAGAATACAGCCCGGGGACCGAACACCTGTACCTGTCGCTATTTTTCATGGACCAGTTCAGGTTTGAAGTGGATTTGAAGGGTCTTCATATTAGAAATACCCCATAAATGACCCCATTATAAAACTGCACCCCCCAAAGTATTCAAAATGACATTCAGTAAGTGTTTTAACTCTTTAGGTGTTTCACAGGAAAAGCAGCAAAGTGAAGGAGAAAATTCAAAATCTTCATTTTCTATACTTGCATGTTCTTGTAGACCCAATTTTTGAATTTTTACAAGGGGTAAAAGGATAAAATTTATACTTGAATTTGTAGCCCAATTTCTCTTGAGTAAGTGCATACCTCATGTCTATGTAAATTGTTCGGCGGGTGCAGTAGAGGGCTCAGAAGCGAAGGAGCGACAAGGGGATTTTGGAGAGTATGTTTTTCTGAAATGGCTTTTGGGGGGCATGTTGCATTTAGGAAGCACCTATGGTGCCAAAACAGCAAAAAAAAAAAACACATGGCATACCATTTTGGAAACTAGACCCCTTGAGAAACGTAACAAGGAATTAAGTGTGCCTTAATACCCCACAGGTGTTTCACGACTTTTGCATATGTAAGAAAAAATTTTTTTCACTAAAATGTGTTTCCCCCCAAATTTCACATTTTTGCAAGGGTTAATAGCAGAAAATACCCCCCAAAATGTGTAACCCCCATCTCTTCTGAGTATGGAGGTACCCCATAAGTTGACCTGAAGTGCACTACGGGCGATCTACAATGCTCAGAAGAGAAGGAGTCATATTTGGCTTTTTGAGAGCAAATTTTGCTCGGGGGGGCATGTCACCTTTAGGAAGCCCCTATGGTGCCAGGACAGCAAAAAAAAAAAAAACACATGGCATACCATTTTGGAAACTAGACCCCTTGAGGAACGTAACAAGGGATAAAGTGAACCTTAATACCCCACAGGTGTTTCACGACTTTTGCATATGCAAAAAAAATTTATTTATTTTTTTTTATAAAAAATGCTTGGTTTAGCAAAAATTTTACATTTAAAATAAAGGTAATAGCAGAAAATACCCCCCAAATTTGAAGCCCAATTTCTCCCGATTCAGAAAACACCCCATATGGGGATGAAAAGTGCTCTGCTGGCGCACTACAGGTCTTAGAAGAGAAGGAGTAACATTTGGCTTTTTAGAAGCAAATTTTGCTCTGGGGGCATGCCGCATTTAGGAAGCCCCTATGGTGCCAGGACAGCAAAAAAAAAAAGAAAACATGGCATACAATTTTGGAAACTAGACCCCTCGGGGAACGTAACAAGGCGAAAAGTGAACCTTAATACCCCACAGGTGTTTCGCGACTTTTGCATATGTAAAAAAAATTTTTTTGTTTTTACACTAAAATGCTTGTTTTGCAAGGGATAATAGCAGAAAATACCCCCCCCCCCCCCAAATTTGTAACCCCATCTCTTCTGAGTATGGAAATACCCCATAAGTGGACGTGAAGTGCACTGGGGGCGAACTACAATGCTCAGAAGAGAAGGAGCATCATTGAGCTTTTGGAGAGAGAATTTGGCCATGTGCATTTACAAATCCCCCCGTGGTGCCAGAAGAGTGGACCCCCCCACATGTGACCCCATTTTTAAAACTACACCCCTCACGGAATGTAATAAGGGGTGCAGTGAGAATTTACACCCCACTGGCATTTGACGGATCTTTGGAACAGTGGGCTGTGCAAATTAAACATTTTATTTTTCATTTTCACAGACCCTGTTTAAAAGATCTGTCAGACACCTGTGGGATGTAAATGCTCACTATACCCCTTGTTACATTCCGTGAGGGGTGTAGTTTCCAAAATGGGGTCACATGTGGGTATTTATTGTATTGCGCTTATGTCACAACCGCTGTAAAATCAGCCATCCCTGTGCAAATCACCAATTTAGACCTCAAATGTACATGGTGCGCTCTCACTTCTGAGCCTTGTTGTGCGCCCACAAATGGGGTATCTCCGTAATCAAGAGAAATTGCGTTACAAATTTTGGGTGTGTATGTGTGTATATGTAGTGTTTTACTCTTCATTTTATGTTAGTGTAGTGTTTCTAGGTTACATTCACACTGGCGGCAGATTACACGGAGTCTCCCGCTAGGAGTTTGTGCTGCGGCGTAAAATTTGCCGCAGCTCAAAGTTGAAGTGGGGAACTCACTGTAATCCGCCGCCAGTGTGAATGTAACCTGTACATTCACATGGGAGGGGGGCAAAACTACAACTCACAGCATGCACTGACAGAATGTGCATGCTGGGAGTTGTAGTTTTGCAACAGCTGGAGGCACACTGGTTGGAAAATACTGAGTTAGGTAATAGAACCACGCCGCCGGCCATGTGGT
Organism: Hyla sarda; assembly: GCF_029499605.1. NCBI lineage: Eukaryota > Metazoa > Chordata > Amphibia > Anura > Hylidae > Hyla > Hyla sarda. The sequence continues at coordinate 169,802,484 of NC_079193.1, forward strand.
CGACCGTAATCAGACCCGGAGCGAAAGGATAACATGGTGGTTAATTTTTGTGGTAACTTGCATCCTTTCATGGTGAAAAATCCCCAAATTTGATGAAAAATTTTTACATTTTGCATTTTTCTAACTTTGAAGCTTTCTGCTTGTAAGGAAAATGGATATTCCAAATATTTTCTTTTTATTCACATATGCAATATGTCTACTTTATGTTTGCATCATAAAGTTGACATGTTTTTACTTTTGGAAGACACCAGAGGGCTTCAAAGTTCAGCAGCAATTTTCCAATTTTTTACAAAATTTTCAAACTCGATATTTTTCAGGGACCAGTTCAGGTTTGAAGTGGATTTGAATGGTCTTCATATTAGAAATACCCCATAAATGACCCCATTATAAAAACTGCACCCCCCCCCCCAAAGTATTCAAAATGACAATCAGTAAGTGTTTTAACCCTTTAGGTGTTTCACATGAATAGCAGCATAGTGAAGGAGAAAATTCAAAATCTTCATTTTTTACACTCGCATGTTCTTGTAGACCCAATTTTTGAATTTTTACAAGGGGTAAAAGGAGAAAATGTATACTTATATTTGTAGCCCAACTTCTCTCGAGTAAGGACATACCTCATATGTCTATGTAAAGTGTTCGGCGGGTGCAGTAGTGGGCTCAGAAGCGAAGGAGCGACAAGGGGATTTTGGAGAGTACGTTTTTCTGAAATGGATTTTGGGGGCATGTCACATTTAGGAAGCCCCTATGGTGCCAGAACAGCAAAAAAAAAAAAAAAAAAAAAAAACACATGGCATACCATTTTGGAAACTAGACCCCATGAGGAACATAACAAGGAATAAAGTGAGCCTTAATACCCCACAGGTGTTTCACAACTTTTGCATATGTAAAAAAAAAAAAAAAGAAAATTTGCAGCTCAAACTTGAAGCAGGGAACTCACTGTAATCTGCCGCCAGTGTGAATGTAGCCTGTACATTCACATGGGAGGGGGGTCAAAACTACAACTCCCAGCATGAACTGACAGACCATGCATGCTGGGAGTTGTAGTTTTGCAACAGCTGGAGGCACACTGGTTGGAAAACCTTGAGTTAGGTTCTATGACCTAACTCAGTATTTTCCAACCAGTGTGCCTCCAGCTGTTGCAAAACTACAACTCCCAGCATGTACTGATTGCGGAAGGGCATGCTGGGAGATGTATTTATGCAATGGCTGGAGGCCCGCAAGTACAACTCCCAGCATGCCAAGACAGCCTTATGCTGTTCCTGAATGCTGGGAGTTGTAGTTTTGCAAGATTTAGAGGAGTTCAGGTTGTAAATCACTGTCCAGTGGTCTCTAAACTGTGGCCCTTCAGGTGTTGCAAAACTGCAATTCGCAGCATTCCCAGACAGCAAACTGCTGTTTGGGCATGCTAAGAGTTGTAGTTTTGCAACATCTGGAGGGCTACAGTTTGAGACCACTGCATAGTGATCTACAACCTGAACCCCTCTAAATATTGCAAAACTACAAGTCCCAGCATGCCCACACAGCAAACAGCTGTCTGGGCATGCTGGGAGTTGTAGTTTTGCAACATCTGGAGGGCCACGGTTTAGAGACCACTGTAAACTGTGGCCCTCCGGATGTTGCTAGGCAACCACTCACGTGGCAGGACCCGGATGAATTGCTGCCGCCGCATGTGGGGTATCCCAGCATGGAGGATCGCGCTCCGGGATCCAGGTAAGGGACCTTCGGCGCCGGTCCCTGGGCAGTTCCCCCGTTTTGCCCGGACACCAATAGGTGGGCAAAGCGGGGGAACCGAACTTTAACCCCTCCCCCGGTCTGTTATCGGTCGGTCGCTCCGGCTGACCAATAGCAGGGATAGGAGGGGTGGCACCCCTGCCACCAAACTCCTATCCCTTCAGGGGGATCCCTCTTATTTTCCGGGTCACCAGTGACCCGTATGACCCGGAATCGCGCAGATCGCAGGTCTGAAATGACCTGCGATTTGCGCCCATCACGGTCATGGGGGGGGGGGGGTCTCAGGACCCCCCTCGACGATGTGCCGGGATGCCTGCTGTTAGATAACAGCAGTCATCCTGGCCCGATCACCGCTACCGGTGACGCGGTGCTCCCGGAACCCCGTGCCGTACAAGTGACACTTCGTGGCACCGTACATGTACGTCGCTCGTCGTGAAGGGGTTAACTTTCTGGCACCAGATGATTTGAAAAAAAAAAAAAGGTTTCCACCGGAGTACCCCTTTATGTTTTAAACGTGCTGCAGTTATACTTCGATAGATAGATGTTCTTGTTAACTTATTACCGGTCAACTTTTGTTGCTTGACGAGTCTGTAACCAATCATTGAATGTATTCCAGTCATTTGAAGGGACCCAAGGCTCTTGTCCAACATAAAAATCTGGGCATATTGTTCTACAAAAACATTAGAAGCAAATGAAAAAAATGCAGTTGATAAAATACATTTTCTAGTACATATGCTAATAAAGTTTGCATATTCACTATAAAAAGAAGCAATGACAAAAAGATTTCACAAATTTGATCCCTGGTGATAAGCAATAAAGTTACTCCAAAAAAAATCCTTTAAATGTACCATATATGTGGCAAATGTATGCCACAAGAGGCACAACTGACTTGCAGAACTTACAGGTATTTCCATCTCAATATTTATGGCATATCCACATGTTCACTGGGTGGCAGAAAACAGGCGAGCGGACTTTTTTATGCATTTTGCATAACTCCCATTGATTTTGAGAGTGATGTAAACAGCATAGCTTGCATCATCTACAATGCATTTTATTGAGAAAAACACCAGGTTAAGGCTACTTTCACACTGCCGCTATGCCCCGTCCCCTTAAGTTTTTTTTTTTTTTTTTTTTTTTTTTTTGCGCTCAACAGACCCTGAATGAATCCCACTGACTTTGCATGTTGACGGATCCTACTGACTTTGGGGTCCAATATTTTGGAAGATACTGGACATGCAGTAATTTTTCCTCGGCTAAACTCCTGTCATTTTGTATCGGAACTCCCTTTAGCAGAGCTCAGCAGCAGTGTGAACCTAGCCTAAATGCTCACTATCTCAAGATAAATTCCTTGTAGAGTGTCGTTTCCAGGTGTTTCCACTCCACTGGGAACTTAGAGTCTCTGCAAACATAATATGGTGCTTAAAAACATGACAATAGAATCAATGCTCCAGTAGGGCCAAGGTGGTCCTTGTCCTCTGCACCCTGCTGTGTGCCCAAAGAGCAGTTTTAACAACATTTAATTTATTTCCATACCCCTTATTTCCCTTGTAGTAAGATTACATAATTTTTCATAGTTCCATGCTAAATAAAAAAAAATAATAATAAAATAAAATAAAAAAATGATAAAACCTGATTGGTGAGTAAACTCACTACACTCCTAAATAAATTCTTTAAGGGGGAACCCAAAAATAATTTCAGCAAATGCCAATCTAAAAAAAACAAACGTTGCTCCGTCCACGTTTACCCCAACAGCATTTTTTTCACTGCATTTGTGCATTGCCATACTCAACAGAATTTTTGTAACTAATTATTGGGGGTTTTCCTGGGACAGAAACATTTTTTATATTTGTCTGGGAGGGAGATTAAACATAAAAAAGAAGGTATACTCACCTACCCCAGTCCCCCACAGTGGTATCCTGCCTCAGTTAGTAACATAGCTCAAAACTAATGCATTTCAATGTGAATAACAGTATTGAAACACTCAAACTACTTACATGTATCCATGAGATGCAAGAAGATCTGCAATGAATCGGGTATTCGGCAGCTGCCACCCAAAAATATCTTGAACGACAATAACAGCTTTGTCTGTACTGCGTGCTGGTTTGCACACATAAGCCTTTATGTGTTCAATTTGTATTTCACTGCCTTTTCCTTCATATTGATTTTTATCTCCAATTTCACAAGGACACGGGTTTGATTCATTTGCCATTGCAAAGCTGTCAAAAGAAAAACCTCCAACTTAGTAAGGCTACATTCTTTATTAAGTGGCCTATGTTTAGGGTATATGTCCGCATACTGCTAGAATGGTATGCCAATGTATACCGCAAAATACCTGTGCCAAATCCACGTATTTCAATTGACAGAATGTAGTCTAGTAGTCACAAAAATCGTCCCACTTCAAAGGGTGTACATTTAGTTTTTTGTGAGAATCAAAAGTGCAGCTTACTGTGCTTTGAAGTACTGCAAAAAACGGTATATGATGATAAATGAAGTGACTGTGGTCAGTATAAGACTACATTCATGTATAAGTACAAGACTACATTCATGGACTGAAAGCAATAAAACCAGCACGGGCAGGCTGCAGTGTACGGTTCACATTTCTCTGACAAAGGGTACAACGATTATTTCTTTAAGTCACATATGCATTTTGTTTTTTAAAGGAGTAGTGTAGTGAAAAAAAAACATACAAGTTTACGATCACGAGGTGCCCGACAGCTAGAACCCCCCGCGATCTCCTGTGCGATGCCCCCATAGTCCGCAGGAAGGGGGCGTGCTGACCCCTGAACAAAGTGGCTGCAGACACCCCCCCTCATGTCTCCCATAGAGATACATAAAAAGGGGCGTGTCAGCACGCCTGTTTCCTGCGGACTGGCAGGGCACCAAGCAGGAGATCCCAGGGGGTCCCAGCGGTCGGACATCTCATGATTGATAACTTATCCCCTAGGAACGTCAAGTGTAAAAAAAAAAAAAAAAAAACCTAATTAATGTTTGTATACATTGGTATAGGTTAAACAATGTCCAAATATCAAAAGTATAAGGCTGTGTTCACACAAGCTATCAACTTTCCTTCTAGGGTTCCAGAATTTTGGAGCGGTGACATTTTTGTCTGTTCAGAGGTAAAGTGGTGCAGTTGCCCATACCAATCAGATTGCTTCTTTAATTTTTAGAAGGCCTCTGAAACATAAAAGAAGTCAATAGCAGATCTGAAGCAAAAATGGTAGGGTCACACGTAGGGTAGGGAGGGTATGGTAGGGTCACACGTGCCGTATTTTACTGCTGCATATTTTCCTACCCATTGAAGTCAATGGCCCTCATTTACTTAGAAAATCGGGTTGTAAGTCTATGTTGCTTTCTTACCCGACTGCTTTTTTCCCCTGGTATTTATTATTATGTCGCATCCTGTTTGTCGCACGTGGGTTTTGTTGGTTTTGGTTTCCAACTCCTCTGAGTTGTCGAGAAAAAATCCACAACAATTCAACAAATTCGGGTTGGAAACCTTTATAAATACGTGGGAAAGCTCAGAAATGTCGGGTTACGCCCCTTTTTCGGGTTTGGGAGAATCCACATCGGGTCCGTCGGGAAAAAATGTTGCATCGTGTCGCAGACTGGCGCACGATGTCTGTGACATGTCGCAGACAAAGATGCAACAAAAAAAACCAGACAAAAGAAGTCGGGTTTAGAATAGTAAATGAGGGCCAATGGGTAGATAAATAAGCAGCTGGATTTTGCTACCCATTGACTTCAATATAAATAGAATAGAATTACGCAGCAGCAAATGTACAGCAAAATACGTGTGAGCCTACCCTAAGGGTTAATTCATATTTTGCTGCATAAGGGTATGTTCACACGTGCAGATTTACAGCGTATTTTACGCTGCGGATCCACTGGTGAAGGCCTGCTCTATGCTGGCTTTACATGTGCCTGGTGGTAGCGGCAATACGCTGCTACCAGCAGACACACTGCGATGTGCGAGTCACAGTATACTCGCACATCGCGGGAGCTCTCTGCCTAGCTCAGAGCAGGGAGAGCGGCCGCAATGTGAGAGTACGCCGCGCACATCGCTGCACTGTGTCTGCTCGTAGCAATTCACATATGCATATTTTTGCTGTGGATCTGCTGCTGCAGATTTTGCTGCCTATTGACCTCAATGGGCAGCAAAATCTGCTGAAGCAAATATGCAGCAGAAAATACTTATCTAAGGGCTCATTCACATGAGCGGATTTTGCTGTGGATTTTAGTGCAGATTTTTCAGCTGCTTATTTTCTACAGCTTTTTTTCTGCTGCTTATTCTTTGCTGGTAAATCAATGATAAAATAAGCAGCTGAAAATAAGAAGCAGAAAATAAAAAGCAGCAGATCAGGGGACCCGAGACTGGGGTCATTTTTGTGGGTGTGCTTATCACAAGCCATATCCCAAGTGTGAATTGAGCCTTAGGTAGTCAACAAGGTAAATAAATAGAGGCAACAAGGAGCCAGACAGAGAATTAGGGGCAGTTTGTTCCTTATGGATAGGAGATAGAGCCAGACAGAGAATTAGGGGCAGTTTGTTCCTTGTGGATAGGAGATAGACCCAGACAGAGAATTAGGGGCAGTTTGTTCCTTGAGGATAGGAGATAGAGCCAGACATAGAATTAGGGGCAGTTTGTTCCTTGAGGATAGGAGATAGAGCCAGACAGAGAATTAGGGGCAGTTTGTTCCTTGAGGATAGGAGATAGAGCCAGACATAGAATTAGGGGCAGTTTGTTCCTTGTGGATAGGAGATAGAGCCAGACAGAGAATCAGGGGCAGTTTGTTCCTTGAGGATAGGAGATAGAGCCAGACAGAGAATTAGGGGCAGTTTGTTCCTTGAGGATAGGAGATAGAGCCTGACAGAGAATTAGGGGCAGTTTGTTCCTTGAGGATAGGAGATAGAGCCAGACAGAGAATTAGGGGCAGTTTGTTCCTTGAGGATAGGAGATAGAGCCAGACAGAGAATTAGGGGCAGTTTGTTCCTTGTGGATAGGAGATAGAGCCAGACATAGAATTAGGGGCAGTTTGTTCCTTGTGGATAGGAGATAGAGCCAGACATAGAATTAGGGGCAGTTTGTTCCTTGTGGATAGGAGATAGAGCCAGACAGAGAATTAGGGGCAGTTTGTTCCTTGTGGATAGGAGATAGAGCCAGACAGAGAATTAGGGGCAGTTTGTTCCTTGAGGATAGGAGATAGAGGCAGACAGAGAATTAGGGGCAGTTTGTTCCTTGTGGATAGGAGATAGAGCCAGACAGAGAATTAGGGGCAGTTTGTTCCTTGTGGATAGGAGATAGAGCCAGACAGAGAATTAGGGGCAGTTTGTTCCTTGTGGATAGGAGATAGAGCCAGACAGAGAATTAGGGGCAGTTTGGTCCTTGTGGATAGGAGATAGAGCCAGACATAGAATTAGGGGCAGTTTGTTCCTTGTGGATAGGAGATAGAGCCAGACAGAGAATTAGGGGCAGTTTGTTCCTTGTGGATAGGAGATAGAGCCAGACATAGAATTAGGGGCAGTTTGTTCCTTGTGGATAGGAGATAGAGCCAGACAGAGAATTAGGGGCAGTTTGTTCCTTGAGGATAGGAGATAGAGCCAGACATAGAATTAGGGGCAGTTTGTTCCTTGTGGATAGGAGATAGAGCCAGACATAGAATTAGGGGCAGTTTGTTCCTTGTGGATAGGAGATAGAGCCAGACAGAGAATTAGGGGCAGTTTGTTCCTTGTGGATAGGAGATAGAGCCAGACATAGAATTAGGGGCAGTTTGTTCCTTGTGGATAGGAGATAGAGCCAGACATAGAATTAGGGGCAGTTTGTTCCTTGTGGATAGGAGATAGAGCCAGACAGAGAATTAGGGGCAGTTTGTTCCTTGTGGATAGGAGATAGAGCCAGACAGAGAATTAGGGGCAGTTTGTTCCTTGTGGATAGGAGATAGAGCCAGACATAGAATTAGGGGCAGTTTGTTCCTTGTGGATAGGAGATAGAGCCAGACATAGAATTAGGGGCAGTTTGTTCCTTGTGGATAGGAGATAGAGCCAGACAGAGAATTAGGGGCAGTTTGTTCCTTGTGGATAGGAGATAGAGCCAAACAGAGAATTAGGGGCAGTTTGTTCCTTGAGGATAGGAGATAGAGCCAGACAGAGAATTAGGGGCAGTTTGTTCCTTGTGGATAGGAGATAGAGCCAGACAGAGAATTAGGGGCAGTTTGTTCCTTGTGGATAGGAGATAGAGCCAGACAGAGAATTAGGGGCAGTTTGTTCCTTGAGGATAGGAGATAGAGCCAGACAGAGAATTAGGGGCAGTTTGTTCCTTGAGGATAGGAGATAGAGCCAGACATAGAATTAGGGGCAGTTTGTTCCTTGTGGATAGGAGATAGAGCCAGACAGAGAATTAGGGGCAGTTTGTTCCTTGTGGATAGGAGATAGAGCCAGACAGAGAATTAGGGGCAGTTTGTTCCTTGTGGATAGGAGATAGAGCCAGACAGAGAATTAGGGGCAGTTTGTTCCTTGAGGATAGGAGATAGAGCCAGACATAGAATTAGGGGCAGTTTGTTCCTTGAGGATAGGAGATAGAGCTAAAACCTATAAGCGCCTTGCACACTGCACACAGATCACCCGCCCAGTGACAGATCACCACAGGCGCTGGGCCGTCTATAGCTCGCAGCCTCATCCTATGGGAAGACAGCGGGTGACGTCACAAAGAAGCGATTTATGTCATTACCGTGAGAGAGAACTCCTGCAGCCGCTGCTCCGCTGTTATGACCTCTGCCTTCTCTTACCGGAGCGACTCGCGGGTGTCTCTTGATGTCGCGCACAGCCCGGATAGTTAAGTAAGCGAAAGGTCAACCCGCCCACTTTCCTCGGTTGTACTTTGCTCCCAGAGAAGCTCCCGCCTGTGTGAGGACTGATGGCCTACAGGCTCCGCTCCTCTTCAGAGCTGTAAAGAAAAACATTAACGTCAGATCCCGCAGGGAGTACAATAGACACACCGCGCTCCTCAGAGAAACTCTCGGTGTATACAGTGAATATACATGAAAGCCTCGGGCAATTTCCCAGTTTAAGAAGGCGCCGTGGCTTAGTTGGTTAAAGCGCCTGTCTAGTAAACAGGAGATCCTGGGTTCGAATCCCAGCGGTGCCTTGCGTTTTTACTTGGAAATTAAAAAGTGTATATTCGCTATTTCTACCAAATATTCATATGAACTGGTCACATGGTGTGTTTTCCTTTGTTCTATTTGCTACAATTATCAGTTATACCCATGTACGGCACACGTGACAATTTTCTCTTCTGTTTGCTATAATTATCAAATATACTCATGTACAGCACACGTGACAATTTTCTGTTCTTTGTTCTGTTTGCTACAATTATCAAATATACCTGTGTGGTGCACATGGTGCATTTTATTTTGTTTTAGTTGCTCTAATTATCAGTTATTCCCATGTACAGCAAATGTGACAATTTTCTTTTGTTCTCTTTGCTATAATTATCAAATATACCCATGTATTGCACTTTTTGTTTTGATCTCTGCAGTATTATTTTAATTTTTCACATATAATTTACAATACATATTTGGTAAGTAGAGGGTTAACTTGTGTGTAGACTGTTAGGTAATGTGTCTGCGGTGAATGTTCGTGACGCCAGGAGTGTTTACCCACCACATTCCAAGGTAAAGCATATGCCGGTGCCAGGCAAAGAATAAATCACCTGCCAGGTTAAAGGGGTACTCCACTGGCCAGTGTTCCGGCAGCATTTAGTGCCAAACGCTGTTCATGCGTTCCCTCGTGACGTCAGGCCATGCCCCCTCAATGCAAGTCTATGGGAGGGGGTGTGACAGCCGTCACCCCTTTAAGACCCTGTTAATAAAATTCCTGTTTCAGAGCGACTACACTCTACACAAGGATCCTGCCGACCAGGTCGTCATTCCACTGTAACCAGAACATCACAATGTTGCAAAAATTTGTGCAGACTCACTGCACAAATCTGCAGGGGTGCACAATGTACCTGGTACCATATTTAAAGGGATACTCCGCCCCTAATCATCTTATCCCCTATCCTTCGGATAGGGGATAAGATGTCTGATCGCGGGGGTCCCGCCGCTGGGGACCCCCGCATTCTACCATGCGGCACCCACCTGTAACGGCTTCCGGAACCGCTGGAGGCCCTCAGGCTAATACCATCCCGACCACGGGGACGGAAGATCCTGACGCCACGACTCCGCCCCCGTGTGACGTCACACCCCGCCCCCTCAATGCAATGCAAGACAGCTGTACAGAATACAACATAATGAAAACTAAAATATGGGTTTGGATTTTAGCTTCAACCACTTTAAGTCCTATGCACACATAAAGCTATGTGCATGCGGCATGTTTAACAACACTGTATTCTACCATAAAAGTAATAGTTGGAGCACAGTAAGGCCTTTTTAGGTTGGATTCTAACAGATTTTGGGGATTCAGTATAATAAAGAATCTGAACCATTCCTGAAACAGGAAGAGTTCCCCTAAATGTCCATTATTATAATGATAGTAACAAAAAAAGGGGTACTCCGGCGCTAAGACATCTTATCCCCTATCCAAAGGATAGGGTATAAGATGCCTGATCATAACCGCCGGGGACCCCCGTGATCTTTCACGCAGCACCCCGTTACCATCAGCCCTAGGTCTGATGACTGCCGATCACGGGGCCGGAGTATTGTGACGTCACGGCTCCGCCTCCGTGTGATGTCACGCTCCGCCCCCTCAATGCAAGCCTATGGGATAGGTGATGAGATGTCTTAGCGCCGGAGTACCCTTTTAACCCCTTAAGGACCGGGGTTTTTTCCGTTTTTGCATTTTCGTTTTTTTGCTCCTTGCCTTTAAAAAAAATCATAACTCTTTCAATTTTGCACCTAAAAATCCATATCATGGCTTATTTTTTGCGCCACCAATTCTACTTTGTAATGACGTCAGTCATTGTGCCCAAAAATCTACGGTGAAACGGAAAAAAAAATCATTGTGAGACAAAATTGAAAGTGTAAATGATGCAAATAAAATCCAACTTTTGTTGACATATTATAAGAATGTCTAATCTGTAATTTGATGCCTTTTGGAGAACTCCCCCAATATAGTTCCCCAGTATAGTTCTCCCCATATTAGTTGCAGTATAGTTCCCCCACACTAGGTGCAGTATAGTTCCCCCACATTAGGTGCAGAATAGTTTCCCACATTAGGTGCAGTATAGTTCCCCCATAGACATACAGCCTTCAGCCATATACAGTGTGTAGCTGAAGGCTGTATGTCTGTGTACTGCCCCATTTCAGTGTTCCGACCACCGGTCCTCCGATCCGGGGTCACGATCTACTGCTATGGCCTATGGACCAGAGCAGTAGGTCCTGGTTTGCCCCGCCCTAACGCCGGCCCTGATATACAGTACACCTCTCATCCATTGTTTAATATTATGGAGACAATGACCTGGGAATTGTTACACTCTGCGCTCCGGCCATGAGCGCAGTGTCCCTGTGTCCTTGTCTGCCAGCGGGGCTGGAATTCGCATCACGGGATGCGCCCGCATGTGAATCCCAGCCTGTCACTCACCTCGCTCCGCTGCCTCTGTGCCGGAGCTCTGAAATTTAAAGGGCCAGTGCGCCCATAATTAGTGTTTGCACCTTACACCACATTATAAGTCCCTGTACCTCCCAAACTTCCCTGCTGGATCTTCAGTGCCCCTAGCCTGAGATTCAGCGTTCCATTTTGCCTGTTGTCTAAGGCTGGGTTCACACTACGTTTTGTCCCGTATGTGACCGTATGCGCTCCCGTATGTCATTCATTTCAATGAGCCGACCGGAGTGAAACGTTCTGCTACGTTTGACTACGCTACTGCCTTATCCTCTGATACCTCACCTTGCCCAGCTACCTGTGTGGTTGAACCGTGTCAGCGGTAGTGACCTAGGATTTGCTTGCCGCAGCAAGCCCTTCCCAATACGGTCCGTATCATCAGCCACACAGGTTAGAGGATCCACATCCAGCTCCGTTACAGGAATCCAAAGAGAAAAGTCTATGCTAGAGCCCTGCGTGGGACTATTTACTTAATACTGTCTGCTCCTGCTGTATTTCTGCCCACTCCCGCAACGTGTGTATTCCTCTCCCACCTGTTGCCACAACGTGTGTGTCCAATCCCACCTGCTTCCGTAACATGCACGTCCTATCCTGTCCACTCCTGAAAACATTCTGTCACAACTTTTAGAGAAAGCCCCCCTTGTACTTTATCACCACCATGTGCCATTTCATCACCCCATTGAACTATAATACATTGAATACACATTTCTATACACAATGGAACACATTCAAGTCCATATACATATGTCAAGTTACATAGCATAACTATAAAAACTATATATATTAAGAAACTTTCAATGTGCAATCAATTTGAAAAGTATTATATGGTAAATTATCCCAATAAATCTATCCTGGATTGGGCTGATTTTGGGCTGAGACAAAGTATAATTGACAAGCAAAGTATGCCAATGTAAGGCCACAGAGGTGCAGGGAAGTGTGTGTAAGCAAAGTGTAGTATACAAGCCAGAACTAAATCCACAGAACTAAAAGTTACAGTAATCCAAGGATCCGACAGAAGTAAAGTCTTCCCAAAGGATTCTCAAAGACTGTGTTTGCAACATTTTTTATTTTTGCATATCTGAACTGCAATCAAAAGGGCATTTAAAAAATACAGGCATTTTTAGATTGTGCTATATTGAACAGCAGCTGGCAAAACATGGTATTGTACCAATCTTTATTGTATTGATCAACATGATTAAAGCATTACTGTCATTTCTAAAAACATTTGACATATGCAATTTGTAAAATGTTTGGCTCATTTGGGTGGCAACCTAGAGCTAAAGGCTACCAGTGGGCCCAAACTACCAATATGATAATTAGAGATGTCGCGAATTGTTCGCCGGCGAACAGTTCCCGGCGAATTTAGCATGTTCGCGTTCTCATCACCGGGCGAACATATGTGAAGTTCGATCTGCCACCTATTCTTTAACATTGCAGTAAACTTTGACCCTGTGAGTCAGAGTCAGCAGACACATTACAGGCAATCAGCAGCAGTCCCTCCCTTCCAGACCCTCCTACCTCTTGCACAGACGCCATTTTACCCTCATTCAGCATGCTGCAGGCTTAGGAAGTGGAGGGTCAGAGAAGCTGCTCCTGCTGTAAAGGGAAAGCGATAGCTAGGTTGCTGCTAGGGGGTGTATTCAGGGTCCAGTTTACTTCTAAAGCACTAGTGTAACATCTGCTTTAAGGACAGCACCCAAAAAAGCCCTTTTTATGGCTGAAAGATATCAGTCCGTGTGTCTTGCAACAGCTGGTGGCACCCTGGTTGGGAGGGAACCGCTGGTTAAAAGGGATACTCCAGAATCAAGCTTAAGTTCCTTCAAGCAACTACTACAGTATTCAAAGGGCTGAAAGATATCAGTCTGTGTGTCTTGCAACAGCTGGAGGCACCCTGGTTAGGAGGGAACCGCTGGTTAAAAGGGGTACTCCAGAATCAAACTTAAGTTCCTCCAAGCAACTAACTACTACAGTATTGAAAGGGCTGAAAGATATCAGTCCGTGTGTTTTGCAACAGCTGGAGGCACCCTGGTTGGGGACCACTGCTTAAAAGGGGAACTCCGCTGGCAAGCTTTTTTTCTTTAAAGCAACTAACTACTACAGTATTCAAAGGGCTGAAATATATCAGTCCGTGTGTTTTGCAACAGCTGGAGGCACCCTGGTTGAGGACCACTGCATAAAAGGGGAACTCCGCTGGCAAGCTTTTTTTCTTTAACTCCTTGGGGACGGAGGGCGTATGCATACGCCCTCGCGTCCCGTCACTTAAGGACGGAGGGCGTATCCATACGCCCTCCGTATTTCCGATCACCGCAGCTCGCCGGGCGGTGATCGGAACGGGATGCCTGCAGAAATCATTCAGCAGGCATCTCGTGACATCGCCCAGGGGGGTCATGAGACCACCCCATATCGGCGATCGTTGCAAATCGCTCGTCAATTCAGACGAGCGATTTGCAATGATTTCGATCTCCGCCGCTCGCCGGGCGGTGATCGGAACGGGATGCCTGCTGAAATCATTCAGCAGGCATCCCAGCCCATCGCTGCGGGGGGTCGTGAGACCCCCCTAAAAATACGATCGCAGAAAATCACAGGGTCTGTGACCCGGATGTAAAGGGTCACGTGTGCCGTAGCACACGTGACTTAGCTGGCCTCAATGTTAGCTGTTAGAGGAATCAGTGATGATCCTCCCACAGCCCTTTGATTGGATGGTCGGTACGACCATCCAATCAAATGTATTGGCGGGAGGGGAGCACCCTCCCCTTGCCCTCCAGATGCCCCCAAATCACCTGAAAAGTCCTGCTCAGCCCACCAAAAGCTTGTAGTTGGTGAGCTGAGCAGAGACTGAGGTGAACTACAAATTCCCCCCCCCCCCATACTGTGCCTTTAGAACCCCTCTGTAGCCCCCTGTAGCCCCTTGTCCTGTGAGGGAAAGTGGTCTTAGGTAGGGACAGCATCTTATATGTGCATAAAAGTTAATACAAAAAAATAAATACATTTGTGAAATCCCCCCCCCCCCTTTAGGTCCCCTGTAGCCCCTGTCCCCTTGTCCTGTGGGGGAAAAAAAAGTAAAAAAAAAAAAATTTTGCAGAGTCCTCTATCTGCGGGTGTTTTTTGTTTTTTTTGTATGCCCCAGCCCTTACAGGGGCGCTGCGGCTTACCCCCATATATTTTTTTTCTGGGGTGTAAGCTTTTTTTTTTTTGTTCCCCTTATTCGCTTTCCCCCTTATTCGCTTACTTTGGCCGGACCCTCTTCCCTATAAAGAGCATCCGGCCACTGTTAGCGAAACGCCCACCCCACTGCGTTTTTTTTGGGGTGCAGCATTTTTTTGGGGTTAATAAGAGTTTATTTTTTCTTTTTTTTTATAGCACCTTTTTTGGGGATTTGCGGTCCGTGCCACCAGCAGCAAGTCCGTGCTGTGTGGACGGACCGTACCCCTGTGTGCGCCTGCCCTGACCGCTGACAGTAATATATAACTGATCAGCGGTTTTTTTAGGGTTCAGGCAGGTGCTTTTTTATTCCCCCACCTTTTTGGTGTCTTCTGCGCCCCCTGCTGCCACTGAGCCCTAATCAGTGGCGCACACAACTGATTAGGTATACGCTCTTTGGCGCAGGTTTTTTTTGCATTAGAAGCACACGCTTTTTTTTTTATTTTCTAGGTTTGGTATAAAGTAGAACCCCCCCACACATATACACAAAGTAAAACACTCACACACATATACACTCCCCCCCCCCCCCCCCTTCCCATAAGTGTTAGGCGATGGCTCGCAGGGCGTTTTCAGTGGAGGAGGCATATGCCTTACTTGCCTCCGACTCTGAAAGCGTCAGTTAGGGCGAGGAACACCCCACTTTCCTGGTCTCTTCCTCGCTCTCCTCATCATCTAGTGATGATGAGCCCCCAAGGCGGCGGAGATGCCGCCGTGTGAGACCACAACCCCCCCATGCAACTGACCCTGTGCCCCATACTAGTACTAGCGATCCTGTCGCCAGTACTAGTATGGCAGCCCACCAGGCAAGACCACCGGTACCCTCTACCGGTGAACCTGTCTGGACTACCCCAGAGAACTTTGAGCCCGTGATTCCTGGGTTTGTTGGCAACCCAGGAATCCTAATTGACATCGCCGGGTTCACTGAAATTGACTTTTTTAGTCATTATTTCAGTGACGACTTTGCCAACATGATGGTGACACAGACAAGTCTGTACGCCCAACAGTTTGTCGCCGCTCACCCGGGCTCGATTTTGGCCAGGCCAAATGGCTGGTCTCCAGTCAATGCAGCCGAAATGAGGACCTTTTGGGGACTCGTGCTGCATATGGGCCTAGACAAAAAGCCTAGTGTCAGGCAGTACTGGAGCGGGGACATCCTATACAAGACCCCGCTTTACAGTATGGCCATGGCACGGGAACGTTTTGAGGCCATAAGGAAATGTTTGCATTTCAATGACAATGCAACATGTCCTCCCCAAGGTGATTGTGCCTATGACCGCCTGTACAAGATACGGCCGGTCATAGATCACTTAGGGGCCAAGTTTTTGGAGGCCTACGTTCCCCAAAGGGAGGTCTCAATTGATGAGTCTCTTATCGGTTTTCGGGGGAGACTCTGGTTCCGCCAATACATCCCATCCAAGCGGGCGAGATATGGCGTGAAGCTGTATAAACTCTGTGAGAGTACCTCCGGGTACACTTACAAGTTTAGAATATACGAGGGTCGAGATTCCCGTATTGAACCCCCAGAATGTCCCCCCATTCTGGGTGTCAGCGGGAAGATCATGTGGGACCTTTTGCACCCACTACTAGATAAGGGTTACCATCTGTACGTGGATAAATTTTATACTAGTATCTCTCTGTTCAAATCCCTCACCGCCAGATCTACGTCCGCTTGTGGGACCGTGCGGAAAAATCAGAGAGGCCTCCCGACCTATCCCCTCCAGGCACCAATCCCCAGGGGTGAGTCCCGTGCCTTTTCCCATGAAAACCTGTTGTTGGTGAATGTGACGATCCGTCTTGGGGATTAGCTCTGGGATCGTCCTGGACCACGCTACAGGATGCGTTTCTTCTCAATAAACCAGCAAACAAACGCTTATAATGCAAATCTGGCACCTTGCCAGTTTTATTAGACAGGTTGCAGGGAAAGAAATAAACAAAAAGCAGGAACAAAACAAAATCCTAGACCGTCTGGTCACTGACTAAACAGATCAGCTTGTCCTGACTAACAACCGCTGAGCTTCCCTCAGCCGGTTAAACATATGTCCCCTGCAACCTTCTACTCACAATGTCACTCTCTTTGAGCCCCTCATAGCTCGGGCTGTGTACTCCTCAGCAGGCTCTGTCTCTCCCCTACAGCCCACATGCTGTCTCCTAGGAAGAGCCTAGATTAGACCGAGTCTCCATCTCATATACACTTCCCTTCCTTCCTGCCTCATTACTTAAGAAGCAGGTGAGAGCTTCTGCAGGGTGAGCCAAGGAAATACACCCTTTCCTTGCCACACTGCCACATATCCCCCCCCCCCTTTGCTCAGACCACCGGGAAGGAGCACATGTATTTGAAAGGCAGAAATCATCTGCCTTTCCTTTCTCTTGGACAACTTTTGTCCCACAGTCTCTGAAGTCCTTGACTTTTTTCTTCCGGACTTTTACCAGCCACCAATTGCAAGTCTCTTGGTCACACCTCTCCAGTACCAGGTTCTTCACCCTGGTGTGGGCAGGGTTCTTGAAATTAAGGAGTGAGAGGACCGATGCTTCTAACCTTTGTCTTCTTCTTGCTTGCCGGACCTCTGCCTCTGCTTTAGAGAATCTTTCGGCCTCAGTGACTTCACCAACCACTGTCTTGTTCTCTGTACCGTCAGAGGACCTCTGACACGGGTCCATCTCAGTTTCAACTTTAGAGGACTTCCCACCTGGTTTCACCTCAGTCTTGTCTTCAGTGGATTTCTCACATGGTTTCACCTCATCCCATCCAGCTTTCTCTTCTGGGGCACCAGCTTCCTCAGGTTTGGCTTCAGAGTCTTTGGCTCCTTCAGATTCTTGTGTAGAATCAGCTTCTACTACTGCAGCTTCTTCAGGCTTACTCTTCTCTTCACCTGTAGCTTCAGTTGTGCCATTCTCTTTACGCACAGCTTTTGAGGTTGACTCTGGTTTAGCTTCTGCTTCAGAGGATTTCTCTGCCTCAGCATTACCTTCAGAATTTTTGGTCTCCTCAGGTTCAGAGGATTTCCCACCAGGTTTCAGCTCAGTCCTAGCTTCAGGAGACTTCTTACAGGACTTCACCTCAATCTTAGCTTTAGAGGACTTTTTTGCAATCAGAGAAAGCATAACTGTATCCTGTAACTTCGGCCCCAGAAGCTTTTCTTGAGCCAATTCCGCCATATCTTGGTCTCTGCTCTCTTTTAGGACTTCCTGGTCCTCTTCCTTTTTCTCACATTTTCGCAGCTTACACTGGAGCTTAGCGGACTTCATCCTCTCACTGTCAAGTAACTCTGTCAAGTCCCTGACAGTATCTTCCGAAGACAGCAATTGTTTCCTCAATTGTTCATTGTCCGCCAGCACAGCCACCTGCTCGTAGAGTTGCGCTCCCAGCAAAACCAAGGCAGCTACGTGGGACCTTCTGCGCGTTTCGTTCTGCGCTTCCAGGCTCTCTTTTAAGATCTTCATGTCATCTTCCAGCTTTATATATCTCAGCTGCTCACTCTTGAGTTGTGCAGAGATCACCTTCTCACTGTCCAGCAACTGTTTCTTGGACTTCACTAAGTCATTGATAGATTTTCCACTCTCACCAATCTGTTGAGATAGATCTGAGATCTCCTGTTGCAAGTTCTTGTTTTCATGTTGCAGAGTCTCAACTTGTTCCAGTGCCTCCTCATACTGCTCACGGAGCAAGACATTGTCATGACGAGCAGATTGAAGAGCATGTGCAAGGGCATTCTTCACCTTGACTTCCTCCTCAAGTTGTCTCTTAGCTTTAGAGACACTCTCCAGATTGCTGGCAAGAGCTTCAGTTTCCATCTTCATTTCATTCTTCTCTTTTTCTATTTTTTCCATGGCTACCAGGCTAGCCTTGTGATCACTCTGCAGAGCCTGATATGCACCATGTAGAAGACTCACTACTTCTTCCTGGAATGACATCCGCTTGGCCAGACTCTGCACTTCACTCTCCTTGCTGGCCACAAGACCCTGGGAGCGGGACAGTTCATCCTGCAGAGCCACAAACTCACTTCTGTGATGCTCCATGACTTTTTCCAGCTGAAGCCTCACTTCTTGCTCTTTTTTAAAGTCAGCAAGTGATTTGTCCCTCTCCTCTGTCAAGCGATGTACCTCTTTTTCTTTCTCCAACAACTTCACAGAAACCATCTGCAGGGTTTCTTCCAGATTCTGGATCTGCTTCAGTTTTTTCCCAAGGCCAGCTCGTCTTTTCCGAGACCTTTTACGGACAGCGGTCTCCTCACTCTCGCTGTTAGACCTTGAGACATCCTCTGGTCCTCTGTCAGACACTCGACCCAGCTCTTCTCCATCTCTAGATGAAGTCTCCCCCTTTTCCGAGGTTGCGGCCACTTGTGCCTCATTATTATCATCCACAACAGGTGCCACTGACACCTGGCACTCTTCCTCTCCCACCACGTTGGCAACTCTGGAGACTCTCGCTAAACACTCCCGTCGGACCGGCAATCCCTTGGCGGTAAGTTTGTTGCCCCTAGCAACAACTTCAATGGCTCTTGGCACCAGCGAGTCAGGGAGATTCCTGATCAGTTCCTCTGAACTGTCTCTCGGCTTCTTGGCAGACTTTTCTTTTGTCTTGTCACAGTCTCCTTCACTTAGGACTCTGTCTGTGACCGTAAGTGCAGCCCCCAGCTCCACTGGTACTCTTTTCTGGAGTTTTGGTTTTTCCACAGCCATCTCTGGAGCTTCTATTCCAGTCATCACTTTAACTTGACTCGCGGACTGTTCTTCAGCTCCCCTAGTGGTCTGGCACACTCCCACCTGACATATACCTAGGGTCTGCTGACACTCCCCGTCCTCAGCCTCTGCTGAGTTACTGTCCCCTGCTATGTGGTGCAAATCAAGTGTTGTGAGCCTATCAGGTGTTCCTGCTCTAGTCACCTGACTATCTTCCCACAACTGCTGAAAAAATGGAAAATCCTTCCCCAGCACTACTTCATACTCTAAGGTAGGCTCTATTGCAACCTTGTGACTTATGGTACCATAGGGAGTAGAAATACACACATTAACTGTTTTATAACCCCAAATACCGGCCTGTATAGACACTATAGCGGGGTCTGGCTTTCTGCAGCTGGTCTTTACCAGACTTATTACACATTTTGGATCTAACAAAACAGTCATCTTTTTACCTTCTATTTCCAGCTCACACAGGTTTTCTTTTGTCCTGCGAGAGGTGGGAATAGAATTCTTTACATCAGAACACATTAACATAAGTGTTTCAAGAAAAACATTATCAGCCTGCATGGGTTCACAATATACAGCACCATTCACACAGTCCAGTAGAGACCCCCCAGTCCTCACTCCTTCCGGAACCTTTGTGTGCGAACTCTCCGGTGCACTCTCAGCATCCCACAGCTGCCAGAAATACGGAAAGTCTCTGCCCAGTACAATTTCCACTGTAAGTTCTGCACATACCTCCATCATATGGCTTACTGTCCCAAAACATGTATCAAAGGTAATTTGAACAGTCTTACCGGGCTCCGGGCGGGACTTCACAAAGGGAATTATTTCTGGCATAATCAGAGATACAGTCTGGCAACAATCCAAGTCCACCCACAGTGGGATTCCGCCCACCGACAACTCACGGGACCTTGGCTTCGTCTTGGCGACCACCGGTTGTGGCCCACGTCGGTTGCTCCGAGCAACAGCCTTTCGAGGTTGTCCCATTTTCTTGAAAAAAAATCTCGATCCGTTGCCCCTAGCAACGCTCCTCCACAGACACCAAACTGGGCTTGAACTCCTCTGCTGGGCTCCTCCGACTTGCAATCTTGCAGGGGGTTGCTCCTAGCAACAGCTCCTCTCCAACTCGCTTGTTGGTTGCCCTTGGCAACAGGTTGCCCTTAGCAACGGCGTGCCCGCATCCTCCACCAAAATGTAACGATCCGTCTTGGGGATTAGCTCTGGGATCGTCCTGGACCACGCTACAGGATGCGTTTCTTTTCAATAAACCAGCAAACAAACGCTTATAATGCAAATCTGGCACCTTGCCAGTTTTATTAGACAGGTTGCAGGGAAAGAAATAAACAAAAAGCAGGAACAAAACAAAATCCTAGACTGTCTGGTCACTGACTAAACAGATCAGCTTGTCCTGACTAACAACCGCTGAGCTTCCCTCAGCCGGTTAAACATATGTCCCCTGCAACCTTCTACTCACAATGTCACTCTCTTTGAGCCCCTCATAGCTCGGGCTGTGTACTCCTCAGCAGGCTCTGTCTCTCCCCTACAGCCCACATGCTGTCTCCTAGGAAGAGCCTAGATTAGACCGAGTCTCCATCTCATATACACTTCCCTTCCTTCCTGCCTCATTACTTAAGAAGCAGGTGAGAGCTTCTGCAGGGTGAGCCAAGGAAATACACCCTTTCCTTGCCACACTGCCACAGTGAAGTATAAGGACAAGAGGGATGTCCTTATGCTGACCACAATTCATGGGAACGGCAGCACCCCTGTCCCTGTGCGAGGTATCGCGGCACCGGTCCTCAAGCCTGATTGTATTCTGAACTACAATCAGTATATGGGGGGAGTTGATCTTTCTGATCAAGTCCTCAAGCCATATAATGCCATGCGCAAAACCCGGGCATGGTACAAAAAGGTTGCAATCTACACGGTCCAGGTTGCCATGTACAATGCATTTGTACTATACCGGAGCGCTGGCAACACAGGGAGATTTCTCAAGTTCCAGGAGGTGCTCATAAAGGCCCTGATCTTTGGTGGTCAGGGGGGAGCGGCCCCGAGCACTTCCGGAACTGGAGGTGCCAGGATCGTCCCTGGCCAGCACTTTCCAGGTCCCCCACACTGGAAAGAAGGGGCGATCCCAGAAAAAATGCAGAGTGTGTCGCAGGAGGGGGACACCACCACTCAATGCGACACTTGCCCCGATCATCCGGGCCTCTGCATTAAAAACTGCTTCATGGAGTATCACACTTCCATGGAGTGTTACATTTTAAAATCATCTTTCCCCATTTTAATTCCCCTTGATTTAACCCCAATGTACCTGTCCAGAGTACATTGTCCTCCAAATTTTAACCCCCCCCTCCCCAAAAAGAAAAAACCCAAACCCAATAAAATAATACCCCTGATAAGACCTCTGGTGGTATTGGGTCATGTGTCAGAGTCATTTGTATCGGGGGTTTTCAGGTTGCCTCAAATGCGCAGCGCTCTCTCTACACCTGAGCGGGGTGCGCATTTGGGGTAACAGAATAGGGACGGCCACACACATCACATTCCCAGAATGATGAATCAGAGTATAGGGTTTGGGGCGGGCATAATTGTTACTTTTGGCTATACTCTGGGTCATCATTCTGGGTACCCAATTTGCAAATTATTATGAAAATTGCAATTTTCATTTTTCAAAAAACTACCCTTCATCCATTCCTGGAAAATAAATCTAGGGAACGGCCGTCCATTCAAAATATGGTCACATGTGGCTGTTTCTTTTTTTATTCTCCTCTGAATGTATGTAACCGTCAGACTTCAAATGCGCAGTGCTCTCTCCTCCCCTGAGCGGTGTGCGCATTTTCAGGTAACCGTTTAGGGATGGCCACCCAAAAAAAAACTTCCCATAATGATGAAGCAGAGCATAGGGTTTGTGACGGGCACACATATTACTTTTGCCTATGCTCTGGGTCATCATACTCAGTACACAGATAGCATATCAGTTGTAAAATTGCAATTTTCATTTTTCCAAAAATACATTTCATCCATACCTGGAAAATAAATTTAAGAAGCACCCGACCGTTCCAAATGTCCACTTTACCCCTATAAAGATTCCTCAGGGGTTGTACTTTCTGTAATGGTGTCACATGTGGGTGTTCCTTTCTTTTATTTTCCTCTGAATGTATGTAGCCGTCAGCTACTGATATGCCATAGGCCTCAAATGCAAACATTGCTCTATGAGTCTTGAGCATGTTATGTGCCCGCACAGCATGTTATGTCCACATATGGGTTTTTTTTTTTACTCAGGAGAAATTGGGTTAAACATTTTTGGGGATTTTGCTCTGATTAACCCTTGTAAATTAGCAACATTTTTTTATAACAACAGCATTTTAGTGAAAAATAACACACTTTTCGGTTTTACAGCCCACTAATGCAAAAACCTATGAGGTGTAACTACTCACTGTACCCCTTGTTACATTCCTTGAGGGGTATCATTTGAAAATTCAGGTCACTTGCCAGGTTTTTTATTTTTATTTTAGGTCAGAACCTCTGCCATTGCAGGGCAAATCCCCACCTTAGGCCTCAAAGGTGCTCGGTGCTCTCTCACTCATTAGCCCAGTTGTTCACCCGCACAGCACGTTACATCTAAATATGTGGTATTTCCTTACTCGGGACAAATTGGGCACCAAACTTTGGGGGGCTTTTTCTCCTATAATCACAGTTAAAAATGAAAAATTGTGTGTAACAGTAGCAATTCACTGTAAAAAATTAGATTTTTAAGTATCACGGCCCACTGTTCTAAAAACCTGTGAGTTGTAAATACTCACTGTACCCCTTGTTACGTTCCTTGAGGGGTGTACTTTCCAAAAAGATGGCACAGTATGGGGGGATCCTCTGTTCTGCCACCATGGGGGCTTTGAAAATGCACATGGCCCCCAACTACAATTCCAGCCAAAACAGCACTCCTTCTCTTCTGAGACCTGCAGTGCGATCGCCGAGCAATTTACGTCAACGTATAAGGTATTTACTTATTTATGAGAAATTGGGCTACAAATTTTGGGGGGATTTTTGTTCAATTACACCTTGTTAAAATGAAAAATTTGGGGTAACACAAAAATGTTAGTGTTAAAAATCAAATTTTTCACTTTTACAACCCACTGTTCAATAAACCAGTGAGGTATAAGTTCTTACTGTAATGCTTATTATGTTCCCTGAGGGGAGTAGTTTCCAAAATGGGGTCAAATGTGGGGGGTTTCTGCTGTTTAGACACCACAGAGGCTTTGTAAATGCACATGGCCCCCAACTTCAATTTCAGCAAAATTCTCTCTCTTACAGCCAAACAGCGCTCCTTCTCTTCTGAGACCTGTAGTGCGCTCGTCGAGCAATTTACGTCTACATATAAGGTATTGACTTATTCATGAGAAATTGGGCTACAAATTTTGGGGGGATTTTTGTTCAATTACACCTTGTTAAAATGAAAAATTTTGGGGTAACACAAAAATTTTAGTGTTAAAAATCTAATTTTTCAATTTTACAACCCACTGTTCAATAAACCAGTGAGGTATAAGTTCTTACTGTAATGCTTATTACGTTCCCTGGGAGGTGTAGTTTCCAAAATGGGGTCACATGGGGTTTCCGCTGTTTTGGCACCACGGAGGCTTTGTAAATGCACATGGCCCCCAACTTCAATTTCAGCAAAATTCTCTCTCTTACAGCCAAACAGCGCTCCTTCTCTTCTGAGACCTGTAGTGCGCTCGTCGAGCAATTTACGTCTACATATAAGGTATTTACTTATTCATGAGAAATTGGGCTACAAATTTTGGGGGGATTTTTGTTCAATTACACCTTGTTAAAATGAAAAATTTGGGGTAACACAAAAATTTTAGTGTTAAAAATCAAATTTTTCACTTTTACAACCCACTGTTCAATAAACCAGTGAGGTATAAGTTCTTACTGTAATGCTTGTTACATTCCTTGAGGTGTGTAGTTTCCAAAATAGTATGTCATGTGGTTGTTTTTTGCTGCTCTGGCACCATGGGGGCTTCCTAAATGCGACATGCCCCCCTAAAACCATTCCAACAAAATTCTCTCTCCAAAATCGCAAAGCTGCTCCTTCCCTTCTGAGCCATGTTGTGCGTCCGCAGAGCACTTAACATCCACATATGAGGTATAGTCATACTCAAGAGAAATTGGGCTATACATTTTAGGAGTCTTTTTTTCCTTTTACCCCTTGTAAAAAGTCTAAAAATTGGTCTACAAGAACATGTTAGTGTAAAAAAATTAGATTTAGATTTGTTTCCTCCACTTTGCTGCTATTCCTGTGAAACACCTAAAGGGTTAACAAAGTTTCTGAATGTCATTTTGAATACTTTGAGGGGTGCACTTTTCATATTGGCGTCCATAATGGGGTTTTTCTCACAGAAAGGCCCCTCAAATCCACTTCAAACTTAATTGGTCCCTGAAAAAATCATATTTTGAATTTTTCATGAAAATTTGGAAAATTGCTTCTAAACTTTGAAGCCCTCTAATGTCTTCAAAAAGTAAAAACATGTCAACTTTATGATGGAAACATAAAGTAGACATATTGTATTTGTGAATAAAGATATAATTTATTTGGAATGTCTATTTTCCTTACAAGCAGAGAGTTTCAAAGTTAGAAAAATGCTAAATTTTCAAAATTTTCATGAAATTTTCACCAAGAAATGATGCAAGTAACGCTGAAATTTTACCACTAATATAAAGTAGAATATGTCACGAAAAAACAATCTCGGAATCAGAATGAAAAGTAAAAGCATCCCAGAGTTATTAATGCTTAAAGTGACAGTGGTCAGAATTGCAAAAAATGCTCCCGTCCTTAGGGTTATAATGGGCTCCGTCCCCAAGGAGTTAAAGGAACTACCTACTACAGTATTCAAAGGGCTGAAATATATCAGTCCGTGTATTTTGCAACAGCTGGAGGCACCCTGTTTGGGGACCACTGCATTAAAGGGGAACTCCGCTGGCAAGCTTTTTTTCTTTAAAGCAACTAACTACTACAGTATTGAAAGGGCTGAAATATATCAGTCTGTGTGTTGTGCAACAGCTGGAGGCACCCTGGTTGGGGACCACTGCTTAGAAGGGGAACTCCACTGGCAAGCTTTTTTTCTCATTGTTACACTAATTCAAATCACATTAGGTGTGACAGTTGTGCAAATAAAAAAAAAAAAACTTTTTTGGCTGTTAAATAAAACCAGTCACTGTCAGTTGACGTCAAAGTTACCAGTTTTTTTGCCTGCAGGGCAAATTGTGTCACCCTAGTGCAAATCATATGTGGTGTTACACTTGTGCAAATTTAACCAAAAAAATGACAGGCAGTGGAAGGCTACCCCACAGGGGCCATCGTGGTGCTGGGATTACCTTTGGTCCTAGAATGGCCAGTGTTCAGAGGCCACGTACCCTGAACCCCCAAAGTTCTGAGGACTTGGTTGCCTGGCTATCAAAAGACACCCAATCTACTACAACTTCCGCTCGGAACCTTGACGCACCATCCTTCTCCTCCTCTAGCTTAGCTTCGGGCACCTCTCATGCTACCACTTGCCCGCCTGCCGCCACCACCAACACTAGCTTTACTTGATCCGTCAGAGGAGTTATTTACACATCAGTTTGAAGACATTAGTGATGCGCAACCATTATTACCAGAGGATGTAGTTAACAGGGATATGTTTCAGTCAGGCAGCATTACACACATGGACATACGGTGTGATGATGATGTTGTACCCGCTGCTGCTTCCTTTCTTGAGGTGTCAGATAGCGGTGTTGATGATGACGATGTGTCCGTGGATTCCACGTGGGTGCCCGCTAGAAGACAAGAAGAGGGGGAAAGTTCAGATGGGGAGACAGAGAGGAGGAGGAGACGAGTTGGAAGCAGGGGGAGGTCGTCGCAAGGAGCTAGTGGCACAGTCAGACAGCATGCATCAGCACCCGGGGTCAGCCAGACGGGACTCCAATCAACGCATGCTGTTGCCACCACCAGAATGCTGTCATCGCAGAGCTCAGCAGTGTGGCATTTTTTTTGTGTGTGTCTGCCTCTGACAACAGCGAGGCCATTTGCAACCTGTGCCAGAAGAAACTGAGTCGTGGGAAGTCCAACACCCACCTAGGCACAACTGCTTTGCGAAGGCACATGATGTCACATCACAAACACCTATGGGATCAACACGTCAGTACAAGCAGCACACAAAGTCAAAGTCGCTATCCTCCTCTTGGTCCAGCATCTTCAGGCAGGTCAACCACTGCTGCCCTCCTTGCCCCCTCTCAACCATCCGCCTCTCCATCTCTCGCCTTGAGCAGTTCCTGCTCATCTGCCCACAGTCAGGTGTCTGTCAAGGAGATGTTTGAGCGTAAGAAGACAATGTCTCAAAGTCACCCCCTAGCCCGGCGTCTGACAGATGGCTTGTTGGAACTGCTAGCCCGCCAGCTTTTACCATACAAGCTGGTGGAGTCTGAGGCCTTTAAAAAATTTGTAGCCATTGGGACACTGCAGTGGAAGGTACCCAGCTGAATTTTTTTTGCACAAAAGGCAATCCCCAACCTTTACTCCATTGTGCAAAAGGAAATTATGGCATGTCTGGCACACAGAGTAGGGGCAAGGATCCATCTGACCACTGATACCTGGTCTGCAAAGCATGGTCAGGGCAGGTATATCACCTACACTGCGCATTGGGTAAACCTGGTGACGGCTGCCAAGCATGGAATGCGTGGCTCTGCAGAGGAGTTGGTGACACCACCACGACTTGCAGGTAGGCCTGCTGCCACCTCCTCTCCTCCTTCTACTCCATCCTCTTCCATAACCTCCTCGGCCGAGTCCTCTTCCACTGCTGCGTCTTGCTCCACATCACCGGCACCCCCCCAGCTCCCCAGGTGCTATTCCACATCCAGGATACGGCAGTGTCACGCCATCTTGGGGTTGACTTGCCTCAAAGCGGAGAGTCACACCGCACCACCGTCCTGCATTATAGAGTCTTCTGGACTTTATGATAATTTAAACTTGAATTTTCAAGAGTGCGAACCATTACAAGGAACCATTAAAGGAATGCTTGTTGCGTGTGATTTTTTAACTTAAATATTCAAAAGTAAAATACAGAGAGGGATGAACTCTGTTTCTTTATTTGATGAAAAATTTTATTTAGAAAAGAATTTCTTTGTCTGTTTCTCCGTCCTGCATTATAGAGTCTTCTGGACTCTTGGATATGCACTTGTTCTTATTTTTCAGCCATGTGTACATGCCTAATTTTTCTGGCCTCTGGTGCTGCACTTTTTCTGTTGCTGCAATTTTTCTGGCCGCTGCTTTCATCTTGATTTGATGAAAAATTTTATTTTGAAAAGGATTTCTCTGTGATTTTCACCGTCCTGCATCATAGAGTCTTCTGGACTTTTGGATATGCGCTTGTTCTTATATTTCAGCCATGTGTACATGCCTAATTTTTCTGGCCTCTGGTGCTGCACTTTTTCTGCTGCTGCAATTTTTCTGGCCGCTGCTTTCATCTTGATTTGATGAAAAATTTTATTTTGAAAAGGAGTTCTCTGTGATTTTCACCGTCCTGCATCATAGAGTCTTCTGGACTTTTGGATATGCGCTTGTTCTTATATTTCAGCCATGTGTACATGCCTAATTTTTCTGGCCTCTGGTGCTACACTTTTTCTGCTGCTGCAATTTTTCTGGCCGCTGCTTTCATCTTGATTTGATGAAAAATTTTATTTGGAAAAGGATTTCTCTGTGATTTTCACCGTCCTGCATCAATAGAGTCTTCTGGACTTTCTGATAATTTAAACTTGAATTTTCCAGAGTACTAACCATTACACCAAGGAACGCTTGTTGCGTGTGATTTTTAAACTTAAATTTTCAAAAATAAAATACAGAGAGGGATTATTTAGAAAATAATTTCTTTGTCTGTTTCTCCGTCCTGCATTATAGAGTCTTCTGGACTCTTGGATATGCGCTTGTTCTTATTTTTCAGCCATGTGTACATGCCTCATTTTTCTGGACTCTGGTGCTGCACTTTTTATGCTGCCGCAATTTTTCTATGCGCTAGCCATTTTGTCTATTAGTCTTTTCGGGACAATTGCTCTGCAACTGTCTCACAGATGAGACATAAATGTAGAAAAAAAGACAAGGCCACACATCCATGTCTTGTACAAAGATGCTTTGCTTCTTAGCATATTTATAAAAGTAACAGGTCATTAGTATACATTTTGATCAAAATGTGCAAGCCCACTCGCCACATCACGGCCACTTGGGCAGAACTGTCTCTAATGTCCCTTTAAATGGCTTAAAATGGCTTAGCGCTTTTGCAACACCAGTGCCTATAGGGGTTATGCCCAGTGGCAGAGTAGCTCCAATACTTGTCAAGTTAGCCCCCAGCTCTGGGCTGTGCCACCCCAAAGACACTGTTCTAGTACTTTGTCTTATTGTAGGTCATAGTTCTTTATTTTGTTGTTGACTCTACTTTGTATTAACCTGGCATTAGTATTCTTGGTCCTATAACATGCGATTGTTGACCAAATAAGTTTACATTGCTTTGTGTTATAGGGCCAATCAGGCGATGAACAAACAAACACTTATTCGTCGGCTGATATGGTTTTCTTGACATGCTAAAATATCATCGGCTGTCAGCCAAACTGTATTCCAGTCCCTGCCGTGGTCCTGTTTTTCCTGCTTCTGGTGACGTCCTGTGTCTTCTAGAACTGCCAGCTAAACCCACATACCCAGAGTCTCTCATCATGTTGCTCTTCTAGTCACGCAAGAGACAAACTTCTTTGCTACCTGTAATGTAATATTATATAATATACTACGACCTACAATAATCCTGCTGTCACTTTATGGCCATATGAACCACTTCTTCCCACACCTAGTGTCTCCCTCCTTCTTCCTTTGTATAATGCAATCCCTTGCAGACTGAGTCATCTCTCCCTCTGCACCAGTTTGTTACTCATTTAGTTTATGTTTTTAAACTTGCTTTTTTATCATATGTTATGAATTAAACAAATGGGAAAATGGCCTGAGACCCAAACAAGGTAAAATGGGACAGAACCCACAATGCTAAAAGGGCAAATTCACAGTCCATTATGCACAATGGGTTAAGTGTATGGTTCATAATATGGGATGAGGAACAGGTCTGACATGGCCCACAGAATAGCATCCATATTTCTTGGGCATAGTCCAGTCAGCCTGATGAAACAAACCTTGAGGGTATAGTGTCATAAGTACTCCAATCTCTATAACAGAATAGAATCTCCAACTGGGGGTTGCTGAACATCTCTCTGATCCTCTTGGCAGCATCTTCAGAAAATTAAAAAGGACCAGATCCATCTGGAATGAAGAAAGTTAACAAGGGACCTAGGGATAAGCTGAGAGGAATTATAAATTGAATTTTAGATACAGGAGATGGTGGAGTATTCTCTACAGCTGGAGGTAGCTCAGGGGTCAGTATTACAGAATAATCTTAAAGGGGTACTCTGTCCCTAGACATCTTATCCCCTATCCAAAGGGTAGGGGATAAGATGTTTGATTGCGGGGGTCCTGCCGCCGGGAACCCCTGCGATCTCTCCTGGAGCACCCTGTGTCTTCTGCTGCACAAAAGCGAACTTCGCTCTGTGCCAGATGACGGGCGAAACGGGGCCAGAGTATAGTGACGTCAGGGCCCCACCCCCTCATGATGTCACTCCCTGCCCCCTCAATACAAGTCTATGAGAGTGGGCGTGACGGTCACCACAACCCCTCTCATAGACTTGCATTGTGGGTGTGGGCCATGACATCACAAAGGGGCAGGGCTGTGATATCAAGATACTCCGGCCCCTGTATCGCCCGTCATCAGGCAAGGAGTGAAGTTCGCTCCGTGCAGCAGATGACCCGGTGCTGCAGAAGAGATTGCGGGGCTTCTCAGCGGTGGGACCACAGCGATCAGACATCTTATTCCCTATCCTTTGGATAAGGGATAAGATGTCTAGGGGCGGAGTACCCCTTAAAAGTCAAATAACTCAATTCCCGCAAGGACTGACAGCAACAACCTTTTCATTCTAGGGAGGTTTATTTGCAGCACTACAGAGCTCTGATCTTGATACTCTAGAACTGACATATATCAATAATGCAATCAATCTGCATTCTAGTATGCAACGCAAATTAATAAACTAATTATCCTGCAGTGTAAGAGTAAATCAGCATTAATATGAGTCTTACTTGCTTATCATTTCTCATTACTGTTTTTTTTTGTTAATATTAAAGGACCCTTTAGTCGTAGTAAAGACCTTGAGCTCATGTTGGTTTTAGCTTGTTGATAATTGTTTATCATGTGCTAATGTTTAATCATGAGATTTATTCTATTGCTACTTAACCCCTTAGACTGTGTTCACGTGGTGTAACTTTTTCCATGGTCTTGATGTGTTTTCCTGCAATTTTGCTGTGATTACCTATGGTAACTTTGGAGGAGCTACAAATATCAACAGGTCAGATGGAAGGATATGTTGACCGGACAACCACAAATCTAACCTTCATGAAAAAGTGGCAAGAAAAAAGCCATTGTTAAAAGTGAGTCACAAGTAATCCCAGCTGAAGTTTGCCAAAAATCCATGTGAGAGACACAACAAATGTGGAAGAGGGTGGTGCTCTAGTCAGATGAAACCAAAATTAAAATTTTTGGCCTCAGTGCAAATCGCTATGTGTTCCGGAAACCCAACACTGCCAATAACTCTGAGCACATCATTCCCACAGTGAAACATATTGGAAGCATCATGCTGTGGGGATGGTGGAGCCAAATACAGGACAATCCTTGTTGTCTGCAAAAGACTTGAGACTGGGACAGAGGCTCATATTTCAGCAGGACAATGACCCTAACATTCAGCCAGAGCTACAATGGATTGGTTTCCATCAAAGGAAGTTAAAGCCCAGGCCTGAATCCAACTGAGAATCTATGGACTTGAAAGTTTCTGTTTGCTGATGGTCTTGATCCAATCTGACTAAGCATTAGCTTTTTTTCCAAGAAGAATGGACAAACAATGTGCAAAGCTAGTAAAGACATATCCCAAAATACTTGCAGGTGTAATTGCAGCCGATGGTTTTACCAAGTATTGACTTCCAACTTTTTTACTTTCATTATTGTTTGTGTCACAATAAAAAAGTACTTTCAAAGTACAATACATATTGTGTTGATCAAATGGTAAAAAGTCTATTTAAAGAGGATATAGAAAAACAGAGCAAATTATTTTCTAAAAACAGTACCACTGCTGTGCTCAGGTTGTGTGTGGTATTATTACCATTTGCTTCAATGGAACTGAGCTGCCATACTACACACAACCCAGAGGATATAAGCTTTGTTTTTCTAATCCTGGATAATCTCTTTGGGTAGATTTATCAAAACCTGTCCAGAGGAAAAGTTGCTGAGTTGCCCATAGCAACCAATCAGATTGTTTCTTTCATTTTTCACACGCTTCTTTCAAAAACCTCTGCATCTTTTCTCTGGACAGGTTTTGATAAATCTACCCCTACAAGTCTATTTGAATTCCAGTTTGTAACAGTAGCAAAGTGGGCAAAAAGCCCAAAGGGGGTGAATACTCATGCAAGGTGCAGTATAAAACAACTTGCATTGGACACAGATGCTGTGCTCACACATCCAAATACAGTTTGAGGGAACAATCTGCTTAATGTTAGATACTTTTACAGTGCATAACAGGATGGAGTTAACAGGGTTATCCATGGTAAAGGTCATAAATACATTAAAATAACAAACTAAAGCAAGGTTCACACTGTGTTAGTGATTTCTTCAGATGCATCGTGAAAGGGATGCTAATGTATATTGCAATGCCCCAAACATAGTCACCATATGCGGTCTGCTGCACTATTTGCTGGTGCCATTTGGGCCAGTGAAATAAATGGCACCCACTGCAATTATTATACATTGGCATTCCATTTTCAGCGGTAAGGCTTCTTTCACACTACAAAATCCTCCGTTTTTAAACATCTGTAGGAAGATCCATGTGAAAATCAGCTGAAAACGGCAGTAACAAAATTCTATACGTCTGTTAGAAAATCCCATTATAGTCTATGGGATTTTCTAATATCCGTATTAATCTGTTATAGTCCGTTATTGATTTATAGAGCCATTAGCAGCAATGATTAGGTGCATGAGGTGTTTTCAAGGGTTTGGGATCCAAGATGAGAGGGAGAGAATATTGCTATATGCAGATGATGTTGTTTTGTTTATTAGAAACCCAGAGATTAAAGTTCCTGAAGTTATTAATTGGTAGAAAGTTATGGATCTTTTTCGGGTATGAAAATTAACTGGCAAAAATCCGGCTTACTACCCCTTGACGAAGAAATAGAGGTCACGATTGGTGCAGTTAAAATTCTAAAAACTAGTGATAGTCTAGAATACCTTGGTATTAAGATCTCACTTGGCAAATGAGGTTCAATGTGGATAAATGTAAAGTTATGCATCTGGGTACTAATAACATGCATGCATCGTATGTCTTAGGGGGGATTAAAATGGCAGAGTCACTGGTAGAGAAGGATCTGGGTGTACTTGTAGATCACAGACTACAGAATAGCATGCAATGTCAGGCTGCTGCTTCCAAAGCCAGCAGGATATTGTCATGTATCAAAAGAGGCATGGACTCAAGGGACAGGGACATAATACTCCCCCTTTATAAAGCATTGGTACGGCCTCACCTGGAATATGCTGTTCAGTTTTGGTCGCCTGTTCATAAAAGGGACACTGCGGAGTTGGAAAGGGTGCAGAGATGCGCGACTAAACTAATATAGGGCATGGAACATCTTAGCTATGAGGAGCGATTAAAGGAGTTACAATTGTTTAGTCTTGAGAAGAGACGTGTAAGGGGGGATATGATAAACGTATATAAGTATATAAATAGCCCATACAAAAAATATGGAGAAAAACTGTTCCAGGTTAAACCCCCCCCCAATGGACGAGGGGGCACTCCCTCCGTCTGGAGAAGAAAAGGTTTAGTCTAAAGGGGCAACTCACCTTCTTTACCGTGAGGACTGTGAATTTATGGAACAGTCTACCTCAGGAACTGGTCACAGCAGGAACAATTAACAGCTTTAAAACAGGGTTAGATACATTCCTGGAACAAAATAACATTAATGCTTATGCAGAATTATAAAACTACATCCCTTTCCCTTATCCCCTTACACCCTTCCCTTCAATTCCCTGGTTGGACTTGATGGACGTATGTCTTTTTTCAACCATACTAACTATGTAAGTCAGACATCTGACTTTGAAAAACTTAATTTAGAACTCTTAAGTAAGAAAGTGAGAGAAAAAATAAATGTTTGGAGTAAGATGAGACTTAGTATGGCAGACAGAATAGGGTTGTTGAGGATGGTAATACTCCCAATGATTACACACTATCTGAAAGCTTCACCCGTGTGGATAAAAAATGTTTTTTTTTATAAATTAGACAGGAAAGTAAATGAACTAGTTTGGAATCGGAAAAGGGTGAGGATTAAGAGCCAGAACCTAAATCTTCCATTAGAGAATGGGGGTCTGAGTATACCCAATTTTTTCTTATACTTTATAGTGGCCCAGCTAACCTCAATGATACAAGAACAACAAACTCTGGTGGAATTTTTTAATAAGGAAGGAGTGGAAGGCAGATCAATATGGGAACTGTTAGAAAGAGGGAGATTAAAGAAGGAAACAAAAGTAGGGAGCACAGTAGGAAACCTTCTGACCCAGGTATGGGAGAAGATGAAACGAAGAATGGGCATAGTAAGTAGCATCTGGTGTACCCCTATATGGGATAATGAGTGCTTCCCAGAAATAAAGAAATTTGTAGAATATTTGAATTGGGAGGAAAAAGGAATGGTCACGGTTGGTCACTTGTGCATAGATGGTGAAATATGTGAGTGGCAATGGTTAACTGATAGATTTGGTCTAAGTAGTTGGAATTACTTTGGTTATTTACAAATGAAAGATGCACTGAAGAGAGAAGAGAGAAAAGAAAAATTTAAAGTAGAGGAGTATCACATAACAGAATTTATTAGGAAAGCACAGGGTGGACAGAGTAAGTTAATGAGCTCAATATATAAATTGTTAGTGGAGAAAGGGTGGGATACAGTGAGGCAGAGATTAGGACAAGGTTTGGATATAGGGGGGATTGTAGAAGAGGAATGGAAAACTGCACTTAGAAAAATATAAATATCCACAATTAATGTAAATAATAGGGTGTCCTTTCTTATGTTAGCATATAGAACACTATTCACCAAGTTTTCTTTATAGAATTAAAGCTAGGGAAGACTCACAATGCCCCCAAATGTAAGAAAGTAGGAGCTAATTGGCTACATATGGTTTGGAACTGCTCAAGAGTACAGAAGTTTTGGAGTGAGGTTTTCCTTACTATAGAGGAGAGATTACAACTAGTGTTGGAATTTGAGCCTGAGGTGGCTATTCTAGGATTAAAGATAGAAAGTGGAAAAAATAAGGAGTTGATACTTGGGGTACTGGGAGTTGCAAAGGTCCTGATTTTGAGAAAATGGATGGCTCCTATAGCGCCCGGGAAAGCAGAATGGTTAGAATCTACTAATAAGGTTAAAAACTACGAGTTAATGTATTATAAAAATTGCCCCAAATACGGTAAAATAGAAAATAAATGGTTACAATGGGATAAAAGATTTTAAGGTTTTATTGCCAGGCTGACAGAGGGTGGGAGGGGAGGTAAGAAGGAGGTACATGGGAAGGGGATTAGAGGTTGTGCCTTTCTTTTTGTTTGTCCTTTGTATATGTAATATATTTATACTGCTTTTCTTGTGTAATGTTGTTTATAATCAATAAAAAAAAAGAAAAAAAAAAGATAACGGACGTTAGTTTGTTACGGAAGATAGTAACGGGAGAAATTGTTCATGGACTATAACGGATTAATACGGATATTAGAAAATCCCATAGATTATAATAGGAGTTTCTAACGGACGTATAGGATTTTGTTACTGCCGTTTTCAGCTGATTTTCACACGGATCTTCCTATGGATGTTTAAAAACTGAGGATTTTGTAGTGTGAAAGCAGCCTAAGCTGACAGATACATGTGATGAAATCACAAACGTAGTGTGAACCTAGCCTTGATCCTGCATTGATCCCTACAGTCACACTCGGGTCTAACTTTAGGAGCAGACGTCCAATGACTTTGACAGCCAATCAGAGGCCTCAGTGGTCACGCTTTGTTCTGGCATCAACACTTAATGATGGGAGTCATGATGCCAGAAGTATGGAGTGTGACTGTGAAGGCTGTTGATTGACTGTTACAGTCTGTGATGTGATGTCTGCACCTAAAGTAAGACTGGAGTGCCAACTGGAGGTTAAACAGGGGATCAGCGCAGGATCGGAGAGGTAGGTATCAGTTAGCTGCAGGAGCAAGACAAACATTTTTTTACCCAAACATATAGAAATTTTTTAACCAATGCATAGTACAAATATACATATAGGGGGAGATTTATCAAAACCTGTGCAGAGGAAAAGTTGACCAGTTGCCCATAGTAACAAATCAGATCGCTTCTTTCATTTATAAAAAAAAAAAAAAAGGCCTCTGAAAAATGAAAGAAGCGATCGGATTGGTTACTATGAGCAACTGGTCAACTTTTCTCTAGACAAGTTTGGATAAATCTACCCCCATAATGTTATTTACATTGTATTAAACATTTTTGCAAATGACAGATACACTTTTCGTTCTCATGGGCATACTGTCAGGGTAAGTTTACACGTAGCAGAATTGCTGCAGAAATGTCAACAACTGTTTCATACATCTGAATGAGACTTGTGAATGCACATACCGCAGAAACAACCCCATACACATGGTCTTTTTTTCAGAAAGATGTTTCTCTCACAAATCTACCATTTTGTTATACTTGAAGTAAAAGTGGAATTGTGTTGGTGTGTCATATGTATAGTGTATAGTATAAAGCAAAGGAACACTTTTAGGCACTGAAATATGTCTAAATGAAAGGTTTTAAGCAAAAGTTATTAAGGTCTATGGCCAAACTCTGTTAACTGTTTGAGGATCAGAGTTATATGAAGTATAATTATGTTTATATTTTGCAATTATATGTTATGTTTTGCCCCATGCAAACTATTCAACACTCTTTATAAAATGTTCTATTTTAAATGCAATATATAATTTTCAATTTCTGTGAAAATAAAGTAAAAAAAAAAAAAACTAAGAAACTACCCATGTGAGGGTGATTATGCAAACAGAAAAGTAAGAGGCTGGTCAGAATGACTTAGCAGTTTTTTTTAACACAGATATATTACTACTCTAGTTACATAGTTGATATGGTTGAAAAAAAAAAAAAAAAGATAAGGGTCCAACCTATAACCCTATTAATCCAGAATCCTGACAAAAAACACCTTCTAATGTTACAAATGCTAATTCCCCCATACAAGGGGGAAGTTTATTTCCCAATTCCAAATATTGTATGGCAATCAGAAAACATTGTCTTGTCCGCAGAAATCTAGTTAAACATGTAATATTATGGGGGGAATTTATTAAGGGATTTAGCCCTTTTTTTCCATGTTTTGGTGCAAAAAAGTCGCACACACTTTGTGTGGGACTTTATTGTGACTTTTTGCCCACAGCAGCTTTGTGAGAAAACAGTCTCTATGTTTGCAGATGCAGTGGTAAGGAATTTATCAGTGGCAATTTTTTTTGCAAACTCGCAAAAAAAAGTTGCAAGCCGCCTGATTTGTGGTAAGTCAATGCCAGGCAGGCACAGCATTGTTTGACAAGGCACATGGTTTAAAGGAGAACTCAAGGCAAAACTAACTTATCCCCTATCCACAGCTGACCGCAGGGGGTCCAACCAGTGGGGGACCCCGCGATCACCGGAACAGGACCTCTGCTGTCAGTGAAGAAGCATATGTCCTCTACTAGTAGACACTAAAACAAGACCAGTGTATGGAGGGTGAATTCTAAATTTATAAGCTCATAGACCAGCCAAAAGATGTTCAAAAATACCCTGTATTCCCCACACCACTAAAGTTAGCATCTTTATTGAAATTACACACAAAGGTTAAAATATTTATGTGCTAGTACAAAATGAGTGAGTGTCAATAGTATCTTCCAATCCAATGTTGGCCAGCAGACCACACTCAGGTGTTACTGTACATAACTGCCTTGCGCCTGCAGTATGCTTAGGTATATATCAGGTCTAGCACCTATGTTATTAAAACACTAACACAGCCCCCCTCAACATGTTTCACCACTGATCCGTGGCTTTGTCAAGAGGAAGCAGGACAACAAGCAGGAGTAACAAACACTGTATCTGGGATTCATAAAATGTTCCTTGATGACCTCATTATGAGGCCGGACCTATTTGAGTCAATAACATTGCTTATTATGTCCCGAGCCCTTCACATCAGAAAGACTAAAGGATCAATGTCAGAAGGTACCAATCGAATTGCATCAATCTCACCAATAGGGAAGAGGTAAAACCTCCATTGCTTCCCATTAGATATGTCAGTTCTGACAGGGATGCACACCAGCCGATGCGCAAGAACTTTGTGCTCTGGCAGTCGCCAGACTGAGCCACTGACAGATGACCTAAATGCGCATCCACCGATGCGCAAGGACTTAGTAATCTATCATAACTTGGAACAAGCTACTGGCTGATGACATTCGTGCGCATCCTCCTGTGTGTAAACACTCCCCTCTCAGCAAAGAACCTGTTAACTAAACAGAAAAACAATGTCTACACTTAAATCATTATTAACCCTTGCATCCTTGTCCCGTTACTGGGGCTTGAAGCGTGCTTATGAGCTGAGCACGCTTCACATCCGGTGGGTCCTGGTTGCTATGAGCAGCCAAGACCCCGGTTAATTCCGGACATCATAGATAGAGCCGATGCCTGGCATTAACCTTTTAGATGCCACAATCAAAGTTCAAATGCTGGGGTTAATGTGCAGGTTTGCTCAGCAAAGCTGATTGGGACATCTGTGGTGAAATCGCGGATTCCGATCAGCTGACTGGATGGCGGGAGGGCCCTTATCTTCCTCCTCACCGTCCGATCCGTGTTCTGATGTCCCCAGCCAGCCATGGCAGGCTAGAGCAGCCGAGCACCGATTACACTGATCAATGAAGAGCCAAAGCTCAGCATTGTTCAGTGTATGCAATTAAAAAATTGCATGTTATCGCACACTAAAAAAATGTGTAAAAAAAAGAATTAAAGTGAATTAACCCCTTCCCTAATAAAAGTTTGAATAACCCCCCTTTTCCCATTTTTTTAAATAATGTAATCAAAAACAAACATAATCATATGAGGTACTACCGCGTGCGTAAATGTCCAAAGTATTAAAAGATAAGGTTAGTTAAACAGTCGATGGCGTACACCTAAAAAAAATACCAAATTCAAAATTGTGCATTTTTGGTCACTTCATATACCATAAAAAAATTAATAAAACCGAAAAATAAATTCCATCAATGACTAATGTAACAGGTGGCCACGCCCCCTGAAACTTCTCGTCAAACTCCAGCGGAACTAATGTGACAGCTGGCCACACCCCCTTTTCTAGAAGAGCCTCAATAGGCCCTTTGTGCCGACTTGTCACGCAGCATTTCACGCATAACTTTGTTAACCCTTCATTACCTTATAGTAATATGTAAACATGTACTGACATGTATGCCTTATGATAAAAACAGACAACAGTCTATCATTTTATAAAGCTTTATTAATAGAAGTAATCATAGATTCAAACACATTTCACAGAATTGTTTCTACATAAAACATATATCAAAATATTTTTTTTTATACAAGATAAGTGTTAAATACATTTAGATACAGTCATTGAATAACAAGCACATAGAGTAAAAATACATTATTATATTTTTATTTACAGGGATAACCAAGCAGCTTGTAGTAAAAAGCATGCTTCCATCTGTTATATCAGACAAAGGAGCCTGTATTAGGGGTTCAGTACCGCAATTTGTCACGTTATTCATTACAGTCATTCTCTTGACTGATAAGTAAATACATGCAGCCCCGTGTTATACAAGACAGAGAAGCATGTATTAGCACAATAGTTCATCCTGTTATTAATTTCACTTTAGAAGTAGTCATATAGGCAAACACATTTCAAAGAACTGTTTTTTTTTTTTGCTCAGTATGTAATATAAATTTATAGAAAATGTGAATATATATAAAATTTATATCAGGTTTCCACAGCAGCACAGAATGTTATATAAATAATTATATCACAATATATATAGAAACAGAGGCTTTTGATGCTATATTCACACATGTAGATATAATATGATAAGACATAATTACAGCTGAATAGTTTATTTATACAATATGAGTATATATCAATGAATAGAGACACCTCTATGTAAGGGATCTTGAATTATTTTAGTGTTGGATCTAAAACATATCATTTATAGTATCGCACATTGCATAATATTAATACAGACTTCTAATATAGAGTTCGATGACCCATAAAATTAATAACTGCCTAATATTGTGTCCCAGCAGCTATAATATTAATACCACGCCTGGATATTATGTCCCATCAACCATGATACTAAATTTTCAACCTTACAAACGGTTACTATGTGTCCTTTATATAGTTTTTGATACATATATCAAACACATTTCATAGAATAAGCAGTTTTCCTCTGTACATTTGTAAAGTTAAATACCATTTACAGAAATAAAGTAATACTAACTCTTAATATTGTGCCCCAGCACCCATAACATGAATACCAAACCTAATATTGTGCCCCAACAGTCATAACATGAATACCACTGCCTAATATGTTTCAGCAGCCATAATATTAATACCGCCTTCTAATATAGTAATCCATGACCCATAAAATTAATAACACTGCCTAATATTGGGTCCCAGCGGCTATAATATTAATACTATGCCCTGATTTTATGTCCCATCAACCATAATACTACATTTTCAACCTTACAAATGGTTACTATGTGTCTTTTATTTAATTTTAATACATATATCAAACACATTTCATAGAATAGGCTGTTTTCTTTTGTACATTTGTAAAGTTAAATACCATTTACAGGAATAAGGTAATACTAACTCTTAACCCCTTAAAGTGTACCTGTCGTCAACAAAAACTTTTTATAAAATGTAGATAATACCATTATATGTATATTTGTAATATACAGTGACCTCTCAGAGGCCATGGCATGTCGATGTCAGCATCGACATATGATGCTTTTTTATGTCGGGGCCATCGCATTGAGTGCTATCCGGCAGCGCCAAATGCTTAAGCTGCTGCCGGATAGCAGCTTAATGTTCCCCGTGTTGTGCGGTAAGTATTACTTACCCCTCCACGATGCTCCGGGGACCTATAACACTGGGACCTATAACACTGCACACACTGATCTCTCATGCTGATCACTGGTGTGTATTAACACGCCTGTGATCAGTGTTATCGGTGCTTGACTGCTCCTGCCTGGATCTCAGGCACGGAGCAGTCATTCGTCGATCGGACAGCGAGGAGGCAGGTAAGGGCCCTCCCGGTGTCCTGTAAGCTGTTCGGGATGCCGCGATTTCACCGCTGCGGTCCCGAACAGCCCGACTGACTAGCCGGGATAGTTTCACTTTCACTTTAGAAACGGCGGTCAGCTTTGACCGCAGCTTTGACCGCCGCTTCTAAAGGGTTAATACCGCACATTGCCGTGATCAGCGATGTGTGGTATTAGCCGTGGGTCCCGGCCGCTGATGAGCGCCGGGACCGACGCCATGTGATGCTTCATATCGCGGGAGCCGGCGCAGGACGTAAATATACGTCCTGCGTCGTTAAGGGGTTAATATTGTGCCCCAATCAGGCATAACATGAATACCAAACTTAATATTGTGCCCCAACAGTCATAACGTGAATACCAACGCCTAATATGTTTCAGCAGCCATAATATTAATAACACCTTCTAATATAGCACTCCATGAACCATAAAATTAATAACACTGCCTAATATTGGGCCCCAACAGCTATAATATTAATACCACGGTTTGATATTATGTCCCATCAACCATAATATTACTACCACTGCCTAATATTGTGTCTCTAGGTTGATGTCTTTTTTCAGCCTTACAAACCGTAACAATGTTTCCCTTTGGAGCATTCTAGGTTTTGTTTTCTTTCTTTGTAATCCATGATATGCTCAAAGTTCACAACTTAGAGTTACAATTATTTTACACCGCTCTATAAGCATTTTAGGTACTGTATACATGACAAAGATTCAGGAAAATATTATCCCTAATAATATACAGCGCAACCAGGTATTGTTCCAAAAAGGAAAAGAAATATATCCAAATCAAGCTGTATAAACAGCATTTCTCCAGCAGAAGCAAATTTTTTCTGTACATTCCACAGAGTAGTGACAACTGGGTACAGGCAGGTTTTTCTATTACACCCTTAAAAGCTGTGCAAAAGCAGGGTACATAGCTGTATCCCAGAACAGCTGTATAAACAAAGCATTTTCCAACAGTCAATCCCCTTATTTCTCACATTAGACATCCCTAAAAGTAACATAGCTGTGTATGTAGGGGCTATATCAATGAATAGAACTGCCTCTGTATAAGGGATCTTGAATTATTTTAGCGCGGGATCTAAAACAGATAATTTATAGCATCGTACATTTCATAACTTTAATACCACACCTAATAGTGTTTCATCAGCCATAATATTAATACAGGCTTCTAATATAGAGATCCATGATCCATAACATTGATACCACCCGCTAATATTGTGTCCCATGAGCTATAATATTAATACCACGGTCTGATATTATGGCCCATCAACCATAATATTAATACCACTGCTTAATATTGTGTCTCTAGGTTGAAGTCTTATTGCAACATTACAAACTGTTACAATGATTCCCTTTGGAGCATTCAGGGTTTTGTTTTCTTTCTTTGTAAACAATGACATTCTCAAAGTTCACAATTTACAGTTAGTTATTTTACACCGCTCTATTAGTGCTTTAGGTACTGTATACATGACAAAGATTCAGGAAAATATTAGCCCCCAATAATATACAATGCAAACAGTTGTTGTTCCAAATGTAAAGAAAAAAATATACCCAATCA
Organism: Hyla sarda; assembly: GCF_029499605.1. Taxonomy (NCBI): domain Eukaryota; kingdom Metazoa; phylum Chordata; class Amphibia; order Anura; family Hylidae; genus Hyla; species Hyla sarda. The sequence continues at coordinate 169,844,754 of NC_079193.1, forward strand.
TACAACTATTACTAACATATAAACTAAAAGAAAATACTATATTGATGATGTTATATAAAATAATAATAAATAATTCCATTTATTATTATCAGTGACAGTAATAATAATAATAACAGGACATGTATGAACACATAGTAAATACTAGAGTAGATGTATTTTCGGCTTCTGAGTCAAAGTATTTAAATGGACAGGTCCCAATCATTTAATATAAAGCTTAATTTTATACAATAAAAGGGTTGCTAGAGAACACAAGTAAGTAACAGACAAAATAAATCTGAGGCCTGGATCTCACATTCTATAATGAAGCCACTACCAATGTAATTTCCTGGCAGTGCTGAAAATCATGGTAAATTCTTAGGCCCCCAGTAACATGTAATGTTCTTATGAATTGTAAGGTTACACAGCTTCAATGTAGCCATCTATGTCAGGCGGGGTCAATTCAAACATACAGTGCCTGAGAGCGTATGTTTTATTGGTAGACCAAGTAAGCTACATTACTAGTGTTTGCCATTTTACTGCTGTAGTTTTAAACTTTAATAGTAGAGTTTCATTTATAAAATAAACATCACACAAATTTGTGGTGGATGTACAAATGAGAATTATTTTGAGCATTTTTGTGTTTTGTTTGCTTTATTTGTAAATTACAGGAAGGCTAATACCGCTCCTAATTTTGACTACCGTATATACTCGAGTATAAGCCGACCCGAGTATAAGCCGAGACCCCCAATTTCAACCCAAAATCCCAGGAAAAGTTATTGACTCGAGTATAAGCCTAGGGTGGGAAATACCTCATCCCCCCCTGTCATCATCCAGACCCGTCATTAACATCCTCATCATCATCCCCTTGTCATCATCCCACACATCCCCCCTTCATCATCCCCTTATCATCCCACACATCCCCCCCTTCATCATCCCCTTGTCATCATCCCACACATCCCCCCTTCATCATCCCCTTATCATCCCACACATCCCCCCTTCATCATCCCCTTATCATCCCACACATCCCCCCTTCATCATCCCCTTGTAATCATCCCACACCCCCCCTTCATCATCCCCTTGTCATCATCCCCACCCCCCTTCATCATCCCCACACCCCCCCTTCATCATCCTCTTCTCATCATTCGCCCTCAGTGGTCTTCAACCTGCGGACCTCCAGAGGTTTCAAAACTACAACTCCCAGCAAGCCCGGGCAGCCATCGGCTGTCCGGACTTGCTGGGAGTTGTAGTTTTGAAACCTCCGGAGGTCCGCAGGTTGAAGACCACTGCGGCCTTCAACATCATCCAGCCCCCTCTCACCCCCTTTAGTTCTGAGTACTCACCTCCGCTCGGCGCTGGTCCGGTCCTGCAGGGCTGTCCGGTGAGGAGGTGGTCCGGTGGGATAGTGGTTCCGGGCTGCTATCTTCACCGGGGGCGCCTCTTCTCCGCGCTTCCGGCCCGGAATAGAGCCGTTGCCTTGACAACGACGCATCTGCGTCATTGTCAAGGCAACGTGACTATTCTGAGGCCGGGCCCGAAGCGCTTAGAAGAGGCCTCCCCGGTGAAGATAGCAGCCCGGAACCACTATCCCACCGGACCACCTCCTCACCGGACAGCCCTGCAGGACCGGACCAGCGCCGAGCGGAGGTGAGTACTCAGAACTAAAGGGGGTGAGAGGGGGCTGGATGATGTTGAAGGCCGCAGTGGTCTTCAACCTGCGGACCTCCGGAGGTTTCAAAACTACAACTCCCAGCAAGCCCGGACAGCCGATGGCTGCCCGGGCTTGCTGGGAGTTGTAGTTTTGAAACCTCTGGAGGTCCGCAGGTTGAAGACCACTGCGGGTGGGGGAGTTCACTCGAGTATAAGCCGAGGGGGGTGTTTTCAGCACGAAAAATCGTGCTGAAAAACTCGGCCTATACTCGATTATATACGGTAAATAATGACCAAATTTCCAAGAATATTCCTAGGGGCCATTTTAAGTTTGTATCTAACTAGCTGATAGGAAAACAATATGAGAACAGAAAGGAATAAATTAATTGAAAAATGCAACACAACATTCCATTAGATCTTTGAGGTCTTATGGTATATGGTATATATACAGCTGACTAGTTTGTTTATACAGTATGTGCATGGATTTAGCCATCACAGAGACAAAGTCCTGCAACACATATCAAATTTGCGATGTTTGGACATAACCAAAGGTAAATACTTTCAAAGTGCACAATTTATAGTTACATTTATTATACACCAACTCCATAAGTGTTTCAGGTACTATATACATAACAAAGATTCATGAAAATATTGTGCTATCCAAGTAATAACCAGGGGAAATGGACACAGTGCCTATTGTAAGTAAAAGAAATGGGGCCATTCGTAGAAGATTTAGTAACATATAAACTTGAAGAAAATACTATAATAAAAATAATAATAATTATATTTATATATTTATGGATCTAGAGGAACAGCTTGCAACATTGAGATGCATTGACAACCCAAAGAGGAGTCTCCTGCTCACTGAGCAGGTACTCTCTGGGGTAGAGGTGGGGGAGGATAGTGGGACGGAGGTGCTGGACAGTCAGGCAGTTAGCTGGGTTACAGTTAGAAAGCGGGGTAGGGGAAAAAGTGTCAGAGAGGCTAGTCCTGAACTGGTACACCCCAACAAGTTTGCCCGCTTGGCCGATGAGGGGGATGCCATTACAGAGCTGCAGCAGGATACTGCCTCTGACCGCCAGGGGGGTGTCTGCTCCAGTAAGGAGGGAGGGAGGAGTGCAGGGCAGGCCAGACAGGTACTAGTGGTAGGGGACTCAATTATTAGGGGGACAGACAGGGCGATCTGTCACAAAGACCGGGATCGCCAAACAGTGTGTTGTCTGCCTGGCGCTCGAGTTCGGCACATCGCGGATCGGGTTGACAGGTTGCTGGGCGGGGCTGGAGAGCAACCTGCATAAACAAATAGAGAGGGCCGTCCAGGCAGGTACAGTGGTAATAATAGGAGATTTTAACTATCCAGATATAGATTGGGGTCCGGGGTTGGCTAAAACTACAAAGGGGCGACAATTCCTAAATTTATTGCAGGATAATTTTATGGGCCAGTTTGTGGAGGACCCAACAAGAAGTGATGCCTTGTTGGATCTGATCATTTCCAACAACGCAGAGCTGGTTGGTAATGTAACTGTGCGGGAAAACCTTGGTAATAGCGACCACAATATAGTTACTTTTGACTTAAAATGTAGAAAACAAAGACAGACGGGGAAGGCAAAAACATATAACTTTAAAAAGGTAAACTTCCCTGGGCTGAGAGCTGCACTACGGGACATAGACTAGGAGGAGGTGTTGTCAAATACTGATACAGAAGGTAAATGGGACATCTTTAAATCAACTCTAAATAACTATACAGCTAAATATATACCAAAGGGGAACAAATATAAACGATTAAAACTAAATCCTACATGGCTGACAAATGATGTTAAAAGAGCAATAAACAACAAAAAAAATAGCTTTAAAAAAATACAAATCTGATGGGTCAGCTATAACATTTAAACAGTACAAAGAGCTTAATAAAATATGTAAAAATGTAATAAAAACAGCAAAAATTCAAAATGAGAGACAGGTGGACAAAGAAAGCAAAACTAATCCTAAATATTTTTTTAGATATATAAATACAAAAAAACCAAGGACAGAGCATGTAGGACCCCTTAATAATGATAATGGGGAGGTTGTCACAGGCGATATAGAGAAAGCGGAGCTACTGAATGGGTTCTTTAGTTCTGTATACACTATGGAAGAAGGAGCTGACATTGGCCAGGTCAGTGCTGGTAACACATCATGTAATGTACTGAACTGGCTTAATGTAGAAATGGTACAAGGTAAGTTAAGTAATATAAATGTAAGCAAATCTCCAGGGCCAGATGGATTGCACCCAAGAGTTCTTAGAGAACTAAGTTCAGTAATATCTGTATAGAGATTCACTGGTGTCTGGTATTGTGCCAAGGGACTGGCGCAAGGCGAATGAGGTGCCAATCTTCAAAAAGGGCTCTAGGTCTTCCCAGGAAACTATAGTAAGTCTAACGTGCATTGTGGGTAAATTGTTTGAAGGACTTATAAAGGGATTATATACAGGAATACATAGGGGATAATTGCATTATAAGTGATAGCCTGCATGGGTTTACTAAGGATAGAAGTTGTCAAAGCAATCTAATTTGCTTTTATGAAGAAGTGAGTAGAAGCCTTGACAGAGGAATGGCTGTGGATATCGTGTTTCTGGATTTTGCTAAAGCGTTTGATACTGTCCCTCATAGATAGTGTTGCTCGCGAATATTCACAATTCGAATATTATTCGCGAATATCGCATATTCGCGAATTCGCGAATTTCGCGAATATAGCGCTATATATTCGTAATTACGAATATTTGTTTTTTTTTGTTTTTTTTTTCTTCACAGTACACATCACAGTGATCACCCCTCTCTGCTTCCAGCTTGTGTGGTGTAAAGAAGGCTCTAATACTACTGTGTGAGACAGGCGTGCGACAATTCGCATATGCGAAAATTAGCATATGCTAATTTACGCATATGCGAATTTTAGCGTATGCTAATTTTGTATATGCTAATTTTCACATCTGTAAATTTTCGCATACGCGAAGTTTCGCATATGCGAAAATAAAACGAGGCTATAACGAATATGCGAATATTCGCGAATATATGATGAATATTCGTCCATATATTCGCGAATATTCGCGAATTCGAATATGGCCTATGCCGCTCTACACTACTCATAGACATCTGACAGGTAAGTTAAGGTCTTTGGGTTTGGAAACTTTAGTTTGTAACTGGATTGAACACTGGCTCATGGATCGTACCCAGAGATTGGTGGTCAATGATTCGTACTCTGATTGGTCCCCGGTTATTAGTGGTGTACCCCAAGGTTCTGTACTGGGCCCGCTGTTGTTTAATTTATTTATCAATGATATAGAGGATGGTATTAACAGCTCTGTTTATATCTTTGCAGATGACACCAAGCTTTGTAGCACGGTACAGTCTATAGAGGATGTGTATAGGTTACAAGATGACTTGGATAGACTAAGTGTCTGGGCATCCACTTGGCAAATGAGGTTCAATGTGGATAAATGTAAAGTTATGCATCTGGGTACTAATAACCTGCATGCGTCGTATATCTTAGGGGGATTAAACTGGCAGAGTCACTGGTAGAGAAGGATCTGGGTGTACTTGTAGATCACAGACTACAGAATAGCATGCAATGTCAGGCTGCTGCTTCCAGGGCCGGCAGGATATTGTCATGTATAAAAAGAGACATGGACTCAAGGGACAGGGACATAATACTCCCCCTTTATAAAGCATTGGTACGGCCTCACCTGGAATATGCTGTTCAGTTTTGGGAACCAGTCCATAAAAGGGACACTGTGGAGCTGGAAAGGGTGCAGAGACGCGCGACTAAACTAATATGGGGCATGGAACATCTTAGTTATGAGGATTTGTATTGTATTGTCTGCAGCTGACATAGCTCACAGTGCCTCTCCCAATTACAGACTGAAACGGGTAACTGCTGTGGCAAGTGATTGGTGGAGCGGCACTGTGATCTACATCAGTTGCAGATGCTACACTCTCCAGCTCCAAGAAGTAAAGTTTCAGTAGGTGCAGACGGGATTCCCTGGTAAGGAAGCCCGTCAGGGAGCGAGGAGGTATGTATAAGTTTTTTTTATTTTATTACCAAACCTGGGCATAAAAATCTTTTTCACAAGATAACACCCTTTAAAGGGGTACTACCATGGAAAACGTTTATTTTTTTTATCAACTTGTGTCAGAAAATTAAACAGATTTGTAAATTACTTCTATAAAAAAAATCTTAATCCTTCCAGTACTTTTTAGGGGCTGTATACTACAAAAGAAATGTTTATCTTTTTGGATTTCTCTCATGTCACGACCACAGTGCTCTCTGCTGACCTCTGCTGTTCATTATAGGAACTGTCCAGAGCATGGGAAAATACCCATAGCAAACATATGCTGCTCTGGACAGTTCCTAAAATGGACAGCAGAGGTCAGCAGAGAGCACTGTGGTCGTAACATAAGAGAGATCCAAAAAGAAAAGCATTTCCTCTGCAGTATACAGCCCCTAAAAAGTACTGGAAGGATTAAGATTTTTTTAATAGAAGTAATTTACAAATCTGTGTAACTTTCTGGCACCAGTTGATTTAAAAAAAAATGTTTTCCACGGTAGTACCCCTTTAAGGACAGAACACTGATTTGTTAGGAAGCTACCTCCAGTAAGTGGGACTGTAGAGAAAATTATTTTCTTCTGGAAATTAGATATTATGCATTTTTTTTTTCCCATGGAGCATTGCCTGGCTTGTAGGACTCCATTCGCCAGTTTGAAAGTCTCCCAAATAAGCCACACAGCATGCCTAGCCTCACGTTGAAAGAATTTGAGTGCATTTAGATGAACTACTTAGGAAATGAAATGGAATATAAAAATTTAAACAAGAGTACTAAGTCCTGCAAAGTCATTCTGACATGCATCTTACATGCATTTGCTGTTTGCTTGGATATAATTATTTTCTAAAGAATAGTTCAATATAAGCATAATCATCTTCTTATGGGTAGCTAATATTCAAATTGCAACTGAATAGTAAGAATCCAGGATTCTTTAATAGCAGAGGAATCTAAAGAATCAATTGAAAAGGTAACATATGTTCTTGATTTCTCTTGTTTTTTTTATTTTTATTGTTATGTAAGAGTTTTAGTACATGTGGATGAACTACTCGAGAAAGAAATGAAAAAGGCATGTCGAAAAGTAAACAAGAGTAGTAAAACCTGTTGAACAAGTGCCAAGTCATTCTGACATACATTTTTTATTATTGTTAGCACAGATATCATAGATCGCTAAGGAATTGCTTAATATTAGCATAGCCACCCTCTTTTCAGCAGCATATATATTGAAACAGCAACTTAGAGTTTTGATTCTACATAGTAAGAATCTAGCTTACTTTAAGAGAAGACGGTCTAAAGAACCAACTGATAAGGTAAGATTCTTTCTTGATATTATATATTGCATTTAAAAATACAACTTTAAGTAAAGTATCAAACAATAACTAAATTGCTTTCTCACATATACATTATAAAATATAACTAAGGCTGCATTCTCATCACGGTTAGAAACTGCGGTTGCCGCGTCCTGCTGGGAAATTTTAAAACTGGAAGCTCCCATATCCCGACACCAAATCTCATTCACTTAAAAGAGCTTATTTAAGTGAATGAGATTTGCCGCCGGTCTGGCTGGCATACGGGAGTGCCCGGTTTTGAAATTTCCCAGCCGGACGCGTTAGCCGTAGTGACTAACCGTGATGTGAATGTAGCCGAATATATTTGATAATTTCCAATCAAGCCCATTGCAAGGTTTTCACGTGGGCCTCCCTCCCTATATTTTATGTGGAGATTTTTTGAGCTGTTTGCTATATGACAAATCAGACACATTTGTCTCAGATTAAAACATTTGTGTGTGTTGGGCACCTCTGAAGCAGACGGCTAAAGCCAGTAAAACAGGATAGGTGATCAGTGGGGGTCTATTTGTTGAGACCCCCAGCAATCAAAAAACAGGGGTCTAAAATGTAGTTACATACTTTTAATGTACCGTAATTTTGTGAGTAAACATCTGGTAACGATAAAAAGAAGAATTGATCTTTTTTGCAGATTTCCAATGGCTAATGAAGCAAAGCCTTGCCCTTGTGAGCTAGGAGATCAGTTTGACTATAAAGGTCTTGGAAATGAGGTTCAGATTGATCATATAAAAGCATACATCTCCAAACCAAAGACTAGCACTGATAAAGCCATAATTGTGGTTCAAGATGTTTATGGATGGAAGCTTCCAAACACAAGATATATGGCTGATCTTCTTGCTTCACATGGATACATGTAAGTAATATTCTAATTTCTAGTTTATACACCAATATACAATACATATTTGTTAGCTGTACAGCTAAAGATTTGTTTCCGCAATTTATATCATAATTCTTTGAGTGATATAAGATCATAAGGGCTTTAATTTAACAATAATATTTGGCACAGCACATGACTACTTGCATATAATTAATATTAGCATAGTACACAGGGTCATATACTCCAAGTCACTTTGTCACTATGGCAAATATTGGTGTCATATCCATCCTTTAGAGTAGGTGTTATGCATGGCAGGACTGGTCATGTTCCCCTGGCCTTCCATCAAATACTCTTGCTCCCCTTCAATCCAACCTTAAAGGGGTACTCCGCCCCCTAGACATCTTATCCCCTATCCAAAGGATAGGGGCTAAGATGTCTGATCGTGGGGGTCCTGCCACTGGGAACCCCCCGCGATGTCTCTTGCGGCACCCCCATACATCAGCAGCCTGGATTTATGTTTGATCCGTGGCTGTTGACGGGCGATACAGGGGATGGGGTATCGTGACATCATGGCCCCGAAACCTCATAACATCACACCCCACCCTCTCAATGCAAGTCTATGGGAGGGGGCATGGCGGCCATCACACCCTCTCCCATAGGCTTGCATTGAGGGGGCGTGATGTCACAAGGGGGTGGGGTCATGACATCACGATACCCTGTCCCCTGTATCGCCCGTCAACAGCTACGGATCAAACATAGCTCCCGGCTGCTGATGTACGGGGATGCAGAAGGAGAGATCGCAGTGGTCCCCAGCACCCCCGTGATCAGACATCTTATCCCCTATCCTTTGGATAGTGGATAGGATGTCTAGAAGCAGAGTACACCTTTAACTTTGCTTCCCAACTAAACCACCTCTCCCCTCGGTCCTCCTCTGCCTCTCCTCTGCCTCTCCCCTGCCTCTCCCCTCTGGCAATCTCAATTAATTCAGTTTAAATTTTTAACTGCCCCTCATGTAATCTCTGAATCTCACAAGACCTCCACCTGTGCTCTCCCCTTGCTTGCACCTCACACAACAGTCTCCAGGATTTCTACCCTAACACATTTGGCACCCTCTCACCATCAAGACCTTCAAAAGAAACTTCAAAACCCATCTCTTCAGGAAAGCCAACAACCTACACTAACCCTTCTGCACTGTGAACTGCTTCTTCCTTTACATCTCACAGATGACAATTTGTTTCTCTTACCTACTGTATCCCGCCCCTTGTAGATTGTCAGCCCTCATAATCAGGGCCCTCTTTGCATAAATCTGTCATTTACTCTGTTTCATTTCTTCTGTACATGTGGTTGTGTTATGATGTGTATTGTAACCTCTAGAAGAAAGGGCACTCATTAAAATACATAAGAATAATAATGAAGCTGTCACTGTTCAAACTTGTAAACTGGCAGTACCCAGAATTTGTGAAAGGGGTTTATTGTCCCCATGGAGGCCCAGGACAACATATATACTATGTGTCTGGTGCATCCTGTTCTTAGCATTAAAGGGGTACTCCGCTGGAAAATTTATTTTTTTAAATCAACTAGTGCTAGAAAGTTAAACAGATTTGTAAATGACTTCTATTTAAAAATCTTAATTCTCCCAGTACTTATCAGCTGCTGTATACTACAGAGGAAGTTCTTTTTTTTTTTCCTTTCTGTCTGACCACAGTGCTCTCAGCTGACACCTCTGTCCATGTCAGTAACTGTCCAGAGTAGGAGAAAATCCCCATAACAAACCTATCCTGCTCTGGAAAGTTCCTTACACGGACTGAAGTGTCAGCAGAGAGCACTGTGGTCAGACAGAAAGGAAATTCAAAAAGAAAAGAGTATACAGATGCTGATAAGTACTGGAAGGATTAAGATTTTTAAATATATGTAATATATCTGTTTAACTTTCTGGCATCAAAAAAAATTCCAACAGAGTATCCCTTTAACCCCCTTAAGGACACAGGGCGTACAGGTACGCCCTGACGTCCTGGTACTTAAAAGGGTACTCCGGTAGAAAACATTTTTTTTTTTTAAATCAACTGGTGCCAGAAAGTTAAACAGATTTGTAAATTACTTCTATTAAAAAATCTTTACCCTTCCAGTACTTTTAGCAGCTTTATGCTACAGAGGAAATTCTTTTCATTTTGAATTTATTTTTTGTCTTGTCTACAGTGCTCTCTGCTGACACCTGATGCCTGTATTAGGAACTGTCGAGAGCAGGAGAAAATCCTCATAGCAAACCTATGCTGCTCTGGACAGTTCCTGATACGGGCATCAGGTGTCAGCAGAGAGCACTGGGGACAAGACAAAAAAAAATAATTCAAAAAGAGAAGAATTTCCTCTGTAGCATACAGCGGCTTATAAGTACTGGAAGGGTAAAGATTTTTTAATAGAAGTTATTTACATATGTTTATCTTTCTAGCACCAGTTGATTTAAAAAAAAAAAAAAAGTTTTCCACCGGAGTAGCCCTTTAAGGACACAGGGCATACTTGTACGCCCATGGGAATTCCGGTCCCCGCCTCTCCCAAGGCGGGGATCGGACCAGGATGTCTGTTGAAATCATTCAGCAGGCATCCCATGACAACGCCTGGGGGGGGGGGGGGTCCTGATCGGCGAATTGTGGCGATTCCAGGTCAATTGGGTCCCTGGTGACCCGGAAAAAAAGGGTGATAAGTGCTGTCCGAGACGGCACCTATCATCTTTTAGCAGCAGGAGTAAGGTGGCACTGTTGCCACCTCACGATCATCCTGATTCGTCGGCCGGTAATGGCTGTGGGGGTGTACCTATGTGGGGGTGTCCCTAACGGCACCTGCTCCGCCCCTGTTCCGGAGGGCGAGAGTGGGTGCCGGGAGTTGTTACCTGGACCAGGGGCCCGGTAAGGCTGTTCCTCCTGCTGTTGCTTAGGAATAACTCCCAGCATGCACAAAAGGGCATGCTGGGAGTTGTTGTTCTGCAACAACAGAAGGCACAACTACAACTCCCATTATGCCCTTTGGTAGTTTGTGCATGCTGGGAGTTGTAGTTATGCATCAGCTGGAGGCACATTTTTTATATGAAAAAGTGTGGCTCCAGCTGTTGCATAACTACAACCCCCAGCATGCATGGACAGCCAAAGGGCATGCTGGTAGTTGCAGTAGTATTTGTTATCTAACTCAGTGTTTCAAAACCAGTGTGCCTCCAGCTGTAGCAAACCAACTCCCAGCATGCACTGATCGACCGTACATGCTGAAAGTTGTAGTTTTGCAACAGCTGGAGCAACACTGGTTGCGAAACACTGAGTTAAGTAACAAACAGTTTTGTTTTGCATCCAGTGTGCCTCCAGCTGTTGCATAACTACAACCCTCAGCATGCATGGACAGCCAAACGGCATGCTGGGAGTTGTAGTTTTGCAACAGCTGGAGGTTTGCCTCCTCCTCCATGTAAATGTACAGGGTACATTCACACAGGTGGGGGTTTATAGTGATTACTGTCATAAACACAAAAAAATAAATACCCACATGTGACCGACACCACTCACAAAATGTAACAAGGGGTATAGTGCGCCTTAACACCCCACAGGTGTTTGAAATTTTTTCGTTAAATTTGGATGTGAAAATGAATAAAAATTGTTTTCACGAAAATGCTGCTGTTACCCTACATTTTCATTTTCACAAGGGAAAATAGAAAAAAGTCCTCCAAACTTTGTAACCCCATTTCTTCTGCATATGGAAATACCCCATATGTTGATGTAAAGTGCTCTGCGGGCGCACTACAATGCTCAGAAGAGAAGGAGCTCCATTGGGCTTTTGGAGAGAGAATGTGTCTGGAATTGAAGGCCATGTGTGTTTACAAAGCCCCCATGGTGCCAGAACAGTGGACACCCCCCCACATGTGACCCCATTTTGGAAACTACACCCCTCACTGAATGTAATAAGGGGTGCAGTGAGCATTTTTTTTAATCATCACATGATTACAAAAAACAGACAATAGCGAAGAAAAAGACAAAAAAGTCCTCCAAACATCATTCATAACAATTGATGAACCCTACCCCCTTACCCCAGAGAAGTCAGACAAAAATAAATAAAATTTTGCGCTACCACATAGCCCAAATTCTATCAAACTCCATGGCCTTCCTCCTTGATTTCTTTGCTTGTATCTTTTCATAATTGCGTACCTTATGTATTAGAGTCAACCAATGTTGTACATGTGGAGCATTACTATCGAACCATTTCCTGACTATCAACAGCTTCGCATAGGCAAATAGTCTAATTAGGCTTTTCTTATAGAATGATTCTCCAAAATCCCCAAGGATTAACCGATCTGGGTCCCCTTAAATGAAGTTAATAAAGTTGTACCTTTTCTCAATAACCTCAATAATCTGTATCCAGAACGTCTGAATGTAAGAGAAATTCCAGGTAATGGGAAGAAAGTTAGCATCCTCCATTTGACTCAATAGTATCCTCCGCGTCCAAAATTTTAAACCCGGCCCCTACTCCACGACCAACTCTCTCAAAGGGCAACAGCCTCTACTTAGACCAATGAACCTTCAGCCCAGAAAAGTTTCCAAAACATTCAATTAACTGCATGGCTTTTGGAATGGATTTTTCAGAGTTTTGGAGGGTGAGTAGCAAATCATCTACATAGAGCAAAAGTTTGCTATTCCTCACATGAACGCCAAATGCTTCTATCTCCTCTAGATAGAGAATAGAGTTTAGTGGAATGTACTTCTGCTATCCAGTCAGGGGGGAGCGGTCAGACAGTTTTTTTTTTCCCTTGGTTTGATATGCGCATTCTCTTTTGGAATGTGAGAGGGTTAGGGTACTGGCTCAAAAGATGTGGAGTCTTTGACTCCATCTCTAGGTCTCTCCCTGCTATAATTTGTCTTGCAGAGACGCATGCTGCCCCAGAGACGGTTTCCAGGAGGATTAAAAGAAGATGGGTCGGGCACAAATACCATTAGTTTTCTCACATTTCTCAGCAGGGGTTTCTCTTTATGTTCATAGGTAAATTAACTGTACTAAAAAGAAGGCTCTTGTTGACCTGTGAGGCAGGTACATTTTCTACATCTTCTAGTGGATCAGCAGGAGATGATCCTAGATGATCCCTCCCCCCTTTAAGAGTTATATTTTTTAACCAATTCTAACTTTCTTGAGGGGACAGGAAAACTTACCATTGTATATATTGGGTGATTTTAATTGTCCTATGGACTTGATTAGATATAAGTGGAGTGGGGAGATATCTCAAAATCCAACACAGGACAAAAAAATCTCAGCTCAGTCATCAGAACTGAGTTGGATGGATATCAGGAGGGAACTCCAGATGACAGGGCATAGTCCTGCTATAGTGCCTCTTATAGAGCTGCCTTGCGGATCGACTTGGCATTAAATTTGGTAAGTAAAATCTCTTATGGTGGTAGAACAGGATCAGACCATATTCCATTGATGATTGATATCCAATTGGAAGAGAGATCTGGGATTAGGAAGGCTTTCCGTTTGAACCACCACTGGCTCTCGATCATTGATGGAAAGGAGCAAATTTTAAAGGAATTAAAGTCATTTTTTTAAAGCAAAACGGGTACGTCATCCCCCCAAATAGTTTGTGATGCTTGTAAAGCGATATTGAGGGGCCTCCTTATTCGTGAAATCTCATTTTTTTTAAAAAGTTTAGACAGGAGAAAGAGGGGCTAAGAAAGAATGCTAGGGAGGCGGAAGAGGAGCATGCGTTGGACCCTGGTCAGGATAAATTTGTTCTGATGAAAGAATCCCAAGATAAACTTTCTAATTTTCTGACATTAAAGGCCCAACACAGGCTCTTCTTTCAAGGGCAGAGTTGGTTTTGTGAAGGGGGCTGCCCGGGTACCCGGGTAAGCTTTTTCAGTTATCAAGGCCCAACAACATAAGATCTATATTAGCGCCCTCCACACTTAGAGAGGTGAGGTGGTTTATAAACAAGAGCAGATCCAAAAACTCCTATAGACCAATTTCTCTGTGAAACTCAGATGCCAAAATCATCGCCAAGGTTTGTCATAAAATAGTTGGAGTAGATCAGACCGGCTTTGTGTTGGGTCGCAACATTCATGATAATTTTGTTAAAGGGGTACTCCGGTGCTTAGACATCTTATCCCCTATCCAAAGGATAAGATGCCTGACCGCTGGGGACCCCCGTGATCTTGCACGCGGCACCCCGTTTGTAATCAGACACGCTCCGGGACTGATTACCGGCGACTACAGGGCGGGCGTCGTGTGACGTCACGCCCCTGCCCCGTGTGATGTCACGCTCCGCCCCTCAATGCAAGCCTACGGGAGGGGGCGTGACAGCTATCACACCCCCTCCCGTAGGCTTGCATTGAGGGGCGGAGCGTGACATCACACGGGCCGGGGGGCGTGACGTCACACGCCGCCCGCCCTGTTGTCGCCGGTAATCAGTCCCGGAGCGAACACGCTCCGGGGACTAATTACAAACGGGGTGCCGCGTGCAGGATCACGGGGGTCCCCAGCGGCGGAACTCCCACGATCAGGCATCTTATCCCCTATCCTTTGGATAGGGGATAACATGTCTAAGCACCGGAGTACCCCTTTAAGCTATTCACTAATATTCAGATGCCAGGGGAAGGGCTCCGATCCATCCTGTGTCGATAGATGCCATGAAAGCTTTTGACAGGGTGGATTGGAGCTACCTCTGGCAGGTGATGGAGAGGTTCAGTTTGAATGGGTCAAGGTTTTATATAATCATGCCCTAGCGTGGGCCATGGTTAATGGGCATCAGACAGAAATATTTACTTTGGAGAGAGGGACCAGGCAGGGGTGCCCTCTGTCTCCCCTTTTGTTTCTCTGATATATTGAACCCCTTGCAATAGCTATTAGGCAGTCAGTGCAGTGAGCATTTACATTTACACCCCACAGGTGTCTGACAGATTTTTGGAACAGTGGTCCACGAAAATGAAAAATTGTACAGCCCACTGTTCCAAAGATCTGTCAAATGCCGATGGGGTTTAAATGCTCACTGCTCCCCTTATTAAATTCTGTGAGGGGTGTAATTTCCAAAATGGGGTCACATGTCGGGGGGGGTCCACTGTTCTGGTATCATGAGGGATTTTGTAAACGCACATGACCCCTGACTTCCATTCCAAACAAATTCTCTCTACAAAAGCTCAATGGCATTCATTCTCTTCTGAGCATTGTAGTTCGCCCAAAGAGCACTTAACATCCACATATGGGGATCTCCATACTCAGAAGAAATGGTGTTACAAATTTAGGAAGGCTTTTTCTCCTATTACCCCTTGTGAAAATGAAAAATTTGGGGTAACACCAGCATTTTAGTGAAAAAAAATCAAATTTTTAATTTTCACGTCCACTTTTAGCAGAAATTTGGCAAACACTTGTGGGGTGTAAAGGCTCACTGTACCCCTTATTAAATTCTGTGAGGGGTGTCATTTCCAAAATGGGGTCACATGTCGGGGGGGGGGGGGGGTCCACTGTTCTGGCACCATGGGGACTTTGTAAACGCACATGGCCCCTGACTTCCATTCCAAACAAATTCTCTCTACAAAAGCTCAATGGCGCTCCTTCTCTTCTGAGCATTGTAGTGCGCCCGCAGAGCACTTTCCGTCCACACAGGGAGTATATCCATACTCAGAAGAAATGGGGTTTTACCCCTTGTAAAAGTAAAATTTGGGGGAGAAAAATGTCATTTACACATCCAACTTTAACGAAAAGTCGTCAAACATCTGTGGGGTGTTAAGGCTCACTGTACCTCTTGTTAGGTTCCTTGAGGGGCATAGTTTCCAAAATAGTATGCCATGTGTTTTTTTTGGCTGTTCTGGCACCATAGGGGCTTCCTAAATGCGACATGCCTCCCAAAAACTATTTTAGCAAAATTTGCTTTCCAAAAGCCAAATGTGACTCCTTCTCTTCTCATTGTAGTGCGCCCGCAGAGCACTTTCCGTCCACACATGGAGTATTTCCATACTCAGAAGAAATGGGGTTACAAATTATGGGGGGCATTTTCTCCTATTACCCCTTGTAAAAATGTACCATTTTAGTGGAAAAATTTTTTTTTACACATCCGAATTTAATGAAATGTTGTCAAACACCTGTGGGGTATTAAGGCTCACTGTACCCCTTGTTTCGTTCCTGGAGGGGTGTCATTTCCAAAATAGTATGCCATGTCGGGTTTTTTTTTTTGCTGTTCTGGCATAACTTTCAGAATGGTATGCCACGGTCAGAAAACCGGATACGGGGCAAAAATGTGCTGACCGGAGTCACCGTTTGACTCCGGTCGGCTCATTGAAATGCGTAAGATACGGGACGGGTCTGGCTGGGATACAAGAGGACCTGGTTTTCGCTCCCCCCAACCGGATCCGGCAGCTGTACAGTAGAATCGTGGTGTGAATGAGCCCTAAGTCACTTGTTTTGATCCCCTTCTTGACACTTTTTGCTTTCATGATGGACATACAGTATCTCACATAAGTGAGTACGCCCCTTAAATTTTTGTATATCTTTTCATGTGACAACACTGAAGAAATGACACTCTGTTAAAATGTAGTGAGTGTACAGCCTGTATAACAGTGTTTAATGTTGTGTCCCCTCAAAATAACTCAACACACAACCATTAAAGTGGTTATCCAACATAAGGTGATTTTAGTATCTGCCAGACAGTAATGGACATGCTTAGGAAGGATCCATGCTTGTCTTGGGGTTAAATGGCTATGCTCTGAGTCAACCATAACGCTGTGGCTATCTTTTTGTGAACTGGCTTTTTCCTGTTGAAGTTTCCTCCCTCAAACTACAAGTCCCATAACGCATTGTTTGTAAATGTGAGGTAAATTTTCTCTCTGCAACACATCAGCCACCCCACCCATTGAAACACACCTGTGCTCCCTTCAATGCAATAGACCAGTGTTTTCTGACCAGCATGCCTCCAGCTGTTGCAAACCTACAATTCACTGCAGAATGATCTCCCTACCACCCAGCGGTCACTCCACCCATTGAAGCAAAGTGCAAAGCAGCAAAGTGATGTAATGTCTCTAGCCACACTGCAACCTGGGACACTCATTTTCTACGCTGTTAAAAATGAACATTGGCCAAATATCAGCCAAGAATTGTGAGACCACCATGAAAGACAGGTACAGACACTATGGGCCTCATTTACTAAGAGTTTCGGGTTTTTACCAGTGGGAAAAGTTGTTTCAGACATGCAGGATTCCTCTCTATTCACTATTGGGAAAAGTCTGGAAAATTTTCTGACCAGCTTTTCCTAGGTCGATATTTCCAGCCATTTACCGACAGGATTTTCTGTGAATTCCATAGTAAATCGGTCGGGTTTTGGCCGACCATGCCCCCTTTTGCGACAGACCACCCCCCTTTGTCGGGTTTGTCGGATTTTTCAGACGCACACTGGCGCAGACATGTCTCAGACAAAATAACCAGACAAAAACTGGTCGGTTGCAGCTTTGTAAATGAGGCCCTATATTATGAACAACACTAACTTCACAGCCCCTCTAGCATAGTCAAATAAAAATACAAATTCCGGAATACCCCTTTAAAGGGGTACTCCGGTTGAAAACAATTTATTTTAAATCAACTGGTGCAAAGTTATACAGATGTGTAAATTACTTCTATTAAAAAATCTTGACCCTTCCAGTACTTATCAGCTGCTGTATACTACAGAGAAAGTTATTATCTTTTTAAATTTATTTTCTGTCTGTCCACGGTGCTCTCTGCTGACACCTCTGTCCATGTCAGAAACTGTCCTGAGCAGGAGCATATCCCCATAGCAAACCTATCCTGCTCTGGACAGTTCCTAACATGGACAGAGGTGTCAGCAGAGAGCACAGTGGACAGACAGAAAATAACTTTCTGGCACCAGTTGATTTAAAATAAATTGTTTTCCAACAGAGTACCCCTTTATTGTCTTAATCTTTGCAAAATGATATGTCAATGGGAAACAACATGCGGCTGCAGATGAATTCTATGGAGGCATAAGCCCTATATACCTAAGAAGTTGTGACTGTCGTAGTAACGTAGTGACCTAGGCCATTATAACATGTGTTTTTATGTCCTTTCTTTTCTCTTATGTTTACAGTGCTGTCCTGGGTGACTTTTTTGTGGGCCAGGAACCATGGAACTCAACGTATGAAGATGCTAATTTTTTTAAATGGCTGGAAACCCGACCACCAAATAAAGCATACAGGTAAGAAGTGATTATTAAGACACTGTGATTTTCTATATTTAAAAATATAATGTGTATTTAACCCCTTAACGACAACGGACATACATTTATGTCCATTGCCGGCTTCCATTGTATGAAGCGCGCTCAGGAGCTGAGCGCACTACATACCTGGTGGGTACCGGTTGCTATTAGCAGATGTTCGACATACACCGTTTAGACGTGAAAAATTGATTGTGGCGTCTAAAATGCAAGCACAGTTGGCTGATTAGGACAACCACAACGAAATTCCATCCCGAGAATCTCAATGCTCCAGGAAGCCATGACATTCACCCACCATATATCTCTATGGTAGATCCGGAGGTACGCAAACGCTGTATCTCCTGTAGACATGAATGGAGGTGGCATGAGGAAGCCTACCACAGCTGGCATTCTGTGTTTTTGTACAAAATACTGACCAAAATTGGGACAAAAATAAGCTCAAAATATGGCTAAATGGGAGAAGAGGATGATGAGGATGAGGAGGAGGAGGAGGAGGATGAGGAGGGGGAGGATTATTAAAATTGCTTAATTTCACATCTAAATACAGTATAATAATAATCTACAGTACTAATGGATTTAAGCTACTTTTACCTTCAAAATAAATATGTTGTCGGAAAATAAACATTTGAATCTTTTTTTTAGGTTAAACATATTTTTCAAGAATTTTTGGGGTGTCTTTTACCATTTTCTTTTTTACTATTATAAAATAAACCCGATATCTTGCAGTTCTCACTCTACCCACAAGGCAAGAGTTCCTGTTCTATACAGATCACTTTTTATCAGCGTCCTTCTTATTGAAACACTGGTGTTAGCTTTCACAGCAATCCTGGCTGTGATAACACTGGATCCACCACCAATCACAATAGCTTAAACTCAGAGATTAGCCTTCCCCTCCCTGAAGAATTACCTCTGGACAGGTCGCAGAGCATGCACAGACAACCCTGCTATTCTAGTAAACAGACTCAGTCTATTGTGTATATGTCCACAGGGCTTGCTGTAAAGCATTTCTCCAAATACTGTTAAAACAGCTCAGGCAAGATAACTGCCTCAATAATAGTATAAAATTAGACATAAACATTACAATCAGAAAACAGAAACCGATTAGAAAAAAAAGGATTTTAATTTCTAGATCTAATCAGTTAATAGAAAATCTTGGTTACGTATTCACTTCGAAGTGTTACAGTCATAAAAAACAAGAATATATTCATCCAACATATGCTTTGTACAGCACAATAAAGAGGTTCTTCACTTTGGACAATCCCTACATGTTGGACGGTCTCTGTTTACTAGCAGTTGTCAAGTGATCACTGTAGTAAATCAGTGGCCTCAGCAGTCTCCAGAGACTTGTAACAGAGCCCAGCAGAGCAACAAGTTGGATTGAGCGGCCGAGGAGTGACGTGTACAGCCGCACACCTTTTTTGACATGTCTGTTTAACTAGTGACACAAGGAAATTGAGGATTAATAAAAATGATTGTATTCCCAATGTATTTCTCTCTTTACTCTCTTAACTCTTATTTTTCAGAGAGGTTGATGCTGTGCTGAAATATTTAAAAGAGAAGTGTCAAGCAAAAAGTATTGGAGTGATTGGATTTTGTTGGGGTGGCATCGTAACCCATTATCTCATGCTAAAGTATCCTGAATTAAAGGCTGGAGTGGCGTTCTATGGTAAATTTTAATTTTATGTTTTCCTTGATGTGATGTAACCAGATTCTAGCATTGGGTATTTTTTATTTTTTTTGTTATCTACTGTGCAGGATAAATCTAAATTAACATTTAGATTTTAACCAAATATTTTATTTTTGTAGTTTATATATATATATATATATATATATATATATATAATTTTTTATTGAAAAAGAGAGTGATGGCTACAGCCGTCCTGAATCCAGATGAGTCTAGAGCAGGACAAAGGAGTCTGTAAAGTGGAGACAGAGGGATCTTGGACTTCTTTACCCTTTGCTTAAGAGGATACCAGAGGGGTCTGGGGGGGGGGGGGGGGGACAAACGGGTCTAAGAGGGGGACAGAAAAGTCTGGAGGAGGACAGAGAGGTTCTTAATGGGGAGACAGGGGAGTCTTGAGGCAACAGAGGAATCTGTAAGGCAGGGGGTAGATTGAGGACAGAGGCATCTGTAAGAGGTAGACAGAGGGGTTGTGGGGGGGGGGAGGGCAGAGAGTCTGTGGGAGACAGAGGGGTCTGGGGGAAAGAGGAGTATTTAAGGGGGAGACAGAAGGGTCTGGAGAGGACATAGGGGTCTGGGGAGGACAGAGTCTGTAAGGGGGAGACAGAGAGGTCTGGGGACAGAGGAGTCTGTATAGAAAGACGAGTGTGAGGGGAGAAGAGTCTGTAAGGGGTAGACAGAGAGGTCTGGGGGAACAGATGAGCCTAAAAAGGAGACAGAGTAGTCTGGGGGGACAGAGGAGTATGAAGGAAGACAGAGGGGTTGGGGGGCAGAGTTGTTGTAAGGGGTAGACAGGGGTGTGGGGGGAGGACTGAGGGGACAGAGGAGTCTGTAAGTAGGAAACAGAGGGATGTTGGGGGGAGGGTATAGGTTAAAAAAAAAAAAAAAGAAGGTCTGCGAGAGGACAGAGGAGTCTGTGGTAGAGCAGAGGGGTCTTGAGGAGGGGAAAGAGGAGTCTGGAGGAGAGGACAGAGGGGTTTGTGAGGTGGACAGTACAGGGGAGAGATTCTTATGATCTAAAAAGAAACTGTGTAGTAGTATTATATTCAGAGTTGCAGTGTGTAGCAGTATTTAGGGTTGAAGTGTGTGGCAGTATAGTATTCAGTGATGCAGTGCGTGAAGCTGTTGTTTTTACGGACAACAGTGTAAGCTACTAGAGAAGCTTGTCTTGGCGTAGAGCAGGGGTGTCAAACTCAAATTCATCGGGGGCCGCATCAGCAGTTTGGTCACCCTCAAAGGGCCGGTTGTATCTGTAGGACCCCTCCCCCCCCACATACCGTATATGCCGGCGTATAAGACGACTGGGTGTATAAGACGACCCCCAACTTTTACAGTTAAAATGTAGAGTTTGGGATATACTCGCCATATAAGACTACCCCTCCTACCGCAATATACAGTACCTTGTAGTTCCCCCCACATTAGGTAGGCAGCATGTTCCCCCACAGTAGTAGGCAGCATGTACCCCCACATTAGGTTGGCAGTATAGTTCCCCCCACATTAGGTAGGTAGCATGTTCCCCCATATTAGTTGGCAGCATGTTCCCCCACATTAGGTTGGCAGTATAGTTCCCCCCACATTAGGTTGGCAGTATAGTTCCCCCCACATTAGGTTGGCAGTATAGTCCCCTCCGCATTAGGTTGGCAGTATAGTTCCCCCCGCATTAGGTTGGCAGTATAGTTCCCCCCACATTAGGTAGGCAGTATAGTTCCCCACAAATTAGGTAGGCAGCATGTTCCCCCACATTAGTAGGCAGCATGTTCCCCCACATTAGGTTGGCAGTATAGTTCCCCCCACATTAGGTAGGCAGTATAGTTCCCCCCACATTAGGTAGGCAGCATGTTCCCTCACATTAGTAGGCAGCATGTTCCCCCACATTAGGTTGGCAGTATAGTTCCCCCCCACATTAGGTAGGCAGTATAGTTCCCCCCACATTAGGTAGGCAGTATAGTTCCCCCCACATTAGGTAGGCAGTATAGTTCCCCCACATTAGGTAAGAAGCATGTTCCCCCACATTAGTTGGCAGTATAGTCCCCCCCCCCCACATTAGGTAGGGAGTATAGTTCCCCACACATTAGTTGGCAGTATAGTTCCCCCCACATTAGGTTGGCAGTATAGTTCCCCCCACATTAGGTAGGCAGCATATTCCCCCACATTAGTTGGTAGCATGTTTTCCCACATTAGGTTGGCAGTATAGTTCCCCCCACATTAGGTAGGCAGCATGTTCCCCCACATTAGTTGGCAGCATGTTCCCCCACATTAGTTGGCAGTATAGTTCCCCCACATTAGGTAGGCAGTATAGTTCCCCCCACATTAGGTAGGCAGTATAGTTCCCCCCACATTAGGTAGGCAGTACAGTTCCCCCACATTAGTTGGCAGTATAGTTCCCCCCACATTAGGTAGGCAGCATGTTCCCCCACATTAGTTGGCAGTATAGTTCCCCCCACATTAGGTTGGCAGCACCCCCCCTCCCTCCCCACAGACATACAGCCTCTAGCCATATACAGTGTATGGCTGGAGGCTGTATGTCTGTGTGCTGCCCCCACTGTGATCCGGTCACCGCTCCTCCGGCCCGGGGTCACATCTACTGCTATGGCCTATGGACCATAGCAGTAGGTGCCAGGACCGGTCGAGCGGTGACCGGAATGCTGAAGAAGATAACGCGCCGCCGGTCACTTACCAGGGCCTGCGCGCGTCCTCCTGCGATGATCCTGCCGTCCTGTTCCTCCCGAGTCTCTATGGTTGTACGCACGGGACGTCACTGACGTCCTGTGCGTACAACCATAGTGGCGGAGGACCAGGAGGACCGAAGGAGGATTGCCGCGCATGCGCTGAAGAGGCGGCTTTCTTTTTTTTTTTTAAAGTGAGATTAAAGGTGAAGGCTGGCGGCGGGCCACATGACGGGCCACATGATTCGGCCCACGGGCCAGGTGTTTGACACCCCTGGAGAGGATGAGGATATGCTGCAGAGGTGAAGTGCTTAAAAGGGTATTCCAGTGGTAAACAAAATTTTTTTTATCAACTGGTGTCAAAAAGTTAAACAGATTTGTAAATTACTTCTGTTCAATAATCTCAATCCTTCCAGTACTTATCATCTGCTGTATGCTCCACGGAAAGTTAAATAGTTATTTTCTGCCTCACCACAGTGTTCTCTGCTGACACCTCTGTCTGTGTCAGGAACTATCCAGAGTAGCAAAGGTTTTCTATGGGGATTTGCCACTGCTTTGGACAGTTCCTGACATGGACAGAGGTGTCAGCAGAGAGCACTGTGGTCAGGCACAAAAGAACTATTCATACTGGAAGGATTAAGATTATTAAATAGAAGTAATTTACAAATCTGTTTAAAGGGGTAGTCCCACCATAGACATCTTATCCCCTATCCAAAGGATAGGGGATAAGATGTCTGACCGCGGGGGTCCCGCCGCTGGGGACCCCCACAATCTTGCATGCGGCACCCACCTGTTTCTTGTCCGGAAGCGCTGGAGGGTCTCGGGCGCGACCACTGGAACGGAAGTCTGTGACGTTAGGACTCCGCCCCCGTGTGACATCACGTCCCATCCCCTCAATGCAAGTCACGGACTTCCGTTCCCGTGGTCACGACCGAGACCCTCCAGCTCTTCCGGACAAGAAACAGGTGGGTGCTGCATGCAATATTGCGGGGGGTCCCCAGCAGCGGGCCCCCCGCGGTCAGACATCTTATCCCCTATCCTTGGGATAGGGGATAAGATGTCTAGGGTATGACTCATGTAAAAAAAAAGAAAATGGCAGCAGCACACTTGGTCAACAAAATGGAGGCTCTTAGCGCACTTTTTGATCAAAACGTGTCCCCCATCCACCACGCGGAGGTGGCCTCTTATCGGATGGGTCCCTAAACACTCACCTACCTCAGGCTGGGTGACATGTTGGATCCACTAACGATCCAAACCACCTCCTGTGAAAATAGGGGAGGGGATGCACGGCTACAGAGGGAGCCACTCCCCCCAAATTTGCACAGCAAAGAAAAAAAAAAAAACTGAAAATGTAGCCAGCACCTAAACCCAATACACGGGTGCACGCTGCTGTGGCAAGTACAAAACATGTAAAAAAAAAAAAAAAAAAAGAAAATGGCAGCAGCACACTTGGTCAACAAAAAGGAGGCTCTTAGCGCACTTTTTGATCAAAACGTGTCCCCCATCCACCACACGGAGGTGGCCTCTTATCGAATGGGTCCCTAAACACTCACCTACCTCAGGCTGGGTGACATGTTGGATCCACTAACGATCCAAACCACCTCCTGTGAAAATAGGGGAGGGGATGCACGGCTACAGAGGGAGCCACTCCCCCCAAATTTGCACAGCAAAGAAAAAAAAAACTGAAAATGTAGCCAGCACCTAAACCCAATACACGGGTGCACGCTGCTGTGGCAAGTACAAAACATGTAAAAAAAAAGAAAATGGCAGCAGCACACTTGGTCAACAAAATGGAGGCTCTTAGCGCACTTTTTGATCAAAACGTGTCCCCCATCCACCACGCGGAGGTGGCCTCTTATCGGATGGGTCCCTAAACACTCACCTACCTCAGGCTGGGTGACATGTTGGATCCACTAACGATCCAAACCACCTCCTGTGAAAATAGGGGAGGGGATGCACGGCTACAGAGGGAGCCACTCCCCCCAAATTTGCACAGCAAAGAAAAAAAAAACTGAAAATGTAGCCAGCACCTAAACCCAATACACGGGTGCACGCTGCTGTGGCAAGTACAAAACATGTAAAAAAAAAGAAAATGGCAGCAGCACACTTGGTCAACAAAATGGAGGCTCTTAGCGCACTTTTTGATCAAAACGTGTCCCCCATCCACCACGCGGAGGTGGCCTCTTATCGGATGGGTCCCTAAACACTCACCTACCTCAGGCTGGGTGACATGTTGGATCCACTAACGATCCAAACCACCTCCTGTGAAAATAGGGGAGGGGATGCACGGCTACAGAGGGAGCCACTCCCCCCAAATTTGCACAGCAAAGAAAAAAAAAACTGAAAATGTAGCCAGCACCTAAACCCAATACACGGGTGCACGCTGCTGTGGCAAGTGCACCCGTGTATTGGGTTTAGGTGCTGGCTACATTTTCAGTTTTTTTTTTCTTTGCTGTGCAAATTTGGGGGGAGTGGCTCCCTCTGTAGCCGTGCATCCCCTCCCCTATTTTGACAGGAGGTGGTTTGGATAGTTAGTGGATCCAACATGTCACCCAGCCTGAGGTAGGTGAGTGTTTAGGGACCCATCCGATAAGAGGCCACCTCCGCGTGGTGGATGGGGGACACGTTTTGATCAAAAAGTGCGCTAAGAGCCTCCATTTTGTTGACCAAGTGTGCTGCTGCCATTTTCTTTTTTTTTACATGTTTTGTACTTGCCACAGCAGCGTGCACCCGTGTATTGGGTTTAGGTGCTGGCTACATTTTCAGTTTTTTTTTTCTTTGCTGTGCAAATTTGGGGGGAGTGGCTCCCTCTGTAGCCGTGCATCCCCTCCCCTATTTTCACAGGAGGTGGTTTGGATCGTTAGTGGATCCAACATGTCACCCAGCCTGAGGTAGGTGAGTGTTTAGGGACCCATCCGATAAGAGGCCACCTCCGCGTGGTGGATGGGGGACACGTTTTGATCAAAAAGTGCGCTAAGAGCCTCCATTTTGTTGACCAAGTGTGCTGCTGCCATTTTCTTTTTTTTTACATGTTTTGTACTTGCCACAGCAGCGTGCACCCGTGTATTGGGTTTAGGTGCTGGCTACATTTTCAGTTTTTTTTTTCTTTGCTAGGGTATGACTACCCCTTTAACTTTTTGGCACCAGTTGATTTTGAAAAAATAGTTTTCCACCGGAGTACCCCTTTAAAATGTCAGACACTATAGATGAGAGAAACATGTCATTGTGGTCAGGACCAAATCAAGAGGAAAAAATACAATTACAGAGAAGACGTTGCCAGTGAGTCTCTGTCATTGTGTATTCTGCCTATGTCCTATCAGTGCTGTTGTCACTTATTGCTATTTAGCAACAATTGGTGAAACTTCTTCTAGCATATCCTTACCATTGCTCAGGTATGGGAGCTGTAGTTTCACATGGTAAAAACCATGCCTTATCCCGAATCATAAATTGGTTTATTTGGTTAATAATTAACAATAAATTGAGTAGTCCTACTAGGCTAGGGGAAAAAGGTGATAGAAATCAGAAGAATTGAAATAATAGGAGAGAAAAAGGTTTGTGTCAAATGTTGGACATTTATTTAAAATAACAATGATACTCTTGATGACTTCATGGTGATGTCCTTGGCAGGGCCCTTGCTTTGGACAACACACAATATAATACAAATGATATATAAAATATAAAATACATAAAAACACAATTGCTAGCTAAAGTTGCACTAATGAGGTGGCTGGGACACAGGGTCTGTGCTATAGTAAGCACAGTGGGACAGTCTGGAAATTGCAAATGTCCTATTTGTTATAGGTGATGATTGGTGTGAATTGTAGTCTCAGTGAGGGTATTTAGCTCAAATAGCACTGAAAGATTAAATCCACAGTGTTGGCCGTAGTTGCAGTGCTCGACAGCGCTGGAGACTCCCAGTGCTGAGCCCACTCTTCCTGTCTGCGCAGGGCTGTCTGTAGAATAGGCAGATGCGCGTGGTAGCGCTGAAGCTTCACCAAGTTTCACACAGTATCAAGAAGTTACTCCTTCTATACCCAGATGGCACGGGGATAAGTTAAAGAAGGTGATAAAGGATGGGCACTATGTGCCTCTTACCGGCTCTTCAAATGCACGGTGTTCTGCGCGTATCTGCGTTGGAAGTCCTCCAGGCTCTGCCTTCTATACCCTGGCGGCACGGGGAGGATAAGCAAGAAGGACAGAGGTCCAAGGCTGAATGCCGGTGCTAGCTGCAGCTAGTTAGTAATGCAAGTCTCGGGCTCTGCTGGGGTAGCCAAGTTTCAGGCTCTGCTGGGGTAGTGGAGCGTCCCTGTTAAGTCCCAATCTCTGTGCAGCGAAACAGTCTATGACCAGACATGTTTCGGGGAGCCACGTCCATTTTTTCAATGGTGAGGGTAAGAAGACTTATTGCTATTTAGCAACAATTGGTGAAACTACTTCTAGCATATCCTTACCATTGCTCAGGTCTGGGAGCTGTAGTCTCACATGGTTAAAACCATGCCTTATCCCGAATTATAAATTGGTTTCTTTGGTTACTAGAGTAGAACTAATTTTCCGCTTCACGCTACACTGTGGGCATCAGTCATGTCAAGTAAGGAACCTGTTGTTAAAAATTTGAATACCATCCCTGATTCCTAAGTAACATGCATGGGAAGATTGCGTAATTGCTGGCAAGGAAACAGACCCCAGAGGGAGCTGCAGCAACGTTTTTACGAATGTTGTGTATACTACGTAACGTGCATAGGAAAATCATGTAAACCTTCAATACATCCATGGCTTCCTCAGTCAACTCCCTGGCTATGCACCAACAGTACCAGGGCACCAAGTAGCAGTCCCAGTCTCATGCGGAGGCTATGCAGCAGAAGACCCAGGCCTTGTCCCAGGAAATGCAAAAACAGTGTCAGGCCACACAGCAGCAACACAAAGGCTCAGATTTATCAAAATGTGTAACCCCTTCATTGCTTTTCCTTTCAAAGCCAGTGCATCTGTTACCCCTTCTCCTCTTAAAATGCCATCTATAGTAGTGTACTGTGTATCATTCTCCAGCACAGAGTAAGCTTGTTCAGTGCACTTGATCATTATATGGGTGACCAGAAATTAAAGAGAAGCTTTAATTTACTTTTGTGAATCAGGCATATTGGCTCAGCTTGCAGGTATACAGTCTAGACCAGGAATATTGAAATGGCGGACCGTGGTCCAGATCCGGCCCGCCCGCTGGATATCTCCTCATTCATTTGTATAGGTGTATTTAAGACACCGATACATAGGAATAGCTGCAGCCTGGAGCTGTGCTCCCTTCCCGGCCACCCCGCACTTCTCATGTGATCCAGGTGGCGTGATTAGCGCTGCCTGCATCATCTGCTCTGGCCAGGCCTGACAAGAAGAGACCTGGGACGGGGAGCAAAGTTCTCAGGTACAAATTTGTGTTCCCCCACCTGTGACTCTCCAGTTGTTGTAGAACTATAGTTCCCATCATGTCCTTCTGTCTGTGCATGATGTAGTTGTAGTTTGCAACAGCTGGAGTCACAGTGGCAAAGTTCATGGAGAGGCACAGTGGCATCATAATTTCTGGGGGCACAGTGGCATAACTAACTCTGTGGCACAGTAGCATAATTAATTCTGTGGGGCACAGTGGCATCACTAATTCTGGGGGCACAGCGGCATAAATAACTGGGGCACAGTGGCATAATTAATTCTGTGGGGCACAGTGGCATCACTAAATCTGGGGGCACAGTGGCATTAATTCTGGGGGCACAGTGGCATCACAAATTCTGGGAACACAGTGGCATCCTTAATTCTGTGCGGCACAGTGGCATCCTTAATTCTGGGGGCATGGTGGCATAATTTATTTTGGGTGCACAGTGGCATGATTAATTCTGGGGGCACAGTGGCATAATTAATTCTGGGGGCACAGCGGCATCATTAATTTTGTGCAGCACAGTGGCATCATTAATTCTGGGGGCATAGGGGCATAATTTATTTTGGGTGCACAGTGGCATGATTAATTCTGGGGGCACAGTGGCATAATTAATTCTGGGGGCACAGCGGCATCATTAATTTTGTGCAGCACAGTGGCATCATTAATTCTGGGGGCATAGGGACATAATTAATTCTGGGGGCACAGTGGCATGAGTAATTCTGGGGCACAGTGGCATAATTCATTCTGGGGGGCACAGTGGCATAATTCATTCTTGGGGGCATAGTGGCATAATTCATTCTGAGGGGCACAGTGGCATAAATAACTCTGGAGCACAGTGGCATGAGTAATTCTGGGGGCACAGTGGCATCAATTATTGGGGGCACAGTTGTACAATTAGTTGGTACAGGGCACAGTGTTTGTCGAAAATGTATTTAGGGGCATAGCGTGTGGCAATTATATTGCAGGGGAATAGCGTGTGGTAGTAATATTGCAGGGGAATAGTGTGTGGCAGTAATATTGCAGGGGAATAGTGTGTGGCAGTAATATTGCAGGAGAATAGTGTGTGGCAGTAATATTGCAGGAGAATAGCGTGTGACAGTAATATAGCAGGAGAAGAGCGTGTGGCAGTAATATTGCAGGAGAATAGTGTGTGGCAGTAATATACCAGGGGCATAGTATGTGGCAGTAATATAAAAGGGGCCCAGTGTGTGGCAGTATTATATTCAGGGGGTAAAGTGTGTGGCAGAATTATTTTCAGGGGTACAGTGTGTGGCAGTAATATACCACGGGTACAGTGTGTGGCAGTTTTATATTCAGGGGCACAGTGTGTGGTAGTAATATACCAGGGGCCCAGTGTGTAGCAGTAATATACTAGGGCTCAGTGTGTGGCATTATTATATTCAGAGGGTACAGTGTGTAGCAGTATTATATTCAGGGTTACAGTTGTGGCAGTAATATACCAGGGGCCCAGTGTGTGGCAATAATATACCAGGGGCTCAGTGTGTGGCATTATTATATTCAGGAGTTCAGTGTGTGGTAGTATTATATTCAGGGGTACAGTGTGTGGCAGTATTATATTTAGAGGGAACAGTGTGCGGCAGTATTCAGAGGTACAGTGTGTGGCAATATTATATCCAGAGGGTACAGTATCTGGCAGTATTATATTCAGAGGGTACAGTGTGCAGCAGTATTATATTCAGGGGTACATTGTGCGGCAGTATTATGTTCAGGGGTACAGTGTGTGGCAGTATTCAGTTCATACATCCTGCACACTTCAGTTGCTCGTTTGCTATTTGCTTCATGGCACTGAGGCCGCTAGGTGAGAACCAGGTCTTAGCGTTCTGCTCGGACCTTTACCGGATGGCAGACCCTCACTGAAAATTGTTGAGTACCTCTGGTCTAGACTTTTAGTCTCTCTCTCTCCTGCACAGAACAGATGCTAAGCCTGCTCCCATTTCCTGTGTTTTGTTTTGGATCTCTCTGTTACAAGAGACAAATATTCTCTGATAACAGGCAGTGGACAGCAGATTGCAAAGAAGGGAGAATCCTAGTGTGGTTTTCTAGGATATTTTGGTTAAATAAAGTGGTCTACAAATAAGTTATGATCTCAAATGGAGGGAAGTTGCTTGAAAAAACAGTGACCATTTAATGCAGAACCGTGGCCCCAATCACTGTCTGGGTAGAGGTGTTATCCAGGAATAGAAAAACAGAGCTAATTTCTTTAAAAAATGCTCCCCCATCTGTCTCCAGGTTGGGTGCGGTTCTGCAGCTCAGTTCCATTGAAGTGAATGGAGCCAAGTGGAAATACCCCACCCAACCTAGGAACAGACGTGGAGCTGTTTCTGAAATAAATTAGCTCTCTTTTTCTATTCCTGTTTTCTAACCCCTTTAAGATCTCCAATTATTACCACTGTACCA
The DNA here is from genome assembly GCF_029499605.1 of Hyla sarda. Classification (NCBI taxonomy): domain Eukaryota; kingdom Metazoa; phylum Chordata; class Amphibia; order Anura; family Hylidae; genus Hyla; species Hyla sarda. Next base: position 169,875,010 of record NC_079193.1, read on the forward strand.
GTCAATACAGCCTGCTTTGTTTATGCAAATGATTTTCCATCTTCCCTTCCATCTTTCCAATGATATTTGTCATTCTTAATAGGTCTAGTCCGTGAAGAATGTGAAAAGTACAAGTTACTTAATCCAACATTGTTCATTTTTGGTGAAAATGATCCACTCATACCACTTGAACAGGTATGTATATTTGTTATATTAAAATTTGTGTGAAAAATAGACAATGTTTTTAAAATGTAATAACGTATTTCAAACTGAAACATGAATAGCCCCCTACTCCGGACATTTTTTTAACTTAAATTATGCTTAAATTATGCTTGTGTGAAATTAGCTTCAGATGCGCCAAAATCTTAATAGAGCACTGAAAAAGGACACTGTATAATAGAGAAACTGTTGAAGCAACTGACGTAAGCCACCATACAGCAGGCCCAGGCCATGCAAGAGCAGTCCCAGGCTATATAACAACAGTACCAGGCGACAAAGTAGCAGTCCCAGGCTCTGGCGGAGGCTATGCAGCAGAAGACCCAAGCCTTGGCCCAGGCAATGCAAGAACAGTACCGGGCCACACAACAGCAGTTCCAGGCTTAGACGAAGGCCATGCAATAGCAAATAGCAGTGACAAGGCAGCAAGTTGCAGCGGATGTGCGGAAAAAATAAAAACTACATTGTAGAAAATGACTAAGGATGATGATATTGAAGCCTATTTAACTGTCTTTGAGAATTACAAAAGATTGCCTTTAGACCAGTGCGCTGAAGTGTTGGCTCCATATTTGACTAGTGAGACGGAAAAGGCTTATTATGATCTCACTTTGCAGGACTCGATAGACTACAGCAAGTTAATGACTGAAACTCTTGATTACTTGGGGGTCAGTCTAGCAGTCCAGCGGGTACAACAATGGACTTTCTGCAAGAATAAACCACCAAGGTCACAAATGTTTGTTCTGTTCCACTTGGTGCGGAAGTGGTAGCAACCACTTACCTCAGAGCAGATGGTAGAGAGAGTGGTGATGGATGGTTATAGCCATGCTCTACCTATGCCAGTGCAACACTGGGTTGCCCAGGGAGATCCCACAAATGCCGATGCCCTAGTAAACATGGTGGAGAGATACTGTATCTGCAAAATGTATGAAAGTAACACATGCTTTGTTTTTAAAATATAATAACGTATTTCAAACTGCAACATGAATAGCCCCATACTCCGGACATTTTTTTAACTTAAATTATGCTTGTGTGAAACTAGCTTCAGATGCGCCAAAACCTTCAGGGTACATTGATTCCGGATGGATGAATGTGTTTATGGAGAGAGCTGAGGACAGTCAGCTAAACATGTTCTAGGTTTTAAGCTTTCTATTATCTTGCAGGTTTCATCTTTGGACCAAAAACTCAAGGAACAATCCCAGGCTGAATATAAAGTTAAAGTATATCCAAAGCAAAACCATGGTTTTGCCCATAGGAGGTATGAGGATATCAACCCTGATGACAAGCCATACATTCTAGAAGCAAGGAAGGACATGCTTGAGTGGCTGGATAAATATGTGAAGTAATAGACTCTAATGTTGCAGATATACAATATTATTACACATATGAAAATAAGATGCTTTTAATAAGATATTTACATTTTTTATTATATAAGATAAAACTCCTTGTACAACAAATTTGTAGAAAATAAACTCATTATTTCTGTTTGCCCTGATATGTTTTGTCTTTCATGTATTCATAAAAAATAATGTTCATTGCACACTATGGGGAGCAATTTATCATAAAAGCAGATTCTGGCCCAAATACGAAATCTGCTGCGCAAACGTGTTTTCCCAGTTGCTGCGCGAAATTCATCACATTTAACGAGTCACTCCATAAAACTTTGCAAATGCTAAAAAGACCAAGGATAGCACAATAAATGGTGAATATCCCCCACACACACATTTATATGTCAGCTAGTCATTGGAGTACAAAGATTTGCTTAAAAATCCAGCATACAGACCACGCTACCTGCATGCACACAGCAATAAAAATAACAAACCTAGCGCAGAGAACGATGAAGATAGCACAAAATTAGTTGATACGGACATGTTGTGTGGCAGTGTACAACCCAGGTAAGTATGAGACTAATAAGAATGACAAACATTATACTGTATAATAAACCATGACCAAACTAAAGAGGACCTGTTAGATGAGGATATTGACATAAATCCAAAATTAGTGTGTCTATGCGTAGACCAGATAAATATCAGTACCATTAGGATTAATATATAATGCTGTATGAACCCAGGGCAGATTTTCTACCCTAAAGCCACGTTTCCACATACAAATTAATGCATACGGCAAAAACCACCCCATACGTTCATCAATGACCACACAATGTTGCTGATAATCCCACCATGGCCATTGGTGAAAGCATTGGGAGCATGGTTTCAGCCACATTCTTTCATATTGATGTTTTAATGTGGCCTTAAGCTATGTTCACATGGCGGAAATTCTGTTATTCCACACAGAAAAGTTGACTGTGGATTTTTCAGAGCTTTGTAGAATTTGAGCGGAGTTTGGATGGAATTCTGGCGAAATTTCTCAAAACACAGAATTTCACCGAAATTCTAAGCCCTATTGACTTTTTTTTTTTAATAATAAATGTATTGTTCATTACAAATGCATACAGACAAAATACATGTCAGAAAAATATTATACAATCATAATCCCCCCCCATCCCTCCCACCCTTGTCAGAAGGAGAAAAAAAAAAGGGAAAATAATATAATCGATAAACAATTTCCACTACTAATCACTCCACTCTGACCAGATCATTCTATGTTTATTTAGCCCTTTTTTTGGAACTACCACAGCGCTATTTCTTATACCTTTGAACTTTTTGGACCAACCTACACCATTCTATTATATTTGGTCCGCTCTTCCCAAAAAGCCCTCTCATGATCACTACCTTAGCCAGCATAAAAATACGATTAAATAACTCTTGTCCCTTTTACTTAGATCCCCTAAAATAACATCTGCTCCCAGCCAATCTCTCTGCATTCCCAATTTATTTTCAATTGTCTGGAATACTTTCAACCTAAATTCTTCCACCCTTGGGCATGACCATAACAAAGGATTAAAGGGGTACTCCGGTGCTAAGACATCTTATCCCCTATCCAAAGGATAGGGGATGAGATGCCTGATCGCAGGGGTCCCGCCGTTGGGGACCCCCGTGATCATGCAATCAGCACCGCGTTAGAATCAGTCTCTGGAGCATGTTCGCTCTGGGTCTGATTACTGGGGATCACGGGGGCCGGAGCATTGTGACATCACGGCTCCACCCCGTGTGACGTCACGCTCCGCCTCCCCCCAATATAATCCTATGGGAGGCGACATGGCACCTGTAGAGTAGAAAGTGTTCAGAGAAATAGTCCCCCAGTGGAGTGGGAAAACAAGGGTTGGTCGATGAAACTTAGGCACTGACCATGCCCAGCTCCCTGATCCCCATACCCCCTGTAGAAAGGGGATTGTCAAAGTGCCCCAGGCACTGTAGGAGCAGGGAAATGCCGCTCTACAGCAACGGACAAAGTACTGCGTGGACAAAGCCCCCCAGGAAACTTATGATTACATATCGAGGTATGGAGCAGCAAATTTGTGTCCCTAGAGGGATCTGAAACCTGGACACAGGTGCTGGGCAAAGACACAAAGACATGACTACGAATGCTGTTGTGTAATTTATACGTGAGGAAGATAAAGTAATAAATGTTATCTCTCAAAAATAAAAATATGAGGACCGCGGATAAAAAAAAAAAATTTACAAGTGAGATCCTCAGAGGTCGACACAATAAATACTTCTATTATTCGTTAACATTTGGAAGATAGGAATATATTGTTGCACAAATAAGACATCAACATAAAAATTTGTAAAAATAGATATACAATAATTAAAAATAGACTTATATAATACAATGCAGATCAATATGATATCATTGTACCATACTAAGTCACAGTAGTACCTAAATTTGCCCACTAGATGGGAGTATACTGCCATATTTCACAACGGTATTCAAAATTGACGACAAAATGGCAGCATAGATATCAATGGTATATAGCATATACGCAGTTGGTATACTTAAGTATTGAGTATATTAAATACAAGATATGTTAATACATGCAACAGTGATTTTCCCGCTCAGAGATATTATACCGTATATACTCGAGTATAAGCCGACCCGAGTATAAGCCGAGACCCCTAATTTCAACCCAAAATCCCAGGAAAGGTTATTGACTCGAGTATAAGCCTAGGGTGGGAAATACATCATCCCCCCCTGTCATCATCCAGACCCCCGTCATCATCCAGACACGTCATTAACATCCTCATCATCATCACCGCCTGTCATCATCCAGACCCTCATCATCATCACCTGTCATCATCACCTTGTCATCATCCCACACATCCCCCCTTCATCATCCCCTTGTCATCATCCCCACCCCCCTTCATCATCCCCTTGTCATCATCCCACACCCCCCCTTCATCATCCCCTTGTCATCATCCCCACCCCCCTTCATCATCCCACACCCCCCCTTCATCATCCTCTTGTCATCATCCGCCCTCAGTGGTCTTCAACCTGCGGACCTCCAGAGGTTTAAAAACTACAACTCCCAGCAAGCCCGGGCAGCCATCGGCTGTCCGGGCTTGCTGGGAGTTGTAGTTTTGAAACCTCCGGAGGTCCGCAGGTTGAAGACCACTGCGGTCTTCGACATCATTCAGCCCCCTCTCACCCCCTTTAGTTCTGTACAGTACTCGCCTCCGCTCGGCGCTGGTCCGGTGCTGCAGGACTGTCTGGAGAGGAGGTGGTCCGGTGGGATAGTGGTTCCGGGCTGCTATCTTCACCGGGGGCACCTCTTCTACGCGCTGCGGGCCCTGAATAGAGGCGTTGCCTGGACGATGACGCAGAAGTACGTTGGTAATGAACGTACCTCTGCGTCGTTGTCAAGGCAACATGACTATTCTGGGGCCGGGGCCTAAGTGCTTAGAAGAGGCCTCCCCGGTGAAGATAGCAGCCCGGAACCACTATCCCACCGGACGACCTCCTCTCCGGACAGTCCTGCAGCACTGGACCAAAGCCGAGCGGAGGCGAGTACTGTATAGAACTAAAGGGGGTGAGAGGGGGCTGGATGATGTCGAAGGCCGCAGTGGTCTTCAACCTGCGGACCTCCGGAGGTTTCAAAACTACAACTCCCAGCAAGCCCGGACAGCCGATGGCTGCCCGGGCTTGCTGGGAGTTGTAGTTTTGAAACCTCTGGAGGTCCGCAGGTTGAAGACCACTGCGGGTGGAGAGTTCACTCGAGTATAAGCCGAGAGGGGTGTTTTCAGCACGAAAAATTGTGCTGAAAAACTCGGCTTATACTCGAGTATATACGGTAAATGAAACTTTGTCTTGATAAATGATAACATATAAATTATTGGTGGCTATGCAGAGGGGAATTTCTCTTACTTATTCTATAATTTGGGGCTATTTCTTTTGGAAAATATGAATCAAAAGTACAATTAAAGTTATTCATTTAAGATAGTTGTCAGTGTCTGCAGATTCACTAAAGTCATACCTGGACAGAAATCTATAAATTCATCCACAAGTTATGGGTAGGAAAATATAAATTATCTTAAGTACAAACTCGCCCTGCTATAGAGTAGCCAACAATAACCAAAAGATATTAAAGTTCTTTTATAGTTACCACCAAGTAGACGAGCCAGTGGGTCAAGCAAGTTGGATGGGATCAGCCTGTTCACTCAGCAGTCACAGAAAGATAATCCGGGATGTCTCCAAAGATGGAACAAAGGATGATGACCCAAGATCTCGGACGCAAACCCAGCTTTCTGACACTGGGCTGTACAGTGAGACCCAAAATCCATTGTTAATCCTCAGATTTCATGATGCCTTGCACACATTCAAGGCACCCAGTGCCAGAGGCAGAAAAACAACCCCAAAACATCATTGAACCTCCACCATATCTCACTGTAGGTACTGTGTTCTTTTCTTTGTAGGCCTCTTTCCATTTTCGGTAAACAGTAGAATGATGTGTAGAGATGTCGCGAATTGTTCGCCGGCGAACAGTTCCCGGCGAATTTTGCATGTTCGCGTTCGCATCGCCGGGCGAACATATGTGAAGTTTGATCCGCCCCCTATACTTTAACATTGCAGTAAACTTTGACCCTGTGAGTCAGAGTCAGCAGACACATTACAGGCAATCATCAGCAGTCCCTCCCTTCCAGACCCTCCTACCTCTTGCATGGACGCCCTTTTACCCTCATTCAGCATGCTGCAGGCTTAGGAAGTGGAGGGTCAGAGAAGCTGCTCCTGCTGTATAGGGAAAGCGATAGCTAGGTTGCTGCTAGGTGGTGTATTCAGGGACCAGTTTATTTCTAAAGCACTAGTGTAACATCTGCTTTAAGGACAGCACCCAAAAAAGCCCTTTTTAGGGCTGAAAGATATCAGTCCATGTGTGTCTTGCAACAGCTGGAGGCACCCTGGTTGGGAGGGAAACGCTGGTTAAAAGGGGTACTCCAGCATCAAACTTAAGTTCCTTCAAGCAACTAACTACTACAGTATTCAAAGGGCTGAAAGATATCAGTCCGTGTGTCTTGCAACAGCTGGAGGCACCCTGGTTGGGAGGGAAACGCTGGTTAAAAGGGGTACTCCAGCATCAAACTTAAGTTCCTTCAAGCAACTAACTACTACAGTATTCAAAGGGCTGAAAGATATCAGTCCGTGTGTCTTGCAACAGTTGGAAGCACCCTGGTTGGGGACCACTGCTTAAAAGGGGAACTCTGCTGGCAAGCTTTTTTGCTCATTGTCACACTAGTGCAAATCACATTTGGTGTGAAAGTTGTGCAAATTTAAAAAAAAAAAACTTTTTTGTCTGTTAAATAAAACCAGTCGTCACTGTCAGTTCATGTCACAGTTGCCAGTTTTTTTTGCCTGCAGGGCAAATTGTGTCACCCTAGTGCAAATCACATTATGTGTGACAGTTGTGCAAATTTAAAAAAAAAAAACTTTTTTGACTGTTAAATAAAACCAGTCGTCACTGTCAGTTCACGTCACAGTTGCCAGTTTTTTTTGCCTGCAGGGCAAATTGTGTCACCCTAGTGCAAATCACATTAGGTGTGACAATTGTGCAAATAAAAATAAAAAATACCTTTTTTGTCTGTTAAATAAAACCAGTCGTCACTGTCAGTTCACGTCACAGTTGCCAGTTTTTTTTGCCTGCAGGGCAAATTGTGTCACCCTAGTGCAAATCACATTAGGTGTGACAGTTGTGCAAATTAAAAAAAAAAAATACCTTTTTTGGCTATTAAATAAAACCAGTCGTCACTGTCAGTTCACGTCACATTTGCCAGTTTTTTTGCCTGCAGGGCAAATTGTGTCACCCTAGTGCAAATCATATTTGGTGTGACACTTGTGCAAATTTAACCAAAAAAATGACAGGCAGAGGAAGGCTACCCCGCAGGGGCCGTCGTGGTGCTGGGATTCCCTTTGGCCCTAGAATGGCCAGTGTTCAGAGGCCACTTACCCTGAACCCCCAAAGTTCTGAGGACTTAGTTGACTGGCTATCACAAGACACCCAATCTACTACAGCTTCCGCTCGGAACCTTGACGCACCATACTTCTCCTCCTCTAGCTTAGCTTCGGGCACCTTTCATGCTACCACTTGCCTGCCTGCCGCCACCACCAACACTAGCACCACAGCAGCTTTACTTGATCCGTCAGAGGAGTTGTTTACACATCAGTTTGAAGACATGAGTGATGTGCAACCATTATTGCCAGAGGATGTAGTTAATAGGGATATGTCTCAGTCAGGCAGCATTACACACATGGACGTACGGTGTGATGAAGATGTTGTACCCGCTGCTGCTTCCTTTCTTGAGGTGTCAGATAGCGGTGAAGGTGTTGATGATGGCGATGTGTCCGTGGATGCCACGTGGGTGCCCGCTAGAAGAGAAGAAGAAGGGGAAAGTTCAGATGGGGAGACAGAGAGGAGGAGGAGACGAGTTGAAAGCAGGGGGAGGTCGTCGCAAGGAGCTAGTGGCACAGACAGACACCATGCATCGGCACACAGGGTCAGCCAGACGGGACGCCAATCAACGCATGCTGTTGCCACCACCAGAATGCCGTCATCGCAGAGCTCAGCAGTGTGGCATTTTTTTTGTGTGTCTACATCTGACAACAGCGAGGCCATTTGCAACCTGTGCAAGAAAAAACTGAGTCGTGGGAAGTTCAACACCCACCTAGGCACAACTGCTTTGCGAAGGCACATGATGTCACATCACAAACGCCTATGGGATCAACACGTCAGTACAAGCAGCACACAAAGTCAAAGCCGCCATCCTCCTCCTGGTCCAGCATCTTCAGCCAGGTCAACCACTGCTGCCCTCCTTGCCCCCTTTCAACCATCCGCCTCTCCGTCTCTCGCCTTGAGCAGTTCCAGCTCATCTGCCTACAGTCAGGTGTCTGTCAAGGAGATGTTTGAGCACAAGAAGCCAATGTCTCAAAGTCACCCTCTAGCCCGGCATCTGACAGCTGGCTTGTTGGAACTGCTAGCCCGCCAGCTTTTACCATAGAAGCTGGTGGAGTCTGAGGCCTTTAAAAAATTTGTAGCCATTAGGACATGGCAGTGGAAGGTACCCGGACAAAAATTTTTTGCACAAAAGGCAATCCCTAACCTTTACTCCATTGTGCAAAAGGAAATGATGGCATGTCTGGCACACAGTGTTGGGGCAAGGGTCCATCTGACCACTGATACCTGGTCTGCAAAGCATGGTCAGGGCAGGTATATCACCTACACTGCGCATTGTGTAAACCTGGTGACCGCTGCCAAGCATGGAATGCGTGGCTCTTCAGAGGAGTTGGTGACACCGCCACGACTTGCAGGCAGGCCTGCTGCCACCTCCTCTACTCCTCCTACTCCATCCTCTTCCCTAACATCCTCGGCCGAGTCCTTTTCCACTGCTGCGTCTTTCTCCCCATCACCGGCACCCCCCCAGCTCCCCAGATGCTATTCCACATCCCGGATACGGCAGTGTCACGCCATCTTGGGGTTGACTTGCCTCAAAGTGGAGAGTCACACCGCACCAGCGCTCCTGTCGGCCCTGAATGCACAGGTGGACCAGTGGCTGACTCCACACCAACTGGTTATAATCAAGGTGGTTTGTGACAATGGAACAAATTTGTTGGCGGCATTGAGGTTGGGCAAGTTGACACATGTGCTGTGCATGGCACATGTATGTAAACTGATTGTACAACGCTTTGTGCTCAAGTACCCAGGCTTACAGGATGTCCTGAAGCAGTCCAAGAAGGTGTGTGGCCATTTCAGGCGTTCCTACACGGCCATGGCACACTTGTCAGATATCCAGTGGCGAAACAACATGCCAGTGAGGCGCTTGATTTGCGACAGCCCGACATGTTGGAATTCAACACTCCTAATGTTCGACCGCCTGCTCCAACAAGAAAAAGCCATCAACGAATATTTGTATGACCGGGGTGCTAGGACATCATCTGCGGAGCTGGGAATTTTTTTGCCACGTAACTGTAGGCTCATGCGCAATGCCTGTAGGCTCATGCGTCCTTTTGAGGAGGTTACAAACCTGGTCAGTCGCACCGAAGGCACCATCAGCGACATCATACCATTTGTTTTCTTCCTGGAGCGTGCCCTGCGAAGAGTGCTGGATCCGGCAGTAGATGAGCGTGAAGAGGAAGAGTTGCGGACACCATCACCACCAGAAACCACCATCAGCATCACTTGCTGGACCTGCGGCAATGCTGGAACAGGATTGTGAGGAAGAGGAGTCAGAGGAGGAATGTGGCTTTGAAGAGGAGGAGGAAGATCAACCACAGCAGGCATCCCAGGGTGCTCCTTGTCACCTATCTGGTTACCGTGGTGTTGTACGTGGCTGGGGGGAAGAAGATGATACCTTCCCTGACATCACTGAGGACGAGGAACGGGACATGAGTAGCTCGGCATCCTTCCTTGTGCAAATGGGGTCTTTCATGCAGTCGTGCCTGTTGAGGGACTCTCGTATAAAAAGAATGAAGGAGAAAGATCTGTACTGGGTGTCCACGCTACTAGACCCCCGGTATAAACATAAAGTGCCTGACATGTTACCGCATTACAGCAAGGCGGAAAGGATTCAGCAGGTCCAAAATAAATTAAGAAGTATGCTGTACACAGCGTATAAGGGTCATGTTACAGCACAACAGGGATCTAACAGGGGAAGAGGTGAAAGTAATCCTCCTCCTCCTCTCACGAACACGCTGGCAAGGACAGGATGCTGTACAGACATGCTGTTGATGGAGGACATGCAGAGCTTTTTAAGTCCTATGCATCGCCACAGCCCTTTGGGGTCCACCATCAGAGAACGACTTGACTGACAAGTAGCAGACTACCTGGCCTTAACCGCAGATATCGACATTCTGAGGAGCGATGAACCCCTTGACTACTGGGTGTGCCGGCTTGACCTGTGGCCTGAGCTATCCCAATTTGCGCTCAAACTTCTGTCCTGTCCCGCTTCAAGTGTCCTGTCAGAAAGGACCTTCAGTGCAGCAGGAGGTATTGTCACTGAGAAGAGGAGTCGCCTTGGTAAAAAAAAGTCTGGATTACCTCACCCTTCTTAAGATGAATGAGGGATGGATCCCGAAGGGACTGACACTGGACGATACATTTGACTGAACAAGTCCTGATCAGATGAGCTGCCTTGGGCTAAAAATGGTCCACACGCTGCTGTATTTGAACTCTGAATGCCGGATGACTTACTAGGGTTCAAGCCGCAATGTTTTAGGGCACTTTCTGCCTGGCGAAACAAACAGAAATTTTTTTGGCCGCTGCTGTGTGACAATACCAAATTTTCCAGCCAGGTGTACATGCCTAATTTTTGGGGACTCTGCTGCTGCACTTGTTATGGTGCTGCAATTTTTCTGGCTGCTGCTACAGCTGCGACAATACCCAATTTTTCAGCCATGTGTACAGGCCTAATTTTTCTGGCCTCTGCTGCTGCAATTTTTCTGGCTGCTGCTACAGATGCGGCTGCAACAATGCCAAATTTTTCATCCATGTGTACATGCCTAATTTTTCTGGCCTCTGCTGCTGCACTTGTTATGGTCACTGCTACAGAAGCGGCTGCAACAATACCAAATTTTTCAGGCATGTGTACATGCCTAATTTTTCTGGTACTCTCTGCTGACATCTCTGTCCATTTTAGCAACCGTGGATATTAGATGTATGCTAAGGGTAGCATGGTGGCTCAGAGGTTAGCAGCCTTGGGTTCAAATCCTACTATGTGCTGCCTAATATGGGGGAATCTTATGTGATGCCTAAAGGGGGATCTAACTTTCTGATGCCTAAAGGGGGGATCTATGTGCTGCCTAATATGGGGGAATCTATGTGCTGTCTAAAGGGGGATGGATCTAACTATGTGATGCCTAAAGGGGGGCTCTATGTGCTGCCCAAAGGGGGCTAAAGCACATTATTCCAAACCATTTAGGAATGTTAGGTGATTTATGCCCTTTATGGATTAAAACCAGACTCTGAATCAACTAAGTAATTTTCCATGGGAGTTTTGCCATGGATTCCACTCCGGCACACCACAGTCCAGGTGTTAGTCCCCTTGAAACAACTTTTAAATCACTTTTGTGGACAGAAAGAGTCCCTGTGGGTTTTAAATTTCGCCTGCCCATTGAAGTCAATGGCGGTTCGCAGGTTCGCGAACTTTTGCGGAAGTTCGCGTTCGCGGTTCGCGAACCGAAAATTTTATGTTCGCGACATCACTAATGATGTGCTTTACCAAAAAGCTCTATCGTGGTCTCATCTGTCCACAAGACGTTTTCCAGAAGGATTGTGGCTTACTCAAGTTCATTTTGGTAAAATTAGACTTGCTTTATAATGTCTCTGTGTCAGCAGTGGGATCCTCCTGAGTCTCCTGCCATAGCGTTTCATTTCATTTAAATGTTGACAGTTCGTGCTGACACTGATGCTCCCTGAGCCTGCAGGACAGCTTGAATATCTTTGGATCTTGTTTGGGGCTGCTTATCCACCATCTGGACTATCCTGCGTTGATATCTTTCATCAATTTTTCTCTTCCGTCCACGCCCAGGGAGATTAGCTACAGTGCCATGGGTTGTAAACTTCTTGATAATGTTGCGCACTGTGGACAAAGGCAAATCTAGATCTCTGGAGATGGACTTGTAACCTTGAGATTGTTGATATTTTTCCACAATTTTGGCTCTCAAGTCCTCAGACAGTTCTCTTCTCATCTTTCTGTTGTCCATGCTTAGTGTGGCACACAAAGACACACAATGCAAAGACTAAGTGAACTTCTCTCCTTTTTATCTGCTTTCAGGTGTGATTTTTATATTGCCCACACCTGTTACTTGCCCCAGGGGAGTTTAAAGGAGCATCACATGCTTGAAACAATCTTATTTTTCCACAATAATTCTGTCCAGCCCATTTTTGGAGTTTGGTGTAACATTATGTCCAATTTGCTTTTTTTTCTTCCCTTTTTTAATTTAGTTCCAATACACACAAAGGGAATAAACTTGTGTATAGCAAAACATGTGTTACTGCCAGAGATGAGCAAAGTTACAGTGATTCGATTCGTCACAAACTTCTCGGCTCGGCAGTTGCTGACTTTAGACTGAATTAATTAGTTCAGCTTTCAGGTGCTCTGGTGGGCTGGAAAAGGTGGATACAGTCCTAGGAGAGAGTCTCTAGCCCACCGGAGCACCTGAAATCTGAACTCATTTATGCAGGATAAAGTCAGCAACAGCCAAGCTGAGAAGTTTGTGACAAATCGAATCACTGTAACTTTGCTCCTCTCTAGTTACTGCAATCCTTTTCTGTGAGAAATACTTGATTTCCTAGAAAAATTTCAGGGGTGCCAACATTTAGGGCCATGACATATACACACACACACACACACATATATATATATATATATATATATATATATATATATATATATATATATATATACTAGCTGAGTACCCGGCGTTGCCCGGTTTTTCCTTCCTAATCCTTGTTGAGGAGGAAAATAAACAAAGGAGGAAGCTTTTGACTTCATATCCCATCCTCATATATTGTTGTCATATCGCATCATCATATCCCGACCTCCTATCCCGTCCTCCTATCCCGTCCTCCTATCCCGTCCTCCTTTCCCATCCTCCTATCTCGACCTCCTTTCCCGTCCATCTATCCCGTCCTCCTATCCCGTCCTCCTATCTCGACCTCCTTTCCCGCCCTCCCTTCCGTCCATCCAGTCCATCTATCCCGTCCTCCTATCCAGACCTCCTATCCCGTCCTCATATCTCGACCTCCTTTCCCGTCCTCCTATCTCGACCTCCTTTTCGTCCTCCTTTTCCGTCCTCCTATCCTTTCCTCCTATCCAGTCCATCTATCCCGTCCTCCTATCCCGACCTCCTATCTCGACCTCCTATCCCGTCCTCCTATATCGACCTCCCATCCCGTCCTCATATTCCGACCCGTAATATGTGTACCAGGTATTGAAATATCTCCAGCCGTACGGAAGTTATGTGGGAACATACATTTCCCATTGATTTGCATGGGACTTTAACCCCTTAAGGACGCAGGACGTACTCAACGGCCCCTTTTCCGAGTCCTTAAGGACTCAGGACGTTTGAGTACGTCCTGTCAAATCCCGCCCCCCCGCCGCTAGCTGGAGGGGAGCCGGTGCCCGATGCCTGCTGAAATCGTTCAGCAGGCATCGGGGCATATCGCCCAGCCAGAGCCTGCAGGGGTGAGGTGGCACTGGTGCCACCTCACGATCGCCCTGATTCGTCGGCCGGATTACTGTCCGACCAATCAGGGCGCCTGCTGCGGGTGTCACTCCCGCAACCCGCTCCGCCCCTCTTCCGGAGGACGTGAGCGGGTGCGGGACGTGCACCCCAGGTGCTGGGGACCCCGATCCCCGGCGTCAATGTTGGGATCGGGGCCCCAGGAGCGACGGCCGTGGCGGCGACGACGAGGGACTGACCTCATGCGGCTGGATCGTTGGAGGTGAGTGACAGCCTCCTGCTGTTGCTTAGCAACAGCTCCCAGCATGCAAAAAGGGCATGCTGGGAGCTGTAGTTATGCAACAGCAGGAGGCAGACCACCACAACTCCCAGCATGCCCTTATGGGCATGCTGGGACTTGTAGTTTTGCAACAGCTGGAGGCACATTTTTTCTATGGAAAAGTGTACCTTCAGCTGTTGTGTAACTACAACTCCGAGCTTGCACCAACAGCTAAAGTGCATGCTGGGAGTTGTAGTAGTGCATCTGCTGGTTGCATAACTACAACTCCCAGCATGCCCGTTGGCTGTTGGTGACTGCTGGGAGTTGTAGTTTTGCAACAGCTGAAGGCACACTGAGTTATGTAGCAAACCAGTGTGTCTCCAGCTGTTGCATAACTACAGTCCCCAGCATCCCCAGCCAAAGTAGTATGCCTCCAGCTGTTGCATAACTACAAGAGCCAGCATGCCCTTCCGCTGTCCGTACATGCTGGGGGTTGTAGCTTTTGCAACAGCTGAAGGCACACTGGTTGCAAAACACTGAGTTTGTTACCAAACTCTGTGTTTCACAACCAGTGTGCCTCCAGCTGTTGCAAAACTACAACTCCCAGCATGCACTGATAGACCGTACATGCTGGGAGTTGTAGTTTTGCAACAGCTGGATGTCCCCCCCCCCAATGTGAACGTACAGGGTACACTCACATGGGCGGAGGATTACAGCAAGTATCCGGCTGCAAGTTTGAGGTGCGGCAAATTTTCTGCCGCAGCTCAAACTGCCAGAGAGAAACTACTGTGAACCCCCCGCCCGTGCGACTGTACCCTAAAAACACTACACTACACTAACACACAATAAAAAGTAAAAAAACACTACGTATACACATACCCCTATACAACCCCCCTCCCCTCCCCAATAAAAATGAAAAACGTCTGGTACGCCACTGTTTCCAAAACGGAGCCTCCAGCGGTTGCAAAACTACAACTCCCAGCATGCACTGATAGACCGTACATGCTGGGAGTTGTAGTTTTGCAACAGCTGGATGTTCCCCCCCCCAATGTGAACGTACAGGGTACACTCACATGGGCGGAGGATTACAGTAAGTATCCGGCTGCAAGTTTGAGCTGCGGCTCAAACTGCCAGCGTGAAACTACTGTGAACCCCCGCCCGTGTGACTGTACCCTAAAAACACTACACTACACTAACACACAATAAAATAAAAAGTAAAAATCACTACATATACACATACCCCTACACAGCCCCCCTCCCCAATAAAAATGAAAAACGTCTGGTACGCCACTGTTTCCAAAACGGAGCCTCCAGCTGTTGCAAAACAACTACTCCCAGTATTGCCAGATAGCCACTGACTGTCCAGGCATGCTGAGAGTTTTACAACAGCTGGAGGCACCCTGTTTGGGAATCACTGGCGTAGAATACCCCTTTATCCACCCCTATGCAAGTCCCTAATTTAGGCCTCAAATGCGCATGGTGCTCTCACTTTGGAGCCCTGTCGTATTTCAAAGCAACAGTTTAGGGCCACATATGGGGTATCGCCGTACTCGGGAGAAATTGTGTTACAAATTTTGGGGGGTATTTTCTGCTTTTACCCTTTTTAAAAATGTAAAATTTTTGGGAAAAGAGGCATTTTAGGTAAAAAATAAATTATTTTTTTTACATATGCAAAAGTCGTGAAACACCTGTGGGGTATTAAGGTTCACTTAACCCCTTGTTACGTTCCCCGAGGGGTCTAGTTTCCAAAATGGTATGCCATGTGTTTTTTTTTTGCTGTCCTGGCACCATAGGGGCTTCCTAAATGCGGCATGCCCCCAGAGCAAAATTTGGTTTAAAAAAGCCAAATGTGACTCCTTCTCTTCTGAGACCTGTAGTGCGCCAGCAGAGCACTTTTCACCCCCATATGGGGTGTTTTCTGAATCGGGAGAAATTGGGCTTCAAATTTTGGGAGGTATTTTCTGCTTTAACCCTTTGTAAAAATGTAAATTTTTTGGGAAACCAAGCATTTTAGGTAATTTTATTTTTTTTTTTTACATATGCAAAAGTTGTGAAACCCCTTTGGGGTATTAAAGTTCACTTTACCCCTTTTTACGTTCCCCAAGGGGTCTAGTTTCCAAAATGGTATGCCATGTGTTTTTTTTTTGCTGTCCTGGCACCATAGGGGCTTCCTAAATGCGGCATGCCCCCAGAGCAAAATTTCCTTCAAAAAAGCCAAATGTGACTCCTTCTCTTGTGAGACCTGTAGTGCGCCAGCAGAGCACTTTTTACCACCATATGGGGTGTTTTCTGAATCGGGAGAAATTGGGCTTCAAATTTTGGGGGGTATTTTCTGCTATTACCCTTTTTAAAAATGTAAAACTTTTGGGAAACCAAGCATTTTAGGGAATTTTCTTTTTTTTTTACGTATGCAAAAGTCGTGAATCACCTGGGGGGTATTAAGGTTCACATTAACCCTTGTTACGTTCCCCGAGGGGTCTAGTTTCCAAAATGGTATGCCATGTGTTTTTTTTTTGCTGTTCTGGCACCATAGGGGCTTCCTAAATGTGACATGCCCCCCAAAAACCATTTGTCGCTCCTTCCCTTCTGAGCCCTCTACTGCGCCCGCCGAACAATTAACATAGACATATGAGGTATGTGCTTACTCGAGAGAAATTGGGTTTCAAATACAAGTAAAAATTTTCTCCTTTTTATCCCTTGCAAAAATTAAAAAATTGGGTCTACAAGAACATGCGAGTGTAAAAAATGAAGATTGTGAATTTTCTTCTTCACTTTGCTGCTATTCCTGTGAAACACCTAAAGGGTTAAAACGCTGACTGAATGTCATTTTGAATACTTTGGGGGGGTATTTCTAATATGAAGACCCTTCAAATCCACTTCAAACCTGAACTGGTCCCTGAAAAAAAGCGAGTTTCAAAATTTTGTGAAAAATTGGAAAATTGCTGCTGAACTTTGAAGCCCTCTGATGTCTTTCAAAAGTAAAAACACGTCAATTTTATGATGCAAACATAAAGAAGACATATTGTATATGTGAATAAAAAAAAATTATTTTGAATATCCATTTTCCTTACAAGCAGAGAGCTTCAAAGTTAGAAAAATGCTAAATTTTCAAATTTTTCATCAAATTTGGGGATTTTTCACCAAGAAAGGATGCAAGTTACCACAAAATTTTACCACTATGTTAAAGTAGAATATGTCACGAAAAAACAATCTCGGAATCAGATTGATAACTAAAAGCATTCCAGAGTCCTTAAGGTGATAAAGGGCTCAGTCCTTAAGGGGTTAAACAAAAACCCCGACCCTCACAAATGGGGGTAGTTAAGGGTTAAATTAACTATCCTATATTTTAAGTGGACATATAAGTAACACGTGACCAAGTATTATCGAAATATCTCCAGCCGTTTGGAAGTTATGCAGTAACATATATTTCCCATTGACTTGTATGGGACTTTAAACATAAACCCCGCCCCTGGCAAATGGGGGTGAGGAAGGGTTAAATCACCTATCCTATGTTTGTTGTTGACATATAAGTAACGTGTGCGCCAAGTTTCATGTTAATGTCTTTAGCAGTTTGGACGTGATGCTGGAACACACACATACATACACACACACGTTGAGTTTTATATATATATATATATATATATATATATATATATATCGTATTTTTCGCCGTATAAGACGCACTTTTTCTTCCCCAAAACGTGGGAGGAAAAGTTGGTGCGTCTTAAATGCCGAATATACGCCCGAGTCTGCTGCGGGCGAGAGCGGGAAGTCAGCGGTAAGTACAGAGGCTGCGGCGGTGCGGTAAAGCGCTGACTACCCGCTCCCCACCCGCAGCAGCCTCATGACCGCCGGTGAATTTTTCACCTCTCACCGGCTATGTTTATTGCCCTACGCCTGGAACATACAGTTCCGGGCGCCGGGCAGGTGAATTACTAATAACTGTATACTAAAAACCAGGGTGCCTCCAGCTGTTCTGAAACTACAACTACCAGCATGCCCGGACCGGCAAAGGCTGTCTGGGCATGCTGGTAGTTGTAGTTTCACAACAGCTGGAGGCCCCCTGGTTTTTAATATACAGTATTAGTTTTTACCTGCTCTGGCCAACCCACACCTGCAGCCGCACACAGGAGCCGGCCCGGGCAGATAAAATCATAGGTTTTCCTATGCCGGACATCCCTATGTCCCGAAAAATCTTTTCGGGACATAAGGATGTCCGCGGGTCACTCACCATTCCCCGGCCGATGCGCGCCCTCCTGCGATCTTCCTGCGATCCTCCGCCTCTCTATGGTTGTACGCACAGGACCTCAGTGACGTCCCGTGCGTACAACCATAAAGGTGCCAGAAGACAGGAGGACCGGAGGAAGACGCGCGCCGACCGGGGCCTGGTGAGTGACCGGCGGAGTGTAATCTTCAGCGTTCCGGTCACCGCTCCTCCGGTCCCGGCACCTACTGCTATGGTCCATAGGCCATAGCAGTAGATGTGACACTGGGCCAGAGGAGCGGTGACCGGAACACTGTGGGGGCAGCAGTACAGACATACAGCCTCCAGCCGTACACTGTATATGGCTGGAAGCTGTATGTCTGTGGGGGGGAGCTGCCTACTATTGTGGAGGAACTATACTGCCAACCATTGTGGGGGAACTATACTGCCAACCATTGTGGAGAGGGGGGGGGGGAGCTGCCTACCATTGTGGGGGAACTATACTGCCAACCATTGTGGAGGGGGGGGGGGGGAGCTGCCTACCATTGTGGGGGAACTATACTGCCAACCATTGTGGAGGGGGGGGGGGGGAGCTGCCAGTGCCTACCATTGTGGGGGAACTATACTGCCAACTATTGTGGGGAAACTATACTGCCAACCATTGTGGGGGTACTATACTGCCAACTATTGTGGGGGAACTATATTGCCAACCATTGTGGGGGGGAACTATACTGCCAATCATTGTGGGGGAACTATACTGCCAATCATTGTGGGGGGGAGGGGGGAGGAGCTGCCTACCATTGTGGGGGAACTATGCTGCCAACTATTGTGGGGGGGGGAGGTGGGAGTACAACAGCAAACAAAATTTTTGTATCAATATATCAGAATAAAACTTATTACAATCAACCTATTGTGTACTCCTACACAAATATCAGGGCAGAAAAAGAGAATGGAGACACTTGTAATGTAAAAATTATATAATTTTATTAAATATACATAAAAAATTAGTTAATTTAAAATCACAAATAGGGAGAAGCATCCACAAAGTGGAGAGACAAAGGCATTGCTCACAGACAGATCCACATTAATAAGTTATATAAGGAAAAGTAGCATGGTGCATAGTCACACATGTGTGCATTAACAGCACATATATAGGCACAACAATGCTCTAATTATCATACAGTACAATGCACACAGTGAAGACAATAGGCATACCAAACTGTAACATCCAGTTCCTAACAGGGTCTGCTGGAGCAACGCCACCCCAACGCACGTTTCGGCGAGTCCTTCGTCCCGGGGGTGATATATACATATATACACACACATATATATATATATATATATATATATATACACACATATACACACTGCTAAAACAAATAATGGGAACACTTAAACAACACAATGTAACTCCAAGTCAATCACACTACTGTGAAATCACACTGTCCACTCAGGAAGCAACACTGATTGACAATCAATTTCACATGCTGTTGTGCAAATAGAACAGACAACAGGTGGAAATTATAGGCAATTAGCAAGACACTCCCAATAAAGGAGTGGTTCTTCAGGTGGTGACCACAGACCATTTCTCAGTTCCTATGCTTCCTTGCTAATGTTTTGGTCACTTTTGAATGCTGGCGGTGCTTTCACGCTGGTGGTAGCATGAGAGAGTGGCTCTGGTAGTGCAGCTCATCCAGGATGGCACATCAATGCCAGTTGTGGCAAGCAGGTTTGCTTGGTCTGTCAGCGTAATATCCAGAGCATGGAGGCGCTACCAGGAGACAGGCCAGTACATAAGGAGACCAACAACCCAGCAGCAGGACCGCTACCCTCCACCTTTGTGCAAGGAGGAGCACTGCCTGAGCCCCGCAAAATGGCCTCCAGCATGCCACAAATGTACATGTGTCCACTCAAATGGTCAGAAACAGACTCCATGAAGAAGGTATGAGGGCCAGACATCCACAGGTAGGGGTTGTGCTTACAGCCCAACACCGTGCAGGACATTTGGCAAATTTGTTACTGGCGCCCTGTGAAAGCAGGTTCACACTGAGCACGTAACAGAGTCTAGAGATGCCGCACAGCCCTCCAGCATGACCGCACAGCCCTCCATGTGCTTGCCAGAGGTAGCCTGACTGCCATTAGGTACCGAGATGAGATCCTCACACTCCTCGTGAGACTATATGCTAGTGCGGTTGGCCCTCCCTGGGTTCCTCCTAATGCAAGACAATGCTAGACCTCATGTGGCTGGAGTGTGTCAGCAGTTCCTACAAGAGGAAGGCATTAATGCTATGGACTGGCCCGCCCATTGCCCAGACCTGAATCCAATTGAGCACATCTGGGACATCATGTCTCGCTCCATCCACCAACGCCACGTTGCCCCTCAGACTGTCCAGGAGTTGGCGCATTTAGTCCAGGTCTGGGAGGACATCCCTCAGGAGACCATCCACCACCTCATCAGGAGTATGGCCAGGCGTTGTAGGGAGGTTATATGGGCACATGGAGGCCACACGCACTACTGAGCCTCATTTTGACTTGTTTTAAAGGACATTACATCAAAGTTGGATCAGCCTGTAGTGTGGTTTTCCACTTTGATTTTGAGTGTGACTCCATATCCAGACCTCCATGGGTTGATAAATTTGATTTCCATTGATAATTTTTGTGTGATTTTGTTGTCAGCACATTCAACTATGTAAAGACAAAAGTATTTCATACAATTAGTTCATTCAGATCTAGGATGTGTTATCTTCGCGTTCCCTTAATTTTTTTGAGCAGAGGCATACCTAAACTGACTCAAAGTAATTTGTCTATAGCAGGTCACCTTATGAATGAAGCAAATAAAGCTGCCCCCAATACAGTCCTTAGGAGAGGGACCCTGCAGATATTAAACTGATAAAAACAGATCTGACAGACCAAGGCTGTAATAGAGAATGGTTGTCACAAGGGGGAGCTCAGAAAAAGTAATGGAAATCAATTCTACAATTATTAGCCACAAGAGGGCACCAAACGCCACCAAATGGTCTAAGTCAGTGGTTCTCAACCTTTTTGGCAATTGTACCCCAAAGACTGAAAGTATGCCCACAGGTACCCCATGTGTGAGGGGGTAGCCACAGACAAAAGGAGTGTTGTTAACTTTATACTAATGCAATACTTAATATCCTTGTGCCAATATTTCCCCCTCCCTCGGATCCACTTTTGCCCGATATGGGGGGGGGGGGGGGGTAATAATGGCACAAGGGGATCAGAGGGAGGGAGGAAGGAGTAACGGCACAAGAGATTAAGATGGGGGGGGGTGGGCAGGAAGAGAGGGTTAATCATCTCACCCCCCCCCCCCTTCCCATATTAATCCCCTTGTGCCAATATTCCCCCCTCTATCTTAATCCCCTTGTTCCATTATCATCCGATATGGCAAAAGGGGATCAGAGGAATATGGGGGGGGGGGGAAGGGAATGCAAGTATCTCACCCCCCCCCCCGCCATGTTAATCCCTTTGTGCTATTATTATCGGATATGGCAAGAGGGGATCAGAGGAAGGGGGAATAAGAGCACAAAAGGGATTAAGATGGAAGGGGGGAAATTGTGCAAGAGGAATAATGGCACAAGAGATTAAGATCCTTTTTTATTAGCAATAAGATTTGCCAATTTTCGCCTTCCGATTTCCAACAACCTTTATTTTCTCATTTATCATCTCTATAGTTAATCAAATTAAGTGAGGTCTACTGTGCGACATGGATAGATTTTGTCTGTATGTTCTGCGGTAACTTGAACGCCTTGATAAATTTGTCTCAAATTTTATGTAATAACAGGGGTGGATACACAACACTATTAAAGTTAGCTGAAATCGGTCAAGCAGAAGAAAATGACTACCCTCCCCCATTGATACGCTCTCCATAGTACTATGCTGCTGTGTCATATCAATCCACTATGTACCTGTACATTGGTTCCGTCCACAGACAGTTCATATGATCAGTCCATTATTGTAAGTAGTGACTGTACATTGGTTTGGTCCACAGTTAGCTAAGAAGAGATGTAGAATTAAGGTAGAGTGCCCCTGACCTCTAGTGGCTGCAGCCTAGAACAGGATAAGATGGAGGTGACTGCAGGAAAGGAAGAGGTATGCTTTTATGGGGGGAGGGAAGAGGTTCACAATTTTGTATCGCCACAAATTAACGTATAAATATCCAAATTGCCCTAGGCAGAAGAAAGGTTCCCAACTCCCGATATAAAGGTTGTGGCAGGTGTTATAACCAAGGACAAATGCTAAGAATATACTTCCAGTTGTTATTTGTAAGGGGACAATACAGATATTAAACCAAAACAAAATAGTAAGGATGACAATTTATTTTTTGATAGAAGTAAACATACAGTATGTGGAAAAAAAATAAAAATAAAGTGTTAATAAATAACAGTTGTATACTGCTAAGTGGAAGTGGCTTGGAGCAGATTTCTTCAGTAGCATTTTATTCCTCTGTTTCACCAGGTCTACGTATGTCATCAATCTTCAAAATCATTTTAACAACCTGTGTTGCTAAGGAAATCTGCTGTTTTTTGCCAATCAGCGTTTCTATGACATGCTGCTGTTTCATGTCTAAAAAAAATAAAAGAAATTAAAAACACTTTAGTATCCACAGAAGATGTACAGAAGTGCAGCACAGAGCATCCTGTCAAACTATAGTCTCACATTAGATTTTAGAAACCCCAGACGCAGCCACCTTGGTTATAGAGTTCTAGATTTGCAGTGGATTTAACAAATATTGAAATCTGAAAAAAGGACAGTGTGTAGAATTTTAAATAAAGAATTTATTTTCCTTTGGCAAGTTAACTGGGTTTTATAGAATTTCTTTCACATGCACTGTTAAAAATAAATAAAAAGTAAACTAAATGCTCACCATTAGTGCCCTTATGCAGACAATCAATGCCAAGCGCAGAGTTGTTTTCTTTCAGCTGTTTCGCACGAATTTCTGTCATAGTCTGAATGGGGTTCATACCACTGTTCTCTGCAAGTGACATAGGGATACTTTCCAAAGCATCAGCAAAAGCTCGCATTGCGTACTGCTCCAAGGATGGACACTAAATGGGAAATAGAGGTGAAAAATATGACTTCAATAAGTGTCATTTTACTACCTGGCTAACTACAAACACAAGTACAATAGAGTAACACCATAAAATAATGTTCAACAAATACAAGTAAAATTATCAACATCTACGTTTTTGGAAAACCAAAGCATGTAATATAAAAGCACATTATAGCTATGTTTTAGTACTTAAAATGTCCTTTTTGCATTACCTTGTCAGCAGCTTGGCTTACGGCTAATGCACAGGATATCTCTGCAGCTCCACCACCATAAACAATCCGACTGTCACGCACCAAGTTGCGAATGACACACAGTGCATCATGAAGTGATCGTTTGGCTTCTTCAACAATCTGCACATGATAAAACATTTATTTTCACATTCTATACTAGCAAAGCATAAAACATCCCAACTAGTATTTCTAGGTGTTTAAGTTTGGGATGCTTTATTTCTAGGTATAAAGCATCCCAAACTGTGATGGGTAAGGCTAAGTTCCCATCTGCTCCAGAGCACTGTTCAGGAACTCCGTCACAGAGTCCGTTTCAGACAGACTAAAAGCTGTACGGTCTGTTGCACAGCAAACACCATTGGGTCCCGAAAAGGTCCCAATGACTTTGAATGGGGTCCATCAGGTTTCCATCTGGTGTTCAATGTTGTAAATGAGTTCAGCAGAGAGAACACCCCAAAAAAAAAAAAAAAAAAAAAAAAAAAAAAAAAAAAAAAAAAACAACTTTGTTGCTTGTTTCTTGAATACAGCAAATCAACTCATAGGGTGCACCAATAGGGACAGATGCCCACAACAAGGAAATAATTCTACCGCTGTACAAATCACTAGTCAGACCACACATAGAATACTGTGTACAGTACTGGGCACCAGTGTACAAGAAAGATATAGTGGAGCTGGAGAGGGTTCAAAGACGGGCAACCAGAGTAATAGGGTGTACAGTACCCAGAAAGATTATCAGAATTAGGGTTATTTACTGTATTTATTGGCGTATAACACGCACTTTAAAAACTTAAATTTAAAAGGCAAAAAGCCTGCCTGCGTGTTATACGCCGATAAATCTTCTGGTCACTGATTTAAAGCGGCCGCAGCAGCGTCTGCTTGTTAAGTATTAGCAGTACGGCCACTTTAAATCAGTGACCAGCGGCGTCTCCTCCCAGCTCTGGAAAATGGATAGTGCGGGAGACACTGATTAAAATGAGCCCTACCTTGTCCGGATGTGCCCTACCTTTTAATCAGCGTCTCCCGCACTATCCACCAGTACCTGTGGATAGTGCGGGAGAAAATAAGTGACAGTTTTACTTTCCCTGCTTTTCATAGTTTTGTTTATTTTCCTTACCTGGCTGCGCTTCGGCAGGTCAAGTCAGGCGGGGGGGGGGGGGGGGGGGGGGGGGGGGGGGGGGGTCTTGCGAGCTGTGAAGCAGATGAGTGACGTCCTCTGCTGGCTTCTCTGTGCGGCATCAGAGACGTCACTTTTCATTTCCTGTAGTCGCTGCTGAAGAGTGACATCCTTGATGCCGCGCAGAGGAGCCTGCGGACCTCCAGATGTTGCAAAAGCCGTTGGATGTCCGGGCAAGCTGGGAGTTGTAGTTTTGCAACATCTGGAGGTCCGCAGGTTTAAGACCACTAGATGAGGAACATGATTTGGGGGGGGGATGATGAGGGACATTATGACGGCAGGAGAAGGCACTAAATGCTTAATGTCTGTATGACTAGTGGTGGTCTATGAAAGGGGAAAATGATGAGACATGGGGGGGGGGGGGGGGGGATGATGAGACATGGGGGGGGGTGGCGATGAGAGGGGTAAATGTGGCACAGGGACTGATAAAAGGGAAGGAATGATGTGGCACTGGAGGGGACGGGACCAATCTGAGGTGCAGAAGAAAACGAAGTTGGGGGGGGTGATGTGGCATTTCGTCTAAGTCATTTATTTTACATTTTATTTTTTTTTACTTAAATTTCCCTGTTAAAATGGGGGTGCGTGTTATACGCCAGTGCGTATAAACTAAGATTTCCTGAATGTAATGGCAGTTGGTCTTCCCTGCATATGTAAGCAAGGACGATTGTGGGAAATTGTGTGCTCTGTTGCCAGGAAACGGCAGGGTCACAGTTCAGAGAGGGAAAAAATAAAAATGGAAATGATCAGATCCACCGATACAGATTTAATAAAAAAAAAAAAAAAAAAAAAAAAAAACATTTATATTCTTTTATACCATTTCAATAAATAGGTTGAGCATTGTGTATAAGCACTTAAAAAAAAAACAGCAACCAGTTTTTTTTGTTGCTAAACAGCGATTGGACCCCAAAGCTACCAATCACAGCTCAGCTTTCATACCTTAAAAAGCCAAGCTCCGATTGGTTGCTATGCACAACAAAGTTGCACAATTACAGTTTTAACATCCCCAATTTCTTATTACTACACTTACCATTTTATTACCGCCTCTGATGAAAATGGTTACAGCTCTTGAGTTTTTACATTGCTCTATGACTAGCATTCGATCCTTTGTAGTTCCAAAAGAAATTTCCCGAACTATGCCAGCATAGCCCAGTTTCTCAGGAGTGAGCTCGCAGAATCGTGGCACAATGCGGCCTCCGGTAGCAATAGCTATTAACTGCAAAAGTAACAACATTTTGGTTAACTTAAACTATAACCCAGGTAAGGAATTCCTACCCTGTATATTTAGGCGTGTTAGGATAGTATTTCCAAAAGTCTAATTATGTGATAAAGGGACCTGTACATGCAGTGCTTGGGTACTTGAGAAGTTTCAGGTTGATAGCTAAAGAAAAGATTCTAATATATTAGTATAAAGGAGAGGGCACTGGCAAAACTTGAAACTTGCATTATTTAGGCTCCAGTAAGAAAGCATTTTAAGCCTCTGTTCACATCTGTGCACATCTGTGCTGCGATTTCAGGTTTGATATACAGCAGATAAATAAATAGACCTATGATGGATTATGACATTTTTTGGTGCCAATAGTGCTACATGCTTCACTATTTTTCGTGTTAAACCTGATTGAATCTGCCATGGGAGTTCTGAATGGGTCAAGTGAAGCAGATGTAAGAACAGACTAAAGTATGCTGCCAGTTCAGGAATAAACTCAACAAATAGAGATTTCATAATAAAACTTCAATAGCAGCAGAAACAGCCAAGTGTTCTTGTGCATATTTAAATGGAGATGTTGGTACTCATATACGGAACAATTCCTTCAAAGACGGGCAGATCTAAAATCCCTTACCTCTATTTCAGGCCCTCCGACCCAACGGACAGCAGGCAGCTCATTCTGAAGCAAGAGATGATTTGCTTCATCATCAAAGCCCCACTGACAAATGGCAAGATTTGCACCAGTATCTTTAATCTGCAAGCCAAAAATAAGAGTTATAACTGCTAAATAATTGATTCATTTATGTGTGGGAGGAAAAAAAAATAATTCAAAACTGTCATTTTTTAAAGGGGTATTCCGGGCAAAAACATTTTATCCCCTATCCAAAGGATAGGGGATAAGATGTGTGATCGCAGGGGGCCTGCCGCTGAGACCCTCCTGCCATCTCCCTGCTGAATCTCCAGTTTCGGATACCTCTGGGTTTCCGGTACTGGGGACATCACGCCACGCCATGCCCCCTCCATTCATGTCTATGGGAGGGTGCTTGACGGCCAACACACCCCCCTCCTGTAGACATGAATGGAGGGAGCGTGGCGTTATGTCCCCAGTACCAGAAACCCGGAAGTTTCCGAAACTGGAGATTCAGCAGGGAGATGGCAGGATAAGAAATGTTATCCCCTAACTAAATTCTGTGGGTCAGTACAATTACAGCGATACACAATTTTATAGTTTGTTAGTTCTTTCATGACCCCTATAACCCCGACAGCAATAAATCACAAAATCACATTTCAAACCTAATGTGGGCAAAACATTAAAAAAGCTGTGCCTTTAAGTGCCTATACAGCAGCTTCAATAATTGTTGTACGATTGTTCCTAATGAAGAAAAGAGGTGTAAGCTGCTGTCAGAAAGCTATGGTGGCTGCTATCTTCCTGAAATGCCCAATCCCTCTTTCCCGACATGTCTGCCAAAAGAGAATTGGGAGGCCATCACACAGTTGTCTGGTGCCACCTAGCATGGCGGATTCTGCTGACTTTTCACTAATGTGTAGGGTGGCCTTTACACTGAACTCTTGAAAGAGACGGACATTACAACAAATGTGAGAACATAAATATGGAATGAAAACATAATGATGACAGATGAGTCCATACAAACCTGTTTAACCATCTCAAGGAATTTCTCTTTTTCATATTTTTGAAGTGATTTATAGTCTTCAACTGATGTCACATCAAGCTTATGCTTAGTCTTGGGTTTAGGGGGCTCAAATGGACAAGTGAGAATAGCAATTTTAGCATCTTTAATTTCCTGAAATTAAAAAAAGAATCATTATTTAAAATCAGGTTGTACTATCCAATTTTGTTTTATTTATTTATTTTTATCTCCACACTAAAGACTTTTTTTGGGTGAAAAAACTTTTTCTCCATAGGTCTTAGTTAAAAGTTTTTATTTATTTATTTTAAATAAACTGATGCCAGAAAGTTAAACAGATTTGTAAATTACTTCTATTTAAAAATCTCAATTCTTTAAAAGGGGTTCTCCGGTGCTTACACATCTTATCCCCTATCCAAAAAGCTGTAAGGACCCCTCCCATAGGCTTGCATTGAGGGGCGCAGCGTGACATCACACGGGGGCGTAGGTGTGACGTCGCCCGCCCTGTGGTCGCCCGTAATCAGACCCGAAGCAAACACGCTCCGGGGACTGATTACAAACGGCGTGCCGCGTGCAAGATCCCGGGGGTCCCCAGCGGCGGGACTCCCGCGATCAGGCATCTTATCCCCTATCCTTTGGATAGGGGATAAGATTTTAAGCACCGGAGAACCCCTTTAAGTTCTTATTAGCAGCTGTATGCTACAGAGGAAATTCTTTTCTTTCTGAATTAATTTTTTTGTCTTGTCCACAGTGCTCTCTGCTGACACCTCGGTCCATGTCAGGAATTGTCCAGAGCAGCATAGGTTTGCAATGGGGATTTTCTCCTGCTCTGGACAGGTGCTAATAAGTACTGGAAGGGTAAACATTTTTTAATAGAAGTAATTTACAAATCTGTTTAACTTTCTGGCACCAGTTGATATAAAAAAAAATAAAAAAAATAATAAAAAAAGTTTTCCACTGGAGTACCCCTTTAAAGATTTTGCTTCCACAGCCCCTACAACATGCTGCACAACGTTCTATTTTCTCTGTCTATATTTTGCTCTAAATGTAGAATTGCCTTGTATCTGCTCTTCTCACTTCCAAACCTTTGTCAGCCGTCCGTCAAGGTTTCTCCTCGTCCTACAACCCCCTCTTTGCGGAGTAAAAAGTCCCCTGGCTGAATTATTTAGCTGCTAAATGGTAGGGAATGTCTAATGAAGACATCAGAAAGTCGCTTTACTGTGCATTCAGGAAACAAAACAACAAAAAGAATACAAAATGTGTCTATAGCCTTTAAAACATTAGAAATGTTGCAGTTCTCAATCTGGCCACACATTACAAAAAGCAGATGTTTTCTGTTCTCTTTATACTGCAAAACTGACAAGGGGGCTATAAAAAGGCACAGGATGAGAACTGCACAATTCTCTTTTCTTCTTTACATTAACAGGGTCTGTTACCAGCATTTTTTGCAAGGTAGGATTCTAAGACACAGGTGTGACTGTAGCCTTAGTTGTAAGACGTCTCAATCTTACCTTTGTCATCTGCGGGTGGCTAAAATCTTTGTCTACAATGACACCTTTTATCAGTTTGGTGTCTTCAAGTTTTCCTCCAACTTTTCCTTCAACTTTAATCAACTCAAAATCCACATCTCTGCGCTCCATATCGGCAACAGTGAGAATAGCATTCACCGCGATTTCTGCCATCTGCCTGTGACAACGATTAATTCTATAAAATAAAAAAGTAATCATTACAAGTTGTTTATTGCTCACATGCGCCCACACTGCGTTTGCAGCATTTATAAAATAAGCTCATTTAAATATTTAGTGTTATAGGGGTCAGAATGGCCTAGTCTACAGAGCTGTGAATTTAGTTTGAGTAGAAAGGACTTTTCAATTGCTTTTACGTAAGTTTTTTTGGGAGGTAATAGAACAAAAAACATGCAATTCTACTTTCCTGTGTGAAATGCTGTTTCAGACTTGCATGTCACTCTATTTACTAGGGTAAGCACAGGTCAGGTTCAGATACCGATAATCTATGACCTTTCAGGCCGATAACTTTTACCGATAATACGGTATAAGTTGTCGGCATCCCCCCCCCCCCCGCTGCAGATCAAAAATTTAAAGCGTGCAGCGGCTTTTGCGGGGCCACAGAATGCTGCCACCCGCTTCTCTCCCCCTGCCTGTCCTGAAGTGCTCCCTAGTCCAACCACCAGTGCACATTGCCTCCCCTATCCTCGGTATTATAATTACCTGTTCCCGGGGTCCGCGCTACTTCTGGCTCCGGCGGCGTCCTGAGCTGTCACTGTGAGCATCGACATTGACGTCGCGTTGAGGACGTCACTCGTCATTGCGCTGCACAGCAATAGCACAGGAGCCAGAAGTAGCACGGACCCCGGTCATTATAAAACCGGGAATGAGGGAGGCAATAGGGCAGCGGCGGCAGTCTCTCGCCGGGGCATTATTGGCAAGGTAATTGCCGATACCGATAATGTCCAAAATCGTGAATATCGGCCGATAATCGGTCGATCCCTAGATGCTTAAATAGTAAATCATGGCCAATTTGCGTAATATGCTTAAAGCAAAACCTAAAAGATCCCCATAGACAGAAAAGTTTGCCAAAGCCACCAAGCTTGACGGGATTAGACAACTGTCTAATGTGTATGGGGTCCTCAGGACTCATTCCCTCTCCACTTACAAGAGATGAACACTCAGGTTGATGAGTTTACGGAGAGCGGGAGAGATAGCGGTCAGCTAACCAAAATGATCCTTCAGATATCCTTTATAAAAAGGACACAGACTTCCTTAACCTACCCACATAGACCGATGACCAGCCTTCGGAGGGCAGACAATGATACAGGGAAAGCTGTTGTTATTGTGGGAGTGGAGTAAGTGGACTTTTTCCTTGTAAATAACTCTGTACACCACACAATCCTTTCTATAACAGAACTCAGCTTCTCTAAAATATCTTCTTTCAAGTTTGAGAAATAGAGAATATATCTCTCTCTCTCTATATCTATCTATCTATCTCTATCTATCTCTATCTCTATATATCTCATGACGGGTTCTATCTGCCACTGAAAGTCAGTTCATTCAACTAAACAGGGAATTGCTTTGGATGAAAAAAAATAAAATAAATCAGGCTGTGGGGTGACCTTGTGACCTATCAATGTTTATTTACTGTTTTGCCTGATGTCGATGCCTATAAGCTTGTAAGTGACATGTTGTATACTCTTTTAGGGAGGGGGGGGGGTTTCAATGGCTAATTTCTACATTGATCGTTGAACCATTGTTTATTACTATGGTTTCCATGACTGTTTCATTTATGCATCAGGAGCTTGTATCCTGTCGAAGTTTGTAAAATATTTGAAAAAGCAAATAAAAATATACTTAAAACAGTGTAGGGCCAGCAGCTTGCGCTAACTGCAGATGGAAACCATCCCACGTGTGGAGGCCAATGTACAGAAAATTTTGCCAGTAATACCGCAGCCACCACATGACAAGTAGCAGGGATGAAGGGCCAGAAATGCTTGGACACAAATGTAAATAAAATATCTTACATTTTTGATCCCAGCGTGGTCATAGCAGTTTGGACAAGCGATTCTACATTTTCAGGATCAACTGGATAATTGTCACTGATTTTATCCAGGTTCTCAATAGCAATCCTGGCAGCCTGTTCATAGCCATCTGCAATCCTGATAGGATGGATACCACGATCTAATAATTGTTCTGCATGTTCCAATAATGCTCCAGCAAGTACTTAAAAGAGAGATTTAAGAACATGTTTAATGTTTTACAGGTAACAATAGAACTATTCTATTACACACACCTCTATAGTTTTACACTCAGTGTTCCTAAGTATATCACCAATTCAATAGGAAGACAACTGGAATGTGCATAAATAACTGTAGCACCATCATGGTATTTTCATACAAAACAAAAAGGTGCTACACAAGAAACAGAAAAAAAAAAATACATATGTTAAGACAATTATCTAAAAGAGCATAACTGACTAAGAGGCACTCCAAGCACTTCTTTACAAGGAAAGTTAGCTAAAGCAACTGAATTCAGTTGATCACCAGAAGTACAGCTTCCTAAGTCTGTGGAGAATAGCTGTTACCAGCGCAAGTTGCAGATGCCAACACATTTTCATAGTATTCCCTATTGAAGTTGGCAAACACAGATGAGAAGGGTCAATGAATGTGGATGTTACAGTGCAACTTCTCATCAAATCGCCATATAATACTGTGCACACTGAGTAAAAGCTGTATACAAAAATATATGGTTGCTTATTCTGTGGCTTTATTGCCATAAAAATGACTATCCAACAGTCAGAGTGCCCCGGGGCAGTCATGCCTCTCAGTCTAGATTATTGCTTGGCCACTGATTGACAGTCCTGCCGTTGCTCAGTATTTTGGTGCTTGCTCCTGATGCTTCTCAATTGCAGAACCCTGGCCACGAATCTCCAACTGTTTGAAAAAGCATTTTTACGGGGATAAAGCCACAGAATAAGCAGCCATACCTTTTGTTTACAGCTTTTACTCAGTGTGCACATTTTTATATTTTATATTTCATGCAATAGTTGTGTTTTAATGTGGACAAATCTCATTTATGCTTTCTTTCTAAGGCTGGCTTCACACTACTATCACATACAGAGACCAGATTTGTCTGGGAGATGGGAAAACCGGGCGCTCCCGTATGCCAGCCGGACCAGGCCCATATATTATTCATGTGCATGAGCTGACCGGTGTCAGGTAGTAACTCCGGTTGGCTCATTTTTGCCCCGTATTCGGACATAAAACCACAGTTTTAGGTCCGGTCGCAAAACCGGATACAGGGCAAAAATTAGCCGACCAGAGTTACAATCTGACTCCGTTCAGCTTATGCAAATGAGATGTGGGCCGACTCCGGCTAGAATATGGGAGCGCCCGGTTTCCCATCTCCCAGCTGGATCCGGTCCCTGTATGTGATAAATGTAGTGTGAACCCAGCCTGACATACATGTATAATATGTTGGTGTTAACCGGTTAAAGTACCTTTAATATGCTAGCACTATATTTAAAACTGGCAAACAATACTTGTTAAGGCTTTCTTTGTGATCACATTTTAAGCATAAAATTAGGTAATGCTGCAACTTACCGACAACTCCTGTAGTCCCATCTCCAATTTCATCATCCTGAGATTTGGACAATTCAACCATCAATTTAGCAATCGGATGGTCCACATCCATCATACCAAGTATTGTTGCGCCATCATTAGTTACGGTGACTTGACCATCCTGATCAACCATCATCTTATCAAGTCCTGGAAATTAAATAAGAGTTTAAGGAACCATTGTTTTACAAAATGGGTAAAAAAGCCCTGATTAAGGGTATGTTCACATGGGAATGCTACAGCAAATTTCCTGTTGAGCCATGGCTCATGCAGAGTCGCAGCAGGAAATCCACTGTAGCTCGCCCACGAGAACATACCCCCTTAGGGTAGATGTTGTGGAACTCTAACTCAGCAATGCTGGGAGTACGTCAGCCCCCAAAAATCATGACACATAGGAAACCAGTTTATCACTCAGATTGGTGAAGATTTTTTCAGCAAAATATGTTTAAATATTAACCTAGTCTTATACTGGTCTGCACTCTGCCACACCTGTAAAGCAGCTTTTCATCTAAGCTATATTCACATTGGGGGAGATTTATCCAAATCTGTAAATGGAGAGTGATGCAGGAAAAGATCCTAAAGGTAAATGTCCTGTGTCCTCTAGGTTAACATGTACACCCTGGCACACCAGGAGGCAGCCGGGGACCCGCTGCTAATGGCAGACAATGATCACGCTGTTGTCCGCTATTAACCATTTAGATGTTGTGATCAATACTGATAGCCACCCTAAAGTATTACTAAGCTTTGTGACACTTATCCGACCACCCACAGCACGACAGAGTCAAGATGGCGGCAAGAGGTCTCCTTATCACTCTTCTGGAATCCATTTGTATAGTCTGTCTTCTGTCAGGCTATATAAGCAATATTACTGATCAGCTGTAACGGCATTTATCAAAAATAATAAAAAGAAAAAAAAGAAAGAAAACCCCAGCAGAACAAGTTTTCCAGGGATATTTGCCTTTTATCAACAAATGTTTGTTCATGTCACAAAAAGGCATGGGCAGAAGACTGTCTCAAGTGGCTGTCTTTGCTGTATTAAAAGGAGAACTCTTTCCTCCTCCCCCCCCCCCTTTCTAACTATGGCCATTGTGCGATATAAAAAAATAAAAAATAAAAAAATAAAATCTAAACCTGTACTCCCCTCCAGCCTTCCTGCTGTGCCTCCGGTGTCATGCTCCGGTCCCCCAATGCGATCATGTTCCTAAGCTGCAGCATGACCTCTCATCCATGGAAGCACCCGGGCCCAACATGTCATCCTGCAGCTCCGCTATGTCCCACCAATGAGTCGCTGAGCTTCAGTATGACACATTGGGCCGGGCCCAAAAATGTCCTGCAGGTCAAGAAGACAATCACATCGGGGGACCAGAGCAGGACACCAGAGGCACTGCGGGAACACTAGAGGTACGGCCATAACTGGAAAGGAAAAAAACCTTGACGCCGGAGTTCTCCTTTAAATCACTATGACACATCTAATTTTAGGGTACAAAAGACCAGCAAAACCAATTGCTTACCATTGGGTCCTAAAGAAGTCCTAAGTGTGTTCCCAACAGCTTTAGCGGCCATAATGTGAGACTGAAATATAAAGAGGAAAATCATTAAACAAGTTATTTACATTTCCTAAAAATTATACTTGTCCAGAGGAAAAAAACTGTCCAGTTGCCCATGGCAACCAATCAACTCCTTTCATTTTTAACAAGGCCTCTGCAAAATGAAAGAAGTAATCTGATAGGTTGCTGTGGGCAACTTTTCCTCTGGACCAGTTCTGATAAGTCTCCTCCATCAACTATATATATATATATATATATATATATATATATATATATATATATATATATATATATATATATATATATATATATATAATTTTTTTTTTTATAATTTGACAGTGACACTAATGGTGCACTCACACTACGAAATTCCGCAGTGTGAACTTAACATCAGTGTGAATGTGTTTCAGCGAGACCCGTTCCCACTGCGGAATTTCAGCGGCGGACAATTCCGCCACTGAAATTGTTCCGCGTAAAGAAAGAACATGTTCATTCTTTGCGCGGATTCTTCGGCGGCGGCTGCCAGGCGGAATTCAGCGAGCGGAGATTCTGCAGTGTCAACGCACCGTTGGAGTCTGTTCCATGATGGGGGTAGTAGTAGTAGTACAAACACTAATGTAGCCTCCCCAGTCATCCACAGATTCCCACAGCCAGGAACTACTACTCCCATCATGGAAACAAGTCTGTTCCATGATGGGAGTAGTAGTCCCGGCTGCAGGAGTCTGTAGGCAGGTGTTAAAACGGCCATAAAATAACGGTAAACGACGGACGTTATAGTGTAACAATCTGTAATGTAGGGGGTTCAATGCCGGTGTGAACAGAGCCTAAGGAACAGATACAGCACACACCAGAGTGCTCCATAGAGAACACAAAGCAGCAGGGGAGAAGTCAGTGTGGTGACCGCATTAACCAGTATAAACCGCTATAGGCAGCGCCCTAGAACACATGTCACCGGCCCGTGCACACAGGCCGCGGCCTCCCCCCCAGCGGTATACACGGGAGCCGGACCTACCTTGATCGCCTCCAAACCACACAGACGAGACTTGCGATCTTGATCCTTGATGATAATGAACGGCCGTCCATACTCATCAAAGGCGAGGGTGCCCATGGCAGACATGATGGCGATACCGGGCGGCCGACTGAAAGAACCCAACTGTCTCCAACTGCCAAGCAACGCGCATGCGCAACAGTAAGAGGCGGGCGCTTTATGGCATATTCTGGAAACGTCTACCGTGGGACATACCATTATGCGCTTATAAGAAGGGGTGGTGAACTCACGCTGCATTGTTACCTTTATATAATGAGTAAATGTGTATTTACTACGCCACATAATAGACATCTAATATTAGATTTTTGACTATTTTTTTTCTCCGCCTTCGGTGGGCGTTTCCTTCAAGAGTTCATTGTTAAGGACGTTCTTTTGCAGTTGTTAATTATTATTATTTATTTTTTTGGCAAGGATCGGAGTTTTTCTTGATTCATTACATAGTTCTATTGGTCACGATGGCTCAGGGCTTGCTGGGAGCTGTAGTCCATATCAGGCGGTTTATATTCCAGGTTGACCGTAGGGTGACATGTGTGCGCCATGTGCCGCCTGCAGACCCCGCCTCTTCCTGTCCGCCCCCTCCTTGCGGTTTCTGTGCTGTTGTAGAGACTTCTAAGGTCAGTTGTGCGTTTTACCGGTGTGAGGTGAAAAAATGAAACCCGTGAAAACATCGGACCGCTCCGGGAGGAGCGGTCCGATGTTTTCACTGGTTTCATTTTTTCACCTCACACCGGCGGCGTCCCGTGTGCTTCTGCTGGAGGAACTGACTGGACTTTCTAGTCACAATCTTCTTTCTATCGCTTAGGCTGGGTTCACATCAAGTTTTTGCCATACTGTTTTCAACCCGTTTTTCTAAAGAAAACCGTATGGCAAAAAAACGGATGGAACAGTATGGAAAAAAGGAAACTGTATGCGTTTTTAAACAGTATACTGTTTTTAAAAGCGCATACAGTTCCGTCAGTTTTTATAGAAAAAAAAAAAAAAAAACATACGTTTTTGAAAATGTTGTCCATTTTTAATGGGAGGGGTCTTGGGTGGGGACTTTATAATTCAAATGCGCATGTGCAAAGTAAAAACGTATACGTTTTTCCCGTATGGAACCATATACATGTGCGTTTCCCATTGACGTCCATGTTAAAAAAAAGTATGCGGTTGCAGTACGGTTTTTAAACCGGAGTCAAAACCGTGGTTAAGGTTGGGTTCACACTACGTTTTCTCCCATACGGGAGCGCATACGGCAGGGGGGAGCTAAAACCTCGCGCTCCCGTATGTCATTCATTTCAATGAGCCGTCCGGAGTGAAACGTCCGGTCGGCTCATTTTTGCGCCGTATGCGCTTTTACAACCGGACCTAAAACTATGGTCAACCACGGTTTTAGGTCCGGTTGTAAAAGCGCATACGGCGCAAAAATGAGCCGACCGGACCGAACGTTTCACTCCGGCCGGCTCATTGAAATGAATGACATACGGGAGCGCATACGGTGACATACGGGAGCGCGAGGTTTTAGCTCCCCCCTGCCGTATGCGCTCCCGTATGGGAGAAAACGTAGTGTGAACCCACCCTAACTACGATTTTGTCTCCGGTTTAAAAACCTTACTGCAACCGCATACGTTTTTTTTTTAACATGGACGTCGATGGGAAACGCACATGTATACGGTTCCATACAGGAAAAACGTATACGATTTTACTTTGCACATGCGCATTTGAATCCTAAAGTCCCCACCCAAGACCCCTCCCATTAAAAATGGACAACATTTTCAAAAACGTATGTTTTTTTTTTCTATTAAAACTGACGGAACTGTATGCACTTTTAAAAACAGTATACTGTTTAAAAACGTATACGGTTTACTTTTTTCCATACTGTTCCGTTTTTTTTGCCATACGGTTTTCTTTAGAAAAACGGATTGAAAACAGTATGGCAAAAACGTGATGTGAACCCAGCCTTATTCTCCATGCCAGTGTTTCCCAACCCTACCAAGGCATGCTGGGATTTGTAGTTTTGTCAGTTGTCAAGTCCTTGTCTAAATAATATTTTTTACGTTAAACATACTTTTAAAGCATTTGACCTGATGTTCCCCCCCCCCCCCCCCCCAAATTTTTTCATTTTACTATCTATTATAAAATAGGGGGGCTAGTATGAAAGGGGTACGCCAACGTTATAACACCAATCTCCTAGCCACAGCATTATATGTATCCCCGCGATCTCCCGAACACCAGTGGCTATGACAAATATACTTATGTTTTATCTGCAATAAATAAAAAGATTTTGCAAGTGACTGTGCCTATTTAACCCCTTAAAGGGGTATTCCAGGAAAAAACTTTTTTATATAAATCAACTGACTCCAGAAAATTAAACAGATTTGTAAATTACTTCTATTAAAAAATCTTAATCCTTTCAGTACTTATGAGCTTCTGAAGTTAGGGTTGTTCTTTTCTGTCTAAGTGCTCTCTGATGACATGTGTCTCGGGAACCGCCCAGTTTAGAAGCAAATTCCCATACCGTGTTTCCCCAAAAATAAACCCTACCCCGAAAATAAGACCTAGTTCAGGGGTAATCTGCTGGCGGACCGCGGTCCAGATCCGGACCACGGCCGCCAGTAATGCCCGAAGACCCCACATGGCCACCACAGTAATGACCGCAGACTCCACACACCTCCCCCCCCCCCCCCGGCCGCCACAGTAATGCCCGCAGATCTGACACTGCGCCCGGCCACCACAGTGCGGTAATGCCCGCAGATTCCACATCCCCCCCGGCCACCCCAGTAATGCACGCCAACCCCACAGCCCCCCTCGGCCAGCCCCGGCACCCGCAGCAAGTTAGCTTACCGTAATTCAGCCGGGGCAGGGACGCTGACGTTCTAAAACGTCGGCGCGTATGCACGGCCGACGTCACGGACGTGTCCCTACCCCCGGCTGCTAAGCAACAGGAAAAGATCTCGCAGGAGGGTACCATGCGGTAAGAAAGTGAAATGAGTACCGGTACCCAAGTTTATTATGGCAGAGGGGTGGTGGGCACTGTAGGGCAGTGTTTCCCAACCAGTGTGCCTCCAGCTGTTGCAAAACTACAACTCCCAGCCTTTGGCTGTCCGGGCATGCTGGGAGTTGTAGTTTTGCAACAGCTGGAGGACATTGGTTGGGAAACATTGCTGTAGGGTACGGTAGGAGTGTGGAGGACGACAGGGGAAGGGGAGGATGGGGGGCTGAAGGAGTATGGGGGGCTGCAGGAGTGTGGAGGATGCCCCCTATCCTCCACATTCCTGCAGCCCCCCATCCTCCACACTCCTGCAGCCCCCCATCCTCCACACTCCTGCAGCCCCCCATCCTCCACACTCCTGCAGCCCCCCATCCTTCACACTCCTGCAGCCCCCCATCCTCCACACTCCTGCAGCCCCCCATCCTCCACACTCCTGCAGCCCCCCATCCTCCACACTCCTGCAGCCCCCCCATCCTTCACACTCCTGCAGCCCCCCATCCTTCACACTCCTGCAGCCTCCCATCCTCCACACTGCTGCAGCCCCCCATACCGTAAATAAATGTTGTGTGTTTTTTGTGATTAAAATTAATATAAGACCCGGTCTTATTTTCGGAGAAACACGGTAGCAAACCTCTCCTAAACTGGGTGGTTCCCGAGACAGGTGTCATCAGAGATTACTTAGACAGGAAAGAACAACCTAAACTTCAGAAGGTCATAAGTACTGAAAGGATTAAGATTTTTTAATAGAAGTATCTGTTTAACTTTCTGGAGCCAGTTGAGATTATTAGTTTTTCCCTGGATAACCCCTTTAAGAACACAGGCAATTTTTTTTTTTTTTTTTTGCATTTTCGTTTTTTCCTCCTCGCCTTCTTAAAATCATATCTCTTATATTTTCATTAGTGTTGAGCGGCATAGGCCATATTTGAATTTGCGATATTTCGCAAATATATGGACATATATTTGCTAAATTCTCATATTTGCAATATTTGCGGCCTTTTTTTACTATGTGCCATCAACTTTGCATCCGCATTCACCATAAAATTTGCATGCGCGATATCGTGTGATGAAAAAGCTAAAATTCGCATTTGCCCGGTCTGACAGTAACTAGTATTGGAGCCTTGTTTACACCACAAGCTTGAAACAGGGAGGGATGATCACATGTGTACTGTTTCCAAAACGGAGCCTCCAGCTGTTGCAAAACTCCCAGCATGCCTGGACAGTCAATGACTGTCCGACAATACTGGGAGTTGTTGTTTTGCAACAGCTGGAGGCTCCGTTTTGGAAACAGTGGCGTACCAGACGCTTTCATTTTTATTGGGGAGGGGAGGGGGGCTGTGTAGGGGTATGTGTATATGTAGTGTTTTTTACTCTTTATTTTATTTTGTGGTAGTGTTGTGTTTTTAGGGTACAGTCGCACGGGCGGGGTTCACAGTAGTTTCTCGCTGGCAGTTTGAGCTGCGGCAGAAAATTTGCCGCAGCTCAAACTTGCAGCCAGATACTTGCTGTAAACCTCCGCCCATGTGAGTGTACCCTGTACATTCACATTGGGGGGGGGACATCCAGCTGTTGCAAAACTACAACTCCCAGCATGCGCTGACAGACTGTACATGTTGAGAGTTTTAGTTTTGCAACAGCTGTAGGCACACTGGTTATGTTTCACTGAGTTTGTGACCTAACTCAGTGTTTCACAACCAGTGTGCCTCCAGCTGTTGAAAAACTACAACTCCCAGCATGTACGGTGCATGGTGTACATTGACTGCTGAGAGTTGGAGTTTGCAACAGCTGGAGCCACACCGGTCGTGAAACACTGAGTTAGGCAAAAAAAAAACTGAGTTTCACAACCAGTGTGCCTTCAGCTGTTGCAAAACTACAATTCTCAGCAGTCACCGACAGCCAACTGGTATGCTGGGAGTTGTAGTTATGCAACCAGCAGATGCACCTACAACTCCCAGCATGCACTTTAGCTGTTTGTGCAAGCTGGGAGTTGTAGTTATACAACAGCTGAAGGTACACTTTTCCATAGAAAAAATGTGCCTCCAGCTGTTGCAAAACTATAAGTCCCAGCATGCCCATAAGGGAATGCTGGGAGTTGTGGTGGTCTGCCTCCTGCTGTTGCATAACTACAGCTCCCAGCATACCCTTTTTGCATGCTGGGAGCTGTTGCTAAGCAACAGCAGGAGGCTGTCACTCACCTCCTGCTGCTGCCGGCACACAGGTCAGTCCCTCGTCGTCGCCGCCGCTGCTCCTGGGGCCCCGATCCCAACATTGACGCAGGGGATCGGGGTCCACAGCACCCGGGGTGCACGTCCTGCACCCGCTGACGTCCTCCGGAAGAGGGGCGGAGCGGGTTGCGGGAGTGACACCCGCAGCAGGCACCCTGATTGGTCAGCCGGTAATCCGGCCGACGAATTAGGGCGATCGTGAGGTGGCACTAGTGCCACCTCACCCCTGCGGCCCCGATCAGCCAGTAATTCCGGGTCACTGGAGACCCGATTGACCCGGAATCGCCGCAGATCGCTGGACTGAATTATCCAGCGATCTGCGGCCATCGCCGACATGGGGGCAATATGCCGGGATGCCTGCTGAACGAATTCAGCAGGCATCCGGCTCCGGTCCCCAACCGGCTAGCGGTGGGGACCGGAATTCCCACGGGCGTATGGATACGCCCTCGGTCCTTAAGGACTCGGAATGCAGGGCGTATCCATACGCCCTATGTCCTGAAGAGGTTAAAATCCCTATTTTGACGACCTATAACTTTGTAATTTTTCCGTAAACGTGCCTGTATGAGGGCTCTTTTTTTTTGCACTGTGATCTGTACCTTTTATCGATACCACATTTGTGTATATGAAACTTTTAAATCACTTTTTTATAAATTTTTTGGGGAATAAAATGTGATAAAAAAAAGAGCAATTTTGGACCTTTTTTTTTTTTTTTTTTTTTTTTTTAACGTTTACTCCGTTCAGCGCACGGGATCATTAACATTATATAATGATAGTTCGGACATTTGATTGCTAATACGGTTCAGTGCCATAGGTGATCTGCTCTGGTCTGCTCGATCTCAGACCAGAGCAGAATACTCCTGGAGACGGACAGAGGCAGGTTAGGGGACCTCCGGCCGCCATGCTGGATGATAGAATCCCCATGCACAGTGGGCGATCCGATCATCCATTTTAAGTGCCACACTGCCACAGATGCCGTGATCTGTATTGATCACAGCATCTGAGGGGTAAACCTCTTAAAGGAAAACTGTCAGCTTGCTCCCCCCGCACTAACCAGCGGTACTGGCTGGTAGTGCAGGGGACACCGCCCCGCCGTTCGGCCGATATCTTCGTTTTTCTGTATATGCTAATTAAGTGCTAACTGGCACAGGCGGGGTAACTGGCACTCTGATGTCAGCGTC
Source organism: Hyla sarda (assembly GCF_029499605.1). Classification (NCBI taxonomy): domain Eukaryota; kingdom Metazoa; phylum Chordata; class Amphibia; order Anura; family Hylidae; genus Hyla; species Hyla sarda. The sequence goes on from NC_079193.1 coordinate 169,916,647, forward strand.
CGCTGGCCCTCCCTCTGCCTCTCCCCCACTCTGTAATGAAGAGGGAGAGGCTGAGGGAGGGGAGGAATATTGATGAACTGGGCGGCGCTGCAGCCGCTGACGTCAGAGTTCCAGTTACCCCGCCTGTGCCAGTTAGCACTTATTTTGCATATACGGAAAAACGAAAATATGGGCTGGGCGGATCCGTGGCACGGTAGGCATCAAACTGATCAGTGTTCCCCGCATCAGCCAGTACCGCTGGTTAGTGCGGGGGGAGCAAGCTGACACGCCGTGACCCTGCATCATAGCTGGTTGGTCCAGGAGGCTAATCGTTGTGCCGCGCGCTATTAACCCTTTAGACGTGGCAATCAAAGTTGATCGCTGTGTCTAACATTGAAAAAATTGCATCCCGACAGCTCAGTCGTGTTGATCAAGAACACAGAGGTGTCCTGATCAGCTAGGACGTAGCAGGAGGGTCCCTTACCTGCCTCTGGTGCATCCAATCGGCGATTGACTTCTCCATGCCTCAGATCCAGGCAGGAGATGTCAAGCCACGATAACACTGATCATCCGCATGCAGTTCTATGCCGATGATCAGTGTTAGGGGCTATAACATAGCAAAAAAAAGTTACTAATGATGAATTAACCCCTTCCCCAATAAAAGTAAGAATCACCCCCCTTTTCCCATTTTCAAATTTTTTTTTATAAACTATGTAAAACTATGTAAATAAAAATGAAACGTGGTATCGCTGTGTGCGGAAATGTCCGGACTATATAAATAATTAATTAAACCACACGGTCAATGGCGTACACAAAAAAAATTCCAAAGTCCAAAATAGCGTTTTTTTGGTCACTTTTTATAGCATAAAAAAGTGATCAAAAAGTGCAATCAAAACAAAAATGGTACCGATAAAACTTCACGAAATGAGCCCTTATACCGGCCCATACGCGAAAAAAAAAAAGTTATAGGGGTCAGAAGATGACAATTTTAAACGTATAAATTTTCGTGCATGTAGTTATGATTTTTTTTCTAGAGGTAAGACAAATCAAACCTATATAAGTAGGGTATCATTTTAACCATATGGACTTACAGAATAAAGATACGGTGTCATTTTTACTGAAAAATGCACTGTGTAGAAACGGAAACCCCCTAAAGTTACAAAATGGCATTTTTTTCTTAAATTTTTCTATTTTTTTCATACAATGAAATTTATTTCCGTGTCGCCGTTGATTTTTTTGGTAAAATGAATAATGTCACTGCAAAGTAGAATTGGTGGCGCAAAAAATAAGCCATAATAGGGAATTTTAGGTGCAAAATTGAAAGGGTTATGATTTTTAAAAGCTAAGGAGGATAAAATGAAAGTGCAAAAATGGAAAAACCTTGCGTCCTTAAAGGGGTATCCCAGGATTTTTTTTTATTTGATTATGCTACAGGGGCTGTAAAGTGTGTGACGATTTTCTCACAATTCTTATGGGATTTTCACCCCAATATTTATTTTTATCAGCATACAAAATGACTGTTGTATCAGAATTTGTCCAGGTTGCAATGCGGCCGAGGCTTGACTCAATAGTCAGCTGATGACAGGGAGCCTGTCTGCTTCAATGGGTGGAGCGATTTCAATCTGCAACTAATGCAACAGCTGTAGGCACCCTGATTGAAAACCACAGGTCTTTTTGAATGGATGCAGCTCATTTATGTTTCAATGGTTCAATCATTTTACAAGAATTGTAGTTTTTCAACAGCTGGAGGAACACTGGTCAGAAAACACTGGTCTGTTGCATGGAAAGGAACACAGGTGGGTTTCAATGGGTAGGGTGGCTGATGTGCGGGAGGTAGAAAAGTTATCTCACACTTACAAACAAGGAATCCTGGCACTTGAAGTTTAAGGGAATGAACTCCAACAGGAAATTGCCAGCAGTACGATAATTTCACAACATAGCTATTTAGCATGTAGACAAGCACAGATCCTTCCTAAGCATGTCTATTACTGTCTGGTAGGTAGGTGCTAAAAACACCTTATGGTGGATAACCCCTTTAAGGGTAGGATCACACATACTGCATCCGCAGCATATTTCATGCTGCAGATCTGCTACGTGCAGACATGCAGAGCTACCTGGCCAGAGCCCTGTGTGTGGCATGAGGTGTGGAGGCTGGAACACGCATTACAGTTAGTAGAAGCAGGGAGCTTGCTCTAGTGATTGATGTCAGCGCCCATACACAGCATGGAATAAGATGCCGGTGCAGTATGTGTGACCCTACCCTAAGGCGTAAACATACTTATTAGGTTACAAAAACTTTTGTTCTAGGGAAAAAAAAATGTAGCACAATAAGTCCCATGTTTTTTCTCTGCTCAACGTCTTTAAAATACCTGACACTCCGATGACGGACCCCATTCAAGTCAATGGGATCCGTCAGGACCAGGCGGTGTCAGTTGTACTCCGAATAGAGTCTATTTTCCATGGAAAAAAAAAAAGCCAATCAGACCCTTAAAGGAAAACGGTCACTCGTTCACCCGCACTATAACCCAATACACCAGGTTATAGTGCGGGTGAACAGAAGACCGATGCGGGGTCTCGGACTGCTAAACTTATCTGCAGTCCGGAACCCCGATCCTCCAAAGGTCCCCCTCTTTTAGCGCTGACTTGCACTCTGGAAGCTGGCCCGCTGACTGGATTTAAATATTCATAAGCGTTGGTCCTGTGAGCTCTCAGTAGGAACGAGCGCTCACATGATCAGCGCTTTTGAATATTAAAATCCAGCCGGCGGGCCCGCCTCCAGAGCGCATGTCAACGCTGAAAGAGGGGGACCTTTGGAGGATTGGGGTTCCGGACTGCAGATAGGTATAGAAGTCCGAGACCCCGCATCGGTCTCCTGTTCACCCGCACTATAACCCGGTTTCCTTTAATGGGTCAGAGCACAGCGGCTGTGTAAACCTAGCCTTAGTTAGGGTTGGAATACACTACGTTTTAGCCCCTGTGAGTCATACCTGTCGGCATTCCGCTGAAAACGGGGACTGTTAACGGGAGCAGCACACCCCATTCACTACTGCTGCCGAACGGAGTTACCACTAGTGACTATTGCACTATTGCATTCAAGTAAACTCATGACGGGCTGTTGCGCTTTTGAAATAGCGCACACGTCCCGAAAGGAGTCACTAGGTGACTCCTTTCGGCCATAGAATTAAATGGGGTCCGCTGCGCCTGTTAACAGTATACATCAGCATTTGTAAAACAGATTTTTTTTTTACAATAATGGTTATGAGAATGGATATATTTAGGATGAATGTGTAATGTCAATATAAGTTATTTTTTATTTCAATTTCCAGATTTTCCAGTGATGCCCAATACTATGTCAAGTGGCAGTACCCCAGAAGAAGACCTCTCTTTGAATGATATTGATGAAACTCAGAAAAAAACAAAAAGATGGGGTCTGGTTGCAACAGGTGTGGTGGGAGGCACATTATTGGCTTTGTACGCTGTGGCTACTCCATTTGTGGTGCCAGCTTTGAGAAAGATTTGTCTCCCTTATGTGCCTGCATCAAACATTCAGGTGAAAAACGTGTTGAAAATGCTCCACTTGAGGTGTGGAACTGTTGTTGACATCGGAAGTGGTGATGGTCGTATCGTAAGTTCCAAGCAACTTTTTTTATTGTCTTTTATTTATATATTTATTTAATGTAGAATGTTTCTTATAAAAACAAAGTAAGAATAACATATACAGTGGCAGCTATGTGGATAATTATAATTTTTTTTAAATCTCAGCCACATGTCATGGATAAAATGGGGTCAGAAGTGGTCCTGCAGTGCAGTTTAAACCTGCAGTCCTGTCAGATCTGCTGTATATTTGTGCTGATTTTCACCAATCAAAGCGGTGCTCCGCTGCTAGACATCTTATTCCCTATTCCCTATCCCCTGCTCCTGGCCTGCCGCCCGCCCCCCCCCCCATCTCCTGCAGCACCCAGCATTCTAAACAAACACTTGGTTTTGTGTCGTGTCGTGATGTCACACCATGCCCCCTCTATTCATGTCTATGGGAGTGGGTGTGACAGCCGACACCCCCCTTCCCATAGACATGAATGGAGGGGTTGTGGCATGATGTCATGAGGGGACACGGCTATGATGTCACGATCACACCCTCTGGCTCTGAGCGTTCTGAACAACAGGGTGGAATGTTCGCACAGAAAATCTGTATGGGGAAGATTTATCAAAATCTGTCCAGAGGTAAAGTTGCTGAGTTGCCCATAGCAACCAAACAGATTGCTTCTTTCATTTTTGAAAAGACCTATGAAAAATGAAAGAAGCGATCTGATTGGTTGCTATGGGCAACTCAGAAACTTTTCCTCTGGACAGGTTTTGATAAATCTCCCTCTATATATTGTGCGGAATTCCACACTGACATTCTGCTGTGTGAACATGGCCTTAATGGGGAAGTCATCACACATTTATTATCCTTTTATATGCATGGAAAAGGACAGGAAAATGTTGAAAAAAGGATGAAAATTTGCATGAAAAAAAAAGTTACATATTTTTATGCAGTGTGAACTTAGTTTGCAATCTTACAATTAGATGTTTTAATAAATGTGCCCTGTTTTATTCTTAGTATAAATTTACACTACAAAGTCTAAGAATATGCCAAATTTATAACAGTGACTTGTGCTGTTTAAAAATGTGGTGCATCTAGGGTTTCCACCTTTCTTGCAAAAAAAAAAAAATGAAATTACCGGCCATGCTAATTTGCATAATTAATTATATATATTCGTGACATCACAGGAAGTGATGTAAGAGATAAAATACATATGCGGGGGGAAATTTTAATTTTTTTCCTCCTTGCCTTTTAAAATCCATAACTCATTTAATTTCCCATCTACAGACCCATATGAGGCTTGTTGGTTGTGGGACTAATTATACTTTGTAATGACATCACTAATTTTATCACAAAATGTATGGCGATGTATCCCAAGCATCCTTACAAACCCTCCCCCTCCCCCCCAAATGCCACATTACTATGCCTCACAACATCCCCCACAATACTGTGCCTCTTCAATATAATGGCACCTGGGTGATCAGAGGTTGGTTGGCGAGCGGTTTATGAGGCTTGCAACCAGAGAACCGACATTAAGAAGAAGCACGTACCATTTGGCTGCTGTTGGGCCCCCTGACATACACCATACACACATACAGTATATAAAAACACACACAGAGTATACACACATACAGACAGTATATACCAGGGCTTGACAAATTTTTTAGGAGCTAGCAAAAAAAAAAAAAGGTTAGGAGCTAGGATGCCGCAAGTCACATCATGTTATGTAACATAAGGGGTGATGTTATATGATCACTATTTACTGTCCCCGCATCTCTCACAGCATTTTTGTAAAACGACCAGCACGATTTGAATGAAAAACTCATATTTACACATGAATCGCCAAGAATTTGGCGATTAGATTCGAATCACGATACCAGTGTGGCGATTCGATATATCCCAATATATCGCGATACCGTCTAGGTGACGATACATCGCGATATATCCCGTTTCTGTTTAAAAAACAATGTCTTTTACGCTTTTATTAAAACTTTTTTTTTTTTTTTTTTTGTACACTTTATTAGTCTTTTAGGAATCATTAGATTCCTCAGACAGATGAATAGAGTTCTATTGAACTCCATTTATCTGCGATCCATTGATAGAGCCTGGTCCAGCCAGGCTCTATCAATGACAGAGCCGCGGAGAGCCTACACATCTCCCTTTAGACGCCGCGATCGCCGCATGCTGGCTATTAGCGGCGGCCCCCGGCTACTGAGAACAGCCGGGGGCTGCAGAGTATGGAGCGGGCACGAGTCGGGAGCCCGCTCCATACACACTGCAGAGTACCGCATGCTGGATATTAGCGGCGGTGATGCATCAGCGGCCCCCGGATACTGAAATCAGCCGGGGGCTGCAGAGTATGGAGCGGGCACGAGTCGGAGCGCGCTCCATACATCCAGAGCGCCGCCGCCGTGTCAGATCCGGCTGACAAAATGTGGAACTTGTATCTCCTGATGCCCGGGACATGCTTTCTGTGCATCAGGAGATACAAATTCCACATCACTAAAGCGATTTTTCACTTGCCGATACTGAATCGATTCAAAATATTTTTGAATCGATTCAGTATCGGCAAGTGAAAAATCGCGATAATCGCAGGAATAGATTTTTTCTTACATCCCTACTAATATATGCAAAATTCTCAAGCATGTATCTAGAAAAGTTGGGTGAGAACCCATGTGGAGGATATGAACAAGTTGTCACCCAACTTTCCCAGACTTCTGAATAAAAAACTTAGTTATGCAATGTTATAGAGACAGATGAGCTGCGACTATGACTTTGATGAATTATCATGCAGAAGTCTAGGAAAGTTGGTAGAAAATCTAGAAGGGAGTTATGAATAAGTTGTCACCTAACTAATTTTTTTTTATTTACACACTAATAGAGGCAGGTTAGCCATGGCTGTGTGCCTAGGCAGAATTCTCAATCAGGAATCTAGGAAAGTTTGGTGAAATAAGGAGGATATTAAGTTGAGTGGTTACCCAGCTTTCCCAGACTGCTGACTGGTATATGTAATTAGTTATGCAATATTAAAACGGTGTTCTCTACATTGTGGACCTCCAGCTGTTGCAAAATTGCAACTCCCAGCATGCCCAGAAAGCAAACGGCTGTCCAGGCATGCTTGGAGTAGTAGTTTTGCAGCAGCTAGATGTCCACAGGTTTGAAATCACAGCTATAAGGAGATCGTGGAGATTAATTAGATGTCACCCTGCTTTTCACCTCATCATCACATCAGCACCACACATGAGATTGCCCCAATGATCATAAAGGAACAGAATGCACAAAGAGGTTAAAAGGCCCCTCCCCCAGACAACCCCTCAGTGGTTCCTGTTCCTTGGGAAGCATAGAGGTTTTACCTCCTGGTCCTGGGGCTAGTAAAAGGATCGGTGAAAAGACCAAGCCAGGCAGTGGATGTCGGCTCCCTTGGATTCCCTCCTCTGTATGACACCGCTCCGGGTAGTGCGCTCTGCATGGCGTGCCTCCCTTGACCCTTTGTTCCCCGCAGAGGTGCTCCATGAGTTTATGCGGCGGGGAGATGTTCAGTGCAGGACCTCGGGCGCACGCGCGTTTCCCCCCCTGGTTTTTTTCTGGTCTCCGGCAGTTCCGGCACCTGCGTGTGACGTCACACTGCGCACAGGATGCTGGGATTGTTGGGGACCGGAAGTGCCATCACCGTATACAGCGCAGGTTTTGAAAATCAAATTATGCTGGGCTATATAAAGGTAAGACCTCTATTTACTTACTGTCTATTGTCAGAATGGAGGCTGCTGCTTCGTTCCACTCTGATTCTGCGGAGCAGGGGCAAGTAAGTATCTGACCCCTTGGGGTTTCATTTGCTTAAAGAATGTGGTTTTTCCTTTTATTTATGGGTGTTCCTTCTCTCCTTCTAGGGAGACAAGGAGACCCCCCAAAAAACCTTCTAAGGACAAGCCTAAAAAATGTGCAGCATGTGTTATGGTCATGGCAGGTGGTGGATCCTCTGGGCCTGTGTGGATGATGACGTGAGCTGTGCCAGGGAGCGGAGTCTAAGGTGCCGCTGGTTTTCACCAGAGCCCGCCACAAAGCGGGATGTTTTTGCTGCGGCAGGCAGCACCCAGGTCGCTACCCCTGGCACGACTCGTCCACACAGGTAGTTGGGAGGTGGCGTGGCACAGAAGGAGAATGGCAGGACATGGCAAGATGCCAGTAGGTCAGAGCAGGAACAGGTGCAGGGTGGGAAGGTAGCAAGGAATAGGTACAGTAACGGAGACACAGAACTTTCACTATGGCAATAGACAACCAAAGATCCGTCCGGGAACCAAGGGAAGAGCTGATATTTAAGGACCAGGGTGCAGGTGTAAACACTTGACTAAATGAGCACTGGCTCTATAAGAGTGAGAGCTCCGGCACGCGTGCGCCCTAGGAGGCTGGGGCATGCGCATCGGGGCTGCGAGGACAGGGAGGTGAGTAACAGGCTGGAATTCTCATGCGGGTGTGTCCCGCGATGTGAATCCTAGCCCCACCGGCAGCAGGGATATGACAGAGCTCTCACGGCCAGTGTGTCTGGCCGGAGCGCGGATGTTACAGTATGTTTTCAAAAGTTACCTGAAGGGCACTTGATACCCCTAGGTAATTCTTGCACGGCCAGGATTGTTCAGCAGGAGACTCCGTCCTTCATGGATGAATTGAGATCCATGATAAGTCAACAGGTCCAGGCCTCTGTAGCAGCTTCCCTGCCTACGCCAACTACTTTTGATCCTCCTCCTACTAAAAAATCTAAGCCAATTATTCATGTAGACTCAGATTCGGAATCTGAAGTGAATGTTTTGTCTTCTAACTTGGATTCAGAAGATGTTCCCTCTACTTCCAAAAAATTTGAAGATAAAAGATGATATTTCTCGGCTGAAGATACAGATATCCTTTTGGGTGCAGTAAAAATTACTATGAATATAGAGGATCCCCGGCTATCTTTTCAATACGAGATGTTTGAAACCTAAAAAACTAAATGTATTCACTATTCATGAGAACCTTAAAAGTCTAATCATAGATGACTGGAAAGATCCTGATAGAAGACTTATGATTGCTAAAGAATTCAGATCAAGGTTCCCATTCAATAGTGAAGACACCAATTTGTGGAATGAAGCCCCTAAAATAGATATTCAGGTGGCTAAAGTAGTCAAAAAGACATCTTTGCCATTTGAGGATGCTTCACAATTAAAGGAGCCTATGGATAGGAAAATGAAGGGATTACTTCGTAAAAATTGCAATGCCTCTTCTGCACTCTTAAACCCTAATATAGCAGCCACAAGTGTAGCAAGGTCTCTGTTCTTCTGGCTGCGACAACTAGAAAATTATTGAAAATAAAACGCCTAGACATCAATTACTTTCTTCCATTCCCATGTTAAAGCTTGCTACTGCCTTTTTGGTTGACATATCAGCTGAATCAGTAAGGATGGCGGCTAAATCTGCAGCGTTATCTAACTCTGCTAGAAGAGCTCTGTGGTTGAAGAATTGGCAGGGTGATTCAGTTTCAAAGACCAAATTGTGTTCTATTCCCTTTCAAGGTAAATTGGTTTTTGGCAATGTCTTAGATAATATTTAGCAACAAGCAGCAGACAACAAGAAAAAATTCCCTGAAGAAAGGGTACAAAACTGAAAAAGAATTATCATCTGTACAAGAATAAACAGAGAGGGGAGACTACAAGGGTAAAGGAAAGTCCAGAAGGTGGAGTTACCATAAAGGAGGTAAGGGGCGAGAGTTCTTACTCAACCCCAAAACTTCCGACAAAAAGCAGGGACTTTTCTCCGGTTGGGGAGACTCACTCTATTCTACCATCAGTGGAAGGATATTACAAGAAACCCGTTTATTCTAAACTCCATGAAACACGGATTCAAGATAGAGTTAATCTCTCCTTCACCACAAAAATTCCGCACAACAAATCTCAGTTCCGATTGCCTGAATAAACGGTTATTTCAGGGGGTTCAAGATCTACTAGCTCTAAGAGCAATCATTCCTGTCCACTTAGAGGAACAAGAACAGGGCCACTATTCCTGTCTTTGTTCATCAGGACCATAATAAATCTAAAACACCTGAATTGTTATATTACTTACAAACGCTTCCATATAGAAACCCTCAAAATAGCCGTTCCTTTAATACCTCAGAATGCCTGAATGGCAACAATGGATGCATATTTTCACATACCCATTTTTCCCAATCATCGAAAATTTCTGAGATTTGCTGTGATTCAAAACCATGAAACCTTCCACTATCAATTCAAGGCACTACCGTTCGGGATATCCTCTGACCTAAGGATCTTTACCAAAGTGATGATAGAAGTAGTGGCCTTTCTGAGACAAAAAGGAATACTAATTATTCCATATCTGGACGATCTTCTTGTCATTGCTCAGTACAAAGAACTTCTGTCCCAGTTTTTCAATCTAACAATTCTCTCTCTACGTAATTTAGGCTGGATCATCAACTTCCAGAAGTCGTACCTCCTTCCTTCAAAACAAAAATGTTTTTAGGAATGGTGCTGGAACGCAAACAATTAACCTTTCTTCCGGGTGACAAAGTTTCATCACTGATTCAGAAAATCAGAATCAGATGGATGCGACTACCATCAGAAAAGCAATGTCCCTGTTAGGTTCCATGACCTTGTGCATTCCAGCCGTCCCATGGAGCCAAAATCATTCCAGAATGCTTCAAAAACAGGAGAGGATGAGTATTCCTCTGATTTTCAAGAAATCCCTCAAATGGTGGATGAAAAGTCAGAATCTAAAGAAGGGAGTATCCTGGATTTCTCTACTGTCACAGTCATGACAGATGCCAGCCTGAAAGGTTGAGGAGCACATGTACAGGATCTTTTTCTCCAAGCACCTGGTCAGAGGAAACTCACCTCCGTTCTTCCAATTTTTGGAAGCTAAAAGCAGTGTTACAGGCTTTGAAGGCATCAGAACATGTCAGAGACATCATGTGAAGATTTACAAAGACAACACTACCACTGTAGCTTTTCTAAACCACCAAGGGGAACAAAACACAGATTCCTGCAAGTGCATTGTCAATTTCTGCAATATATCTCAAGGGAAGCGAAAATATCCAGACAGATTACCTAAACTATAGAAAATATATAATAAAGAAATTATATGTCCAGTCCTCAAGGATAGTGAAATACAGAAAAAAAAGGCAGAAAGAGCTAGCAAAGAAATAAGAATTAGAGATATAGAAACATTGGAGGATTTAAGTTCACAGATGAAAATATAGGATATATACAGATATAGATAATAACTTAAATAATCATATCTTAATAGAAATACCTGCAGAATGGATAGCTTAAACAATTATGTGAATTTTATTGAATGAAAATTATATAAATTGTATAAAAAAAACCTGGGCAGGGCCCTTGCCCAGGTATTAGGAAAAATATACTTATTTAAAATAAATTAAATATAATAGTTGCCAAACTTCTTATAAAAAAATGTATATAAAAATATATAGTGTTCATAAAGATATTTTATATCAATAGTGATTATACTTATTATAGTCTGATTTGACAGCCACAGTGGTTAGAATTGTTCATCAAATAGAGATAATGCACTGGAATAGCAGCAAAGTAGAAACAAAGAGGGAGATTTATCAAAACCTGTCCAGAGGAAAATTTGCCCAATTGCCCATAGCAACCAATCAGACTGCTTCTTTTTCATTTTGCAGAGGCTTTGTCAAAAATGAAAGAAGCAATGTGATTGGTTGCTATGGGCAACTGGGCAACTTTTCCTCTGGACAGGTTTTGATAAATCTCCCCCAAAGTGTCTGTTAGATGTAACAAATGAGCTGAGCGATATAGTTGTAGCATTCACTTCAATTGATGGTTATGGCAATACTTATAAATCGAGGCTAAACACGTTTCACCACTATTGTGGTATTCCTCAATAGCCTTAATATATTAGTATAATATAATATACTAATCTATTAAGGCTACTGAGGAATACCACAATAGTGGTGAAACGCATTTAGCCTCGATTTATAAGTATTGCCATAACCATCTTTTGCTCATATCAGCCACTAAATCAGCCGATACCGCCTTGCCAGCGCTGCAGTACCCAAATCTGCGGCCCACTATTGAATAGCGCGCTATTCACACCAGGAGGACGCCGGCTTACAGCTGATTGCTGCTCCTTAGGCCAACGGGCGAACAGTGCTCAGCACAACTACATTCACTCACCTTCTGATATTGGATGCCGGCTCTCTGCATTACAGAGAACAACATCGCATGATTTTGGACCAGTGTACCTTCAAAAACGCTTTCCCGGAGGAACCCCTACACCCATGCCAGGTTGGTGGTTGCCCTCGTCCTAGTCCGTGCAGGCGCTGATCTTTTACAGTCACCGGAGTCTGCCGCTCCAGAGACGGTCAGCTGCCGGGGAACACGGCGAAGACTTCTAATAAGGTACCGCTCTGAATATTCAAACTTTGTAATCATCCATACCCATAATAACGGTCTCTCTTCAATTGAAGTGAATGTTACAACTATATCGCTCAGCTCATTTGTTACATCTAACAGACACGTTATTTCTTCTTTGCTGCTATTCCAGTGCATTGGCTCTATTTGATGAACAATTCTAACCACTGTGGCTGTCAAATCAGACTATAATCAGTATACTGACTTTGGACATTGGCTGATATTGATATAAAATATCTTTATGAACACTATATATATATACACACACACACCGGTGTATATATATACATATATATACATTTTTTTTTTTATATACATTTTTTTATAAGAATGTTGGCAACTATTATATTTTATTTATTTTAAATACCGTATATACTCGAGTATAAGCCGACCCGAGTATAAGCCGAGACCCCTAATTTCAACCCAAAATCCCAGGAAAAGTTATTGACTCGAGTATAAGCCTAGGGTGGGAAATACCTCATCCCCCCCTGTCATCATCCAGACCCGTCATTAACATCCTCATCATCATCCCCTTGTCATCATCCCACACATCCCCCCTTCATCATCCCCTTGTCATCATCCCACACATCCCCTTATCATCCCACACATCCCCCCTTCATCATCCCCTTGTCATCATCCCACACATCCCCCCTTCATCATCCCCTTATCATCCCACACATCCCCTTATCCCACACATCCCCCCTTCATCATCCCCTTGTCATCATCCCACACATCCCCTTATCCCACACATCCCCCCTTCATCATCCCCTTGTCATCATCCCACACATCCCCCCTTCATCATCCCCTTATCATCCCACACATCCCCCCTTCATCATCCCCTTATCATCCCACACATCCCCCCTTCATCATCCCCTTATCATCCCACACATCCCCCCTTCATCATCCCCTTATCATCCCACACATCCCCCCTTCATCATCCCCTTGTAATCATCCCACACCCCCCCCCCTTCATCATCCCCACCCCCCCCCCCCCCCCTTCATCATCGGCTGTCCGGGCTTGCTGGGAGTTGTAGTTTTGAAACCTCCGGAGGTCCGCAGGTTGAAGACCACTGCGGCCTTCAACATGCGGACCTCCAGAGGTTTCAAAACTACAACTCCCAGCAAGCCCGGGCAGCCATCGGCTGTCCGGGCTTGCTGGGAGTTGTAGTTTTGAAACCTCCGGAGGTCCGCAGGTTGAAGACCACTGCGGCCTTCAACATGCGGACCTCCAGAGGTTTCAAAACTACAACTCCCAGCAAGCCCGGGCAGCCATCGGCTGTCCGGGCTTGCTGGGAGTTGTAGTTTTGAAACCTCCGGAGGTCCGCAGGTTGAAGACCACTGCGGCCTTCAACATGCGGACCTCCAGAGGTTTCAAAACTACAACTCCCAGCAAGCCCGGGCAGCCATCGGCTGTCCGGGCTTGCTGGGAGTTGTAGTTTTGAAACCTCCGGAGGTCCGCAGGTTGAAAACCACTGCGGCCTTCAACATCATCCAGCCCCCTCTCACCCCCTTTAGTTCTGAGTACTCACCTCCGCTCGGCGCTGGTCCGGTCCTGCAGGGCTGTCCGGTAAGGAGGTGGTCCGGTGAGGAGGTGGTCCGGGCTGCTATCTTCACCGGGGGCGCCTCTTCTCCGCGCTTCCGGCCCGGAATAGAGCCGTTGCCTTGACAGCGACGTATCTGCGTCGTTGTCAAGGCAACGTGACTATTCTGAGGCCGGGCCCGAAGCGCTTAGAAGAGGCCTCCCCGGTGAAGATAGCAGCCCGGACCACCTCCTCACCGGACCACCTCCTTACCGGACAGCCCTGCAGGACCGGACCAGCGCCGAGCGGAGGTGAGTACTCAGAACTAAAGGGGGTGAGAGGGGGCTGGATGATGTTGAAGGCCGCAGTGGTCTTCAACCTGCGGACCTCCGGAGGTTTCAAAACTACAACTCCCAGCAAGCCCGGACAGCCGATGGCTGCCCGGGCTTGCTGGGAGTTGTAGTTTTGAAACCTCTGGAGGTCCGCAGGTTGAAGACCACTGCGGGTGGGGGAGTTCACTCGAGTATAAGCCGAGGGGGGTGTTTTCAGCACGAAAAATCGTGCTGAAAAACTCGGCCTATACTCGAGTATATACGGTAAGTATATTTTTCCTAATTCCTGGGCAAGGGCCCTGCCCTTTTTTTTTTTATACAATTCTTTATATAATTTTCATTCAATAAAATTCACATAATTGTTTAAGCTATCCATTCTGCAGGTATTTCTATTAAGATATGATTATTTAAATTATTATCTATATCTGTACATATCCTATATTTTTTATCTGGGACCTAATATCCTCCAATTTTTCTATATCTCTTTCTGCCTTTTTTTCTGTATTTCACTATCCTTGAGGACTGGACATATCATTTCTTTATTATTTATTTTCTATAGATTTCTTGGTCTTGGGGTAATTAGACCACACCAGTTAACCTCAGGCTAGATATTGATTGAGCTGCACTGCCCTTGACATTATTCTACAGATTACCTAAACTGTCACCAGATCAATCCAGGAGAATGGGAACTCAATCCTCAAGTATTTCAGGAGCTGGTATTGAAGTGGGGCTCATCAGAAGTGGATCTTTTCGCCACTCGAAAAAATCAGAAGATAAACAAATTATTTTCCCTATTTACAGGCGACCTCCCAAAAGGAGTAGATGCCCTTCAACAAAGTTGGAACTTCAAGACAGCCTGTACGTTTCCTCCATTCCCTCTGATCAGCAAGACTCTGCAGAAAATTTGTATGGGGAAAAAACTAAGTCATATTCATATCTCCAAAGTGGCCCAAAAGGGGATGGTTCACCCTTGTTCAGCAACTGTCTGTGGATCCTCCATATCTTCCTCCTGTTGCAGGGCCCTCTATTCTTCAAGGGTCTAACAAATCTGCAGTTGACAGCCTGGCTTTTGAGCGTTCAATCCTAAGTCAGAAAGGTCTCTCACATAAAGTCATTAATACCCTGTAAAAAAAAAATGCAACCTCTGCTATCCATCTAGCAATGGAAGAAATTTGTCTCTTGGTGCGGTTCCTGTCCTCCGGATCCCTTGAACCCTGATATCTCACAAATGATTAACTTTCTTCACGACGGACTTGACAAAGGTTTAGCCATCAGTACATTGAAAGTACAAGCAGCAGCCCTGGGATGCTTTTTTGACACAGGCAATGCAGACCATAAATGGATAAAAAGATTCTTAACCCCTTAAGGACCCGGGGTTTTTCCGTTTTTGCATTTTCGTTTTTTCCTCCTTACCTTTTAAAAAATCATAACTCTTTCAATTTTTCACCTAAAAATCCATATGATTGCTTATTTTTTGCGCCACCAATTCTACTTTGTAATGACGTCAGTCATTTTACCCAAAAATCTACGGCGAAACGGAAAAAAAAATCATTGTGAGACAATTGAAAAAACACAATTTTGTAAATTTTGGGGGCTTCCATTTCTATGCAGTACATTTTTCGGTAAAAATTACACCTTCTCTTTATTCTGTAGGTCCATACGGTTAAAATGATATCCTACTTATGTAGGTTTGATTTTGTCGTACTTCTGGAAAAAAATCAAAACTACATGCAGGAAAATTTATACGTTTAAAATTGTCATCTTCTGACCTCTAACTTTTTTATTTTTCCGCATATGGGGTGGTATGAGGGCTAATTTTTTGCGGTACCATTTTTGCATTGAAAGGACTTATTTTATTCATTTTTTTCATGATATAAAAAGTGACCAAAAATGCACTATTTTGGACTTTGGAATTGTTTTTGTGCGAACGCCATTGACCGGGCAGATTAATTAACGATATATTTTTATAATTCGGACATTTCCGCATGTGGCGATACCACATATGTTTTATTTTATTCAAACTTTTTTTTTTTTTTTTGCAGTGTTATAGCTCCCATAGGGACCTATAACACTGCACACCCTGATCTTTTACATTGATCAGTGGTTTCTCATAAGAAACCACTGATCGATGATTCTGCCGATTGACTGCTCATGCTTGGATCTCAGGCACTGAGCAGTCATTCGGCAATCGGACAGCGAGGAGGCAGGTAGGAATCATGTAATCTGTTCAAGATACCGCGATTGCGCATCGAGGAGGCAGGTAGGGGTCATGTAATCTGTTCAGGATACCGCAATTTCGCTGCGGCGATCCCGAACAGCTCCCTGAGCTAACCGGCATGGTTTCACTTTGATTTTAGACGCGGCGTTCAACTTTGAACACCGTGTCTAAAGGGTTAATAGCGCGCTATTCGCCACGGGTCCCGGCCGTTGTTAGAGGCCGGGCCCGACCCGCTATGATGCGGGGCCATGCCGTGGCCCCCATTATAGAACAAGAGCGGACTCAGGACGTACAGGCACGCCCTGGGTCCTTAAGAGGTTAAATGCAGTGGCGAGATTAAAACCCAGTATAACTAACCTCTTACCGCCTTGGGATCTAAACTTAGTACTTACAAGTCTTACTAAAGAATAGTGTTGCTCGCGAATATTCGTAATTCGAATATTATTCGTGAATATCGCATATTCGCGAATTTCGCGAATATAGCGCTATATATTCGTAATTACGAATATTCGTTTTTTTATTTTTTTCTTCACAGTACACATCACAGTGATCACCCCTCTCTGCTTCCAGCTTGTGTGGTGTAAAGAAGGCTCTAATACTACTGTGTGAGACTGGCGTGCGAATATTCGCATATGCAAATTTTCGCATATGCGAATTTTCGCTTATGCTAATTTTCGCTTATGCCAATTTTGAATATGCTAATTTTCACTTCTGTAAATTTTCGCATACGCGAAATTTCGCACATGCGAAAATAAAACGAGGATATAACGAATATGCGAATATTCGCGAATATATGACGAATATTCGTCCATATATTCGTGAATATTTGCGAATTCGAATATGGCCTATGCCGCTCAACACTACTAAAGAACCCTTTGAACCACTTCTAAAGTCTTCCTTGAAATATCCTACCTGCAAAGCTGTCTTCTTAACAGCCATCACGTTATAAAGACAGGTGAGTGAAATTAAAGCGTTATCCATTGAAGAACCTTATTTGACTATACTAGAAGACAGGATCATTCTAAAGTCAAATCCAGCTTTCTTACCGGAAGTAGTATCAGTCTTTCACAGGTCCCAAGACAGCATTCAACCTACCTTTTGTAATTCTCCATAAAACGAAAAAGAGGAAGTTTTTCATTCCTTGGATGTGAGAAAAACTATACTCTTTATTTACAGCAAACCAAAGATTGGAGGAAACATTTAAATCTATTTGTTCAGTTCCAGGGCCCTAACAAAGGGAAAAAAGTTTCTAAAGCTTCAATTGCCAGATGGGTGAAGTCAACTATTTCTGAAGCTTATAGAAGATCAGGAAGTCAAGTTCCGGAACGTCTCAAAGCGCATTCAACTAGAGCAATGTCTGTCTCCTGGGCTGAAAAGTCTTCTGCCTCTTTAGAACAGATTTGCAGGGCAGCGACTTGGTCTACTCCTCACACCTTCTTTAAACATTAAAAACTGAATGTAGCCTCATCTCAAGATATGGCTTTTGGAGTGCTGCAGGCTGTAGTCCCTCCCTAGACATCGTTTATCTGTTATGTCTCATGTATGGTGCTGATGTGATGATGAGGTGAAAAATGGGAATTATGATTTACCGATGATTCTGTTTTCTTTAATCATCACATAAGCATCCTTTAATCCCTCCCTAAGTTGTGTAGGTATGAGATATATATATATATATATATATATATATATATATATATATATATATATATATATATATGTATATGTATATGTGTGTGTGTGTGTATATATACATATGTGCTTCTTAGTAATTTGTAAACACTGAGGGGTTGTCTGGGGAGGGGCCTTTTAATCTCTTTGTGCTTCCTGTTCCTTTAGGATCATTGGGGCAATCTCACGTGTGGTGCTGATTTGTTGATTCAAGAAAACAGAATAATCGGTAAGTCATAATTCCCATTTTGCCAGGACCCAGCAGTAGAAGATGATCTACTATTATTTGTTGTATGGTACCATATTTGTTGTAATATGACGAATGTGCAATACCTGCATGCTGTCTGTCCCCCTATAACTTCCCCCGTCCCCTTACTTCCAGCAATAGACCGGGCACCTGGAAAGACACCCAGAGCAGCCTTTCATTGACATCCTTGTCCTCCTCTGCAGCATATTTTTTGTTTTCTTGTCTCCTGCTGTCCGGGCTTCCTCAGCTTATTGTGTGATAGGAGGTGGACGAAGGGTATGGCTGTGGGGATCTGGTCAGGTCAGGCGGAGAGTGCATAGGCTGCAGTTTACCGCTAGTAGGGAGCGGGCCAGGTCAGTTCAGGCCAGCTGAAGCTGGGCACAGGCTGCTAGCGGGGAGCTCCATGCAGTCGGGGAAGCGTAGTATGCCGCAGGTCAGAGACTGCCGTCCCCACTGCCTATGCCAGTCACATTATTGGGCATCTGCTCAGATTTTCTTAGCAGGATGCAGGTCACAGCTGCCCAAAGAGGGTTGACAATATCATTGTTTATAGGCAGTATATATAGACATGGAAACAGTGGGTGAGGCTTATCAAAACCTGTGTAGAGGAAGAGTGGCGCAGTTGCCCATAGCAACCAATCAGATCACTTTTTTCATTTTTAAAAGGCCCTTTCAGAAAATGAAACAAGCTATTTAATTGGTTGCTACGGGTAACTTTTCCTCTGCTTAGGTGTTAATAAATCTTCGCAGTGAATACAGACATACAGTATATACAGACAGTGGCCCTCATTTACTATTACAAACCCGACATGTTTTGTCTGGTTGTGCGCCAGTTTCTGTTGCATTGCGCCAGAAATTCTGTCTGCAGCAGAATTGAAAAAACCCTGACTAACTCTACATTTTGCTAAGAAAACCCAAAAAGGGGCATGGCCACCACGAAAAGGGGGCATGGTCTCGGAAAAGGGGCATGTTCCCGACATTTTCACAAAAACCCAACATACCGTATTTATTGTATAACACGCACTGGTGTATAACATGCACCCCCATTTTAAAAGAGAAATTTAAGTTAAAAAAAAGAATACATATAAGATAAATGACAGACTAAATGCCATATCATCCCTCTAACTTAGATTTTGCCTGAACTTCAGTTTGGTCCCCCCTTCCAGTGCCACATCATTCCTCCCCTTTTATCAGCCCCTGTGCCACATTAACACCCATCCCCCCCCCCCTTACTCTCTCATCATGCCCCCACTGTCTCATCATGCCCCTCTGCTCATCATGCCCCCACTGTCTCATCATGCCCCCCTGCTCATCATGCCCCCCTGCTCATCATGCCCTTTCCCCCCCCCCCTGTTTTTGATATATATTTTTTTCCCCCATCTTCCTTACCTAGCCGCGCTCGGCAGGCCAAGTCCGGTGTCGGGTCTTGCGTGCTGTGGTCAGTGAAGCAGGATGAGGCTGCACAGTGTCTGGGACGTCACTCATCATTCGCTGCAGCCGCCGCTGGTCAGTGTGGTCGCAGCAACCGCAGCCATTAGAATAGTCACAGTGGCAGCACCATTGAATGAGTGACGTCCCTGATTGTGCAGCGGAGCTAGCAATCAGGGACGCCACTCATTCAATGGTGTCTGTGGATGGAAATATAAGAGTTATGATTTTTAGAAGGCGAGGAGGAAAAAACGAAAATGCTAAAATAAAATTGGTCTGGTCCTTAAGGTCAAAATGGGCCTGGTCCTTAAGAGGTGATTGGCACCTGTTTGAACCTATCAGTATAAAAGACACCTCAACCACAATCTCAAACAGTCACACTCCAAACTCCACTATGGCCAAGACCAAAGAGCTGTCGAAGGACACCAGAAACAAAATTGTAAACCTGTACCAGGCTGGGAAGACAATAGGCAAGCAGCTTGGTGTGAAGAAATAAACTGTGGGAGCAATTATTATAAAATGGAAGACATACAAGCCCACTGATGATCTCCTTCAATCTGGAGCTCCACGCAAGTTCTCGCCCCGTGGTGTCAAAATAATCACAAGAACGGTGAGCAAAAATCCCAGAACCACACAGAGGGAATGGCCTGCATAGAGCTGGGACCAAAGTAGCAAAGGCTACCATCAGTAACACACTACGCCGCCAGGGACCCAAATCATACAGTGCCAGACGTGTTCCCCTGCTTAAGCCAGTACATGTTTAGGGCCATGTGAAGTTTGCTAGAGAGCATTTCGATGATCCAAAAGATTGGGAGAATGTCATATGGTCAGATGAAACCAAAGTATGAATCGGGTAGAATCGGGTAGAATACAGACATAGCGCACATCTATAATCTTGTATAATGATCTGATTGCTTCTCAGCATAATATAAAAAACTAACAGGTTGTTAGTATACATTTTTGATCAAAAAGTACAAGCCCACTCGCCACGTCTAGGCCACCTATTCAGAGTGGGTCCCTAACATCCCTAGCATAAAATGGCGTAGCACTGGGCGGCGACCACCACCGCCGCGACACAGGTGCCCACGGGTGGGGAAGCGACCCACTGGCAGAGCGGCCCCAATGCCACTCAAACCAGTCTATGGGCCGCACCTGCCCGCAGACACAGCGCCACGGCAGCAACGGACACCGCCCTGCACCACACCAGTGTGAACAAGGTGTAATGGCTCACTTACCCTGCTCTCCCAGTCAGACTGGGAGGCTGCCAGGAGTAAAATGGCCCTAGTGTGGCTAATTACCACCTATATAGGGTTGGGCTGAGGGGGTGGGGAAGAGTGCAGCACATGTTCAAACAAAAAAAAAAAGGAAAGGATAGAAATCACAGTATGAATTTCGGGTAGAATACAGACATAGCACACATCTACAATCTTGCATAATATCAAAAACTAACAGGTTGTTAGTATACATTTTTGATCAAAAAGTACAAGCCCACTCGCCACGTCAAGGCCACCTATTCAGAGTGGGTCCCTAACAGATGAAACCAAAGTAGAACTTTTTGATAAAAACTCAACTCATCGTGTTTGGAAGAGAGAGAGAATGCTGAGTTGCATCCAAAGAACACCATACCTACTTTGAGGTATGGGGGTGGAAACATCATGCTTTGTGGCTATTTTTCAGCAAAAGGGACCAGGACAACTGATCTGTGTAAAGGAAAGAATGAATTGGGCCATGTATCGTGAGATTTTGAGTGAAAACCTCCTTCCATCTTCAAGGGCATTGAAGATGAAACAGGGCTGGGTCTATCAGCATGGCAATGATCCCAAACACACCACCCGTTCAACGAAGGAGTGGCTTCGTGAGAAGCATTTCTAAGGTCCTGGAGTGGCCTAGCCAGTCTGCAGCTTTCAACCCCATAGAAAACCTTTGGAGGGAGTTGAAAGTCTGAGTTGCCCAGCGACAGCCCCAAAACATCACTGCTCTAGAGGAGATCTGCATGGAAGAATGGACCAAAATACCAGCAACAGTGTGTGAAAACCTTGTGAAGACTTACAGAAAATGTTTGACCTCTGTCATTGCCAACAAGGGGTATATAACAAAGTATTGAGATTAACTTTTCTTACTGACCAAATACTTATTTTCCACCATAATTTGCAAATAAATTCTTTACAATCAGACAATGTGATTTTATGGATTAGTTTTTTCCTCATTCTGTCTCTCATAACAATTTTGTTCATAGGGGAATTGTTAAATTTTAATGTAAAGAGTCTCTGTTTTTTCTTTATTAGTTTGCTTCACATTTAACAATTCCCCTATGAACAAAATTATTGAAAGAGCAATAAGAAATAATTGGTATATTTAAGAATATAGAGATGGAGAATTGAACAGAGTAATTAAAAATAAACCATTAATAACATACTGTAAAAATAAAACAATTGGAGATGCAATCAAACAAAAAGATACAGCACAGAAAAAGAATCGTGGTTAAATCAAATAGTACCGAAAGGGAACTTAAAATGTAAATCATGCAATTTCTGCAAATATAACATGAATACGAGTCTGATCAGAATGGGAGCAATTTAACATACGGTAAATGAACTAATAACTTGTTGGACGACAAATATTGTATATGTCATCATGTGCCCGTGTGGGTACTATTACGTGGGTAAGACGAAAAGGCAGCTCAGGATCAGAATAAAAGGGAACACTTTTATTCATTCTGTACAAGAAAAGAAGCACCTCGTCTTATTACCCATGTAAATAGTGCCCACGGAGGAGATCCCACTGTTCTCAGGTTTGCAGGTATTGAAAAAGTAAAATCAAAGCCTGAAGAATTACAAGAGAAAAAACTGCTTCAAAGAGAAGCAGTATGGATATTGAGAACAGAAGAAACGAGACCCGTAGGGTTAAATGACTGCATCGATATGAGCTGTTCTACCTGAAGTCAAGATCTGAAACGCCATGTTATCATGTGACGTGAAAACTAATGGTGACTGGTAGTAATTAAGAAATGCACCTGTATAAATTTTGCCTTGTCCATAATGAACCACAGGCCCGTTGAAGCTCTGTAAAGTGAAGAGCGAAACAGTGCTGTAGCCTAGTGGTACCCCCCCCCCCCCCCCCCCACACACACACACACACACTCCTATGCACATCTCCCATCCTGTAAATGTTATAAATGAGTATTCTTCAATAAAGAAAAGAAGATAGAAGAGCATGGTGAGTGCCGACTTCATTTCTTCTGCGAACTGAATTGTATACTTGCACTATATTTGGTCAGAGCACCACACCGTTCTTCACTAGTGGAAGCTGTTGTTCCAGGCTGAGTAACACACCTTTTTCATGCTGGCAGCGCCGGGCTAATCTGTCTATATGAAGTGTAAATACTTTTTTCCCCCACTGTATATTACAAAGATACCGGCAGGCTGGTGAAAATACCAGCTGTGCTGGTAAAATACCAGCTGGGTGGCAACCCTTGGTGGATCTGAAATCTTCTTGTCTATGGGGGGCATGCCTCCCTCAGTGCACAGGCTCCCCTGCTGGATGGGTCAGAGCCCAGCTGATACTGCCGGATCCGGACGTATCTCATTGTTTCAAATGAGGTCTGTCAGGTGTTGGGTATTTTACAGGAGTTGAGCGGAGAAAGAAAATAAGACATACACTTTTCTTTTTCTCCGCTCAGCTCCCTTCCTTCCAACGGACTGACTGATGGAGCTCCCTTTACTGAAGCACAATGGCTGTGTGAACGAGCCCTAAGAAAATTTAAATTTTACAGCCAAAACATTACAATAATGTTTGTTCACAGCCATAACATAACAATTAAAATTTTAATGAATGAGAATCACCATTTAGCTTAAAAAAAACTTTCAATACTAAGTTTTTTTTTTTTATGTAAAGAATTTTAAAAAGTCTTTTGTTTTCGATATGTTTTCTGTTTTCAAGATGTTCTGAAAGCAATATGGTATGAGTACAGGACTGTTGGGGGGGGGGGGGGTATATATAATACTTTGTAAATGTATTGAAGTGTGAAGGTTAGGGTGCTTTCACACTGCCGTTGGCATCTAATGTAAATGTATATTTCTTAAGGTAATAGCTGCTGCAAAGAAAGGGTTCCAAGCTGTTGGCTATGAGTTAAATCCTTGGCTTGTGTGGTACTCAAGATACAGAGCATGGAGAGAAGGTGTACATCAAAACACCAAGTTTTATATATCCGATTTATGGAAGGTATTGAATATTTTTTTACCCTAAATATTGTTTGACTGCCTTAATTTATTTTCATGAACTGAGGTTCTTCAGTATGCCTTCTGCTTACCTGTTTTAGCTTATGCATCATGCATGGGTTTTCAGCTATTATTGATTCCAATTTCATCACCAAAATGACTTTCTTATGCTGACTACATTTCCCATGAATCCTCTGGCTTTGTAGAGAGAGGGGGCAGAGTCTCCTCACTAGAATATCCCTAATCAGATGACCTCTCTAGACTCTAGCTGCCTAAACTGCGGATACTCATAACTTAGGTGGGTTCAGTGCACACTATGTGCAGTTTTGATGGGTTTCCTTATTAATATGGGTAATGTCAGATCCAAAAACTGTTTGTTGTTACTTTTGTAATATGGTTGTTTAAACATTGAAAACTGCTCCTGAAAATCCCACCACTAGGGGTCACTAACCAGTCCTGCAGCAGCATCAGGATTGTCCATAAATCTTGGACAAGAGATGACTCATAAATCATGGACAACATATGACTCATGGACAAGGCTGCATGAGCAGACACACCAATCACCTCCCACCACCACAAGGGAAGAACACGCCTTCTTTCCCTGAGAGGATTTCTAACACTGTGAGCTAATGAAATGAAAAAAAGCATTTTAATAATAAATATAGGTGATAGAGGCATAAAAATTAGATGAGCATGGTCAGGACTAGGTATGGAGTAACTTTTTAAATTTTTTTTTTTTTTGTGGAATCTGACAAGTATGCTTTAAAGTGTGTGTGTGTGTGTGTATTTTTTTTTTTTTTTGAGGAAAGTGATTTAACCGATCAGGGATGTGGAATTCCTATCGCCCAACGCCTGGGACATGCAGTTCCGGGTGCCAGGCAGGTGAATTTTTCCAGCCCTTAGCTCGGCTTCGGGCAAGCAGGGCTGGAGCTGACAAGCGCGGCAGCGCTCAGGAGTGTATGGAGCGGGCTCCAGACTCCTGCCCACTCCATACTCTGCAGCCCGCGGCTGTTCTCAGAAGCCAGGGGCCACCGCTAATAGCCAGCA
Organism: Hyla sarda; assembly: GCF_029499605.1. Taxonomy (NCBI): domain Eukaryota; kingdom Metazoa; phylum Chordata; class Amphibia; order Anura; family Hylidae; genus Hyla; species Hyla sarda. The sequence continues at coordinate 169,941,318 of NC_079193.1, forward strand.
TGCGGCGATCGGTGCGGCTGGCTATTAACCCTTTAGATCGCCACTGTCAAAGCTGACAGCGGCATCTAAAGGGACAAGTGAATGCTCCCTGGTGGGCTAGTGGGGTGGATCGTCCCCCCCACAGTGCAATCTCGAGTGGACAATCCACTATAGAAGTAGCCAGAGGGCTTACCTCTGTTCTCTGCTGTCCAAGGCTCGGTCATTGATAGAGCCTGGCTGGACTAGGCTCTATCAATGGATCGCAGAGCACACAGATCAATTAAGCTCAATAGAACTCTATTCATCTGTATGAGGAATCTAATGATTCCTCCTAAAAGTCTAATAAAGTGTTAAAAAAAAAAAGTTTTAATAAAAGTTTAAAAGACACACATTTACTCCTTCCATGTTAAAAGTTCAAATCGCCCCCCCTTTTCCTATATAAAAACATGTAAACATAATAAAACTAAACCTATTTAGTATCGCTGCGTGCGTAATACAAACTATAAAAATATAAAATTATGTATCCCATACGGTAAATGACGTAAATGTAAAATACCAAACCACAGAATTGCAATTTTTATAATATCCCAGAAAAAGTTAAAAAGTGATAAGTCAGATCAATACCATAATGGTACCGATACAAAAAATAGATTATGGTGCAAAAAATGAGCCCTCATACAGTCTAGTATGCAAAAATAGAAAAAAAAAATAAAAGCTACAAAAATGGCAATAAAATTTTTTTTTTTAAGTTCTGAATTTTTTTTTAAATTAGTAAAACATGACTGAAACTATACAAGCTGGTATTGCTGTAATGAGGCCGGTCTAAAGTATCAAAACAACATGTTAGCTCAACCACGAGGTAAATGGCATAGAAAAGAAAACCACCAAATTTGCTTAATTTTCTTTTACTATTTCAATTTCACTTCGAACCAAAAATTATATATAATTGGTGGAGAATATGTTCTTGAAAAATGAAAAAGGTATCATTATAATACGTTATGGCTGTTATAGGGCGAAGAGGAAAAAACGAGAGTGTAAAAGCAAAAATTGGCCCAGACAAGTGGATCGTCATGAGGAACAAATACTGTATTTATCGGGGTATACCACGCACCGGCCTATAACACGCACCCTCATTTTACCAAGGATATTTGGGTAAAAAAAGTTGCCCGCTTCTCTCCCCCTGCCTTTCCTGGGGTTTAGAGCCCTGCTGCCGGCCCTTCTCTCCCCCTGGCTATCGGCGCCGCTGCCCGTTCTGTCCCCCTGACTATCGGTGCCGGCGCCCCATTGCCGGCGCCGATAGCCAGGGGGAGAGAAGCGGCGCCGACAGCCAGGGGGAGAGAAGGGGCAGCGGCACCCGTTGCCAGCGCCGCTGCCCCGTTTCCTCTCCCCATCCCTGGTGGCATAATTACCTGGGTCAGGTCCGCGCTGCTGCAGGCCTCCGGCACGCGTCCCCTGCGTCGTTGCTATGCACGGCGCGGCGCACTGACGTCATGCGCCGCGCCGTGCAGCGCATAGCAACGACGCAGGGGACGCACACCGGAGGCCTGCAGCAGCGCGGACCCGGCAACAGGTAATTATGCCACCGGGGATGGGGGGAGGCAACGGGGCAGCGGCGCCGGCAATGGGTGCCGCTGCCCTTTCTCTCCCCCTGGCTGTTGGCGCCGCTTCTCTCCCCCTGGCTATCGGCGCCGGCAATGGGGCGCCGGCACCGATAGTCAGGGGGACAGAACGGGCAGCGGCGCCGATAGCCAGGGGGAGAGAAGGGCCGGCAGCAGCGCTCTAGACCCCAGGAAAGGCAGGGGGAGACAAGCGGGCAGCGACGGCCTCTCTCTCCCCCTGCCTTTCCTGGGGGTGTATCGGCGTATAACACGCACATAGACTTTAGGCTAAAAATTTTAGCCTAAAAAGTGCGTGTTATACGGTAGTTTTTTTTTCATTAAATTTCCACACCCCTGCCTATAATCACAGTTGTGGTGTTTTATGAAATTTTAAAGTAGCATTTTTGTAGCGTTTTGGTTCTGTTTTTGCTATGATTTTCTCAAAATTCCTGTAAAAATTGTGTATTTACCATGAATTGTTCAATGCCATAGGCAGAGGAGCAAACAGGGAATAAATACAACTGCCGCAGATTGTGCATGACATGGTAGAGGAGAGCATTACAGACACACAAAACTTTAATTTTTTTATGGTTTTAGCAAATAAGCAATGCTAAATGTTTTTTTTTTTTTTATTTAAATTCGGAGTACCTCTAAACCCCTTAAAGGGGTACTCCGGTGAAAACCTTTTTTCTTTTAAATCAACTGGTGGCAGAAAGTTAAACATATTTGTAAATTACTTCTATTAAAAAATCTTAATCCTTCCAGTAGTTATTAGCTGCTGAATGCTACTGAGGAAATTCCTTTCTTTTTGGAACACTGATGACATCACGAGCACAGTGATCTCTGCTGACATTTCTGTCCATTTTAGCAACCATGCAGAGCAGATGTATGCAGAGCAGATGTATGCTGAGGACAGCATGGTGGCTCAGTGGTTAGCACTGCTGCCTTGCAGTGCTGGGGACTTGGGTTCAAATCCCACTAAGGACAAAAATAAATAAAGCATTATTATTATAATAATGTCAGCAGAGAGAACTGTGCTCGTGATGTCATCAGAGAGCATTCCAAAAAGAAAAGAATTTCCTCTGTAGTATTCAGCAGCTAATAAGTACAGGAAGGATTAAGATTTTTTAATAGAAGTAATTTACAAATGTTTAAATTTCTGCCACCAGTTGATTTAAAAGAAAAAAGGTTTTCACTGGAGTACCCCTTTAACCCCTTCACGACGAGCGACGTACATGTACGGCGCCGCGAAGTGTCACTTGGCGCGCAGCGACGTACATGTACGTCGCGGGGTTCCGGGAGCGCCGCGTCGCCGGTAGCGGTGATCGGACCGGGATGACTGCTGTTATCTAACAGCAGGCATCCCGGCACATCGCCGAGGGGGGTCCTGAGACCCCCCCATGACCGCGATGCGCGCAAATCGCAGGTCAATTCAGACCTGCGATCTGTGCGATTACGGGTCATTGGTGACCCGGAAAATAAGAGGGATCGTAGGTGTCCGAGACACCCTCGATCCCCCTAAAGGGATAGGAGTTTGGTGGCAGGGTTGCCACCCCTCCTATCCCTGCTATTGGTCGGCCGAGCGACCGACCGATAGCAGACCGGGGGAGGGGGGGTTAAAGTTCGGTTCCCCCGCTTTGCCCACCTATAGGTGTCCGGGCAAAACGGGGGAACCGTCCAGGGAAGGTCGGCGCCGGAGGTCCCTACCTGGATCCCGGATCGCGATCCTCCATGCGGGGATCCCCCACGTGCGGCGGCTTCCGGGTCCTGCTAGGTGAGTTGTTGCCTAGCAACATCCGGAGGGCCACAGTTTACAGTGGTCTCTAAACCGTGGCCCTCCAGATGTTGCAAAACTACAACTCCCAGCATGCCCAGACAGCTGTTTGCTGTGTGGGCATGCTGGGACTTGTAGTTTTGCAATATTTAGAGGGGTTCAGGTTGTAGATCACTAAATGGTCTCAAACTGTAGCCCTCCAGATGTTGCAAAACTACAACTCTCAGCATGCACAGACAGCAGTTTGCTGTCTGGGCATGCTGAGAGTTGTAGTTTTGCAACATCTGGAGGGCCACAGTTTTGAGACCACTGGACAATGATTTACAACTTGAACCCCTCTAAATCTTGCAAAACTACAACTCCCAGCATTCAGGAACAGCATAAGGCTGTCTTGGCATGCTGGGAGTTGTACTTGCGTGCCTCCAGCCATTGCATAACTACATCTCCCAGCATTCCCTTCCGCAATCAGTACATGCTGGGAGTTGCAGTTTTGCAACAGCTGGAGGCACACTGGTTGGAAAATACTGAGTTAGGTCATAGAACCTAACTCAAGGTTTTCCAGCCAGTGTGCCTCCAGCTGTTGCAAAACTACAACTCCCAGCATGCATGGTCTGTCAGTGCATGCTGGGAGTTGTAGTTTTGACCCCCCTCCCGTGTGAATGTACAGGCTACATTCACACTGGCGGCAGATTACAGTGAGTTCCCCGCTGCAAATTTGAGCTGCGGCAAATTTTCCGCCGCAGCTCAAACTCCTAGCGGGAGACTCAGTGTAATCTGCCGCCAGTGTGAATGTAACCTAAAAACACTACACTACACTAACATAAAATAAAGAGTAAAACACTACATATACACACGTACACTGCCCCCCCACCCCCCCACCCCCCTTCTCCAATAAAAATGAAAAACGTATTGTATGGCAGTGTTTCTAAGATGGAGCCTCCAGCTGTTGCAAAACAAAAACTCCCAGCATTTCTGGACAGCAATTGACTGTCCAAGCATCCTGGGAGTTTAGCAACAGCTGGAGGCACCCTGTTTGGGAATCACTGGCATAGAATACCCCTATGTCCACCCCTATGCAAGTCCCTAATTCAGGCCTCAAATGCGCATGGCGCTCTCTCAGTTTGGAGCCCTGTCGTATTTCAAGGCAACAGAATAGGGTCACATATGGGGTATCGCCGTACTCGGAAGAAATTGCCTAACAAATTTTGGGGGGCTTTTTCTCCTTTTACCCCTTATGAAAAGGAACAGTTGGGGTCTACACCAGCATGTTAGTGTAAAAAAATAAAAAATTTTACACTAACATGCTGGTGTTGCCCTAAACTTTTCATTTTCACAAGAGGTAAAAGGGAAAAACGCCCCCCAAAATTTGTATCGCAATTTCTCCCGAGTACGGAGATACCCCATATGTGGGCGCAAAGTGCTCTGGGGGCGCACAACAAGGCCCAGAAGGGAGAGTGCGCCATGTACATTTGAGGTGATTTGCATAGAGGTGGCTGATTGTTACAGCGGTTCTGACAAACGCAAAAAAAAAAAACACACCCACATGTGACCCCATTTTGAAAACTACACCCCACACGGAATGTAATAAGGGGTGCAGTGAGAATTTACACCCCACAGGTGTCTGACGGATCTTTGGAACAGTGGTCCGTGAAAATGAAAAATTTTGCACAGCCCACTGTTCCAAAGATCTGTCAGACACCAGTGGGGGGTAAATGCTCACTGTACCCCTCATTACATTCTGTGAGGGGTCTAGTTTCCAAAATGGTATGCCATGTGGGGGTTATTTTGCTGTTCTGGCACCATAGGGGCTTTCTAAATGCGACATGCCCCCCGAGCAAAATTTGCTCTCAAAAAGCCAAATATGACGCCTTCCCTTCTGAGCATTGTAGTTCGCCCGTAGTGCACTTCAGGTCCACTTATGGGGTACCTCCATACTCATAAGAGATGGGGTTACAAATTTTGGGGGGTCTTTTCTGCTATTAACCCTTGCAAAAATGTGAAATTTGGGGGGAAACCCACATTTTAGTGAATTTTTTTTTTTTTTTTTTTTACATATGCAAAAGTCGTGAAACACCTGTGGGGTATTAAGGCTCACTTTATCCCTTGTTACGTTCCTCAAGGGGTCTAGTTTCCAAAATGGTATGTCATGTGTTTTTTTTTTGCTGTTCTGGCACCATAGGGGCTTCCTAAATGCAACATGCCCCCCGAGCAAAATTTGCTCTCAAAAAGCCAAATATGACTCCTTCTCTTCTGAGCATTGTAGTTCGTCCGCAGTGCACTTCAAGTCCACTTATGGGGTACCTCCATACTCAGAAGAGATGGGGTTACAAATTTTGGGGGGTCTTTTCTGGTATTAACCATTTAAAAAATGTGAAATTTGGGGGAAAACCAACATTTTAGTGAAATTTTTTTTTTTTTTTACATATGCAAAAGTCGTGAAACACCTGTGGGGTATTAAGGCTCACTTTATTCCTTGTTATGTTCCTCAAGGGGTCTAGTTTCCAAAATGGTATGCCATGTGTTTTTTTTTTTTTTGCTGTTCTGGCACCATAGGGGCTTCCTAAAGGTGACATGCCCCCCAAAAACCATTTCAGAAAAACGTACTCTCTAAAATCCCCTTGTCGCTCCTTCGCTTCTGAGCCCTCTACTGCGCCCGCCGAACACTTTACATAGACATATGAGGTATGTGCTTACTCGAGAGAAATTGGGCTACAAATATAAGTATACATTTTCTCCTTTTACCCCTTGTAAAAATTCTAAAATTGGGTCTACAAGAACATGCGAGTGTAAAAAATGAAGATTTTGAATTTTCTCCTTCACTTTGCTGCTTTTCCTGTGAAACACCTAAAGGGTTAAAACATTTACTGAAAGTCATTTTGAATACTTTGGGGGGTGCAGTTTTTATAATGGGGTCATTTATGGGGTATTTCTAATATGAAGACCCTTCAAATCCACTTCAAACCCGAACTGGTCCCTGAAAAATTGCGAGTTTGAAAATTTTGTGAAAAATTGGAAAATTGCTGCTGAACTTTGAAGCCCTCTGGTGTCTTCCAAAAGTAAAAACTCGTCAATTTTATGATGCAAACATAAAGTAGACATATTGTATATGTGAATCCCCAAAAAATTTTTTGGGAATATCCATTTTCCTTACAAGCAGAGAGCTTCAAAGTTAGAAAAACGCAAATTTTTTAATTTTTTCATCAAATTTTGGGATTTTTCACCAAGAAAGGATGCAAGATACCACAAAAATTTACCACTATGTTAAAGTAGAATATGTCACGAAAAAACTATCTCAGAATCAGAATGATAACTAAAAGCATCCCAGAGTTATTAATGTTTAAAGTGACAGTGGTCAGATTTGCAAAAAAGGGCTTCGTCCTAGAGGTGAAAATGGGCTCCGTCCTTAAGGGGTTAAGGGCCAAGCCCATTTTGGCCTAAAGGACCAGGCCAATTTTATTTTTGCATTTTCGTTTCTTCCTCCTCTCCTTGTAAAAATCATAACTTTAAAATTTTCATCCACAGACCCATGAGGCTTGTTTTTTGCGTGACCAATTTTACTTTGTAATGACATCACTCATTTTACCATAAAATGTACGGCGCAAGCAAAAAAATTATTAACCGCAACTTAGCACATTTTGGAAGGTTTTGTTTTCACACTGTACACTTTATGGTAAAAATTACATGTTTTCTTTATTCTGTGGCTTAATACAATGATACCCATGTTATATGCTTTTCTATAATTTTTATTTAAAAAAAATCTCAAACTGTTATAACAAAATTTGTATAACTTTCAAATTTTTCCATATATGGGGCGGTATTAGGGTTCATTTTCTGCGCCATGATTTAGTTTTTATCGGTACCACTTTTTAAAACATTTTTTATAAATTCTTTTTGTAATAAAATGTGACAAAATCAGCAATTTTTGACATTTTTTTACGTTTACGCCGTTCATCATATGGGATAATTAACATTATATTTTGATAGTTCTGACTTTTTTGCGCTTTTTGGGGGTAAAATGGGGGTAAAAGGGATGATTTACAGTTTTATTGGGGGAGGGGATATTTACATTTTTTTATTTTTTCCCCCATAGGGGAGTATTTACTGCAATCAGTTGCGGATCTGTAAATGTATTGCGATCCTAGTAACTTGGTGCAAAGCGCTATACGTTTACAGGGCACCATAATTGTTATGGGCCCGGTTTATAGGAATAGAAATGCAGAAAGCTAATTTTAGAAATATGGGACAGGTGGCTCAATTCCATTGCTAGAATACTATGTGAATGTGAATGTCTACTTCTTTTCCCATTCTTTTAATTTTCTTAACCATTTAAGGACACAGGGCATATAGGTACGCCCTTGTGTCCTGGTACTTATAACACGCCGTGACGCGTTAAGTGGCTTTAAAGAGAGCGCAGGAGCTGTGCTTGCTTCAGAGCAGTGAGTGACTGCTACCATCAGTAGCCAGACACTCACTTCTTATGCCAGACACCGTGATCTAAAGTGAAAGTAAACATCTGCAGTAGCTCATAGGAGATTACCGAACCCCCGCAACGTGATTGCGGGGGTTCGGTAAACTAAAATAGCAGAGGAGGGTCCCCTTACCTGCTCCCTGCCATCAATTACAATGGCTTAGCCAGGCTATATAAGTGGATCGCAAAGTTCACTGTGTAATGCTATGCCATGTGTAATGCAGTCTAAATATAGAAGTCATTCCGGGCTGTCCATTTACATCGGGGAGGTCTCTTATCCGCGCTTCGGGCCCGGAATAGTGGCGTCGCCTTGATGACGACACACAGGGACGTTGCGCCTGAACGTCTGTGTGCGCTGTCGTCAAGGCAACGTCACTACTCCGGGGCCGGGCCCGAAGCGTGGAGAAGAGGCCCCCCCGGTGAAAATGGACAGCCTGGAACGACTAACCCTCCCCACCGGACGGTCCCTGCAGCATAGATGGCCCAGACCAGCTCGCCCTTCCTTCCCGCCGAGGGGAGGGGAGTACAAAACAAAAGGGGGGGCGGGCTGGATGATGACGAAGGCCGCAGTGGTCTTCAACCTGCGGACCTCCAGAGGTTTCAAAACTACAACACCCAGCATGCCCGGATAGCCGGTGGCTGTCCGGGCTTGCTGGGAGTTGTAGTTTTGCAACATCTGGAGGTCCGCAGGTTGAAGACCACTGATGAAGGGATTGACAGGCGGAGAGTTCACTCGAGTATAAGCCAAGGGGGGCATTTTCGTGCTGAAAAACTCGGCTTATACTAGAGTATATATGGTAGTACAAGAATAGAAAAACTATCCATATTTAGGTATCGTTTTAATCATATTGACCTACAGAATAAAAATAATGTATAATTTTTACCATAAAGTGCACTGCGTAAAAACCAAACTTCCCAAAAGTTGCAAAATGGCAGTTTTGTTATAAATTTCTTGCCCGCAAATAATAATTTTTGGGTTTTGCCGTACATTAAATAACAAGAAAGGTGTCTTTACAAAGTACAATTGATCATGCAAAAAACAAGGCCCTCATATGAGTCCTTAAGGTTAAAGATTAGTAGTTTCATGACCCACAAGCCAAAATTTGTCTCTTTTATCACTAAGCAGCTTCTGGTCTGATGCTCAAAATGTATTTATGATGTCTGGTTTATATATTTTCTTATCTTCATAAGTTGGTTATAGGCTTATTTAAGATTGTATAAAATAGCATAGAATTAAATCTTACTATACAACTGAAAGCAGTCAATTCCACTTACTGATTGTATGGCAATATCTTTTTCTAGGTCAGTTTTTCACAGTACACAAATATTGTCATCTTTGGAGTACCACAGATGGTAAGTAACCTTGTTTTAATTGAGTGTTGTTTTCTAAGGTTTTTCAGTTTGTTTCTATCCATCTAAAAGATACTGTCCTAAAGAAGGACATCTTCCAAATTAGACATTAAGTTTTCAACTTGTGGTATGATGTCTGCAAGGTATTCCTACATTATACAGTAAAAAGGTCATAGGTAATTTGATATATTTGTAAGTAGAAGGTACAGTCAACATGAAGCATGCAGTGTATTGTTGCTTCAAAACAATGGAAACCTCAACAGAAGTCAGTGCTGTTTGACTCAGTAGTATGATTATAGCAAGGCTCAGAACTGATGTGAACAATTCCTTAGTAATGTTAAGAAACACTGCTACAGTTTACCTTATACTGTATTTATCGGCATATTACATGCACTGGCGTACAACGCGCACCCTCATTTTCACAGGGAACTTTGAGGAAAAAAGAAATAAATGTAAAATAAATGACTTGGAAGCTCTGAACTAAATGCCTCATCATGTCCCCCCAACTTTGATTCTCCCTGCTCCTCAGTTTGGTCCCCCTGCCTCATCATTCCCCCCCTGCTGATCATACCCCCTTGCTGATTGTCCCACCCTGCTAATTATCCCCCTCCCCCCCCCCCCCCCCCCCCGAATTTTATGTTTTTTTTTAGATTCCCTTACTTGGCCACGCGCCCTCAGGCTCAGGTCAGGCGGTTCAGGTGGACTGTACGGCCAGTAAAGAATCACGAGTAACGTCCTTGCCGTCTCCTCTGCGCGGTGTCAGGGACGTCACTCATCATTCCCTGCAACCGCCACTGGACAGTGTGGCCGCAGTGCCGCCTGCTTGTTAAAGTTCAGAAGCCCGGCCGTAGCCACTTTAGACCAGTCACCAGCGGCGGCTGCACAGGGAATGAAAAGTGACCTCCTGGATGCTGTGCAGAGGAGCCACCACATATTTTTATTTACATTTTTTTTTAAATGGGAAAAGGGGTGAATCGATTCAAACTAATTACTGAAGGGGTTAAATCACATTTATTTATAAATTATCGGCACCGCTGCAAGGGCCCTGCAGACAGATGCCATATTGTACATTAATAAACAAAAACTTACCTATACTGTATCTTACATTTGTTATCCAACTGTGCACACACTACTAACCACCATATATGCTCCCATTTATGAGCTTATAAGAAACCAGATTTGAGGAAAGTCTCTTCACCCCCCCCCACCCCCTGCCCTTGTTACTATACATTTTCTCTGCAGGTCGCACAGGATATGCAACTTTATCTACTAGTACTCATCTGGCATTTTTACCTTTTCAACTACCTCTCTCCCATATTTGAATCACATTTATTAACTTTTTTTTTAACATAGGGGGCTATTACGTGCGATCCTTTGATTGCATACACTGAACAATATAATGCCATAGCATAGATCAGTGTTATAGGTGCTCTGCTGCTCCAGTCTGGACCTCAGGCTTGGAGCAATCAAATGCCGATAGGACAGAGAGGAGCAAGGTAAGGCGCCTCCCACTGTCCTCTCAACTGTTCGGGATTTCACCGCGGCGGTCCCCAACAGCACACTGAGCTAACCGGCAACGGAAATCTCCCGTTTTAGATGCTGCAATCAACTTTGATCGCAGCATCTTAAAGGGTTAATACCGGACATCAGCCCGATCAGGTATTAGCAGTGGGTCTGGACCTGCCGGGTATGAAGCGCACTCAGCCCCAGAAAAAATTAAAAAATAAACATATGCGGTATCGCCGCATGCGTAAATGTCCGAACTATAAAAATATAATGTTAAATTAAACCGCATGGTCAAGTCCAAAATTGCGTATTTTTGGTCACTTTGTATACCCTAAAAAAAAAATATATAAAAAGGCGATCAAAACAATCATGATACTGATAAAAATCATGATACTGATACAAAGATCACGGCACAAAAAAAATTATCCCTCATACCATATAAAGTATTTAGTTTTGCACTTTAAGAAACAGACATTCAATTTAGCAGGGGTATAATACAACCTCAAGACATATCTAGATTGGATCAACATATCTCTACTACTAACCACAGTGGAGTAATAAGTACCCTCAACCTCTTTCCTCTGGCATTCAGACAAATCCGGAATATCAGCCACCCATTTATGAAAGGCTTCAGAGAAAGGGCTAGGCCCCACCTACTGAAGGAGAAGATAGAACTGAGTAAGGGGTTTAGAAAGATCAGTGGTGCCCAGGAGACTCTCCACATCAGAAAACACAGGAGTAAATGTCAAGGAGCCAAACTGCACCAGAACCGCATGCCGAAGCTGAAGATACCTATAAAAGGCATTTTCATGGATGCTATAATGTTCATTCATGTCCTAAAAGGATAAGAAAACCTGATCCTCTCCAAACAAGTGGATCACAAATTTGACTCCCCGAGTTCCCCAGAAACTGGCCTCCTGTACCCCATGCAGGTGAGGAAAAATGCACATTCCCCTACAAGGGTGCCCTAGGAGATACAGTCGACAGATCCAGGTCGACACCCCACGCTGCGTAGACCAGTTGAGAGGCAAGAAAATAGTTATACACATCAGGGGCGGCCAAGCCGCCATGCCATTTAGGAGCCTGGAGAAGGGCCCGTCCAAGTCTGGGAGGCTTTCCCTACCAATAGAAGGATCCTAGAGCACCACACAGTGTATTAAAATATTTCTTAGGAGGAATCAGGGGAGCTAAATGGAATTTGAATATATTGATACTGTCAGCTAAGGATAGAGGGAGTGAAGACCAGGCCTTCAACCTCACCACAGTGGAGCATAAGAGCGATTCCAAATTCAGGGAAAAATAATCAGTGAGGGACCACCTGTACACTCGCTGGAAGAGAGGAGGGAAGGGGGACCCCAGGTGAGAGCGCCATTAGAGAGGACTTTAGAAAAACATTGAGACAAAAAGGAAGGTGCACACCTAGTGCAAATCAATAGGTAATAACAATGGCTGGTGATAAAGAGAAGATGGCTCCTTACCAGACGGGGTTATGCTGAGAGCATAACACCTGAATGCGCATGTGAAGCGGAATGAGCAGAAAATCCACAGCCTCCTCGTCCCTCCGGCGTCCAGGCTTAGACCGGCCGGTGGCAATCAAAACAATATACCCAACGGATCAGGTGTAGGAAAAAGTGGGACTCCTCAGGCGCAGGAAATGGAACTAAAACTTGATGTTTGAAACAAAAAGGAGGGGTGCAATGCTTAAAACATATATAGCGTTTCCAGCCCGAACCGGGCTCTTCCTCAGGCATAAGTATACAGGACACAATCACAGCTTAAAAAGACATAGAATAGAACAACATCCGGGTCACCGGAACCGAACCGGGACCGGAACTAAAACCCAAGTAATAAGATGCACAATTCATAACTTAAAATCACTAAAATATGATAAAACACAAAAGAATACTGACTGGTACCAATGTGATATGTCAATTCTGTGTATAATATCAGATCTATGACAAATTGTAGCGCTGCAGGTACCTGATTGCAGGAAAGCCATCAGCGCTGCCAGAGATAGAGTTGCGCATGCGTGGAAGTGTCATTTCTCCGGCAGCCGCTGACAGTAAAAACCAGCACCCGCAAGGGAAATCAGTGATTGCTACATAGAGATACTAGGTAAGTATAAACATATACAGTAGCAATTACTAAATGTAATGCATGAGAAACAATGATAAAATCATAAGGACAGGGGCTGAAGAAAGTCCCAATATAACTGTGTATAGCATAACCGGTAATATAGTTAGTGTATACCAAATTGCTATAAGTATATGTTGTATGAATATGGCTTCAAAGAGTGGATCACTAATAAGTATAATATATGAATGAACAAAACCCCCTATGAGGACATGTGAAAGGACTAAGAAGATAATGGCAATAAAAACATGATAAAAATAAAGGAGGGAGAGATGAGGAAAAAACACCTGAAGAACTATATATATGTGTGTGTGTCCCTCTATGTAATTAACTCCCTCATCTCATTAAGTCCGTCAGGAGAGAGAGTCTTCATTTTATACATCCAAAACATTTCTAATCTCTTTAATTGCTCAAATCTATTATTCACGCTGGCTGGTACGTGATCAATAGGAGTGATGGTGATAGGATCTGCTTCTTCGGGATGTGACATCATACAATGTTTTGACACTCCATGAAAAAGGAATTTCTTCCTAATATTCAATCTGTGTTGATTCAGTCTCAAATGAAGAGGCCGCGTAGTCCATCCAATGTACTGGAGAGGACAAATTCGGCACTGGATCAGATAAATAACATATTTGCTTTGGCAATTGAAGCAAAATTTTATAGGAAATAATTCACTAGTGGAAGAAGACTGGAATGTAGTGTTGCCATTGGTGATCTGATGGCAACAAAAACATTGTTTTTTATGGCATTTAAAGCTGCCTTTTTTGAGAGGTTTCCCAAAAACATCGACCTGTTCCTTAATGATGGTCCTCTGTCGCCTAATTTGGCTGGGAGCTAGAATACTTTTCAGGGTTGGTGCTCTTCTATAAGTGAATCTAGGCCGCTCTGGTAGTATTTTTGACAGATAAGGATAAGCTCTAAGAATATGCCAATGTTGGCGAACTATTCCTTTAATTCGCTGCGCATCCTTACTATACGTAGAAATGAAACTCAAAGAATGTGTGGCATGTTTATTAGAGTGACCTATCATTCCATTTTCAGGCTCTCTTTTTTTATACAGTCAGATTGTGTAAGAATTTTTGTTTTATTATATGCATTAATCAGAAGCTTGTCGGGATAATGTTTAGAGAGGACTTAGCCCACTTGGACCGTATGCTCGAAATCGAACCAAACTTGTCGATAAGAGACAGGAGAGACCTTTCCGCATCCGCCAAAGTACACTAACACTAGCGCAAAAAGGAAGGAAGACAGTGGGCACCCCTGCCTCGTTCTATGGCCAAGGAGAAAGGGAGCAGAAACATCTAAGTTAGTGCGGTAGCGGGTCCTAGGGCTATCATATAACAAACTAACCCAAGCACAAAAACTGGGGCCCAAACCCAAATGTACCCAAGACCTCTTACAAATACAGCCACAACACCAAATCAAAAGGTCTAATTGACATCCAGACTAACTACCACTCCAGTAGGAAAACCCTCCCCTACCGCTGCAATATTGAGCTGCAGACTCTTAACATTCACATCAGTAGCTCTACCCGGCATAAACCCATTTTGGTCAGGATGAATGATGGAGATGACACCACCTAAGCAAGTAGCCAGTACTCTAGCCAAGATATTAATGTCAACATTTAAAAGGGAGATAGGTCTAGAAGAATCAGGCAACAGGTCCTTTCCAGGCTTGGGGAGTACCACAATAAACGCCTCCCTCATTGAGTCAGGAAGAGAATCGCCAACAGCCATCGAGTGATCCAATTTAAGGAGGATAGGAGCCAGCCTCTCCCCATTCATCCTATACCAATCACCAACCATCCCTAAACCCAGGGTTTTCCCATGATGAAGATCACTAATGGCCTGCTCCACCTCTGCCTGTGCACGACTGAGTATGGGAGGGGATAGCTCACTTAAGAGCTTAGAGGGGGCAGAATACAAGGAGGAGTAAAAGTCCCTGAAGACTGAGTTAATCAGCTGGGGGGGGGGGGGGGGGGGGGGTCAGACACTACAGAACCATCTCTGCCCCTAATACATGGTATAGAGGCAGCAGGGCGGCTAACTCTCGCCAAGTAGGCCAACAACCTCCCATTCTTGTCCCCAAACTCAAATAGGGCAGCTTCCCTGTCCACTAACCACAACTTAACCCTATCCTTCTGGACAACTAAAAGAGACCTCTGAGCCTTGGCCCACGCCCTCTCATTAGCAGGAGAAGGATCCCTAATATAAGCTGCCTCCAAAGCACTCACTTCCTGCAGCAACTTGCTCTCCATAGCCGACCTAATTCTCCTCTGACCCGCTACACTGACACTGAAGCCTGACCGGAGACACCACCAGCAGCTCCCAAGCATCCTTTTGAAGAAAAGTGGTCAGACAGGGTAGGAATTCAGGGCTATTAAAGCTGGGATAGTGGGAGCCCTCACTTAGTGCGGCCACTCACACCTGAATCCAGACCAAGCCCTCCCCCCATATACTCATACAGAAAAATAAAAAAAGTTATAAGGGTCAGAGGGACAATTTTAAACATACTAATTTTGGTGCATGTAGTTTTTAATAAAAAAAAAAAATAAACTATAAATTGTTTATCATTGTAACCCTATGGACTTACATAATAAATATAGTGTTATTTTTACTGAAAAGTGCACTGCGTAGAATCGGAAGCCCCCAAAAGTTTCAAATTTTTTCCCAACAAACATTTTTTTCTGGTTTTGCCATAAATGTTGGGGTTAAATGATTGATGTCATTACAAAGTACAATTGGTGGTGCAAAAAACAAGCCCTCATATAGGTCTGTAGGTGGAAAATTGAAAGAGTTATGATTTCTAAAAGGTGAGGAGGAAAAAACAAAAGTGCAAAAACTGAAAAAAAAAACTCAGTCCTTTGGGGGTTAAGGACCTAATGAAGAGGGGGTAAACATTCACCCATATCCGATTATTATTTTTATTTGTCAGTTATCTGTATTCACCCCTGTTGGTGTCTGTCATTAGAGATGCGCGAACTTACAGTAAATTCGATTTGTCACGAACTTCTCGGCTCGGCAGTTGATGACTTATCCTGCGTAAATTAGTTCAGCTTTCAGGTGCTCCGGTGGGCTGGAAAAGGTGGATACAGTCCTAGGGAAAGAGTCTCCTAGGACTGTATCCACCTTTTCCAGCCCACCGGAGCACCTGAAAGCTGAACTAATTTATGCAGGAAAAGTCATCAACTGCCGAGCCGAGAAGTTCGTGACTAATCGAATTTACTGTAAGCTTGCTCATCTCTATCTGTCATCGCCATAGAGTATTCCTTTTCTTTTGTATCCTTAGGGTGCTTCTGCTTCTTACTAAATTTATTTTCAAACTCTGGTCATTAAGCACTAAAATGGTTTGGTTCCTTAGGTGTTAATAAGTTAATTATTTTAAATTTCATTTCAATACAAAGAATAATAATTTTTT
The DNA here is from genome assembly GCF_029499605.1 of Hyla sarda. Lineage (NCBI taxonomy): Eukaryota > Metazoa > Chordata > Amphibia > Anura > Hylidae > Hyla > Hyla sarda. Next base: position 169,957,546 of record NC_079193.1, read on the forward strand.
TGCTGTTTTTAGATGCCACAACTGGAAAAAAAACTTGAACTGGAGTTATCTCATGCCTCAAGAGTTATTGCTTGCCGTTTTCCTTTTCCACACTGGATCCCAGAACATATTTCAGGGCAAGGAATAGACACTGTATGGGTCTATGACATGATGACATTGAATAAAAGCAGTATTACAAGATCGGTGGATGAGTTAAAAACAGAAGAAGAACTAGACAGTTAAGCACGCTCTTGAAATTAAGTGTTTCCAGATTTCTAACCAAATCTACCCCTTTGAACAGCTTTACATCCTACTTGGCAATAGCCAAAAAGCCCAAAAGTATAGGAGGTGTATGTGCACCATGTTACCCACCGTCACTAAAACAAACAACAAAAACTTGCATTACATCTGAAGTCCCTTGTAAAGATTTTTTATAAGAGTATGCATTTTATTATTTCAAAAACTTTGTAATAGATAAAAAAGGAACACAGCAACTGAAAAAGGCGCTCCTTGTTGTATCCTAGGCAGGGATAATTCAATGATCAGAAAAATAAATGACTAAAGAAATTATGTGCTTAAAGGAATACGGTCAGCCAGGTTCACCCACACTAAACCCAATGCACTGGGTTATAGTGTGGGTGTACAGGAATCCTATGAGGGGTCACTTTTCTCCCTCCAAGTTATGCCCCGGTAAAGTTACGCTGTTTGTCCCCAGCATGTGACGTGGAGTCATATACCCAGTGAGCGCAGCGCTCTTTCTGCAGAGTGCATGTGCCTAAAGCTTTCACCCAGCTCTCACGATGTGAGAGCTCTGCATATGGAGAGAGCTCTGCGTACGGAGAGAGCGCTCTGGCCATTGTTACTGCGCATGTGCTTGTCCTTTGCTACTCCCGACTTTAGTGAGGGTGAAAGCTTTAGGCCCATGTGCTCTGCAGACAGAGCGCCGCGCTCATGGTGCATGTGACTCCATGTCACTAGCACGTGGATTTGAAGGAAATGATTATGCTAAGTAAGGGGGCAGGCTTAGGATGTGTCAGAGGCAGACAGCCAGCAGGGGCCCAGCCTTGAAGAACAATGCTGGGGACAAACGGCGGAATTTTACTGGGGCATAACTCAGCGGAAAAGTGACCCCTTATTGGATTCCTGTTCACCCACACTATAACCCAGTGTATAGAGTTTAGTGTGGGTGAACTTGGCTGACAGCTTTTTTTTTTTGCACCAATTCTACTGTGTAATGACATCAGTTATTTTACCCAAAAATCTACGGTGAAACAAAAAATAAGTAAAAAATTGTGCAACAAAATTTAAGAATTTTTGTTCCCGGTAATTACACCTTTTTATTCTGTAGGTCCATACGATTAAAATTATATTCTACTTATATAGGTTTGATTGTCATACTTCTGAAAAAAAAAAATCATAACTACATGCACGAAAATGAATAAGTTTAAAAATGTCCTATTCTGACCCCTATAAAAAACTTTATTTTTCCGCATACGGGGCAGTATGAGGGCTAATTTTGTGCACCATGATCGGAAGTTTTATTAGTATCATTTTTGTTTTGATCGGACTTTTTGATCGCTATTTATTTTTTATGGTTTAAAAAATAAATATTTTGGACATTGGATTATTATTATTTTTTTTTTACAAGCACGCCATTGACCGCGCGGTTAAATTATATATTTTTATAGTTTGGACATTTACGCACATGGCGATATCACATATGTTTGTTTTTTATTTATTTTTATTTTTTTAAATGGGAAAAGGGGGTGATTCAAACTTATATGGGAAGGTGTTAAATCACATTTATTAACACTATAACATGCAATACTTTGATCTCTTACACTGATCAATGCTATGCCATAGCATAGCACTGATCAGCGTTATTGCCGCTAGACTGTTCCTGCCTGGATCTCAGGCACGGAGCAGCCATTCAGTGATCGGAGTCCAAGGAGCAAGGTAGGGGCCCTCCTCATGTCCTGCAAGCTGATCGGGACACCGTAGTTTAACCGCGGTGGTCCCCATCAGCTCGACTGAGCTGCCGGGAGGAGGTTAACATTTTTGATGCGGCGATGAACTTTGATAGCTGCGTCTGAAGGTTTAATACTGGAGATCACTACGATCGGTGATGTCTGCGATTAGCGACGGGTCCCCGCTTTCATTGGGACCAACCCACTATGACACGTGACCCCGCGTTATAGAAAGGGAGCAAGTTCAGGGTGTACCGAAAATGCACTTGCGCTTTAGTATTTTGCCTAACTATATTATAAATATAGGGCATTTCCAAGAGGAATCTTGGGTATAGTGTACTCGGCAGATCCCATAATAAAATTTAAAAAAAATATGTTGCTCAGTACCTGATAATGTAATTTTTATGTCTCTCTTACCCGTATTTCACAAAAAAAACACACATTACAGCTGCTCAATGTCAATCTTGTCAAAGGGAAGGAGCACTGTGATGACTCCTCCCTAACTCTACCGACTTGCTGTTCTCAGAGAGCATGGCAGCCATCCTGCAAAGCTGAGACTTGTAGTTTTGAAAGTTTTTGGATAACTTTTTTTGCAGCAGTGTTGTTTTCAGCTGTGTGCCTACAGCTTTTGCAAAACTGCATGTTATAGTCCTATGGGGGCCAAAGTTAAATGTGATCTAACCCCTTCCCTAATAAGTTTGAATCACCCCCCTTTCCCATTAAACTGAAAATAAAAATAAAAAGCATACGTGGTATCGCCGCATGAGTAAATGTCTGAACTATAAAAATATCATTAATTAAACCACACGGTCAATGGCGTACACGTAAAAAAAAAAAAAAAAAAAAAATCCTTTGTCCAAAATAGCGTATTTTTTTAGTCAATTTTTATACTATAAAAAAATAAAAAATAGTATGAATAAAAAATGATCAAAAAGCCAGATCAAAACAAAAATGCTACCGTATACAGAAAAGTAAAAGAAAAGGTATAGGGGTCAGAAGAGGACAATTTAAATGTATTAATTTTCATGCATGTAGTTATTTTTTTTCCAGAAGACAAAAATCAAACCTATATGGAGTAGGGTATTTTAATCGTATGGACCTACAGAATAAAGGTGTCTTTTTACCGAAAAATTTACTGTGTACAAAACGGAAGCCCCCAAAAGTTACAAAAATGGCGTTTTTAATTTTGTCCCACAATGATTTTTTTTTTTTTTTGTTTTGCCATCGATTTTTGGGTAAAATGACTGTCATTGCAAAGTAGAATTGGTGGTGCAAAATATTAGCCATAATATGGATTTTTAGGTGGAAAATTTAAAGTTATGATTTTAAAAGGTAAGGTGGAAAAAACTAAAATTCAAAAACTGAAAAACACTGAGTCCTTAAAGGGGTACTCTGCTGCCTGTGTTGTTTTTTGACCATGTTCCCTTGTTTCTCCTAGCTATGTGTTAGCCTGTGTTTGGTTTCATTATTGCTGAGGGTTTAGTGAGAATCCTACCTTTATTTTTGGGCAATGTAGTTTTGTTTAGACCTCTTTACTGGCGACCACTTTTTTTTTTGGCTTGTCCCCATGTTGTGCTCATAACGTGGTTTTCCTGGTTTGTGACGTGCATTGCGCCTTCCCACCGTGTGATTAATTCTGCTCTGCCCCTTCTTGAATATTAATTAGTCAATACGCTTATCTCCTCCTTTCTTTTGCCCGTCACTACCTTCTCATCCAATAAGGTAGTTGCTGTGACGCAGGCGCCCGTCTGCATCTCAGTGTCTTTTCTTCCTTTGTAGTTAGGTTGGCCTGAATGTTCTCGCCGCGATCCTGCAGATGCAATTGGTTTAGTTTGCGCATGCGCACACCAGGTTCCTCGGCTTCACGACAGTACATTACTGCCGGTAGGTGCGCGCACAATAGCAGGAGGATGACAGCCTTAATGATTCCCTATTGGCCCACGCCTTACAGACTTCAGTGCTAGTATATTAGACTGCAATTAACCTGTTGAATGCCAGAGCCAGAGGGGGGAAAAAAAAGGGAGGCATCGCTAAGGATACTGAAATAAGCAAAGGAGGCAAGGTTACACAAATGAGGAAGGGTGTATAGGGGGCAGAGAACAACAAGCAAAGGGGCAGATTTTACAAAGACTACTGGGAAATGTAGTTCCAAAAGGAAGAGAGACAGGAAGTCACAGCAGAAAGCACAAACGAGCATAACACAATGGGGAAGCTACACAGCAGTTTCTACAGCCCAGGTCACAATGGAAGAATAAGAAGCTACAATATAGAAACACACTTGGGACACAAAACACTGGCCCAGCGGAGTACCCCTTTAAGGGTTTAATCAAATGTGAACATTTTTTTATTATATTAGAAAAAAAAATTTCTTATTTTGCCAAGATGTACAACATATAAAAGGTTTATATCTGACAAAGCCCATTTAAATTCAGGGCTAACAAAGGAAACCCTAGTAGATGTTACCAGTATGGACCACATGACTGCAGCGATCAAAGATTTGTTTGTGCTCTGGTGGGTGACAGTAAGTTGCTATTGAAAAGCCAGTTTGTTTTATCAAGTTAAATGTATTACTCTATGTATGTCTGGCATCATGAGACCAATAGGTAGGAGGAAACATATTGTATATGTAAAATGTACAATAAGAAATATGCACAAAAATTTTACAGGTTTTGTTTTTTTTAATAATTGCATTTAAGAACAAAATAAAGTAAAACTTTTTAATGCCTGCAGGTTTTGTTCCCTACACCAACTATAAATTATATTTTCTGGTAAAAAAAAAAAACTAGACTAACAGTTTGCGCGCGCCCCCACTTAAAATAGTTCATAGAGGGAGCCAAGATTTTAGGTATGAATATTTTAAAACCTTTTTCTACACTGCCGAAATATTTCCTACAGTGTGATAAACCAGCATGTGGGATCCCACTTATATTAATGATCTCTGCTATGCTGTTTTTAGCCACAAGTGGAGTATGAATGGACTAAAAATGTCTATGTACTGCACATGTAAAAGGCTATAGAAATTATTAAATAAGTTATCTAGACTAAAAACAAATGTGCTATGTGTCAGACTGCCGGGGTGCAACTCCTAGGACCCCCTGCCATTTGAAGTGTGTCAAGCACTACACGAAGTGGTGGCCGACGTGCCCCCTCAATGTATCTTTAAGGGACGGAGATACACGAACTGTGGATAGAGGATACGTTAACTGGACTACTCCTTTAAGTTTGTTGTCCCACAACTAAATGTTTCATTGTTCAACATGACCTAAGAAAAGAAATGTAATTTAAAATCATTTTAATAAATTGTTCCTCTTTGTAGATACAGCTGTAACATTTTGTTATGGTGCCCCCTGGTGTTTATTTTTAGTGCAGCTTAGGACATACACACTGGGACAGCACTAAACACCTTAAGTTAGAATGCTTATTGGCTGACCTGCATAACAGCAGGAATCGCTTTACCGCCCATGTACAAGATTATCCAGAAGGTGGGACTAAAATACTGGATGTGCATGTCTATCGGCACTACACAGTAAGTAAACATTCTGAGGGGGTAGCAAAGGAAAAAAAAAAAAACAGAAAAATTATATGTTTGAAAAATTACTTTAACCCCTTAACGAAGCAGGGCGTATATTTAGGTCCTGCGCCGGTCCCGGCGCTCCCATCACATTGCGTCGGTCCCGGCGCTCATTAAAGGCCGGGACCCGCGGCTAATACCACACATCGCCGATCGCGGCAATGTGTGGTATTAACCCTTTAGAAGCGGCGGTCAAAGCTGACCGCCGCTTCTAAAGCGAAAGTATACTGGCTAGTCAGTCGGGCTGTTCGGGACCGCCGCGGTGAAATCGCGGCGTGCCGAACAGCTTACAGGACACCGGGAGGGCCCTTACCTGCCTCCTTGGTGTCCGATCGATGAATGACTGCTCCGTGCCCGAGATCCAGGCAGGAGCAGTCAAGCGCCGATAACGCTGATCACAGGCGTGTTAATACACGCGCCAGTGATCAGCATAGGAGATCAGTGTGTGCAGTATTATAGGTCCCTGTGGGACCTATAACACTGCAAAAAAAAAAAGTAAAAAAAAAGTGTTAAGGTCAGTTAACCCCTTCCCTAATAAGTTTGAATTCCCCCCCCCCCCCTTTTCCCATAAAAAAAAGTGTAAATAAAAAAAAACATATGTGGTATCGCCGCGTGCGTAAATGTCCGAACTATAAAAATATATTAAACCGCACGGTCAATGGCGTACGCGCAAAAAAAATTCCAAAGTCCAAAAAAGCGTATTTTGGTCACTTTTTATACCATTAAAAAATGAATAAAAAGTGATCGAAAAGTCAGATCAAAACAAAAATCGTACCGTTAAAAACTTCAGATCACGGCGCAAAAAATGAGCCCTCATACCGCCCTGTACATGGAAAAAAAAGTTATAGGGGTCAGAAGTTATCATTTTTTCCAGAAGTACGACAATATCAAACCTATATAAGTAGGGTATCATTTTAACCGTATGGACCTACAGAATAAAGATAAGGTGTCATTTTTACCGAAATATGCACTGCGTAGAAACGGAAGCCCCCAAAAGTTACAAAATGGCGTTTTTTCTTCGATTTTGTCGCACAATTATTTTTTTTTCCATTTCCCCGTGAATTTTTGGGTAAAATTACTAATGTCATTACAAAGTAGAATTGGTGACGCAAAACAAAAGCCATAATATGGATTTTTAGGTGGAAAATTGAGAGGGTTATGATTTTTAAAAGGTAAGGAGGAAAAAACGAAAGTGCAAAAACGGAAAAACCCTGAGTCCTTAAGGGGTTAAAAGAATATACAACTAGCCACTTACAAACCACTTCTACAGTTTACCACAGTACAATAGGCACAAATCCAGGAGAAGCTGCAGGGTTTGCTGTAGGTTTTTCATATGGAGTATTAAAACCATTTGCTTTGCAATATACTGTACAACTACAGTTGGGATGTTCTCTTACAGAACAATATAAATCTATTGCTTTACAAAAGGTTTAAAAACATCACAATTTGTTTTCTTTACAATATAGTCTGGGTGTATATTATGATAAACAGTATTTTTAAAAATCAACACCAAATGTCCTGTAAATATCTCTTATCCTCTTTTAGTTTTGCAAGTATCTTCATAGCTTCCAGCTGGTCCACACACAGCTCAGCACATAAAATATCAGCTAAGGCAGCATTAACATCCTTGGCCATATTTTTTGCATCTCTGGAACAAAGAAACCCCCCCCCCAAAAAAACAAATTAGTCTGTTATTCAAACTATCAAAAAGAAAAGAAAAGCTTTAATGTGAAAAAGGATTTTACAAAATGGATTTGCTTCTTGTTTTGGCTCCTTTTTCCATTCCATAACAGTTACTTATCACCAAAATTCCTACAATATAACATCCAAATAACATGATCCTGCAAGTTCAAATTAAATTAACGTTTGGGCTTTACATCCTCACAGCCATATAAATTGTGTAAGTTTGATCAAAATACAATAACTATAATAGTATATTATATTTGATACATTTCTCAGAGATCTTTCTTGCTTGTTCATCAAACAATAGGAGTTTTCATGTAAAACACAGATTACAATTTTTGCAGTGCAAAGCAATTACTCTACGGCTAAGTTTCTACTTGTTTTTTTGTCCTGCGTGCTTTTGTGTGAAAAAAAAAAAAAAAACACCAGAAAAAACGTCAGTGCATTTTCCTAAAAAAAGAAGAAAAATGCAGTAGGGATAGAAAAAAATGTAAACGATTTTTTTTTCTAACAATTTTATTTTTTAAACGGACCAATTTATGTGGGCGGGCAGGGAACTAAAAATTTAGCCTACAATAATACAATTGTAGAAAGGGGCCATTTAAATGTAAAACTATTTTTTATAATTTTTTTTTATTAGTAATGTATTAATTGGGGATCGACCGATATCTTTTTTAGGGCAGATACCGATAATCGGTGGAGGTTAGGGCCGATAGCCGATAACATACCGATATTCCGGTATAAGTTATCGGCTATTTATCCCCACATGACACCGCTGCAGATCATTGATTTAAAGCGGGCGCTTTAAATCAATGCACTGCAGTGGCTTTTGCGGTGCCATAGGCCGCCGCCGCCACCACCCACTTCTCTCCCCCTACCTGTCATGGTGCTCCGGGCCATCCTTCCTTCCTGTAGTGTCCGGCGGCATTCCGGGTGGAGGGTGAACCGGTCCGGGCTGTCCTTCTCCGGGGGTCATCTTCTCCACTCTGGGCAGGCTCCGGCCTAGTAACGCAGCATAGACGCCGCTGCGCAGTGACGCCCGTGTGCAGCGACGCACTTGACGTCACGGCGTAGCGGCGTCTACGCAGTGTACTAGGCCGGAGCCTGCCCGGAGTGGAGAAGATGACCCCCGGAGAAGGACAGCCCGGACCGGTTCACCCTCCACCCGGAATGCCGCCGGACACTACAGGAAGGATGGATGGCCCGGACCACCCCCATTACGGGTAAGTTTAATTTTTTTTATTGACTCGGAGGGTGGGGGAGGGACCCGACCGTTATAGCGGTATGGGCAAAAATCCATACCGGTATAACGCCCAGCACTACGGTGGGGGTGCGACGCGGTGCGGCGGGTCGGGGGGTGGTCGCGGTGCGGTGGGGGCGGTGCGGGGGCATTATCGGCAAGGTAATTGCCGATACAGATAATGCCCAAAATCGTGATTATCAGCCGATAATATCGGCCATACCGATAATCGGTCGATCCCTAGTATTAATGCGTTTAATAAAGTGTGTGTGTTTGTGTTTCACTGTTTTAGGTAGTACTACTACTCCAAGCATGGAACAGACTGTTCCATGATGGGAGTAGTAGTTCCTGTACTAAGACAGATCTCCTCGGGTGTCACGCCTGACACCCAATGCGATCGTCCTATCTATTGTAGAGATGCAGAGCGGTGCTAGTCAGCACTCACATCTCTGCACTATACTCCAGGCCGGCCAGTAATCTGAATAGAAATTCACCTCACTCATTCATCTTTTCATCCCAGAGTGGGGATTGGCCGGATGGTTGCAGCCATTCCCCGCTCCCAGCGGGAAATACGAATCAGTGATGTTCTATTCATATCACTGGCCGGCCGGAGTATAGAGCAGAGATGAGAGCGCATTAGAGAGCCGCTCTGCATCTCTGCAATAGAAAGGACGATTGCATCGGGTGTCAGGGGTGACACCTGTGGGATCTGTCCTTAACTGCAGGTACTACTACTCCCAACAGGGAGCAAACTCTGCACCATGCTGGGAGCTGTAATACCTGCATCGCAACAGATGTCAGAAGTTACACTCTCTGCGATCTGTCTATTAATGCAGGTACTACAGCTCCCAGCATGGAGCAGAGTGTACTCCATGTTGGGAGCAGTAGTACCTGCAGTTAAGGAAAGATCACAGCGGGTGTCACTCCTGACACCCGCTGTGATCCTCCTGTATAATGTATAGATGCGGGTGGTCGCTCTTCTATGGTCCCCTACACTGACTTATATATACACACTTATTCATATTTCCTGCAGAGTGTTGTGTTTGGCTGGAACCATCTGTATATGTGTGTATTATTTATTTATTTAATATATATATTAGTTAGGAGTAGCTGTATTAGTCCAGTGATGCTGAAAAGCAAAATCATCGGTAGTTGCAGTATCTTGTAATACCTTTTTTATTGGATTAACAAGATTATGTAGAGACAAGCTTTCAGGATTCCTCCCTTTATCAAGTCATAAGCATTTCTGAGCTCACAAGGAGAAAACACAGGTTCTATCTCACAAAATATGCAGGGGTTAGAACAACATATGTGGAGAATGGACATTAAGTTGGGCCATAAATTGCATAGCTATAGAACGATAGATACAGATAAGGATGAGGGGGGGCTGGAGAGCAGAGGTGAGGATGGTGGTTACGCTGGACAGAGGAGAAAGGACAATTTTACTACAGAGCCATAGACTGAAGATAAGACTTGGACAGGAGAGGGGGAGCAGGGGTGTAATGGTGTTAGAGCAGGGAGAGGGAAGACAGTTTAGCAAAGGTTATAGGAAATTTTGATAATGGGATAAGAAGCTTAAATCGACATTAAGTCCTCTGTTCTTGGAGTCATAAAGAACTATCATTTTGTCCTATAACCTTTGCTAAACTGTCTTTCCTCTCCCTGCTCTAACACCATTACACCCCTGCTCCCCCTCCCGTCTTCTCTTCAGTCTATGGCTCTGTAGTAAAAGTGTCCTCTCTCCTCTGTCCAGCGTAACCACCATCCTCACCTCTGCTCTCCAGCCCCCCCTCATCCTTATCTGTATCTATCGTCCTATAGCTATGCAATTTATGGCCCAACTTAATGTCCATTCTCCACATATGTTGTTTTAACCCCTGCATATTTTGTGAGATAGAACCTGTGTTTTCTCCTTGTGAGCTCAGAAATGCTTATGACTTGATGAAGGGAGGAATCCCGAAAGCTTGTCTCTACATAATCTTGTTAGTCCAATAAAAAAAGGTATTACAAGATACTGCAACTACCGATGATTTTGCTATATATATTTATATTACACACATACACACACACAGCAACAGGAGAATACAGCAGCACACTGCTAGCACAAAGATATGGATAAAACATGAGTATATAGATAAAACATGGAGTATATAGATAGAACATGAAATTTGCAAGCCAAGTACCTCATAGTTTCATATTTTCATTTATTGCACTACAGCTGTATATCTTCATGTTCTATCTATATACTCATGTTTTATCTATATCTTTGTGCTAGCAGTGTGCTGCTGTATTCTCCTGTTGCTGTATATTTAGCCCAGCAGCCTGCACCTGTAAGCCAGGTCTTTACAATAGTTTGGAATCAATAGTGCTGGCCAACTTATTCTTTGGATAATATATACGGAAGTGCAGGGGACCATAGACGAGTGGCCGGCCGGCCGCATCTATACATTATACAGGAGGATCGCAATGGGTGTCAGAAGTGACACCCAGGGTGATCTGTCAATCAGTACATGTACTACTCCCATCATGGAACAGTGTGTTCCATGCTGGGAGTAGTAGTACTACCTAACAAAACAATTTTTTTTTAAACACACACTTTATTCAACACATTAAAATACATTATTAATAAAAAGTTTAGCAAAATTAATAACAAATATAATTTTTGCATTTAAATGGCCCCTTTCTAAAATTATTTTTATTGTCGGTTACATTTTTAGTTCCCTGCCCGCCCACATAAATTGATCCCTGTTTAAAAATTTTGTTATAAAACAAAAATACATTTTGTTAAATACAATTTTTTCCATCACTATTGTATCTTATTTTCTTAATGGTACCCTACAAAATTTTATTAAAAAAAGTTAAAAAAAAATTTGAATAAAAACCACCAGCAAAAAACGCCAAAGTTAAAACCCACATGGCATTTTTCTTGGCTTTTTTTTTTTTACTCCCATAGACCTCTAAGAAAAAAAACCATTTCATGGAAAGAAACGCCATAGGATAAACATTCTGCGACTTTTCAAAACCGCCAAGGAGCTGAAAGAGTGCATTTGGTGTTTTTTTTAATCCTCTTGGTTTTTTTTCAAAGTGTAAAAGGAATTGTGTTTTCATTGATTTACAGCTAACATCTGTCCATTTGAGTTTTTTTGGGCAAAACGCCAAAACAAACAAAAAAAAAAAAAAAAAAAAGGGCCCTACACCAATAACCTGCCACCATTCATATAACTAATTCTAGTACTAATAGTATGAATTCATAAAAAAAATTTTTTTTTTATATACTCTAGTATAAGCCGAGTTTTTCAGCAGGATTTCTGGTGCTAAAAACGCCCCCCTCGGCTTATACTCGAGTGAACTCTCCGCCTGTCAATCCCTTCATCAGTGGTCTTCAACCTGCGGTTGCAGATGTTGCAAATCTACAACTCCCAGCATGCCCGGACTGCGGCCTTAGTCATCATCAAGCCCCCCCCTTTTATACTCACCTCCCCTCGGTGGGAAGTTAGGGTGAGCTGGTCCGGGCCATCTATGCTGCAGGGACCGTCTGGTGGGAAGGATTAGTCGTTGCGGGCTGTCTATCTTCACCGCGCGGGGGGGGGGGGCCCTCTTCTCCATGCTTCAGGCCCGGCCCGGGAGTAGTGACATTGCCTTGACGACGATGCACAGGGACTTTCATGCGCAACTTCCCTGTGCAAGGCAACGCCACTAGTCCGGGCCCGAAGCACGGAGAAGAGCCCCCCCCGGTGAAGATGGACAGCCCGCAATGACTAATCCTCCCCACCAGACGGTCCCTGCAGCATAGATGGGCCGGACCAGCTCACCCTAACTTCCCACCGAGGGGAGGCGAGTACAAATCAAAAGGGGGGGGGGGGCTGCTGGGAGTTGTAGTTTTGCAACATCTGGGAGGTCCGCAGGTTGAAGACCACTGATGAAGGGATTGAAAGGCAGTGATGATGAAGGGGGGGGGGGGGGGGGGGGGGGGGATGATTTATTTCCCACCCTAGGCTTATAGTAGATTCAATTACTTTTCCTGGGGTAAAATTAGGGGCCTCAGCTTATATTCGGGTCGGCTTATATGCGAATATATTATATATATATATATATCTCCTTCTCTGCTCTTTTTCCCTCTTTGTGCAGGACATCCTGTGGCTACATGTGTTGCCTCTAATGGCATTGCTTCCACTTGCCATTTTTTAAAGGATAATGCTTGCCCACACAGAGGAAGGGGTTTTCAAGAATATCTACACCAGATTGCAAGACTTCTTTGGCCTACCTGGTCATTGGATTTATCGCCAATCGAGCAGTAATGGCTAACCAGCTTTAGCAACCTACATCTAGGATCTACAGCTGCAACATCTATTGATGGATATACGGAACCTGTATGCCTCCATACCAAACCGTATCTCCTGTTGTATCCAGGCTAGAGGTGGCCAAACAGAGCCTCTTTAATTAAAGCGGTACTACTGTGGAATTTATTTATTTTTTTTAAGTCAACTGGTACCAGAAAGTTAAACAGATTTGTAAATTACTTAAAAAATTTAAAAATCTTAAATCCTTCCAATACATTTTATGGGCTGTATACTACAGAGGAAATGCTTTTCTTTTTGGATTTCTCTGATGTCACAACCACAGTGCTCTCTGCTGACCTCTGCTGTCCATTTTAGGAACTGTCCAGAGCAGCATATGTTTGCAACGGGGATTTTCCCCTGCTCTGGACAGTTCCAATAATGGACAGCAGAGGTCAGCAGAGAGCACTGTGGTCGTGACATCAGAGAAATCCAAAAAGAAAAGCATTTCTTCTGTAGTATTCAGCAGCTAATAAGTACTGGAATGATTAAGATTTTTAATAGAAGTAATTTACAAATCTGTTTAACTTTCTGGCACCAGTTGATTTAAAAAAAAAAAATTATAATAAAAAAATAAATAAATAAATAAAAGTTTTTCACGGGAGTACCCCTTTAAACAGTTGTTTCCAATAAATTTATTATTTCGCTCTAATATAATCACTTCCATAAATCATCATTACATTCACATATAAGGTTTCATTTGACTCATAAACTTCAATGTTTCTGAAAGAAAGTAGCTTTATTTTTCTAATCCTGGATAGCACTCCTAATACTATGCTCACCTTTTGAATGTATTCTGTCTCCTACAGCAATCAACATTGTGAGAATTAATTAAGAATTCACATGGAGACTCTTTAAATTTGCTATAGACATCTGACCACAATATATATATATATATTTTTTTTTTTTTAACCAACACAAAAGTTAAAACTTCAAACAGAGAAGCCACACAAAATGATGAATGTGAATCCAGCTTTAATGCTGGCCAAAGTCAGACACTGATACTTGTCTGACTTGCTTATTGTTTATTTTGGTATTAATGCAACCACCCCAATACAGGTTGTCTGTTAATGAATCATATGTATTTGAATTATAATGTACCGTATTTATCGGGGTTTACGACGCACCGACCTATAACACGCACCCTTATTTTTCCAAGGAAATTTGTGTAAAAAATTTTTTTTTACCCAAACATCCTCGTTAAAATGAGGGTGTGTGTGTGTGTGTGTGCGTGTATACCCCGATAAACTTTTTCTGGCCCCACAGAAGCTGCTGCAGATCAATGATTTAAAGCTAACGCTTTAAAATCAAACTGCAGTGGCTTCTGTGGGGCCAGAGTCCCACTGCCAGATTCCCTCCCCCATCCCCGGTTTTATAGTTGCCTTTCCTGGGGACAGAGTCCCGCTGCCGCGTGCTGCCAGATTCCCTCCCCCATCCCTGGTTTTATAGTTTCCTGTCCTTGGGACCGTGCTCCTTCAGGCTCCGGCGGCGTCCTGAGCCGACACTGTGCGCAGCGCAGTGACAGTGATGTTGCGTTGAGGACATCACTCGTCATTGCGCAGCGCACAACAACAGCACAGGAAGCCTCCGGAGCTTGAAGGAGCACGATCCCCAGGACAGGAAACTATAAAACCTGGGATGGGGGAGGGAATCTGGCAGCGGCGGCAGGAATCTGACCCCACAGAAGCCGCTGCAGTTCATTGATAAAAGCGCACGCTTTAAATAACTAAACTGCTGTGGCTTCTGCGGGGTCAGAAACAGTTTATTGGTGTATAACACGCAGATATAGCCTAAATGTGTGTTATATGCCGATAAATACGGTATTTACAGACTAGCTTTGCACAAATGATGAACAGAAATTGGTGACTAACCATACAGTCTACCTTAAAATACTTACCCACAGATGTAAAAGTATCCATTTTCTTTGATTAATATTCGGACAACATCTTGAGAGAAAACTTTTAGGTATTCCTGAACATATTTTGGCACACATTCATTTGCAGTAGGCGGTGCCTCTCTTGAGAAGCATACCTTTAAATGTGTTAATGTACCATTTTTAACAAAATGTCTCAGTTCATCCCTGAAAATAAAGGGTTATATAATTTATTGCCAAGGACAGAAAAAAAAAAAACAGAAAATCATACAGTAAGGTTCAAATAATGGTTTGCCATATATATTACTTCAAGTATGAGTACAGGCTGGCAATCTGCTCCTGTGCAAAACTGGACTCAAGGCTCATTCATTCATTCAATTAGTCCTGACAGGACTGAGACTGTATGAAACTGTAAAAATGTTGCAAGAACACAAGTTTACCTTTATATTTTCATGCACAGAGGCATTCCGCTGATCAGTTTTAAAGTGCACTTAAAATTCTGATACATCACAGAGACATTTTAAATGCCAGGCATTGATTGCTAGAATAAAGGGACACAAGTGCTCACTTGAGCTGCAATCTACCTTCCTGCTTCCCAGAACGGCCCAATTATAAGCTTAGTGAAATGGCACAGTCCATTAAAGCAGGACAAAGAGGGTTGCTAAATAGGGAGTGAAACAAGGTACTGCAAGCTTCTTGGTCTAATGATCGGTGGGGTCAAAAATCACCAGATATCAAATTTATATACTTTAAATATATAATAGCCTAAATCTATAATAAAAAGGAGATATCCCATGCAGAAAAATTTTCTGCCATTATGCCCAGATAGCCAGAATATAGAACAAATGGGACTCACCTGCCTCCGCTCTTTCAGTGTCCTGGTATCACTGCTCCAGTTCTCCTGTGGTGCCTTTTCCCTGTTTGCCCATGGTCAACGAGTCACCCTGTGGCTCAGCTAACCACCAGCCGCAGCAATATATCGGCTTGGCTGATAAAAGGCTGAGCGGCAGTGTGATGCTGAGCCCCAGCAACAAATGCCGGGGTGCAATGCATCACCCTGCATCATACAAGTACATTTATATACACGTCTGATTTTCATTTAGTAAAAATGTAACAGGGGTGCTACTAACAACAAAAACATGCAATAGATCACAAAAAGGAGAAAGAATTGCTGCATGAAGTGCACACCCAAAAAGAAATTGCTAAATAAATAACATCTTTATTATGGGAACCACATATAAATACATGAGATGACAAACACCTAAAAGCAATTAAAAATCTCAAAAAACGAGCCAAGCACAACGTGGGGAGGGGCCATGAACCCCCTAACTCCAACCCTGCCCAATATACGACAATTTATGCTACTACTCCAAAGTGCACAGTGCATACAATATAACAAATAATAATGCAATAATACCCAAAGTGCACAAAATGGTATGACCGAAAAAATATTAAAGAGCAAACCACAAATGGAGGAGCAGATGTAAGGATGATTGCAGGGCAGGGTGACTGGAATATTTTTTTCTGTTATATTTTTTGCACTTGGCCATTATTTCATTATTATTTGTTATAGTGTATGCACTGTGCACTTTGGAGTTGTAGCATAAATTGTCATATATTTTGCAGGGCAGGGTTGGGGTTAGGGGGGTTCATGGCCCTTCCCCATGTTGTGCTTGGCTCGTTTTTAGCTTTTTAATTGCTTTTAGATGTTTTTTGTCATCACATGTATTTATGTGGTTCCCATTATAAAGATGTTCTTTGTTTAGCAATTTCTTTTTGGGTGTGCACTTCATGCAGCAATTCTCTCTTTTTTGTGATTTTCATTTAGTGTCCATCCTACACTTTTCCATCTGTATTTTCACTTAGTCATTCTTTTCCACTTCAATGCAATCACTTTGGCCTTGCATGTGGGAGATAGAGATTATATTATTATATATATACATATATATATATATATATATATATATATATATATATATATATATATATATATATATATATATATATATATATACACACACACACACACACACACATACATATATATATATATATATATACATACATACATAGAGATATATATATATATATATATAGCACATATATTCATTAATCCATCACCATTTTATTTAAACACCTTTCTTATCTAGATTCTTTTTATGGTATACTAGCCGAGTACCTGCCACTGGCTGGTTTTTCCTACCTAATCCTTGTGGGGAGGAAAAGCAACGGATGAGGCTTTTGTCCTCACATATTGTCCTCAAATCCTGACCCCATATCCCTCCTCATATCCCGACCCCCTATTCCATCTTAATGTCCTGTCCCCAAATCCCATCCCCATATCACAAACTCATATCCCATGCCCATATCTAATCTCCATTTCTAATACTCATATCCTGTCCTCAGGTGGGGCTGAGTTGTGATGAAGATATTGAACTGAATATAAAAGGGGTGTGGCTTACACATTGGGTGTGTCTTTGCAAGATAGGGCATGGAATGCGTGGAGGATGTGGCTTTCCAGCCGGACTGACGCATTCACCAGGACAGGATACTTGTATGGGACTTGAAACAAAATCCCCATCCTTCACGTAAGGGGGTAGGTTAGGGTTAATTTAACTATTATATTTTTTTATATGACTTATAAGTAACATGTGACCAAGTATTATCTACATTTTTTAAACCTGTTTTACATTTTTTTTTTTTAAATATGCTGTTTTGAAGTTATGCAGTAACTTATATTTCCCATAGACTTGTATGGGACTTTAACCTGTTGGGGACCATGGGCGTATGGTACGCCCTTGCGCCCTGGTACTTAAGGACCAAGGGCATACCTGTACGCCCATGGGAATTTCGATCCCCGCCGCTAACTGGGGAAATCATTCAGCAGGCATCTCGTGCAATTGCCTGGGGAGCAACCCCCCACCCATGACGTTATCGCCGATCAATTCAGATCAGCGATTCGCGGTGATTCCGGGCTGATCGGGTCTCTGATGACCCGATAGCCCAGAAAATAGGGATGATTAGAGCTGTCAGAGACCGCCCCGATCATCCTAAAGGATTAGGAGCGAGGTGGCAAGGTTCCACCTCCTCCTATCCTCTGATTGGCTGATCAGGACTGATGGATGTCGGCGTAGAGTGGGGGAAGATGGTGGCGATGTGCAGGAGCAGTGGAAGCGGCGGGGACCGCTGACGGCAGTTTCCTGTGTTCACGCTTAACAGGAGGAGGCAGGCAAGTGGAGGCAGTGGCGGCGGTGTCCCAGATGCAGCAGTGAAGATTGCCATAAAGTGATCTTCACTGCTGCTTCTAGGAGTTTCAAAACTACAACTCCCAGCATGATGGCCCTTCAGATGTTGCTGAACTACAACTCCCAGCATGCCTGGGCAGTCTGGGCATGCTTGGAGTTGAAGTTTTGCAACATCTGGAGGGCTACAGTTTGGAGACCACTACACAGTGGTCTCCAAACTGTTCTCCTCCAGTTGTTGCATAACTACAACTCCCAACATGCCCTTCGGCTGTCTGGGCATGCTGGTAGTTGTAGTATTGCAACAACTGGAGGCACACTGGTTGGGAAACATTGTTTCCTAACTCAGTGTTTCACAACCCGTGTGCCTCCTGCTGTTGCAAAACTATAACTCCCAGCATGCACTGACAGACCATGCATGCTGGGAGATGTAGATTTGCAACAGCTGGAGGCACATAGGTTGGGAAACACTGAGTTAGGAAACAGACAGTGGTGCAAAACCACTGTCGTAGTCTGTTACCTAACTCAGGCGCTTGCTGGAGGTTGTAGTTTTGCCCCCCCCCCACGTGAATGTACAGTGAAACTCACTGTAAGCCCCCACCCATGTGAATGTACCCTAAATACACTACACTACACCACCCCTAAATAAAGAGTGAAAAAACCCTTACACTGCCGCCCCCCCCCCCCCAATAAGAAAGAAAAACGTCTTGTACGTCAGTTTTTCCAAAACTGAGCCTCCAGCTGTTGCAAAACAACAACTCCCAGTATTGCCGGACAGCCATTGACTGTCCAGGCATGTTGGGAGTTTTGTAACAGCTGGAGGCACTCTGTTTGGTGGAGGAGGCAAGTGTAACGCTTGCATGAGGGTACACCCCTATGAAAAATGCCTAATTTAGGTCCCAAATGCGCATGGTGCTCTGTCGTATTTCAAGGCAACAGTTTAGAGCCACACATGGGGAATTTCCGGACTAAGATTTGGTCTACACCAGCATGTTAGTGTAAAATAATGTAATTTTTTTTTACACTAACATGCTGGTAATGTCCCATACTTTTCATTTTCATAAAAGGTAAAAGGAAATAAAGACCACCAAAATTTGTAATAAAATTTCTCCCAAGGACGGAAATACCCCATATGTGGGCGTAAAATGCTCTGCGGGCGCACAACAAGTCTCAGGAGTGAGAGCGTACTATGTACATTTGAGGCCTAAACTGGTGGCTCCTGGTTACAGCAGTTCTGACATAAACGCAAAAAAATAAATACCCACATGTGACCCCATTTTGGAAACTACATCCCTTATGGAACATAAGGGGTATAGTGAGCCTTAACACCCCACAGATGACTAACAGATTTTTGAAGCAGTGGTCCATGAAAATTAAAAATGTAATTTTTCATTTGCACAGCCCACTGTTCCAAAGATCTGTCAAACGCCAGTGGGCTGTAAATGCTCACTGCACCCCTTGTTACATTCCTTGAGGGGTGTAGTTTCCCAAATAGTGTGCCATGTGTTTTTCGCTGTTCTGGCACCATGGGGGCTTCCTAAATGAGCCGATACCGATAATCTGTGACCTTTCAGGCTGATAGCCGATAACTTATACTGATATTCCGGTATAAGTTATCGGCTATTTCCCCCCCCATCCAGCCCCGCAGTAGCCGCTGCAGATCAATGACTTAAAGCGGGCGCTTTAAATCAATGAACTGCAGCGGCTTTTGCAGGGCCAGAGACTGCCACCGCCCGCTTCTCTCCCCCTGCCTGTCCTGGGGTCCTCCCTAGTCCAACCACCACCGCCGCCGCTGCCCCATTGCCTCCCCCATCCCCGGTTTTATAATTACCTGTTCCCGGGGTCTGCGCTACTTCTGGCTCCGGCGGCATCCTGAGCCATCACTGTGCGCACTGACTGTGACATCGTGTTGAGGACGTCACTCGTCATTGCGCTGCGCAGCGCTCAGGAGCCAGAAGTAGCGCGGACCCCGGGCCACGGTAAGAATAAAACAGTGGATGGGGGAGGCAATGGGGCAGCAGCAGCCTCTGGCCGGGGAGGCAGGGCATTATCGGCAAGGCAATTCCAGATAATGTCCAAAATCGTGAATATCGGCCGATAACATTGGCCAAACCGATAATCGGTCGATCCCTAATTTCAGCAAAATTAGCTTTCCAAAAGCCCCTCCCTTTTGAGCCCTCTAGTGCACCTGCAGATCAC
The DNA here is from genome assembly GCF_029499605.1 of Hyla sarda. NCBI lineage: Eukaryota > Metazoa > Chordata > Amphibia > Anura > Hylidae > Hyla > Hyla sarda. Next base: position 169,977,637 of record NC_079193.1, read on the forward strand.
TTTACATCCACATATGAGGTATTTCCTTATTCGAGAGAAATGGGGATTCAAATTTTGGGGGACATTTTCATCTATTACCCCTTGTGAAAATGAAAAAATTGGGGTTACATCAGCATTTTATTGAAAATGTAATTTCATTTTCACGTCCAACCTGTGGGGTGTTAAGGCTCACTGTACCCCTTGTTATATTGCTTGAGGGGTGTAGTTTCCCAAAAAGCAGCCATGTGGGGTGTTTTTCACTGACCTGGCACCATAGGGGCTTCCTAAATGCTACATGCCCTCCAAAAACCATTTCAGCAAAATTCGCTCTCCAAAATCCCATTGTCGCTCCTTCTCTTCTGAGCCCTCTACTGCGCCCACAAAGCACTTACCATCCACATAGGAGATATTCTTACTCAAGAGAATTTGGGTTATATATTTGGGGGGGGGGGGGCTTTTTCTCCTTTTACCCCTTGTAAAAATAAAAAAATATGGGTCTACAAGAACAGGTTAGTGTAAAAAATGATGATTTTGAATTTTCGCCTCCACTTTGCTGCTATTCCTGTGAAACACCTAAAAGGGTTAAACTTTCTGAATGTAATTTTGAATAAGTTGAGGGGTGCAGTTTTCATAATGGGGTCCATTATGGGGTATTTCTAACATAAAGACTTTCAAAAAACTGAAATGGTCCCTGAAAATTTTGAAAATTGATGCTGAACTTTTGAAGCCCTCTGATGTCTTAAAAAAAGTAAAAAAACATGTCAACTTTATGATGCCAACATAAAGTAGACATATTGTATATGTGATTTATTATATACATTTATTTGGAATGTCTATTTTCCTTACAAACAGAGAGCTTCAAATTTATAAAAATGTTAAATTTTCTAATTTTTCATGACATTTTTTAATTTTTCACCAAGAAATGATGCAAGTATCGACGGACATTTACCACTAACAAAGTAGAATATGTCACGAAAAAATATATACAAAAAAAAAAATCTCTGAATCAAATTCATAAGTACAAGCATCCCAGAGTTATTAACCCCTTAACGACGCAGGACGTAAATGTACGTCCTGGTGATGTGGTACTTCACGCACCAGGACGTACATTTACGTCCTGAGCATAACCGCGGGCATCGGAGCGATGCCGGCATCATGTGCGGCAGGTCCCGGCTGTGGATCGCAGCCAGGGACCTGCCGGTAATGGCGGACCCCTGCGATCCCGTGGATGTCTGCCATTAACCCCTCAGATGCCATGATCAATACAGGTCATGGCATCTGCAGCATCGCGGTCACTTAACAGGATGATCGGCTCGCCCGCAGCGCTGCCATGGCGATCCGATCATCCTGCATGGCAGACGGAGGTCCCCTCACCTGGCTCCGCTGCCTTCCGGGAGTCTTCTGCTCTGATCTGCCTTCCCGCAGACCAGAGCAGAAGGTGACCGATAACCCTGATCAGTCCTATACATAGCACTGAACAGGATTAGCAATAAAATGGTTGCTATAAATAGTCCCCTATGGGGACTATAAGAGTGTAAAAATAAAAGTAAAAAAAAAAGTAAAAAAAATAAATAAAAATGTGAAAAACCCCCTCCCCCAATAACAACGTAAATTGTCCCATTTTCCCTATTTTACCCCCCAAAAAGTAAAAAAAAAAAAATGTTATATACATATTTGGTATCGCCGCGTGCGTAAATATCCGAACTATTAAAATAAAATGTAAATGATCCTGTACGGTGAATGGCGTGAACGTAAAAAAATAAAATAAAATAAAAAGTCCAAAATAGCAGCTTTTTTTTTTTATTTTTTTTTATAACATTTTATTCCCCCAAAAAAATCATAAAAAATGTACCGTATTTATCGGGGTATACCACGCACCGGCCTATAACACGCACCCTCATTTTACCAAGGATATTTGGGTAAAAAAAGTTTTTTACCCAAATATCCATGGTAAAATGAGGGTGCGTGTGTGCGCGTGTATACCCCGATATACCCCCAGGAAAGGCAGAGGGAGAGAGGCCGTCGCTGCCCGCTTCTCTCCCCCTGCCTTTCCTGGGGTCTAGAGCGCTGCTGTCGGCCCTTTTCACCCCCTGGTTATCGGCGCCGCTGCCCGTTCTGTCCCCCTGACTATCGGTGCCGGCGCCGATAGCCAGGGGGAGAGAAGCGGTGCCGACAGCCAGGGGGAGAGAAGGGGCAGCGGCACCCATTGCCGGCGCCACTGCCCCGTTGCCTCCCCCATCCCCGGTGGCATAATTACCTGAGTCGGGTCCGCGCTGCTGCAGGCCTCCGTTGTGCGTCCCCAGCGTCGTTGCTATGCACGGCGCGGCGCACTGACGTGATGCGCCGCGCCGTTCAGCGCGATAGTCAGGGGGACAGAACGGGCAGCGGCGCCGATAACCAGGGGGTGAGAAGGGCCGACAGCAGCGCTCTAGACCCCAGGGAAGGCAGGGGGAGAGAAGCGGGCAGCGACGGCCTCTCTCCCCCTGCCTTTCCTGGGGGTGTATCGGCGTATAACACGCACACAGACTTTAGGCTAAAAATTTTAGCCTAAAAAGTGTGTGTTATACGCCGATAAATACTGTAATAAGATTTGTATAAGCAAATATGGTATTAATAAAAAGTACAGATCACGCTGCAAACAATGAGCTCTCATACCACCGCTTATACGGAAAAATGAAAAAGTTATAGGTCTTCAAAATAGGGGGATTTTAAACGTACTAATTTGGTTAAAAAGTTTGCGATTTTTTTTTAAGCGCAACAGTAATAGAAAAGTGTATAATCATGGGTATCATTTTAATCGTATTGACCCAGAGAATAAAAAACACATCATTTTTACCATAAATTGTACGGCGTGAAAACAAAACCTTCCAAAATTTGCTAAATTGCGGTTTTCTTTTTAATTTCCCCACACAAATAGTATTTTTTTGGTTGCGCCATACATTTTATGGTAAAGTGAGTGATGGCATTACAACGGACAACTGGTCGCACAAAATCCAACCCTCATACTAGTCTGTGGATTAAAATATAAAAGAGTTATGATTTTTTGAGGGGGAGGAGGAAAAAACCAAAACGTAAAAAATTAAATTGCCTTAGTCCTTAAGGTCCAAATGGGCTGGGTCCTAAGGGGTTAAGGACTCAGTTTTTGCATTTTTGTTTTTCCTTCTTACCTTTTAAAAATCATAACCCTTTCAATTTTCCACCTAAAAATCCATATTATGGCTTATTTTTTGCGCCACCAATTCTACTTTGCAGTGACATTAGTCATTTTACCCAAAAATGTCCTCTTCTGACCCCTATAACTTAATTTTTCCGCGTATGGGGTGGTTTGAGGGCTCATTTTTTGCGCCATGATCTGAAGTTTTTATCAGTACCATTTTAGTTTTGATCGGACTTTTTGATCGCTTTTTATTTATTTTTTATGGTATAAAAAGGGACCAAAAATACGCTATTTTGGATTTTGGAATTTTTTTGCATTTACTCCATTGACTGTGCGGTTTAATTAACGATATATTTTTATAGTTCAGACATTTACGCATGCGGCAATACCACATGTTTATTTTTATTTACACTGGTTTGTTTGTTTTTTAATAGGAAAAGGGGGGTGATTCCAACTTATTAGGGAAGGGGTTAAATCACATTTATTAACATAGGGGGCTATAACACTGCACACACTGATCTTTTACACTGATCACTAGCATGTATAAATGTGCCATTGATCAGTGTTATCGGGGCTTCACTGCTCCTGCCTGGATCTCAGGCACTGAGCAGTCATTCGCCAATCGGACACCAAGGAGGCAGATAGGGATCCTCCCGGTATCCTGTAAGCTGTTCGGGGCACCGTGATTTCATTGTGGCGGTCCCCAGCAACTGACTGAGTTGCCTGGATACTTTCAGTTTCACTTCAGACGCAGTCAACTTTGATCGAGGTGATGCCCTGTATTAACCCTTCAGACGCGGCGATCTGTGATATCCTGTATTAGCTACGGGTCCCGGCCGTTGATGGCCGCCGGGGCCGACCCAATATGACGCGGGGTCACCGCGTGACCCTGCATAATATCGCGGGAGCTGGCGCAGGACGTAACTATACATCCTGCGTCGTTAAGGGGTTAATGCTTAAAGTGACAGTGGTCAGAATTGCAAAAAATGCTCTGGTCCTTCGGGTCAAAATGGGCTCAGTCCCCAAGGGGCTAAACAAAAACCCTGATCCTCGCAAATGAGATGGGTAAGGGTTAAATTACCTATCCTATGTTTGTAGTTGACATAAGTAACGTGTACCAAGTTTCATGTAATATCTTTAGCCATTTAGAAGTGATGCTGGAACATACACATTAACCCCTCCCCGCAGAATGACAATATAAAAATCATAATGTTCAGGTAGTTCGCGCATCATGACGTTTATATAAGTCTTCAGTTAACCCGGCGGTGCGCAGCATCGCACAGGTTAAGTGGCAGAAGTCCCGCTGTTACCAGCGGGGGACAACTTCTGCACTTCTGCAAGCCTGGGGGGGGGGGGGGGGGGAGGGGGTTGTTGGGTTAAAGTTCAGATCGTGGCACATACCTGCGGGGGACCGGCGGCAGGCACACATGGTGGCAGCAGTCAAGTGGAGGCAGCAGTGAAGGTCGCTCTAAAGTGATCTTCACTGCTGTTTCTAGGAGTTTCAAAACTACAACTCCCAGCTGTCCGGGCATACTGGGAGTTGTAGTTTTGCAACATCTGGAGGGCCACAGTTTGGAGACCACTGTGCAGTGGTCTCCAATCTGTGCTCTTCCAGATGTTGCAAAACTACAACTCCCAGCATGCCCGGACAGTCCAGGCATGCTAGGAGTTGTAGTTCTGTAACATCTGGACCTTCAGATGCTTAGAGTTGCAGTTTTGCAATATCTGGAGGGCTACAGTTTGAGCACCACTTAACGGTCTCCAAACTGTTCTCCTCCAGTTGTTTCAAAACTACAACTCCCAGCATGCCCTTCGGCTGTCTGGGCATGCTGGGAGTTGTAGTTTTGCAACAACTGGAGGCACATTGGTTGGGAAACATTGTTTCCTAACTCAGTTTTTCCCATCCCGTGCGCGTCCAGCTGTTGCAAAACTATAACTCCCAGCATGCCCAGACAGACCATGCATGCTGGGAGTTGAAGTTTTGCAACAGCTTGAGGCACATGTGGGGCCGTCACGCCCCCTCCCATAGACATGAATGGAGGAAGCATCGCATGATGTCACGTCCCCAGTCCCGGAAAACGGAGGTTTTCGAAACTGGAGATGTATCTCCCGCATAGAATGCGGGTGCTGCCGGGAGATCGCCAGGGGGGGGGGGGGGGGGTCTGACCGGCAGGCCCCCTGCGATTAGACATCTTAACCCCTATCCTTTAGCCTGAAATACCGCTTTAAAACAGTTATCCGGCAGCAGCTGAGTGAGAGGCCATCGTATGTTAAAATTATTGTACATCGGGGCCATCACATACACACATAGAGAGATAGATATATAGATATAGAGATAGATATATAGATCTCTCTCTATCTCTATATCAAGGGGATGAGTATTTACCTCAGGGCGAGGCCACCACGCCTGGTGTAACAGAGCTTCAGAAGGCTATTAAGCTTTTATATTCCTTAACAGGACTAAGCTGATACCAGGGAACATTACCTGAAAAGGTGATGTAATGAGCTGCTTTGCATATTCCCCTACCCAGAATGCCCGCAGAGTGCCCTGCTCTGTACTGACGAGTGGCAAAAAACACGAAACAGCTGTCTACAGATGGGTAGAAACTTACCTTTTGGGGAGTAGTCTGGCTTGGCATAAAATCCTGATCAGCTTTTTATATTCCTTAACAGGAGCTAAGCTGATACCAGGGAACATCACCTAAAAAGGTGATGTAATGAGCTGCTTTATATATATATATATATATATATATATTCCACAGAAAATAATCTATAGTTATTTTCTGTGGAAACCTTAGTAAATATGTTGGGTTGGACAGTTGGTCGTTTTTCTTTCAATTTTGGAGCAGACAGAATTGCTGCCACAAAGCCAGGGTGAGAGACAAATTTCCCTGTGCTTGAAGCTGTTTCTTCCTAGTATATGTAGATATTACCTGGTCGAATAAGAAAACAAATACGGCAATATATGTTAATGTGTAATGTAAATATAAATTACCTAAATAAATAGTCCTTATCATGGCTGCGGCAACCAAAAAACAACCATGTTTCTCCAAATATGCATTCCTTCTCCTTTTGACGCTGCATTTTCCTAAATATAAAGGCAAACATCAATAAGAGGACAAAAGAGCTACATAAAGTACATACACGTGGAAAATCACTACAATTATGAAACATGCTAGCGATTTTATACTAGCGAGTGGCTATGTTCACATACCATTTGAGGCTCAAAAACCAGCCAAATTACACGGAAAAAAAAAAGTGAAAACACATTTTTAAAGTTCTCTCAGTCTGTTTTTGATCCTTGTTTCCAACGTTTCAGTAAAAAGCTATAGCCTAAAAGATGCCTTTTTGTAAAAGGAGACTTTTTAAAAAGGATATCTATTAGGTTAAAATTGATTAAAAAATAAATAAATTTAAAAAAAAACACACACACCAGCTAAAAATTATCCTAGTTTCTAAATTGTGAAAATGCTGTTAAGAAGTCTTGGCAAGTAGAATGATCTTATTAAAGTTATTAAAATCTTTTACATAAAAAAGGTATCAGCGGGCAGCATAAAACTGGTGCTGGGCATTTCAGAAAAATCATTAATTTAAAAATGCTGCAAGGGCCCAAGTAAGTAGTCACAGGGGGCAGGTCCCAGCTGCTTCCCATCTGGCCAGCTTGAGTGAAACTCTCTCTCTAAGTAGGGAGAATCAAGTCACTCAGTGCTTGTGGGACGAAAAGCAGCTGCTGGGACCCGCCCCCAGCTCCTGGCGACATTTTTTAACTCTCTAAAAACGGGTCCACTGTAAAATCTTTCTCTGAGGATCCATTGGGGGACACAGAGACTGTGGGTATATCTTGCTGACACTAGCCATACAAAAAGAAAGTCGGCCCCTCTTGCAGGATATATCCCGCCTACTAACTCTGAGCTAATCAGTTTAGTCCCAAAGCAGTAGGAGAGGACCAACCGAGAAAGAAACCAGCAAAAGGAACCGAAAACAACCCCTCGGACAGAAAACTGAACCACAGTAACAAATACAAATGGGTGGGTGCTGTGTCCCCCAGAAAGATTTTACGGTAAGCATAAATAAATAAAAAAAAAAAAAAGTCAATCTACTTTTCTCAGATGGGTCCATTGGGGGACACAGAGACCGTGGGACGTACCAAAGCAGTCCCCGGGGTGAAAAAGTAAAAAATAAAAAAATCAGGCATAAAACAGCCACTGCTGCCTGCAACACCTTGTGACCCAAACTGGCATCAAAAGTGTGCACCTGATAGAATTTAGTGAAGGTGTGTAAGGACTTTACAACCCTCCAGAATCACAAAGAAGGAGTCACCCTGCCGGAAGGAAGAGGTGGTGACGGAAAGATAGATCCGGAGGGCTTGACAATGCAGACAATGTAGGGAACGCTCCTTAGAGATGGATGGAGCTAGACAAAAAGGAAGGAAGGAAGAACGATTTCTTCATTCACGTGAAAGGAGGAAACTACCTTGGGCAAGAAGGAAGGAGGCGGCCAAAAAAACAACCTTGTCCTGATGAAGGACCAAGAATGGAGAGCGACAAGAGCTGCAAGCCGCCAGCTTGGAGACCCTTCTAATGAAGGTAATCACAAGGAAGGCGACCTTCCACAAAAGGATGCGAAGAGAAGTGTCCCGGCGAGGTTCAAACGGCGCCAAGTACCAGATTGAGATCCAAAGGCGAGGTGGGAGACCTGTATTGCCGCAAAGCATGGGCCATGCCCTGCAGGTAGTGCAGACATGAGAGTTGGATGCTAACGACTGTTGAAACAGAACAGAAAGAGCTGACACTTGACCATTAAGAGAGCTGAGTGCCAAGCGCTGATCCAGGCCGGATTGCAAGAAGGCACGGAAAAGAAAAGGTAACCGGAGAAACTGACTGAGCCTCGCACCACCAGAAATAGGCTCGCCAAGTGCGATGGTAGATCCTAGCAGAAGAGGGTTTACGAGCCCGAAGCATGGTGCGAATCACCCTGGTAGAAAACCCCCGAGCTCTCAAAACCGCGGTTTCAACCACCACGCCGTCAAATGCAGCGATAGTAAATTGGGGTGGCAGAGAAGACCCTGGGAGAGCAGATAGGGACAGGAACTGGAAGATGCAGAGGTACGTCAGCGCCCAGCCAGTTAACGTCGGTGTACCAAGCATGTCTGGAGCCACCAGAATGGCGGTAACGACCTCAGCCTTGTGTTTCCTCAGAATCCTGGGGAGTAGAGAGAGGAGGAAAGAGGTAAGGAAGGCTGAAGGATGACCACGGGATCACGAGCACGTCCACTGCCAGAGCCAGAGGGTCATGGGACTTTGCAACAAAGCAAGGAACCTGTCTGTTGTGGCGAGACACAAAGATCTATATCCGGGCTTCCCCAAAGATCGCAGATCTGTGCAAAACATCTCCAGATGGAGCGACCACTCACCTGGATCCGCAGAGGAGCGGCTGAGAAAGTCCGCTTCCTAATTCTCCACTCCCAGAATGTGGATCGCCGAGATGGAGGGAACTCAAGTCTCTGCCCAGAGCAGAATCCTGGAAACTTCTTCCATCGCCAAGCAACTGCACGTGCTGCCCTGGTGATTGATATACGCCACCGCCGCAGCGTTGTCCGACTGGATGCAAACTGGATGACACTGTAGGAGCATCTCCCAATGGAGGAGGCAAAGAAAAATGGCATGGAGCTCCAGAAGATTGATGGGGAGGCACGCCTCCTGGGAGGACCAGCGACCCTGGACAGTAAGGTTCCGAAACACCTCCCCAACCTAGTAGACTTGCATCAGTCATGATGACCTGCCAGTGGAGGGGGGGGGGGGGGGGGGGGGGGGGAGGGGCGACTCCCCCTAGAGAAGGAGGGGGAAGTGTAACCACCACAGAAGAGACCGCAAACGGAGGGGGGCAGAAGAGAGGGCGACACCGGAACTGGGTAAAGGGAACTGCCTCCATGGCCGCCACCATCAGGCCCAGCACTTCTATGCAGAAGCGAATTTGAACAGGAGAGAAGTGCCGTAGACTATGGACACCCTCCGAGATGGACAAGCGGTGCTCCCTAGGAAGCGAACTCGGGCAGCTGCTGTGTTGAAACGGAGACCCAGGAAGACAAGGGACTGAGAATGGGAGAAAGGTTGGACTTCTCCCTGTTGATTACCCAGCTGAAGGCGGACAGAATCTGCACCGTGAGATGAAGGCTCTTCAAGTTTTGGGACCGGGAAGGAGCTTTTATCAGTAAGTCATCCAGGTAAGAAAGGACCGAGATCCCACAAGCCCGAAGGATGGCAATCACTGCTGCCATGCCCTTGATGAACACCCAGGGAGCCGTGGCTAGGAAAAATGGGATGTGCAGGTAAGCATCTCGGATATCCACTGATTAAAGAAATTCCGCCTGATCCACGGACGCGACCACGAAGCGGAAGGACTCCATGCGGGAAATGGCGCAGGAGCAAGTGGCGGTTGAGCAGTTTGAGGTTCAGAATGGGGCGAGCAGAGCCCCCTTTCTTGGGGATGACAAAGATTGGAGTAGAACCCCGAAAAATGCTCCCCTGGAGGAACTGGAACAATGGAGGGTACGTAAAGTGACCAGAAAGGCTGCCGCCAAAGAAGGGGAAAGTGCAGGGTGGGATTGGAAGAAACGATCCCGGGGAAAAGAAGCAAATTCTATCCGGTAACCATCGGATACGACGTCCCGAACCCAGGAGTCCTGAAACTGCACAAGCCAAACGTCCCAGAAAAAGGACAGACACCCGAGAAGAGGACACGGGTGGGGGTGTCCCCTCAGGAGGAGGGAGGCTTACGGTTACTGGACTTGGCCGCGAAGCCGCCAGAATGGTTGCCTGACTTCCAGGAGGGATGTACCTTGAAGGAGGGAGCCTGCTTGGGAGGAAGACCTGAGAGAAAGGCCCGAATGGAAGGAATCTTCTGACTGGGATGGGAGCGGCGAGGCTTGTTCTGCGGCAGCAGAGAGCTTTTACCTCCAGTAGCTTCAGATATGATCTCGTCCAGGTGCTTCCCAAAGAGCAGAGTACCGGAGAAAGGCAACTCAGTGAGGGATTTGTTCAAAGCAGCATCTGCATCCCACGCCTTCAGCCACATGGAGCGATGAATCGCAATCAAGTTACCTGAGGCAAAGGCTGTACAACTTGCGGACTCCAGGGCTGCTGAACAGAGAAAGTCCCTGGCCTGAGAGAGTGGACGAGCGAGGTCCACCAAGTCCTCCCGAGGGGCGTCTGACAGGACACCTTGGTGAATCTGAGAAGGCCAAACCAAAACAGCCTTGACACCCAGTCGGAAGCAGAGGTAGGTAGCAAAGAAAAACCTGCCGCTTCAAAGGCAAACTTTGCCAAGTTCTTGATCTTCTTGTCCGCCGGAACCTTAACAGGGGTACTCCGGGAGTGAATTTTTTGAATCAACTGGTGCCAGAAAGTTAAACAGATTTGTAAATTACTTGTATTAAAAAAATCGTAATCCTTCCAGTACTTTTTAGCTGCTGAATGCTACAGAGGAAAGTCTTTTCGGAACACAGAGCTCTCTGCTGACATCAAGAGCACAGTGCTCTTTTTAAGGACTGTCCAGAGTAGGAGAAAATCCCCATAGCAAACATATGCTGCTCTAGACAGTTCCTAAAATGGACAGAGATGTCAGCAGAGAGCACTGTGCTCATGATGTCAGCAGAGAGCTCTGCTTTCCAAAAGAAAAGCATTTCCTCTGTAGTATTCAGCAGCTAATAAGTACCGGAAGGATTAAGATTTTTTTTTTAATAGAAGTAATTTACTAAATCTTTCTGGCACCAGTTGATTTAAAAAAAAAATAATAATAATAATAATAAAAAAAGTTTTCCACCGGAGTACCCCTTTAACCCCTTAAGAACGACGCCTATTTGGGCCTTAAGGACACAATTTTATTTTTACGCTTTTGTTTTTTCCTCCTTGCCTTCAAAAAATCATAACTTTTATATTTTCATCCACAGACTAGTATGAGGGCTTGTTTTTTTGCGCGACCAGTTGTCCGTTGTAATGCCATCACTCACTTTACCATAAAATGTATGACACAACCAAAAAAATACTATTTGTGTGGGGAAATTAAAAAGAAAACCGCAATTTTGCAAGTTTTGTAAGGTTTCGTTTTCACGCTGTACAATTTACGGTAAAAATGACATGTGTTCTTTATTCTTTGGGTCACTACGATTAAAATTATACCCATGATAATATACTTTTCTATTACTGTTCTAAAAAAAAAAATAAAAAATTTTAACTTTTTTACTTTTATTTTTACACTTTAATAGTCCCCAAAGGGGACTATTTATAGAAATCATTCGATTGCTAATACTGTTCAGTGCTATGTATAGAAAATAGCACTGATCAGTATTATCGGTCATCTTCTGCTCTGGTCTGCTCGATTGCAGACCAGAGCAGAAGACCCCGGGAGACGGTCGGAGCAAGGTGAGAGGACCTCTGGCCGCCATGCTGGATGATCGGATCGCCGCGGCAGCGATGTGGGCGATCCAATCATCCATTCACAGTACCGCGATGCTGCAGATGCCGTGATCTGTATTGATCGCGCGATCGCAGATGTCCGCCATTACGGACTGGTCCCTGGCTGCTATCAGCAGCCGGGACCTGCTGCGCATGACACGAGCATCGCTCTGATGCTCGAGGTTATGCATAGTACGTAAATGTACCATTTACGTAAAGTACATTTACGTCCTGCATCGTTAAGGGGTTAAAGGATGCTGCGTCCGCCAAAGGCAGAGTAGTAGATTTGGACAGATGAGAAACCGGAGGATCTACTGCCGGTGGCATTGTCCACTTGGAAACCAGATCCTGAGAGAAGGGAAACGGAGCTTGAATCTTCTTGGTCCCCCTGAAAGTTTGTCAGGATGATTCCAAGCCGCGTCCAGCAAGGCGTCAAATTCAGCATGAGAACTGAATACCCTGGAAGAACGCAGAGTGCGTTGAAAAGAAACTTCCGGATCAGGATCCGAAGTTCTTGGGTCCTCAAGGTGAAAAGTGTCCCTAATGGCTGACACCAAGCTGTCCACCATGACAAAAAAAATATACAATTTCCCAATAGGGCTTACGCCTTCATGGGACTGATTTCCCAAAACTGATTTCCCTATAAATGTTAAAACTTGTAGCTTTAGCAAGGGTCGAGGTGATAAAGCCAGTTACGGCCGGCAAAACGTCGGGGGGGGGGGGCTGCCAGTCTAGGGATCAGATATATAGTAATACTAGTGTATGGATTGGAGATACTAATAACTCCAGAGTGGAGTAAAATCACAGCATCCCGATTGGGAGATTATCCAACCATACTATAGCTAGAAAGAGGAATATACACTCTGAAATCTGTAACCCGGACTGTGTTTTTTAAAGTTATAATTTTCTCACCATTATTTAAAAATCTTAAATAAATAAATAAATAATAAAGATACAAGTTTTAACATTTATAGGGTTCCCAAGTTTTGGGAAATCAGTCCCATGAAGGTGTAAGCACTAATGGGAAATTGTATATTTTTTGTATAAACCCTGTGAACCACTTTGGATTTTTTCTGTCCACGATGTCAGACACAGCAGAGTGGTCATGATCCGAGGTGGATTCCGACCCATCATCTACTACTTCCCCAGGAGAGTGGGAGCGTGTGGAGGTAGCCTTAGACTGAGGCGTATTAGACCTTGAACGAGGAGTTGGGGACCTGGGATGGACACAGGGGGAGCAGCCCCTAGAGTGGGGACGCTGCCAGCGAGCTGGGAAGGAGCGTGATCTACGGGAAGAATGTCTATCCCTATTACGCGACTCTGGAGAAGAGCCTGACGAAAGCACTTTAGGGCTCTTGGGAGAGCGCTAAAAGTGGGGGTCAGGAGAGACTGAGCGGGACGTGCACAGGGAAGACCGCTCCAAGGCCCAATCCACTGATCTGGAGACCCTAGCTAAGTCGAAGAACGACTGGGAAAGGGAAGAGACCCATTCTGGGGGGAGGGACGGACACCGCGCATTCCAGGGGGGCATCCTGAGAAGCAGGCACAGGAGGGATGGAACGCGTGGTGGAGCAGGCGGAACAGGTGGATTCAGTGGAACGACCGGGCATTTTGGTCTTGCAGCCCACACAAGAGTAGTAGGTGACCAAGGCTGCGACCGCCTGTCTGGGGGTTGGACATAGGTGTTAGTAAGTAAGTAGTCAGCAAATAAAATGGAGCAATCTCACCCAGGTTCTGTGTCCCGTGGCTGGAGCTGGGAAGCAGGCTGTAACTGTGCTGTGTCCTGGCCGGAGCTGAAGAGGCAGGTAGCAGCTGAATCTGCACACAAGCAGGCAGAGGAGGAGGGGGGGGGGGGGGAGGATGGCCTCCGTTTCAGAATGGTGTCCTATTGGAGGAGAGGGAGGCACCCCAAAAATGACCCCCAGAAACACAGAAGGCTATTGGCTGCAGGAAAGAGGGAGGCGGGAGCCCCACCAGCACGCCCATAACGTGGGTGGGCGGAGAGAAGTCCCGGCGCAGGCAGCAGCCATGGCCTCAATTAATATGCTCCCCACAGCATGACCTGTCCAAGCAATGAAAAGCAAAAGTAAACGGCAGCACGACTGCAGCCCAGCTAACAGGGACTGTGGCCGGGCGACGGAGCGTAAGCGGTGACTGGGCTGCTGGGCAGAAGTAACGGCTGCCTAATAGGGAACTATAAAGTAAGTGCTGGCTGGGGGTTGGAAGGGTTGCCTCACAACCCCATGGCATGTGCAGAGAGGGAGAGAGCCCGGCGTCTGTACCTTGACGCAATAGAGAGAATAAAATACAGTGTCCCCCTAGGGAAAATCCCCCCCTGAGGAGAGACGGGGGGGGGGGGGGGGGTTGGGGGGAGAGACATACTCACCAAATTTCGCCATACTCACCTATGACGTCTTTGGCCAGCTATGGTCACCTGCATCATATCAGGCTGAAGAAGCGGGGCAAGCAGGGAAGGTAGGAGGGACCTGGACCCAAGGTACAACCCCAGGCACTGGCTATTGGCGGGAAGGAGTTAACGGTGCATACTCTATGCCCCGTACCGCATATGGGAGAGCTTGTAGCGTCATGCTCCAGGACCCCCCACCTAAAAACAAAAAATAAAAAAAAAAGGAGAAAACCTAAAAACCATGCCCTAGCTATAAAATAAAAAAGGAAGACCAAGTCTGGAGGCCTAGTGACACCAAGCTAAAACTGATTAGCTCAGGGTTAGTAGGCGGGGTACATCCTGCCAGGATTGACCAACTTTCCTTTTGTATGCGTAGGCAGCAAGATATACCCATGGTCTGTGTCCCCCAATGGAGCCGACCAAGAAATTTTATTTTAAACATTCTTTATTAAAGTGCATTTGTCACATACATTCACCACATACAACCTTCCCCATAGCCTAGCAGAGGTTAGTGTCCCCATGCCAAACATACCCTTTTTACGACATCTTGTGTCTTTCTTCTCAAAAAAAAATATTTAATGTTCATTCTGTGTCCCACAGTGTCCGGGAGGCATGGCAAGGTGGTCTGTTGTGCCCCCGGGCGGAAACACTTTTCTCCACTGTGTCACACTGCTTTAATTGACACTCAGAGCCCTACTGCTGACAGCCACCCGATGTGTTTTCTCTGAACAATAGCGGTGAGCTTTACAATCCCTAGAGGCAGAGCTCTTGGTGGCACATGTGTGGACAAAGCACACAGGGCTGCCATCAGCAGGAGAGTCCTGTATGTCAATTAAAGCAGCGTGAGGTAGTGGAGAGAAGTGATGGACCCAGGGGCACAACGGACCCCTGGCCACACTTCACAGGCATGGTCAGACACAAAATAAGGTAGACACTTGCTTTTTAAAAATTCAAATATTTCACAACAACATAAAAGTCTAATGTTGACTACTTGCCTGTGCTGTAAAAAACCAATATATGGTGCAATTCCTGTTCCTGGCCCCACCATTATAATAGGGATAGATGAATCCAATGGCAAATGGAATAAAGTAGATGGTCGGATAAATATTGGTATCTAAATGATAAAATAATGCTGTTGAAATAGTGTACTACAAAACAGGAATAACAAAAACAATGTAGATTGTTTAACATTTGATTTGATTTTAGTTTTATTAAATTATCATAATGAACAAATTAAAAGCAATAATGAATCAAAGCTATGGCTATAATACATTTTATACCTGTGGTTCTGCAGTGAACATGTTTAAACTGCCAGGGGCAGCCATCGCTTTGGATACAGATGTTTCAGCATTTTCTCTCACAAGTTCAGCAAGCCAGCCAGTACAAACACCTTTCCTAGGTAATGGTCGCCCTGAGCAAGGTTCAAAGGTTACGACATTGAAAACGATGAACAATTTTCCTGGATGAAATAAACCGGAGCTAGGAAATAAAATAAAATTATATGGTTACATAAACCATACAGATCATTATGCACATAATAAATGACCACTATAATAAGCTACTTTTATAGTTATAGACTTTAGTTGCTGTTTATTTATATTTAGCGCTGTGATTAAAAGCATATAAATCTAACCAAGAATGAACTGACTTTGTGTCTTCATTTAAGATGTTCAAGTATATGTATTTGTTGAATCTGAATGGTATGGCTATGGCATACATTTATTTTGCCATGTAGGAGTTAAAAATTAAACTGGGATTTATGCCAAAATGTAAATCTAAACTAGATAAAACTTACTGTATGAAAACTCCATGAATTCTCTTACTGCTAAAATCTGAAAATGTGTAAAAATAACATTGGTGCTATTAGAAAGGTTTCATTTCATTAGTATTGGTATTTAACACCAGTGCATGTTCAACATCTCTCCTCTGGCTAAAATCAGACATTTTAATATCTTTATGATGACTGATTTGTTGATGCCATTACTTTCAGAATACAATGACACGTATTTAAGTTTTATACAAAAATTATGTAAAAAGTTCAATAATTTTGTTAGAAAAATTTTAGACACTCAGATTGTAGAAGGTAATGTTGAGATGCGATTTGCAAACCAGATAACATTATAGTGTCTGATGCAAAAACAAAACACAAAGAGAAACTCATCAGAGCAAGCTCCGTGCAGGCAGCAAAAAAAAAATGTAAACCCACCAGAACTGTGAATGGAATTCCAAGTACAAGATCAGTAATGCAATATATCTACAAATTTATTCCACTTAAAGGGGTACTCCGCTGCCTTGCTTCGGAAGCTCCACTCCCCAGTGTCCGCAGGTTTCTTGTTCCGAACGCTGCGTGCAGGCTTCAGTGTTCTGGCCCGCCCCTCGTGACATCATGCCCGCCCCCCTCAACGAAAGTCTATGGGAAGTCCCATAGACTTTCGTTGAGGGGGCGGGCATGACGTCACAAGGGGCGTCCCTGAACACGGAAGCCCGCACGCAGCGTTCGGAACAGGAAACTTACGGACGCTGGGGAGCGGAGCTTCCGAAGCAGGGCAGCGAAGTGGAATACACAGAATTACACAATAAAGTGTAGAATGTGCATATGCTTATTAAGATATTACCTGGCAGCAGAGTAGGATCTTGGTTGTAGCTTTGGAAAATGTTCTAAAGAAAAAATAAATAAATAAGTAAAGTCATATTTACTCTTCTGCATATAACAGATCAATATATTATGAAAAGATTTAAAAAAAAACAGCTTAGTTGCCTTCTGATATCCAGCAGACATTGGGTTCTTAGAGTAGAGTGGGAGTTTAACCCCTTCCAGTTATAGGACGTATGCATACGTCCAATAATCCGACACGTTCGCGCAATTGGACGTATGCATACGTCATAGCGAACTACTACGGGCAGCGCAGGAGATCGGTGACGGGAACCGGCCAGCCCCGGCAGCATTAACCCCATAGATGCCGTGATCAATACTGATCACGGCATCTATGGTGTTGACAGGAGGAACGCTCTCCCCCTGTTCAACGGGTCGCTGTTGGTTGCTATGGCAGCAGGAGGTCAGATCATGACCTCCTGTATGCCTGCTATGGAAGCCTGTGAGATCAGGTTATACAAATGTATTGCAGCATAGTATAACCTGTAAAAAAATAAAATAAAAAGTTCTTCAATAAAAGTATGAAGTGTATAAAAGTATAAAAGCCCTGTATTATCACAAAAAAAGATCAAAACGCCGCAAAAAAAAAAAAAAAATAAATAAAATAAATTGGTGTAAAAATCACCAATTTTGGTACAAAAAGCGGAATAAGAGATATCAAAAGGTAGCGCGTAGCAAAAAAGTGATACCAATAAAAAGTACAGCTCATCCCGCAAAAAATAAGCCCTTAATGGTGTCGGACAAAAAAAAAAAAAAAAAAAAAAGTTATGGCTGTTGGAAAATGAATGGCAGAAAAAGCATTTTGCTCAGAAAAGGAAAAACATAGAAAGCTATATAAAATGGGTATCGCCATAATCGTACTGATCCACAGAATAAATATAACATCACTTTTACCGCACAGTGTAAACCATAAAAAAAGCCAGAAATGTTCCAGTTTTTCACAATATTTTGAAGTTTTTCACAAAAAATGCTTCATGTGTCAACAAAAATGCACCAGTTATATAAAGTACAATAGGTCACGAAAAAAACAATCTCAGAATCGCTCTACTCAGAAAAAGCGTTCTAAAGTTATTACCATTTAAAGAGATACATGTCAAAAAGAGCCTGGTCATAGAGGTAAAAAAATGGATCGGTCCTTAAGGGGTTAAGCAAAAGTGGTGGCAAATTTAGGGACTTTTCTTTTTTGCCCTTGTCAATTTTAGCATGAAAAAGATTCACAGGATAACCTCCTTGTTACGCCTAGCGCTCCGGGTCCCCGCTCCTCCCCGGAGCGCTCACGGCGTCTTTCTCCCTGCAGTGCCCCGGTCAGTCCCGCTGACCGGGAGCGCTGCACTGTCATGGCCGTCGGGGATGCGATTCGCACAGCGGGACGCGCCCGCTCGCGAATCGCATCCCAGGTCACTTACCCGTCCCGGTCCCCTGCTGTCATGTGCTGGCGCGCGCGGCTCCGCTCTCTAGGGCGCGCGCGCGCCAGCTCTCTGAGACTTAAAGGGCCAGTGCACCAATGATTGGTGCCTGGCCCAATTAGCTTAATTGGCTTCCACCTGCTCCCTGGCTATATCTGATCTCCTCCCATGCACTCCCTGGCCGGATCTTGTTGCCTTGTGCCAGTGAAAGCGTTTAGTGTGTCCAAAGCCTGTGTACCTGAACTTCTGCTATCCATCCTGACTACGAACCTTGCCGCCTGCCCCCGACCTTCTGCTACGTCTGACCTTGCCTCTGCCTTGTCCTTCTGTCCCACGCCTTCTCAGCAGTCAGCGAGGTTGAGCCGTTGCTAGTGGATACGACCTGGTTGCTACTGCCGCAGCAAGACCATCCCGCTTTGCGGCGGGCTCTGGTGAAAACCAGTAGCCTCTTAGAACCGGTCCACTAGCACGGTCCACGCCAATCCCTCGCTGACACAGCGGATCCACAACCCGTAAGCCGAATCGTGACACTCCTCAATAGTATAACTATTAGATAAACTTTCAAAAAGTGGCATTTTGTAAACATTGTTACATTATTAGAAGAATACCAGTCATATTGGCGAACAAGAGGTATATTTACATATATTTCTAATGTTAGGTCAGTATCTGCAGTTTGTATTAATAAATTAGAAAAAATAAGAGATTTTTTAAAAGGCAACTTACCTATTAATAAGCCTAATGGAGGCCGGCAGCTTGGGAATGCATTGAGAAGGTCCAACACGCTGACTGCATGGTCTCTAATAAAACAGTTATAATCTGAGCTGCCCTGTTTACTGCACAGCTCCAGCAACCTTCGCTTCTCCGCAGCATCAGATGTATACTCCGCCAGTGCACGCAAGAAGGCCTACAGGGCACGTACAACAGTGTGATAAAACAGACATTATGCATATATCAGTGCAGATGAAATAGTATATACAATTTTGCTATTTATCTTTACATTATTAAAAGTCAGCCCACTATTTAAAAGTTAACCTGCCACCTAAACCACAGGCGGCATAAAACAGGTGCAGGGAGTGCGTTCTTGATACAATGATTTACTCTAAAAACATCTGGCATTTCAGAGAAATCAAAGTTCATAACTTGCCGTACCACAAACAAAACACAATATACATGTAGATAAAAACATATGACCCATGTTTAACAGATTTGCTGAACGTGTATGATTGGTTTTCACAGGCTAGAAATCACACAATTTACACTTATAAGAGGAGATCAAAACCTGTGCAGAGTGATGAAGTTGCCCATAGCAACCAGATTCCTCTCATTTTTCACAGGCCTCTAAAAATGAAAGCAGCAATCTGATTGGTTGCTATGGGCAACTGCATCTCTCTCTCTACACATGTTTTAATCAATCTTCCCCATGGTGCAAAAATCACAGAAAAGAAACGTGGGATGAGATTTGTGGGGTGGCAGGGTGTTCAGACAGTGTTTAAAGATTACCTGTCAGGAGTTTGATAACATTTTTAATCCTCATTAATCCTTATTTGAAACTCTCTGCTAATAAGGAAAATAGACAAATTATATATTGATTCACATATACAATAGGTCTACTTTATATTGTCATCATAAACTTGATATGTTTTTACTTTTGGAAGACATCAGAGGGCTTCAAAGTTCAGCAGCAATTTTCAAATTTTTTACATTTTCAAAATAGAAATTTTTCAGGGACCAGTTCAGTTTTGAAGTGGATTTGAGGGGCCTTCATATTAGAAATACCCCATAAATTACCCCATTATAAAAACTGAACCCCTCAAAGTATTCAAAATGACATTCAAAAAGTTTAACTCTTTAGGTGTTTCACAGGAGAAAATTCTAAATCTTAATTTTTTACAGATAAGAAGAAGACGGCACGGCACTGACACGATGTGGTATAACTGGATGCATCTGTATCAGTGGTGGTGCTCTGGTAATACGGTAGTGGAAAACTTCTAATACATGTGCAGTAGAATAAAGGATAAACCGGCAGACTCCCCACTTTTCTTCTTCTTTATTGCATTAACAATGCAGTAGCATACCCCCAAACTCTGGGTGTAGGGATAACAGTGGGGGGAACAAAAGGCAACAGATTCCGTTTCGCACGGTTTACCGTACTTCCTCCGGCCAAGGAAGGCCGGAGGAAGCACGGTAAACCGTGCAAAACGGAATCTGTTGCCTTTTTGTCCCCCACTGTTATCCCTACACCCAGAGTTTGTGAGTATGCTACTGCATTGTTAATGCAATAAAGAAGAAGAAAAGTGGGGAGTCTGACGGTTTATCCTTTATTCTACTGCACGTCTTAATTTTTTACACTTGCATGTTCTTGTAGACCCAGTTTTTGAAAATTTACAAGGGATAAAAGGAGAAAAAGCCCCCCAAAATTTGTAACCCAATTTTTGAGTAAGGAAATATCTCATGTGTATGTAAAGTGTTCGGCGGGTGCAGTAGAGGGCTCAGAAGGGAAGGAGCGACAATGGTATTTTGGATAGTGAGTTTTTCTGAAATGGTTTTTGGGTGGCATGTCACATTTAGGAATCCCCTATGGTTCCAGAACAGCAAAACACACAACAAAAACATGGCATACTATTTTGCAAACTACACCCCTCAAGGAACGTAACAAGGGGTACAGTGAGCCTTAACACCCCACAGGTGTTTGACAAATTTCCGCTAAAGTTGGACGTGAAAATGAAAAATTTGATTTTTTCTTCACTAAAATGCTGATGTTACCCCAAATTTTTCATTTTCACAAGGGGTAATAGGAGAAAAAGCCTCCCAAAATTTGTAACACCATTTCTTCTGAGTATGGAAATACCCCATATGTGGATGTAAAGTGCTCTGCAGGCGAACTACAATGCTCAGAAGAGAAGGAGCACCATTGAGCTTTTGGAGAGGAAATTTGGAATGTGCGTTTACAAAGCCCCCCGTGGTGTCAGAACTGTGGACCCCCCCCCCACATGTGACCCCATTTTGGAAACTACACCCCTCAAAGAATTTAATAAGGGGTGCAGTGAGCATTTGCACCCCACTGGCGTTTGACAGATCTTTGGAACAGTGGGCTGAGCAAATAAAATTTTTCATTTTCACGGACCACTGTTCCAAAAATCTGTCAGACACCAGTGGGGTGTAAATGCTCACTGCACCCCTTATTACATTCCATGGGGGGGGTGTAGTTTTCAAAATTGAGTCACATGTAGGGGGGGGGGGGGGGTCCATTGTTCTGGCACTATGGGGGCTTTGTAAATACACATGGCCTTCAATTTCGGACACATTCTCCAAAAGCCCAATGGCGCTCCTCCTCTTCTGAGCCCTGTAGTTCGCCCCCGCAGAGCACATTACATCCACATATGGGGTATGTACTTAGAAGAAATGGGGCTACAAATTTTGGAGGACTTTTTTCCTAGTCTCCCTTGTGAAAATGAAAAATGAAGGGTAACACCAGCATTTTAGTGAAAAAAATAAATAAAATTCTCTTCATTTTCCCATCCAACTTTAACGAAAATTCTTCAAACACCTGTGGGTTGTTAAGGCTCACTATGCCCCTTGTTACATTCCGTGAGGGGTGTAGTTTCCAAAATGGGGGTCACACGTGGGTATTTATTGTTTTGCGTTTATGTCAAAACCGCTGTAAAATCAGCCACTCCTGTGCAAATCGCCAATTTAGACTTCAAATGTATATGGCACGCTCTCACTTCTGAGCCATGATGTGCGCCCGCAGATCACTTTACACCCACATATGGGGTATTTCCGTACTCAGGAGAAATTGCGTTACAAATTTAGTTTTTCTTCTTCTTCCTTTTACCGCTTGTGAAAATTAAAAGTATGGGGCAACACCAGCATGTTAGTGTAAAAAATTATTATTTTTTTTTTATTTTTTATTTTTTTTTACACTAACAGGCTGGTGTAGACCCCGGCTTTACCTTTTCATAAGGGGTAAAAGGAGAAAAAGCCCCCCAAAATTTGTAACGCAATTTCTCCCGAGTACGGAAATACCCCATATGTGGCACTAAACTGTTGCCTTGAAATATGACAGGGCTCCAAAGCGAGAGAGCGCCATGTGCATTTGAGGCTTATTTGGGGATTTGAATCCGCCATCAAAATACCCTACAGCACGGGGTGCCTGCTGATATCAGCAGTCATCCCGGTCCGGACCCCACCGTGCACAGGTATGCCCTGGGTTCTTAAGTACCAGGGCGTACCTGTATGCCATGGGTCCCTAAGTAATTAAAGAGACCTGTCAGATTTTGGGGGGGGGGGGGGGGGGGGGGGGGGAAATGAATTGAGTCAAAGGCCAAAACTAGCTTGGTCATAAAGGGGTTAATTTAGGGGAATTTCAGATTGTTTCACATAGCACTAATCACATTAGTAGGTGGGTGATAAAAGCACCTTCACAGGCATCTTTAGACCTCTCAAATTTAGTATTTTAGTCGGTATACGTAAAAAAAAAAAAAAAAAAAAACAGGAGTCTGCCAGGGGGAAAAAAAAAACAGGTACATTTCCTTCAATTAGAGTTTTTCTCTGTCATTTTCACTGCAAATACTACATGTAAAACGACCTTAGAGTTGCAAACGTTTGCCTATTTGCATTTATTTTTAATATGTGCAATTGTCCACAAGGCAAGGCTGAACCCCACAAGTTTCCAATATTTCCTATGGCTTTTTGCCTCTTCCTACTTTAGATTGGAAACCTCTGGAGGTATTGGCTATAGGGTATGGAAATGGGCACCTGCTTATTGGCATATGTGAGAAAAATTCTAATTGCTTAGGTTGCAAGCAGACGTTTGTAAATCTAGTACACCTGCAAAGAATACTTATAAATACCTTCTTTGGCAAAGCCCGTATTTCAAGGCACCATGTCAGCAGGTATTGCACAGAACACTTTTCTGGAACATAATCAGGTATCACTGCACCTATAAAACATAAAGAACAAGCTGAAAGCATACTGGTCGGGAAACACTGCTTTATAACATTCACATACCTTGTTTTGATAATGCAGCCCCCTACAGGTAATTTGAGTTCTTCACTGCCTATTTTAACCCCTTAAGGACCAAGCCCATTTTGACCATAAGGACCATGCGAATGTTATTTTAGCATTTTAGTTTTTTCTTCCTCGTCTTCTAAAAATCAAATTGCTTATATTTTCATCCACAGACTAGTATGAGGGCTTGTTTTTTGCGTGATTAGTTGTCCTTCGTAATGACGTCACTCATATTACCATAAAATGTATGGAGCAACCAAAAAAAACACTATTTTTGTGGGGAGATTAAAAAGAAAACCGCAATTTTGCACATTTTGGAAAGTTTCGTTTTCACACTGTACAATTTCCGGTAAAAATGACACGTGTTCTTTATTCTGTGGGTCAGTATGATTAAAATGACACCCATGATTACATACTTTATTATTGTTGCGGCCCAAAAAAAAAAAAAAAAAAAAAAAAAAAAAAAAAAAAAAGCAAACTTTAACAAAGTTGTAACTTTTAAATCCCTCTATTTTCACAGCCTATAACTTTTTTCCCGTATAAGTGGCGGCATGAGGGCTCATTTTTGCGCTGTGATCTGTACTTTGATACCACATTTGTGTATGTAAAACCTATTTTATAAAAAAAAAAAAAAAACTTAACGTTTACGCCGTTCACCATATGGGATAAACATATTTTAATAGTTCGGACATTTACGCATGTGGCAATACCAAATATTTAAAAAAAAAATTTTTTTATCCTTACACTTTATGGGGGTTAAATTGGGGGGTGGGGAACCTACCGTATTTATCGGGGTATACCACGCACAGGCCTATAACACGCACCCTCATCTTACCAAGGATATTTGGGTAAAAAAAATTTTTTACCCAAATATCCTTGGTAAAATGAGGGTGCGTGTGTGTGCATGCGTATACCCCGATACACTGTCTCTGACCCCGCAGAAGCCCCCAGGAAAGGCAGGGAGAGAGAGAGTCCGTCGCTGTCCGCTTCTATCCCCTTGCCTTTCCTGGGGTCTAGAGCCCTGCTGCCGCCGCTTCTCTCCCACTGGCTATCTGCGCCGCTGCCCGTTCTCTCCCCCTGACTATCGGTGCCCCATTGCCGACGCCGATAGCCAGGAGGAGAGAAGCGGCGCCGGCAATGGGGCAGCGGCGCCGATAGCGAGGGGGAGAGAAGGGGGAGCGGCACCCATTGCCGGCGCCGCTGCCCCGTTGCCTCCCCCATCCCCGGTTGTATAATTACCTGTTGCCGGGGTCGGTCCGCGCTGCTTCAGGCCTCCGGTGTGTGTCCCCTGCGTCGTTGCTATGCACGGCGCAATGACGAGTGACGTCATTGCGTCTCACAGCGCATAGCAACGACGCAGGGGACGCACACCGGAGGCCTGAAGCAGCGCGGACCCGACCCCGGCAACAGGTAATTATACAACCGGGATGGGGGAGGCAACGGGGCAGCGGCGCCGGCAATGGGTGCCGCTGCCCCTTCTCTTCCCCTGTCTGTCGGCGCCGCTTCTCTCCCCCTGGCTACCGGCGCCGGCAATGGGGCACCGGCACCGATAGCCAGGGGGGAGAGAACGGGCAGCGGCACCGATAGCCAGGGGGAGAGAAGGGCCGGCAGCAGGGCTCTAGACCCCAGGACAGGCAGGGGCAGAGAAGCCGGCAGGTCTCTGCACCTGCAAAGCCGCTGCAGTTCATTGATTTAAAGCGCCCGCTTTAAATCATTGAACTGCAGCGGCTTATCGGCGTATAACACGCAGATAGACTTTAGGCTAGAAATTTTAGCCTAAAAAGTGCGTGTTATACGCCGATATATACGTTAAATTTTTATTGGCGGAGGAATCTAAAATATTATATTATATATATATTTTTTTTATTTATTTATTTATTTTTACACACTTTAATAGTCCCCAATGCTCTGATTGCTAATACTGTTCAGTGCTATGCATAGGTAGGGAAGGTGAGAGGACCTCAGTGTGCAATCCTGGACTATCGGATCCCCGTGGCAGCGCTGCAGGCGATCCGATCATCCATATTTCTGACCGCACTCCCGCAGATGCCGTGATCTGTATGGATCACGGCATTTGAGGGGGTTAATGGCAGACATCCGCACGATTGCGGATGTCGCCCATTACCGGCGGGTCCCAGGCTGCAATCAGCAGCCAGGACCAGCCGTGGATGACCCGAGCATCGCTCAGATGCTCGCGTTCATGTACAGGTCGTTAAGGGGTTAAAAAAAAAAATCTGATGTTGCTGTACATCCCACTAGGTTCATCACTATTACTAGGGTATATCTTGTGCTGCATAAACTGCCCTGGAGTGTGTGCAAATTGCCCATCTAGATCTCAAAGCAACTCAATTCTGTTGTCTATACACAACATAGGGGGAAAATGGTCAGTTTCAGGAGTACTCATTTCTTACATGAAGCATAAATATCACAAAGACCAACACCACAATACAGTTTGCAATCTGTAATCCTGACATATGGAGATGTTTTGCCCTCCCAGTTCTTATTAAGTATATGCATTATTTTAAAAAGGAGATTTTTTTGTACTCACAGTAAAATCTCTCGTTGCCTTCATTGGGGGACACCTAACTGATGGGTATATGCTCTTGCCACTAGGAGGCGCTGACACTAGGAAAAAGAAAAGTTGGCTCCTCCCTGGCAGGATATACCCGCCCACCTGCAGTGAGGTAACCAGTTTTGTCACAAAGCAGTAGGAGAAGCCAACGAGGAATTACGTTCGAAGGACCCAAGAAAGGAATCCCGGAGAACCCCAGAAAAAGAAAAAGAAGAAATGGGTGGGTGCGATTTCCCCCAATGAAGGCTACGAGAAAGATTTTACGGTGAGTACAAAAAAAAGAAAATAAAAAAAAAAAAAAAAAAATCTCCTTTTCTCGGTCGCTCTTCATTGGGGGACACCTAACTGATGGGATGTACCAAAGCAGTCCCCTAGGGTGGGAAAAGAACAATCACCAGCGAAACGAGACAGTCCCAGACTGAACTCACATGTCCGCAGGGCCAGCGGACGAGCCCCCAGGTCCGAGACACACCAGGCCCAGAAAATGAGCCCCGAAAGATCTCCAGTTCAGGGAGATGGACCAGTACCCAAAGTAAAAGTCAGTCCTCTGTAGAGACCTAAGGCACCCGGTGATATGTCCACGAAAAACTCTCCTGGCGAAAAAAACTGCCAGAAGGAAGAAAGAGCGTAGAACCGAAAGACCACCCCGACGAACGGATCGCAGAGGGGGTCGTGGTCCGGGCTGCTACAAATTACCAAGACCTGACCCATCACCAAGGCTCAAGGAATCGGAAAGCCGCCTGAAAGAAGGCACACTGCAGCATCATAGGACAGAGTCACGAAAAAGGAACCAACAGCGATAGATGACAATTGACCGGGTAGACCAGAGCAGCCATAAGAACATCCCGTCAGAACGGGAATGGAGGGAGAACCAGGGAGAAACCAGCTTGGACTCCCAGGGGCTGGTTATAGGAAGGAGTACTCCAGAAGACTGTGGTGTCAATGTAGTATGATCGACACCGACCAAAGGTTAAGAAGGACACAATCTTCCAGGGAGAGCACTAGGCTGTGAAAGTGGACCAAAACACACAAGCCTAGGCAGGAAAACCACTGTGGAATGTACTACAACAAAAAAACTAAATAGTTCCCCTAAAGGAGGGAAAAATCAAGGGCGGTCGAGGTGACAACTCAAATACAGACCTACGACAAGTACCCAATCCCCGCACCCCTTGTGAAAAGGGGGATTGGCAAGCGCGCTAGTCGCAGGAGGAGCGGAGAAATGCAAAGACTGGGTGGACGAAGCGCCCAGGCTCCATCGGCAACCCTTGCGCATAGAGGAGCCACCTTGCGTCCCATGAGGGATCGGAACCCCGCACACTGAGGCTGGGGAACAAATACAAGATGTGTTGAGAACCAGTAAAGACAGTGACCAGAAGGCACCTGAGCCACTCTGGACAGGGACCCCAGAGAGAAACCTCCGGAAGAACACGGAGGGGCTGAGCAGATAGGCACTGCAGCAGGTCCCATGGCAGAACAGGGGTGCTCAACCGCCTTGGAACCGCTGGAACGAATTCCTGGAAAAAAATTTGGGCGCCCTCACCAAGCCAAAGGAAGGAGGGCTCTACTCCCACAAAGCAGTCCCAGCATTTGTAGGAACACAGACCTGGGGACCCCAAGAAAACAGTGACGTACCAAGACTGAAGACTTTGTGAAAATGCAGACCTCCAAGGGATCAATGCCCCAGCAGACCAACAGTGTAACCCAAGAAAGGAAAACAGAGCGATGCTACTGTAGCCGCAAAAGGAAGACAGGGACCCCAGGACCCATATGCACACACCCTGCGGGACTGTACCTGGAAGAGAGACACCGGACTACAGCTGCAGTAGCAGCTGAACGGGGAAGGCGACTAAGTGGATTAGAACACCCAACAGACACAGTCTGACCTCGTGGCAAGGAGACCGTTGCCACGAAGGGTCCCGCATAATTATAAAATTATATTATAATATATATATATATATATATATATATATATATATATATATATATAATTATAATATTTTGTGATGAGGTGGCAAGGAAAGGGTGTATTTCCTTGGCTCACCCTGAAGTATCTCTCACCTGCTTCTTAATTAATGAGGCAGGAGGGACGGGAGGTGTGTATATAAGATGGAGAGTCAGTCTAATCTGGGCTCTTCCTAGGAGACAGCAAGTGGGCTGTAGGGGAGAGACAGAGCCTGCTGAGGGAGGAGTACACAGCCCGAGCTATGAGTGGCTCAAAGAGTGACATGAATTGCGAGTAGAAGGTTGCAGGGGACATATGTTTAACCGGCTGAGGGAAGCTCATCGGTTGTTAGTCAGGACAAGCTGATCTGTTTAGACAGTAACCAGACGGTCTAGGATTTTGGGTTTGAGGTGGAGCAAGGTGGAGCAATGACCACTCCCCACTCCCCCGAATCCAACCAGCCGGGGTGGGGACAAGAACTTCACTGATAAAGGGGAGGGAGGGCAGAAGAGATGTGCTGACAGCGACACGGCCGCCGGCATCAGAGAGGCTGCGGGAGAAGAGAGGATGTGGGCGGAGCAAAGCTCTGAGTCCCCGTCCATCCTGTGGAAGAGTGAGAGCCGCGAAGCCTGGCTGGGAATTATCCCGCCGGCTAAAAAGGTACGGCCCCCAAACCAGGGAGTCAGAGGCTTGATACAGCCTCTGATATCCCTGGTAAAACTAAAGACCCCTGCAGCGTGCCAGACCGGAGCGCTCGCTGCGGGGAGGAGGGGGCGGAGCTAAGCTCCGTAAGGAAATGCCCAGATTCTCCCGTCGGCGCTATGAGGGCAGCTCCGCCGACCCGCAAGAAGGGGCGGAGCTAAACTCTGCTGAAGGGGGAGCTGGACGGGCGGCTGCACCGGCCACAATCCCCACCAGCTGAGAGACTACAGACCTGAACCATGGAGTCAGAGGACATACCCCTCTGACATCCCTGGTAAGACTAAAACCCCTGCAGTGAGAGCTCACTGTGGGGAGGAGGGGGGGGGGGGGGGGTAGCTAAGCTCCGTAAGGAGAGGCACAGAATCTCTCCCCCCTGTCGGTTCTCTGAAGGCAGCGCCGGTGTGAGGAGGACTCCCGCGCCCCGAATTCCCGCGTCTGAACTCGGGAAGAAGGGGGCAGAGCTACCGCCGCCATTATGGCCCCCGCCGCCTGCCAGCACAGCGCCGGAGAAGCCGAAACCTGGCTGTAGTGCAGGACTAAGGGAGCCACCGCAAAAGCCGGCGGCTGCCCGTACATAACATACATGTGAGAGAGCCCAGACCCCATAAACATCGAACCCATGACCCCCTTAACCGCCCCCACAACAGTCAGTACATAAGACACAAGGAAGATATTAACCCCTTAAGTCCTCTGCAGGGGGAGGGAGGGGGTGGTTGGGGAACATACTTCCCCAACCAGCTTTACATACTCGCCTGTCTTCGGCCAGCATTTTAGTCACCTGCATCACGTCATGCTGCTACAGCCCAAGAAGAGCAGGAAAAATAGGGGGACCTGGACCCACGGTGCAACCCCAAGCGCTGGCCGTTGGCGGGAAGGGGTTAACTGTGCATTTGTATTTTATGTCCCGTGCCCCTTAGCCGCATATGGGGGAACAGGTAGCGCCATGCTCCTGAACCCCCACCTGAAAAAGGGAAACAAAAAGGAATAAAGAACCTAACTAAACAGCCCTTGCTAGAAAATAATAAAAAATACAAGGTCTGGAGCGCTCCAGACCTATGTGTCTACCTCCTAAGTGACACTAGCTAAAACTGGTTACCTCACTGCAGGTGGGCGGGTATATCCTGCCAGGGAGGAGCAGACTTTTCTTTTTCCTAGTGTCAGAGCCTCCTAGTGGCAAGAGCATATACCCATCAGTTAGGTGTCCCCCAATGAAGAGCAACCGAGAAAAGGTATTAATTTGCCTTTCATTTTGCAGTTGCAGGAGTTATGGCCCTGTTTTGGAGGTCTGACCCCCACGATTACAGACTTTTTCCCTATCCAGTGGAGGCTGGCATACCCCTTTTATTTATGCAATTCTAAAATACAAATTAAACATATATTACAGGGAAATCAGAAAACAAACATTTTAAGCTTTCTGCTATAAATTAATATAAAGTAAGTGACTGCCATACCTCTTTTTTTTGTTTTAGAGTTAACAGTCAGGCACACTTGGCAATCTTTCTGATCAGACAATCCCAGCTTGATAATTAGATCTCTTACTTCATCATCTGGATTTGGACAAACTATGCCAAAGGAATCCCCGGGCTGAAAGTCAATTGTAGTATTCTGGAAAGAAAAATAAATAAAAATAAATAAAATACATTTTAAAATGTTTTATATAACTTAGGGTGCATTTTATATAACTTAGGGTGCATTCACAACACGTTTTCTTCATACGGTCACCGCATCTGGGAGTGTCAAAACCGGACGCTCCCGTATCCCAACCGGACCCGGACAGCATTTTGTTCATTTGAATGAGCCGACCCGAGTCAGATAGTGAATCTGGTCGGCTCATTTTTGCCCCATATCCAGTTTTGTGGCCGGATTGAAAACCGTGGTATGTGGCAGCCCTGCAGATCTGCTCAACAGATGAATTAGCCCTTTCTGTTCAGTAGACTAAAATGGGTCTTGTAAAATGTGCTCTAAGTTCCACAGGTAGAGAGAATACTTAAATATTATAGCATTCAGGGATTGTTTTCATGTTATGTCAGGTGCTTCCCAGGCCCGACAGTCCTGCTGCAGCTCAGAAAGGAGACAGAACACAGGAGGCATCGCGGAAGCAGGTTTATTTTGTTATACCCCACACAATGGAAATACAGCAGCTGATAACTACTGGAAGTAATAAGATTTTTAAATAGAAGTAATTTACAAAATCTGTTTACCTTTTTGGCACCAGTTGATTTAAAATAAAAAAAATAAAAATTGTTCCCCTGAAGTACCCCTTTAACCCCTTAAAGACCCATGATGTACCGGTAGGTCATGAGTCCACTCCCGTTCTATATCGCGGGGCAACGGCCGGGACCCGTGGCTAATAGCTTTTAACCCTTTAGATGCGGCAAAGTTGAACGTCGCGTCTAAAGTGAAAAGTAAATCATTGCCGGTTAGCTCAGGGGGCTGTTTGGGATTTCCGCAGCGAAATTGCGGCATTTCGAACAGCAGGAGGGTCCCTTACTTTACTGTCAAGCGCCAGAATCCATGATCAATGGTTTCCTATGGAGAAACCATTGATCAATGTAAAAGATCAGTGTGTGGAGTGTTATAGCCCCCTATGGGAGCTATAAAATTTCAAAAATAAAAAAAATAAAAAAGTAAAAAGTGAAAAAAGTGAATAAAAAGAGCCCAAATAAAAGTTTGAATCACCCACCTTTTCCCATTTAAAAAAAAAACTGTAAATAAGAGAAAATAAATAATGTGGTATCGCCACGTGCGGAAATGTCCGATTTATAAAAATATATTGTTAATTAAACCACACGGTCAATGGCGTACGGGCAAAAAAATAGTGTATTTTGGTCACTTTTTATACATCATCAATAAGTCCTATCAATGCAAAAATGGTACCACAAAAAACTTCAGATCATGGTGCAAAAAATTAGCCCTCATACGCAGAGAAAAAAAAAAAAAAAAAAAAAAAAAAAGTTATAGGGGTAAGTAGATGACAATTTTAAACGTATACATTTTCCTGCATGTAGTTATGATTTTTTCCAGAAGTATGACAAAATCAAACGTATATAAGTAGGGTATCATTTTAATCGTATGGACCTACAGAATAAAGAGAAGGTGTCATTTTTACTGAAAAATGTACTGTGTAGAAACGGAAGCCCCCAAAAGTTACAAAATTGTGTTTTTTCTTTCAATTTTGTTTCACAATGATTTTTTTCCAGTTTCGCCGTAAATTTTGGGGTAAATGACTGACGTCATTACAAAGTAGAATTGGTGGCGCAAAAAATAAATCATATGGATTTTTAGGTGCAAAATTGAAAGAGTTATGATTTTTTAAAGGTAAGGAGGAAAAACGAAAATGCAAAAACTGAAAAACCCCGGGTCCTTAAGGCACCATTCAGATAAATGGCTATGTATCTCAGATACCACTTCTCCCAGTCGAGGATTTTTTCTGCCGAATAATGTAATTCCTTTCTTGTATAAGCCTTGATTTCTTATCAAGGCTATCATAATTATATTGTCTGAAGATACATAAGAGCCTCTTATGAGTGAAGAGGCTGTCTGTAGGGCTTCTAAATGCTTGCATTTGAACTGTAATGATTCATAGTGTTGAGCCAGATGTTTTGAAAGGACTTGTTGCCCACAGGCTCCCCATCCTCTTTTGCATTCATAGTGATGACTGGCTTTGGATGCCAGCCTACTCCTTTTCTCAGGTTGAATATTTTTGTCCACCACAGAAGAGACTTCTTTACCCAATGTGGAATCTTGATCTTCTCCATTGACATTAGACTGTGGTCCCATGATGAGAGGATGAGTTGTTGGAGAAGTCTTGAGTGAGCCTGGGCTCAACTTACTAAGGAGATACTGACAGTTAAGAATCTCAATAGAGGCTTTTGGGGAGATCAACAACCTGTGCAGAGAAAAGTTGAACAGTTGCCCATAGCAACCAAATTTCCCCTTAAATTTTTCACAGGCTTTTTTAAAAATGAAAAGCGATCCGATTGGTGCCGATGGGCAACTGGTCAACTTTTCCTCTACACAGGTTTTGATAAATCTCCCCAATTGTTACCTTTTCTTCTGGAAGGAGCCAATTTTTTTTTTCCTCGTAAAGAATCATTTTTTTCCTGTAGAAGAAAGGACTCCTAAAAATATCTTTTTCTTGAGATGGGAGGTCTGGCTCTCCTGACTTAGTCTATTGTAGCCATTCAATAGTCCTTGCTGGTCAGGGGAATAGTTGTCTTTATTGAGTCCATTTTGAAGTAATGGTAGGTGACTAATTTTTTGAGCGCCTTCATATTTATTATACTGACATTGGGCTTTTGTACAACAAAGGCATGAATAATGACCTGAACACTCCTTCCTCACAGAAACTGGAGAGATGACCTTCATCCTTAATTTGTAAACTCTGTCTTCTAGGTTTTTCTGTCTAATTGGAGATGGAAGTTGGGTCAACACAAACTTTGAGGGATGATAGGCTTAAAGGGAACCAATCATCAGATTTTACCCTATATAATGCTTGGCAAAGCGTTATATAGGGTAAAATTGTTGTCCTCACCATCCCCGGGGGACGCTCCTGCCCCCAGGGATGGTGAAGATATGAAGTTATAAACTAGTCACCGCCGCCACCGTAAGTAGTCTCCTGGGCGGGGAGCTCTTCTCACCAACTCCCGTTCTTCGGCCGGGAGCGACGCCCCCTCCGATTGATTGATGGGCAGCGTCATTGTTCCGCTCACTGAACAGACGGAGCAGAGCGATGACGCTGCCCATCAATCAAGCGGAGGGGGCGTCGCTGCCGGCCAAAGAACGGGACTTGGTGAGAAGAGCTCCCCGCCCAGGTGACTACTTACGGCCGTGACTAGTTTATAACTACATATCTTCACCATCTCTGGGGGCAGGAGCATCCCCCGGGAATGGTGAAAATAAAGATTTTACCCTATATAATGCTTTGCCAAGCGTTATATAGGGTAAAATCTGATGATTGGTTACCTTTAAAGCTCAATTAAAAATCCCTGTTTGATGGATTTTAGGATCCAAGTGTTGTTGGTGATGTTCTTCCAAAATGCCAGAAATTCTACCGGCCACGTCGCAGTCATTGTTTATCTGTCCACTGCTTGTTATTGAGTTCAGTCCATCTTTAGTATCAGACACCAAAACTATTGAGAAAGTGAGGGCATGGCTATGGTCACAGGCTCCCTGCAGTGCACAAAGAAAGATTGCTGCTCTCCTGTTTCTGCTACAAACTCTTCTCAAGTTAAGTTACCAAACTTTACCTCCTCTTATCTTATGGATCTGTCTTTTGTTGTCACATTAAGTGTGGACATTGAAATTGTGGCTGGCAGCCTATTGGTCTATAGTACTGCCAGCAGAGGCAGACTAGCAGATAAGGTACACACCCCATGCCATGGAGAAGAAAAAAAAAAAAGGGGGGGGGGGGGGGGGGGGGGGAAGTACCAGAAATAAACATAATGTAGCTGCAAAGAATGATTCAATCAGCAACAATAGAGCCCAGGGCTGCCTGAAATTATGTAAACTCTTACTTTTTACATTTAATGTTGATCATTTATAATAATCATGCTCCCATCATGCCATAGTATCAGAAATTAGTGTTTTATGCCTTATACTAAAATCATAAAATGCTAATTTCTGAATGTTTAATATGGACGCAAACACATATCTGAGTGGTAACCCTAGATGAAATCAGTGAGAGCCATATACTTTAATGCCATAGCCTCCTTTCATTTATAAGCTGCCGCTGCTATGGATCGTTAAGTATGTGACAAAAAGCTACATATCTACCATGAAAAAATATTGCATTTGTTATTAGAGTTAATAAAAAAAAAAAAAAAATTAAATAAAAAAATAGTAAAACTGATAATTACTGAAATGTCAAGCTCCAGCATTAAAGTAGTTTTCACAGCATCATTTGTAGTGAGTCTCTTAGCTTGTTTGATGGGAACTGTGAAAATCTCATCTTCAGGGTACAGCAAACTTGTAAAATCAGTATCCTGCAATGAAAGGAAAGGAACGGTCACCATATTGATAAATCTGGGCCATAGTTTGTAAGGCCAAACAAGACATCTCCTTACATGTTCTGCCTATTCTCCTACAGTGTTGAAGAATAAAAATTCTTATGCTGAAGTAGTTTTTTCAGCACCATAACAAAAGTATTAGTGTGTGTGTGTGTGTGTGTGTGTGTGTGTGTGTGTGTGTGTGTGTGTGTGTGTGTGTGTGGGGGGGGGGGGGGGGGGGAGGCCAAACAAAAACAAAGCAGCACAGCCTTTAACCCATCGTGAACATTGGGCGTACTGGTAAGCCATTGCCGCCCGGGACTTAACACACCAGGATGGGACTTAAAAAGCTATGTAAAATGGACATCGTACAAATTACATTGACCTACAGAATAAAGAGAATCTGTAATTTTTACCATACAGTGCACTGTGTAAAAACCAAACACCTCACACTTTGCAATTTTTATTTTGTTGCACATGGCTCTGATCAAAACCCGCCATGACATATGCGCTCTACTAAAGGACAGCTACAAGTACTATAGACAACACTGCTCCAAGGTCTTCTACGAATGGGGCAATAAACCCGGGAGGTACCTGGCTAGGGCGCTCAGGGATAGGAGAGCGGCGCTATACATCCCCTCGGTTACTACGCCCCAGGGTGGGAAGACTTACTTGACGAAGGACATATTATCTGCTTTTGAGCAATACTACACCGAACTGTACAACCTTCCGCACCCTTCTTCTAACTTTCCTCACTCCACAACCCCCATCTAGCTTTTAGAATACATGACCAGGATGGCCCTCCCTTGGCTTTCTGAGGATAATATTGTGTTCTTGGAGGCCCCGTTTACAGAGGAAGAAATAGCAGCAGCTATAGCCAACTTGCCTTACGGGAAGAGTCCTGGCCCGGATGGCTATACCGCCAAATTTTTCAAGACTTTGAAGGGAGACCAGCTCCACCCCCTTTGCGGAGCCTTCAATGACATATCGCAGGGTACCGTTTTTCCCCCTGATTCCCTAACTGCCCATATAACGGTAATCCCAAAGAAAGGCAAAGATCCCAATTTATGCGCCAGCTATCGTCCCATCTCATTGCTGAACGTTGATACCAAGCTGTTCGCAAAGATACTGGCGGATCGCCTGGCGAATGTACTGGGACCCCTGATCCACCCAGACCAATCTGGCTTTATTAAATCAAGAGAGACGCACAATAACACTGTTAGAGCCTTCTCCATCATTCACCAACCGAAAACTACTCAGCAGCCATTGAGGTTTTTCTCTCGATGCCGAAAAGGCTTTCGATAGGGTGGATTGGGGGTTCCTGAGAGCCTCTCTTACACAAATTGGCCTAGGCCCCGCCATGCTGAGATGAATCACGACCCTTTACAATGACCCGACGGCCCGCGTGAGAGTCAATGGCTCTCTGTCCTCCCCCATTCAGATCCGAAACGGCACGAGACATGGATGCCCCCTCTCCCCCCTGCTGTATGTTTTATGCATGGAGCACCTACTGAATGCTCTACGATCTGACCCAGCCATTTTGGGGTTCCAAAAGGGGGGAGAGAAACATATCTGCTCAGCATTCGCGGATGATTTGCCTGCCACCTCTTTGCCTGCCATCTCCCGGGCGATCCGACTACTCTCACTTCAGTAACCACATGGTTAACCTCTCTAAAAGTTTGGGCCTCAACATCACATTACCTGGGGCACTGATGGACAGCCTCAAATTGGCTCACCCCTTCCGATGGCAAACTTTGTCGATTAAATAACTGGGGGTTCATGTTCTGGCGAACCTCTCTGACAGTTTTGACTTAAATTTCCGACCATTACTGCAGACTATCGACAGAGACCTACATAACTGGAACAGAGGGACCTTTTCCTGGTTGGGAAGGGTGAACATTCTAAAGATGAATGTGCTCCCTAGACTGTTATACCTGTTCCAAACTGTACCGATAGCACTCCCGCTCTCCTTCTTTAAAAAGGTGGATAGGACATTTCACAAATTCATATGGGCGGGTAGACCTGCGAGGATAGCCAAACAAATCTTAAAATCAGACGGAAGCAAGCGGGCGGCCTTGCGGTCCTGGACAGCAAGGCCTACTACATCGCTGCCACGTTAAAGGTTTTTGGACCTCCTCCATGATCGGACAACCAAACGTTGGGTGGGTATTGAACTTGGGACTGCTGACATTGCGCTTACTTCCCTCCCTCGGTTGCCCCCTGGGACCCCCTCACAGTGCACCATACAGACCCTGCCATGGGTGTTGGGGGAATTGGTTAGATCTTTTCGGAGGTACATGGAGAGACGGGGATTGATGGAGCCAAACAGTCCTTTGACGCTGGTCCTGGGCAATCCCCTCTTCCCACCAGGCTTGGAGAGTTCCACCTTTCTGGGTAGGGGGGGGGGGGGGGGGGACGCTAGGTCCCTCCCTCCAATTGTCTTTCTAGATGGGACACTGCTTAAATCCTACACTGACCTGGTCCCGTCACACTTACGGACGCCCCTCTTACATATGCAATATCTCCAACTGGACCATTTTATCAGAACCTCAGGCCAGAGCCTGAAGCTGGCTAGACCCCTACTACCCTTTGAGAAACTATGCTCATCAGACTCCATGCCTGTTAAGCCGGTCTCACAGATTTATGGCATATTGATCGAGATAGCTGCCCAATCGCCCACAATTGGAGAATTGTTGTCTCTCGCATTTTCTCTATCTTGGGAGTTTCTTATCCGAATGACCCCAAAGTTCTTCTGCTGTCCATCATGCCTGTTTCTAGGAAGACCCCTTCCAGGGCACTGGCAAATTTTTTGCTGATGGCAGCAAGAACGGTGATCCCAAGATAGTGGAAGGATCCACTTCCCCCGTCCATTACTGACTACATTCCATTACTGGTACAGAGAAGTCCTGTTCCTGTGTTGGATGGAGGAACTGATGGCAGATTCATCGGGTAGACAGGATATGCTAAGATATGGCAGCCCTGTTCTACTTTTGTGTAATCCCCTCTTTATACAGCAAGTGATGGAGTATGAGAATAGAACCCTGTTGCCCTTCCATTCAGGCTGTTGGTCTTCTGTGTGCGGTAGCGTGGCCATGGAGGTGTGGAGGCTGCTTCGTCTCTTGCTGGCGGGTGGAGCCCAGTCCCTGCAGGTAGGTCTGAACTGTTCTTTGTGATGTTACTAAAGCCCCCCCCCTCCCCCCGGCCCATTGTCAGGAGCCTTTCCCATGCTCACTACCTTCTCCCTTTGTTTTCCTTTTGCCTCTTCACTTCCCCTTTCCCCGTCCCCGTCCCCCCCCTCTTGGTGTTAGTTCCCATTCTAGCTCTGTTTTTCTAAACCCCATCTAAATGGAGTTTTCCATTCCTCTTGGATATCTACCCTTTACCTAGTCTAAGGTTCTTTACCACTTTTCCTAAAAATGTTGTGCTGGACTTGCTGTTTGTATTGAATTGAATGCTATATATTACAATACACCGGTCATTAGGATGCTAGTAAGCTTTTGATATATGCACCTCCAACATTTCCATTTTTCTTAATGCTCGAATTTTTCTATGTGATGTTTGCACTGATACATCTTTATGGTATCCTTTTTTCATGACTGTTGTTAGTGTTTCAAAGGGAAAAAATAGCAACACGCTTAAATTGCTGTTCAAAAAGTTTTCTTCATGTATAATAAAGAGGATAACAATTCTCTCATAAGAAAAATCTCATTCACCCATGTGCACAAAATAATTTCAGCAGTGTATGCTTGACAAAGAAGGTGTGCCTTCAAAACATTGCATGGATCTTTCACACCCTCGGGTGTAGGAGATGGCCGTACCTATGGACACAGGTTATATAAATACAGAGAACCTGGCGAGCTGATCAAAATCTCCGATCGGACACTGTTGAAATTATTTTGTGCACATGGGTGAATATGAGTTTTTTTCTTATGAGAGAATTGTTATCCTCTTATTATACATAAAGAAAACTTTTGAACAGCAATTTAAGCGTGTGTTACTATTTTTCCTTGGATGCATTGTGCCGAGTATAGAGCGCTCAGGAAACCACGCTAGCCCTATGCACACCGGTCCCCAATTGTGAATTATAAGTAAGTGTTTCAGCCTAATAAAACACGTGTTTGAATACAAAAAACAAAAAAAAAAAGAAGCCCTTAAAGGGGTACTCCGGCCCTAAGACATCTCATCCACTATCCAAAAGTATAGGGATAAGAGGTCTGATCGCAGGGGTCCCACCGCTGGGACCCCCCGCAATCTCTCATGCAGACAACCACCTGTGGTGGCTGCACAGAGCGATGTTCGGGGACCATCACACCCCCTCCCATAGACTTGCATTGAGGGGGCAGGGCACGACGTCACAAAACTCCAGCCCCATAGTCGTGCCCCTTCAGACACTGAGCGAACATCGCTCTCTGCAGCTGCCACAGGTGGGTGTCTGCATGAGAGATTGCAGGGGTCCCCAGCGATCAGACATCTTATCCCCCTATCCTTTGGATAGGGTATAAGATGTCTTAGGGCCGGAGTACCCCTTTAACTTAAACACAGAGTTGCAGCTCCTGTTATTTTTGTGATATACAAGGATTTGGGCTGCACCGCAAGCACCTGTGGGCTTCATATACTCAGGTGGCTATTCAGGCACCACTGTGCTATGCATTACTATACATTTACTTATACTCAATGCCTACTTAAAACTTACCTTTGCTACAGTGTCAAGAACAAGTACATCTAGATGCGAAGAAGGTACAGCAGAACATTAAGGCTACACTGACACAAGGGAGGCACTGAGTGGACAAGGGAGTGCTCATCTTGTTTGCAAGCATCTGACACAGCTTTGTTTTGTGATGTGCCATCTGAGGCCAGTTCGCTTTCAAGGCTAAGAGATTTCATCTGCATGTCCAAACTTCCAAGTACTTCTGAAATATTATGGTTTCCATTGGTTACATTGTTTGATTCCTCACTCGTCTTTTTATTTTCTGCCTTACATAAGTATTCTTTTTCTAAGGCATCCCAGAGGTCTTTAATCCATGGGTCTACAACCAACTCCAAACTAAAAAAAAATAATAATAAAGAAATCATTACTTAAGCACCTGAAATTTTTTTTAAATACATCATGGTTTTGTAATATTGACATTGTAGAGTGGTAACAAGGTTAATTTAGTGCCCCTACTACTGCAAAGCCCCCTCCATGGTGCACAGCTATTCCTCATTTTGACAATATTTTTAAAGAGGATCTGTGGTCCCTCTTAAAAAAAATGAGTTGCAGTAACCAGTAGATAGCCTAAGGGGGGGGGGGGGATCTGATCACATACCTATTTACAGCATAATGATCATCCACCCTTTTGCGGAGTTACAGGGCTTTGTAGTCCCCTATTCACTGAATCTATCAAAAGGGCAGGACTTTATATTTCAGCTTTTATTTCTTAGACTGTTCTTGTGGAAAGACTGGTTGCAGCAAAGAGTTTCTTTCAGACACTTGATAAATCTTCCCAATAATGGCCAAGACTTAAGGGCTTTTCGCCAGAGGTAAGGATACATTTTTTTGGCAAATGAACTTTAGAAATTCTGCATCAGACCCCATTACAGCCCAATTTGGTGCTCCCTCTCCACTAGAGATGAGCAAACTTACAGTAAATTCGATTCGTCACGAACTTCTCGGCTCGGCAGTTGATGACTTATCCTGCGTAAATTAGGTCAGCCTTCATGGTGCTCTGGTGGGCTGGAAAAGGTGGATACATTCCTAGGAAAGAGTCTCCTAGGACTGTACCCACCTTTTCCAGCCCATCGGAGCACCTGAAAGCTGAACTAATTTATGCAGGAAAAGTCATCAACTGCAGAGCCGAGAAGTTCGTGATGAATCGAATTTACTGTAAGTTCACTCATCTCTACTCTCCACTTCAAAAGGGAATCGGTCAGCTCCATATCATGTTTAGAGTTCAAATGTCAAGGAGGTAACACTGGGTCACAGCAGTATGCCTTCTCCCCCACCCATCCCTGCATGATTGATGTACAGGGCTTGGCTTCCAGCGCTGAGATTTTCATGTCAGTCAGGCAGGGAATGGTGAAGGAGGAGTCATGCATGCTGTAGCTCAGCGCACCCTCCTTGAAACTTTAGCTCTGCACATCATACAAAGCGGACCTGTGGTCAGTCCCAAAAAGTAAAAGTTTTTATATCACCTTGTTTAGGTTTCCAAGATATGGGGATCTTATAGCTTGGTTGATAAGCTGCATTTTTCACGGAACTATCAGATGGGTGGGAAGTTCACTACAATAAAGGGTGTGCATGCTAGGCTAAGCGGGCACTCAAGGCTAGAAAGAAATACAGGGTAGGGTTACACGTAATGAATTTGCTGCTGATGTTACGTGTGACCCTACCCTTAAATAGATAACTGCAGATACAGATTCTGGATTTTCCAAAAAAATAAATTTTTAAATCAGTCCCAGAGGATTATATTCTCCCCCAGAAAGTCTTTTATTTGGGAGTGTGTATTCTTATCAATTTTAAGCGTCTGGATCCTGGTATCATTCCCTATCATGTATTCATACTCTCTCCTCTCCCCTCCCCCCCCCCCCCCCCCCCCATCATCTCTTGCTGTAGGTTCTGTAGCAAGGCCACTACTGCAGCGGCTAGTGTCTGATGTTTAGAGTGATGTGCCTGGCTATCATGAAGCCAAGTGCTGCTCGCCATATTAGCTTCCCCTGTGAGTACTTGTGTCCTAGATCTGGAGGAAGTTTAAAAGGAGCCTTGTTCACAATGAAGTGGTCAATATATTTGCCCCCAGACAGAAGAGATTTTTTACCTTTTGTAGGTATATGGCTACATAATGCAGGTATTTTAGGGAAGAGTTTCAGCGGACGTTCAGAAAATTGATAGCAGTGTTCCCAAATCTCTGGTATCAAAACTAGATATGAGCGAAGTTACAGTAATTCGATTTGTCACAAACTTCTCGGCTCGGCAGTTGCTGACTTTAGCCTGCATAAATTAGTTCAGCTTTCAGGTGCTCCGGTGGGCTGGAAAAGGTGGATACAGTCCTAGAAGAGAGTCTGCCGAGCCGAAAAGTTTGTGACAAATCGAATCACTGTAACGTCGCTCATCTCTAATCAGAACCATAATTCCTCCCACCTTTCTTATATCAGTGAAGTAGGCACTGGTCCTCCTCAGAATGTGCTAAGAGTAATAACAGTAAAATAATAAGATTATTGCAGCAGCTTTTTTAATTCGTATTTTTACTCATGTAATATTGCTGCCTCATCAGTAATGGTGTCATGTTGTTCCTAAAATTAACTGCTAAAAACACACAACTGTCTTGTTAATTAAAAATGGTTAAAAATTAAATAAATAAGAAACAAAGTACATTACCATGGACTAGTATGTTAGCAATGGATGGATTTACCCACTGTAAATATTATAAAAAAGACACAGAGTATTGCCCTTACCCTACACAATCATCAGCATATCCAGTGTCATAAAAATGTTTGGCACCCAGCTCTTGAAGTCTTCGGTCAACTACTTTTCCACCATTGCAAAAGTATGTGTATTCAGAGTCACCAAGGGCTAAAAAATAAATACCACAATGCAAAAGGAAAATTTTAATAAATTTACTTAAATGTTGATGAAAATGTAATAATGTTATGCAGGTTTTATACACTGATTTATATTCTGGCATAACAACTTGTCCCCTACCAAGTGACATTACCTAACAATCCATATCGCAGATGTGCAAAATAGTCATCTGGTAGATCCTTGTTTCGAATTCTCTTCACAAATTTTAAAGCAGTATCTGGAGGATCTCCAGTTCCAGTAGTTGAAATGACAATAACCACAGGATCCTTTTCATTCTCCAGGTTAAACTAGAAACAGGGTAGAGAATCATTTCAAGAGCTTCAACTTTTATTGCTCCAAGTATTGAATCTAGAAAAATTTTAAACAGTGCAGCGACTTATTTAACCAGAGCTCTGTCCCCAACTGAATGGGGACAGTGTTTCTTTCTCTCTAATGAAGGCAACGGAACATGGTGACTAGAAAGTGAGACCAAGGTCTCTGGATTACCTTTCTCTCAATAGGCAAGGATCCCACACCTATCAGGAAGTTATGGGATATCCTGTGCTTATGCCAGAAATACTGTAGATGGGAATAAAACCTTTAATCTGATTCTATTTTCCAAATAGGAACATAGTAAGATCTTATTAGGGGCAGCCAATCAGTGGCATTAAGCAACATATACAGTAATCATGGGCACACACCCTATTGGGATACCCTATAGAACAGTTTCTCAAGCGCGGTCCTCAAGCACCCCCAACAGGTCATGTTTTCAGGATTTCCTTAGTCTTTCACAGGTGATATAACTGTGGTGATGCCCGAGTCACTGACTATAATTATATCACCTGTGAAAGACAAAGGATATCCTGAAAACATGACCTGCTGGGGAAACTGGAGGACCACGCTTGAGAAACACCGCTATAGAATGACAGCGCCTGCAATGGATCAATAAGCAAAACCATCAACATGCCCCAATTGATCATAGGACCATACAGCTATCCAACTAATTTAGATTATTAATTAAGGGATGCCACTTGCACCAATGACTGACCAGTGTCTCCCAGATTGTTGGTGTGCAGCAATGCTTTGCTGCTATGGCAAATGGGGGGAATACAATAGACACACCTGCTTTTTTTTAATCCATAAACGCAATGAGGAATTAAACAAAAAAGAAAAGCCATATATTCACCAGCCAATCCCCCACTGGTGCTGTCCACACTGCACTGACTTGTTTTTCCTCCTGACACACGGGAAGTGTCTGCTCAGCCAAGCTTTTGCCACAGTGGTGGCCTCCCTCAGACGGTGATTGGCAGGCCGGGCATTTCTTTGCATGTCGGGATGAGTCA
Source organism: Hyla sarda (assembly GCF_029499605.1). Classification (NCBI taxonomy): domain Eukaryota; kingdom Metazoa; phylum Chordata; class Amphibia; order Anura; family Hylidae; genus Hyla; species Hyla sarda. Next base: position 170,020,785 of record NC_079193.1, read on the forward strand.
CAAGGCCCCTCATTTACATTAGATAGTTGGCCAGACACACTGAAATCACCAGGTTCTAACAACATTAATGTAATGTATATGGCCAGCTTTAGAACAGCTACAGTGCATAACATAGAATAAATATATATATATATTATATAAAATAAAATAAAAAACACACATATACACACACACATACACACACACACACATACACACACACACACACACACACACCCTTCCTTTTTCTGCATTTATGTTGCAGACTCTAAGCTAATGACCTAGACCCTCTGATGAAGCTGTAAAGAACGAAAAACATGTCAGAGCTAATAGGGCTGGGCGGTATACCGGTTCATACCGAATACAGAAATTTTTGTCCCGCACGATATGAATTTTTCCCCATAACACAATACTGGTTTGGCCCCTCCTCCTCGGGAATGAATTAATCAGCCCAACGCTGCGCTGTCCCCATCGGGGTAAATACTCACATATCACCCGCAAGCACTGCCCTCCTGTTTGTTGCGGGCCGCCGGTGCAGACACTCTATACTGTGCGGTATCCCTATGCCTGTGATGCAAAAGGTAAACAAAATAAAACTAACTCCCCTTCCCCATCGGTCTGGACCAGCTTCCTAGGGAATGGAACGTCGGACAGCCGTCAGCCTATCACTGGCCGCAGCGATGTTACGCCTCGGCCAGTAATAGGTTGAGCGCACTGTCATGTAAGAAGCCGGGTTCTTACATGACAGTGGGCTCAGCCCATTACCGTCCGAGGCGGAACATTGCTGTGGCCAGTGACAGGCTGATGGCTGTCCGACGTTCCAGTCCCCAGGAAGAGCGTAAGGCTGACGTAGGAACATGCGTTAAAGTATATTTTGTTTACCTTTTGCAGCCCCGGCATAGGGATACCGCACAGTATAGAGTGTAAGCGCCGGTGGCCCACAACAAACAGGAGGACGAAGAGGGCACCGATTGCAGGTGATATGTGAGTATTTACCCCGATGGGGACAGTGCAGCGCTGATAATTTATTTTTTGGGGGGGGGGGGAAGGGAAATACCGGTATATACCTTGGAACCGCCATAAGTTACAAAAATACTGTGATACACATTTGGTCATACCGTCCAGCCCTAAGAGCCAATAGTTATGTCATGATCAGGCAGATGTTCTACAGTGTGACATTTCATTAGAGTAAGAGCAGTATAACAAGACTAATACATTACATGTAAACTGCCAGTTATGCATTATGGAGCTAGCGGTACCTAAAAAATTTTTTTTTTTTTTTTTTTTTTTTTACATATTTTGTTTAGGTCTTAATAACAAACATTATGTTTTAGGGTGAGGGATTACAAGCAGGGTTTTACTCATGTAATTTTACCAGAAGAGCCCAAATTACTAATTTGTTAAGGCACCCCCCAGTGTTTTTTTAATTTCCAATCAATCAGAGTACCCCCCTATACAGTTTGTGCTGTGGAAGAGAAGGCTCTTTTCAAATAGCAGATATTTTCTAGGTTGCACAACAGCAGGAATTACTTTGCTTCCTGTGTACAAGTAATTTCAGGTGTTTATATTTTTTTAATATCACATATGTGGCTATTTATCAAAACCTGTGCAGAGGAAACATTGACCAGCTCCGATCACTTCTTGCATTTTTAAAAAGGCCTCTGAAAAATTAAAGAAGTGATCTGATTTGTTGCTAAGGATAACTGTTCCACTCTTCCTTTGCACAGGTTTTGATAAATCTCCCTCATTAGTTTGATAAATGTATTCTAAGGTTGGTATTAGAGTAACATAGTTCATAAATTTGAAAAAAGACCAGAGTCCACCAAGTTTAACATAGGGAAAAAACAGGACGGCAAAAAAACAAAACAAAAAAAACAAAAACATAGAATTACTCTTCCCGGTACTTGTTTTTCGTTGAGCTCAAGATGGCATCAATGGAGAGACTGCCACCTCACCCAAGGGACAGGAAACAGGAACAAGAGCATATAAAGGATGAAACCGGTTGCTATTCCCCAGTTCTTAAGCAAGTATCAAGGAGTAACTGCCAGAATCACCAATGAGTAGCACATTAACTAGAATCTTATGAACTAAGATGAACTCCTATCTCTCTGGCCGCTCCTTTAATGTCTCGTTTTCTGGCTCTACTTCTCCTCTTCCCCTTGCTGTCGGGGTTCCCCAGGGATCGGTCCTGGGTCCTCTACTCTTTTCGCTCTACACATCCCCCATTGGAAAAACAATCAGTAGATTTGGTTTCCAGTACCACCTCTATGCTGATGACACCCAACTCTATACCTCTTCCTCCAACATCACCCCTGCACTCCTACAGAATACCAGTGATTGTCTCTCTGCCGTCTCAGACATGTCTTCTTTATATCTGAAACTAAATCTTTCTAAAACAGAACTTCTTGTCTTTTCTCCATCAACTGATACTGTGCCTAACCCTGACATTTCCATCTCGGTATGTGGTACTACCATAACTCCCGGGCAGCAGGCTCGCTGTCTTGGAGATATACTTGACTCTGATCTGTCTTTCACTCCCCATATTCAGTCCCTTGTCACCTGCATCTCAAAAACATTTCCAGAATCCGCCCGTTTCTCACTACTGAAACTGCTAAAACTCTCATTATTGCTTTGATTCACTCCCGCCTCAACTACTGTAACTCTTTACTAATAGGCCTTCCTTTCTCCAAACTCTCTCCTCTCCAGTCCATCCTTAATGCCGCAGCCAGACTCCTCTTCCTCTCCAGCCGCTACCCCGACACCTCCTCCCTGTGCCAGTCATTACACTGGTTACCAATTCAGTCCAGAATGCAGTACAAAATCCTCAGTCTCACACACAAAGCTCTCCACAATGCTGCACCTCCCTACATCTCCTGCCTCATCTCTGTCTACCATCCTACACGTTCTCTCCGATCTGCTAATGATCTCACACTAACATCTTCTATAATCCGAACTTCTCACTCCAGTCTCCAAGAAATAACCCCCTGCTGCACCGATTCTCTGGAATGCTATCCCTCAATCCCTAAGACTCAACAACATCCATAGTTTCAAACGTGGCCTAAAAACACATCTCTTCAGACAGGCCTATAACATTCTTTAATTGGCCTCAACATATCCTCAATATATCCCCACACCTCTTGTTTGAATAGTTATTGTGTAATTTTATGTCTGATAATGGTCTTTGTTTGTACCTCATAATTGTAAGCGCTGCGGAATCTGTAGGCGCTATATAAATAAAAGAAACTAAAAAAGATTTTTTTTTATAATCTATCTAGCTATCTAGCTATCTATCACATCCAGACCCTTAGAGATCTGGCTACTGATGTGGCAGAAATCACGGGTCTTTTTAAAAAAAAAAAAAAAAAAAAAAAACTGTTGCTGCCTCCCAGGTTTGTTTTTTCAGGAAGTAATCCACCCTCCTAGCCATTGGTTCCTTTAGGGAACCAGCATCCTCACATGGTAGAGCTGCTTTTTTAGCCATTTTGCTACAGATTTTAGGGGATCTGTCCCCATTATAATTCCTGGGACCACCGCAAACTTTATCTTGCTTCTGCCATTCAGACTTTTTGATAGAAGATAACGAATCATGAACCATAAAAGAAATTCTCTTCTTGGGGGTAAGACCCTCAAACATACGGTCCTGTACAGACATATGCACGACTTTATCCTCAAGCTTCATGGTCGCTCTAACCACTCGGACCAATCCATCCACATTCTCAGTTGGAAAAAGAGCACCGCAATGACATTCATCCACAACTTCAGACTCCTCCTCCAATTCTTCTCCCATCTGCAAATAATCTGCCTCATCCAAAATTAACAGACAAGAGCGGCGGATCAGAAGCCACTTTGGTACTCACACCTGGCTGTACAGATGACCAAGTCGACATACATGCCCTAATCTGTTCTCTGACTACTTCTTGCATGCTTTTGGTAAAAGCTGGAGACACCTCCTCCACAATCTTCACACACAGGATTCACAGTGTGAACTCCTATGCAGAATCCAGCTTTCTTCTACATAGTACACATTCCTTACTCTTACACAGTCTTTTAGGGGCTTCCTTAGCCTAAAACAGTAAATAGATCCACCATTAGAAAATAAAACATGTGGTACAGTGTCCCCTTACCCAAACATTAGGTACCGTCTCGGCTATCACAGCTGGTTCCATATTCTCAGTGTGGGATGTCTGCTCCATTTGTTCTTGGACTGAAGCAAAGTCCTTCTCCTTCAGGGTCTTGAGAGGTCCTGGGACTGGCTGGGCACCTCTCCTGTTTAAATCCCCCTCTGGATTACCGCCCTTCCGGGCCAGAAGTCACTTGCCCTCCCCTCTTTGGGTATTTCCTATAGGCCACAGTGCCCCCATCCTCCGCAAGTAAGCACGCCGCACATGCCTACGCAAGCTCCACCCTCTCCCTGGCCACACATAGCGTACCCAGAAAAGGACAGAGCCCACATGGAGACCAGGCTGCCGAAAGGAGTGAGAGGGACCGGGAGACGTGCGCCCTGCCCAGGTGGAGAGGCGCTGCTCCGGGCTCTGCAGAAACCTCTCAAAAGAGGACTTCTGCCGCCAGAGGTACCCTGTCAGTCCCATATTGACCAGGGCCCCCCCAACGTCCCTTAATCCTTATATGCAAAATCCAGTAAACCGAGACCTGTCCCGTTCCTCCTGTAGCTTGTGTCATCCTGATATGCAAGTTGTTCCTGTTCCGCTGATGAGGGGGCGGTCTCTCCATGAGTGCCGCCGTGGGCGATAGGGAAAACCCTCATACTCTAGGTAAAAATACCTTCCTGACTCCAAATACGGAAATCAGAATAGATTCCTGTATCAACCTCCTGTCCCTATAGATCTAGAATCCATAACCTGTAATATGATTATTCTCCAAAAATGCATCCAGACCCCTTTTAAAATTCTTTTACAGAGTTCACCATGGCCACCTCCTCAGGCACAGAATCCCACATTCTCACTGCTCTTTACAGTAAAGAACCCCCATCTAAGCTGGTGTAGAAACCTTTTTTCCTCTAAACGTAGAGGATGCCCCTTGTAAATAACCCCAATTCTGCTAATCTTTCTGGGTACTGTAGTCCTCCCATTCCCCGTATTACTCTGGTTGCCCGTTTTTGAACCCTCTCCAGCTCCACTATATCTTTCTTGAACACTGGTGCCCAGTACTGTACACAGTATTCTATGTGTGGTCTGACTAGTGATTTGTACAGTGGTAGAATTATTTCCTTGTCGTGGGCATCTATGCCCCTATTGTTGCACCAAATGATTTTATTTGCCTTGGCAGCAGCTGCCCGACACTGGTCACTACAGCTAAATTTACTATTAACTAAGACTCCCAAGTACTTTTCCATGTCAGTTGTCCCAAGTGTGCTCCCATTTAATACATAATCCCAGCCCAGATTTTTCTTCCCCATGTGCATTACCTTACATTTATCAGTGTTGAACCTCATCTGCCACTTCTCAGCCCAAACCTCATACCTTTCCAGATCCATTTGTAATAGCGCACTGTCCTCTATTGTGTTTACCGCTTTACAGAGTTTAGTATCCTCTGCAATGATTGCTACTTTACTATTCAACCCCTCTACAAGGTCATTAAAAATAGATAGAGATATATATACACATATATTTATATATTTAATAGAGCATTACCAATAACTGACCCTTGTGGTACCCCACTAGTAACAGTCACCCAATCAGAATAAGTAACATTAAAAGGGGTTATCCACCATAAGATGATTTTAGTATGTACCTGGCAGACAGTAATGGACATGCTTAGGAAGGATCTGCGCTTGTCTTGGGGCTAAATGGCTATGTCATGAGATTACCATAACACTGTGGCTAGCTTTTTGTGAACTGGTATTTCCTGTTTGAGTTTTCTTCATTTGCCTACAAATCCCATAATTCCATTTTCCTCCCTCCCACATCAGCTACCCCACCTACTGAAACATAAATGAGCTGCATCAATTCAAAAGACCTGTGGTTTTCTATCAGGGTGCCTACAGCTGTTGCATTAGTTGCAGATTGATCTCTCCCACGAAGCGATTGCTCCACTCATTGAAGCAGACAGGCTCCCTGTCTCATTCTCATATGTATATAAAAAAAAAAAAAAAAAAAAAAAACAACAAGCGCAATATGGGACTTTAACCTCTTAAGGACCGAGCCCTTTTTCACCTTAAGGACCGGAGCGTTTTTTGCAATTCTGACCACTGTCACTTTAAACATTAATAACTCTGGAATGCTGTTATTCTGATTCCGAGATAGTTTTTTCGTGACATATTCTACTTTAACTTAGTGGTAAAATTTTATGGTAACTTGCATCCTTTCTTGGTGAAAAATCCCCAAATTTGATGAAAAAAAATGAAAATTTTGCATTTTTCTAACTTTGAAGCTCTCTGCTTGTAAGGAAAATGGATATTCAAAATAATTTTTTTTTTTGGGTTCACATATACAATATGTCTACTTTATGTTTGCATCATAAAATTTATGAGTTTTTACTTTTGGAAGATACCAGAGGGCTTCAAAGTTCAGCAGCAATTTTGAAATTTTTCACAAAATTTTCAAACTCGCTATTTTTCATGGACCAGTTCAGGTTTGAAGTGGATTTGAAGGGTCTTCATATTAGAAATACCCCAAAAAAGACCCTATTATAAAAACTACACCCCCCAAAGTATTCAAAATGACATTCAGTAAGTGTTTTAACCCTTTAGGTGTTTCACAGGAATAGCAGCAAAGTGAAGGAGAAAATTCAAAATCTTCATTTTTTACACTCGCATGTTCTTGTAGACCCAATTTTTGAATTTTTGCAAGGGGTAAAAAGGAGAAAATTTTTACTTGTATTTGAAACCCAATTTCTCTCGAGTAAGCACATACCTCATATGTCTATGTTAATTGTTCAGCGGGCGCAGTAGAGGGCTCAGAAGGGAAGGAGCAACAAATGGTTTTTGGGGGGCATGTCACCTTTAGGAAGCCCCTATGGTGCCAGGACAGCAAAAAAACACACATGGCATACCATTTTGGAAACTAGACCCCTCAGGGAACGTAACAAGGGGTAAAGTGAACCTTAATACCCCACAGGTGTTTCACGACTTTTGCATATGTAAAAAAAATATTTATTTTTTTTACCTAAAATGCTTGATTTCCCAAAAATTTTACATTTTTAAAAAGTGTAATAGCAGAAAATACCCCCCAAAATTTGAAGCCCAATTTCTCCCGATTCAGAAAACACCCCATATGGGGGTGAAAATTGCTCTGCTGGCGCACTACAGGTCTCAGAAGAGAAGGAGTCACATTTGGCTTTTTGAAAGCAAATTTTGCTCTGGGGGCATGTCGCATTTAGGAAGCCCCTATGGTGCCAGGACAGCAAAAAAAAAAAAAAAAAAACACATGGCATATCATTTTGGAAACTAGACCCCTCGGGGAACGTAACAAGGGGTTAAGTGAACCTTTATACCCCACAGGTGTTTCATGACTTTTGTATATGTAAAACAAAAAATTTTTTTTTGCCTAAAATGCTTGTTTTCCCAAAAATTTTACATTTTTAAAAAGGGTAATAGCAGAAAATATCCGCCAAAATTTGAAGCCCAATTTCTCCCGAGTACGGCGATACCCCATATGTGTCCCTAAACTGTTGCCTTGAAATACGACAGGGCTCCAAAGTGAGAGCGCCATGCGCATTTGAGGCCTAAATTAGGGACTTGCATAGGGGTATTCTACGCCAGTGATTCCCAAACAGGGTGCCTCCAGCTGTTGTAAAACTCCCAGCATGCCTGGACAGTCAGTGGCTATCTGGCAATACTGGGAGTAGTTGTTTTGCAACAGCTGGAGGCTCCGTTCTGGAAACAGTGGCGTACCAGACGTTTTTCATTTTTATTGGGGAGGGGGGCTGTGTAGGGGTAAGTGTATATGTAGTGTTTTTTACTTTTTATTTTATTTAGTTGTAGTGTAGTGTTTTTAGGGTACAGTCGCACGGGCGGGGGGTTCACAGTAGTTTCTCGCTGGCAGTTTGAGCAGCGGCAGAAAATTTGCTGCAGCTCAAACTTGCAGCCGGATACTTACTGTAATCCTCCGCCCATGCGAGTGTACCCTGTACATTCACATTGGGGGGGGTGGGGGAACATCCAGCTGTTGCAAAACTACAACTCCCAGCATGGACGGTCTATCAGTGCATGCTGGGAGTTGTAGTTTTGCAACAGCTGGAGACACACAGGTTGTGAAACACCGAGTTTGGTAACAAACTCAGTGTTTTGCAACCGGTGTGCCTTCAGCTGTTGCAAAAGCTACAACCCCCAGCATGTACGGACAGCGGAAGGGCATGCTGGGTCTTGTAGTTATACAACAGCCGGAGGCATACTACATTGGCTGGGGATGCTGGGGATTGTAGTTATGCAACAGCTGGAGACACACTGGTTTACTACTTAACACAGCGTGCCTTCAGCTGTTGAAAAAATACAACTCTCAGCAGTCACCGACAGCCAACGGGCATGCTGGGAGTTGTAGTTATGCAACCACCAGATGCACCACTACAACTCCCAGCATGCACTTTAGCTGATTGTGCAAGCTGGGAGTTGTAGTTACACAACAGCTGAAGGTACACTTTTCCATAGAAAGAATGTGCCTCCAGCTGTTGCTAAACTACAAGTCCCAGCATGACCATAAGGGCATGCTGGGAGTTGTGGTGGTCTGCCTCCTGCTGTTGCATAACTACAGCTCCCAGCATGCCCTTGTTGCATGCTGGGAGCTGTTGCTAAGCAACAGCAGGAGGCTGTCACTCACCTCCAACGATCCACACAGGACTGTCCCTCGCCGCCGTCGCTCCTGGGGCCCCGATCCCAACATTGACACCCGGGGTCGTCTTCCCACACCCGCTCACGTCCTCCGGAAGAGGGGCGGAGCGGGTTGCGGGAGTGACACCCGCAGCAGGCGCCCTGATTGGTCGGCCGGTAATCCGGCCGACGAATCAGGGCGATCGTGAGGTGGCACCAGTGCCACCTCACTCCTGCAGGCCCTGGCTGTTCGGGGCCGTCTCTGACGGCCCCGATCAGCCAGTAATTCCGGGTCATCGGGTCACTGGAGACCCGATTGACACGAATCCGCCGCAGATCGCTGGACTGAATTGTCCAGCGATCTGCGGCAATCGCCGACATGGGGGGACATAATGACCCCCCCTGGGCGATATGCCGGGATGCCTGCTGAACGATTTCAGCAGGCATCCGGCTCCGGCTCACCTCCGGCTAGCGGTGGGGGCCGGAAATGCTCAGGGCGTATCCATACGCCCTCGGTCCTTAAGGACTTGGAAACGGGGGCGTATGGATACGCCCTATGTCCTTAAGATTTTTGATATTTACCTAAGATTGTTAGTCAATCAGGCGAAGATATGTAGAATGCAGGATATGATGAGAATATATATCAGATGCTAAAATGATATAGCAACAATAAGTGGACAATGTAATATAAATATGAATAAAACTGTATGGATTAAAAACAAGCGCCTACCTGTTTAAGGTGTGTACATGAGTGCAGGACAGCAGTAAAGTGCATATAGGGATATGTAACAGGGAGGAGGATCTAGTTAAAAAGGAAAAGCAGTGAACTGGTTAAGCAATAGAATGGTGGTTAAAACAATATAAATATGTGATATTGTGCAATTGCCTATTATGACGATAAAATATACTTCCAGATGTAATACATGTCACCAGCATTCAGGTAGAGGGATGCTGCGAGGGGAGAAAACAGTAAGGTTTTTATCCAAGGATAGTGATATACAGTCCGGGATAGTGTGGGCTGTTTGCACCTGTGAACATTTCGAACCGAGGAGCGGGCTATACAAATAGGTATCGAAACTGTTACAAGAGGTGTCAATGTGGTTAAATATTTTTGTGTATGGTACCTTGTATTCGATGCAGCGTCTCTTAGCTGGATATTTGCTGTGGTCCAAATAAGTCCTTGATGTTAGCGGTAGTTGCAGAGATTCACAGGATCACAGGAGTACGCCCCGGCCGGTGGCGTCTCAACCGTAAGATCTCCGGCTATAGAGTAAGCCTGATGGTTCCGGCAGGTGCAGTGACATCACTACAGAGTTCAGCGAGGGCCAAAAAACAATCCAACGCGTTTCGGAGACTTTACACCGGTCTCCTTCCCCGACGAAGGAGACCGGTGTTAAGTCTCCAAAACGCGTTGGCTTACTCTATAGCCGGAGATCTTACGGTAGAGATGCCACCGGCCGGGGGCGTACTCCCGTGAATCTCCGCAACTACCGCTAACATTAAGGACTTATTCTGACCACAGCAAATATCCAGCTAAGAGACGCTGCATCGAATACAAAAGTACCATATACAAAAATATTTATTTAACCACATTGACACCACTTGTAACAGTTTCGATACATATTTGTATAGCCCGCTCCTCAGTTCGAAATTTTCACAGGTGCAAACAGCCTACACTATCCCGGACTGTATATCACTATCCTTGGATAAAAACCTCACTGTTTTCTCCCCTCGCAGCATCCCTCTACCTGAATGCTGGTGACATCCATTACATCTGGAAGTATATTTTATCATCATAATAGATAGGCAAGTGCACAATATCACATATTTATATTATTTTAACCACCAATCTATTGCTTAACCAGTTCACTGCTTTTCCTTTTTAACTAGATCCTCCTCCCCGTTACCGTACATATCCCTATATGCACTTTACTGCTGTCCTGCACTTATGTACGCACCTTAAACAACAGATAGGCGCTTGTTTTTAATCCATACAGTTTTATTCATATTTATATTACATTGTCCACTTTTTGTTACTATATCATTTTAGCATCTGATATATTTTCTCATCATATCCTGCATTCTACATATCTTCGCCTGATTGACTAACCATCTTAGGTAAATATCAAAAATCTTATTTCAAAGTCCCATATTGCGCTTATTGTTTTTTTATACATATGTTATACCCTCATTTGTATGAGATATAGGGACTCATACGTACAAATATAGCAGCATTTGGGCACAACATTTCTCAGTGCTTGCGCTAGTGTTATTACACGTATTTTTTTTCTTTTTAATTTTTTTTTTATAAGGCTCCCTGTCTGCTACATTGCGGATGATTGAACAAGGAAAAAAGAAAAAAAACGGTGCTGGTAGCGCAAACCACTGCAGGAGCTGTTTCAGGTAGGTATACTTCTTTATTAAGCCGTGCAACAACGCGTTTCGAGGCCACAATGCCTCTTCAGGAAAAATGGCTTACCATTAGGTAAGCAGAAGGAGAGCAGCACATCCCCAATGTAAAGTGCACAGGCGCCGTCAGCATAGAGCCCAGGTTCAGGGGTCCATAAAATAGTAGCAAATAGGCAGCAGCAACTCCATAAGGTGCAAAAAGTGGATTTTATTCACACAACGTGAGGCGACGTTTCGGTTTGCTCACTTGAAAATGATTTGGTGAGCAAACCGAAACGTCGCCTCACGTTGTGTGAATAAAATCCACTTTTTGCACCTTATGGAGTTGCTGCTGCCTATTTGTTACCATTAGGTAAGCCATTTTTCCTGATGAAGAGACAGCTATCACGTCCCCTCCCGTAGGCTTGCATTGAGGGGCGGAGTGTGACGTCACACGGGGGCACAGGCGTGACGTCACACGCCGCCCGCCCTGTGATCGCCCGTAATCAGACCCGCAGCGAACTTGCTCCGGGGACTGATTACAAATGGGGTGCCGCGAGCAAGATAACGGGGGTCCCCAGCGGCGGGACTCTCGCGGTCAGGCATCTGATCCCCTATCCTTCGGATAAGGGATAAGATGTCTAAGCACCGGAGTACCCCTTTAAGCATGTCCATTATTGTCTGGCAGGTAAGTACTAAAATCACCCTATGGTGGATAACCCATTAACTACAGAGAACAAGAGACTAACAACAAAATAAATTTAAAAAAATGTTTATTCATAGCATTTACTGCACAATAAGTATCTCACCTTGTCGATATCTTTAAGAGAGAACATTTCAGGAACAAAACCGTACTGCTCTGCCTGTTGACATATTTCCTCAGCAATAGCTTCAGATTGTCCTTTCTGGGTCCCATAAAGTAGCAAGAATCTTCTCTTCAGCGCACCACACATTGTATACCTCGATATCTGTAAATGTGGATACAAAACCATAATATTTCCCTTGTGTTCTCATTGTAAAGCCTGCACTAGGCTGCAGTCTTTTACTATATACTGGGATTTAACTGTTCCAAACCATACATCTTGGGGGGAATTGATAATTCTCTGTACAGTGTTTCCCAATCAAGGTGCCTCCAGCTGTTGCAAAGCTACAAATCCCAGCATGCTTGGAGTTCTAGTTTTGAAACAGGAAAAGGCACTCTGGTCCGCAAACACTGGTCAGTGTAAATAAAGTTCTTTTTCAGTTTATTTCTTAGCCTTAGAGATAGGCAAATGTTACTGGCTGGTGTGAGAGTGAGCAAAAATGTCACTGTTTTTTCTGCAAAAGTCTTTCAAAAATGTTAAAAAGTTGCAGTTAATCACAGACCACTGCAGAAAACTAACCATGCCACATTGTATGCCACGTTGTTTTCTTGAATGAGTCTCAGTCATTTCGGCAAAAATGTTAAAAATTTTCACCCATTGTGTCAAATTTTGCAACCTTTTTACCTCCAAGAATGAAAAATTCCCGCTGATGTGCCATTAAACAGCAGCTCCACTCATTGGGGTGCACAACAAGTCCAGTTCTGTTATAAGAGGGGGAGGGTAGTGCAGTGTGCCTGACCCTGTATGATTACAGACCAGAAATCGCTCAAATTGAATTTGTAATCATTTGATCACAGATTTGCTCTGCACTGGGAGACAAATCCTGCTCTGCCTCCAAAACTACTACCGTACTACAGAATAAAAGCTAGCTCTACAGGATGTAATGTGACACCTGCCAGCTTTCCAAAATGATTGACGTATATAGAAATAGAACCTACCAACTGCTGCAAGGTGAGGAAGAAATCACCTTCCCCCTAAGAGGCGCACTATAATGTAGCTGTGCAATATATTGGGATGGTACCAGAACAGGAAATAAACTGGTGGCACAGAGTATGTCCCACAGACTATTATTGCAGGATCCCCACATAAAGCCTCCCAGCTGAAGTTGCGCTACCATAGAAGTTGGTGCAATCTAAAAGGAGTAAGGTAAGGCAGAAATGATGTCTCTCCTCCGCTGTGTGCTCACACCTGCGCCCGGATCAGCCGGCAGTGTTCCCGGTCCAAATGGTTAAAGAAGAACGATTTCTAGCGCAGGATACAATGCAACAGGTACTTTATTTAGGATCACATGGAATGCACAGAAAACACCAACGCGTTTCAGGTCAAGCTGGACCCTTAGTCATGGCAAGACTAAGGATCCAGCTTGACCCGAAACGCGTTGGAGTTTTCTGTGCATTCCATGTGATCCTAAATAAAAGTACCTGTTGCATTGTATCCTGCGCTGGAAATCTTTCTTCTGAATCTAAAAGGAGTAGTCCAGTTATTGAAAAACTTATCCCCTATCCTATGGATAGGGGATAAGTTTCAGATCTTGGGGGTCCAACCACTGGGCCCCTCCGTGATCTCCTGTACGGGGCCCTTGCTCTCTGGCCAGATAGCATGTCGACCACCGCACGAAGGAGCGGCCAAGACACCCAGATTGCCAAAGGCAGCGCTCCGGCTCTCCCATAAAGTTGTATTGAGGGGGGAGTGTCAGCCGCTGCTTCGTGCGGTGGTCAACACGCCCCCTACCCGCAGACTGCCAGGGCCCTGCAATCTGAAACTCATCCCCTATCATTAGGGCCCAGGATAAGTTTTCAGTCCTGGAATACTCCTTAAAACAGAATTTAACTAAGGCTATGTTTACACTGTGTGACTATACAAGCATAATTCACTTTATACTTGCATTTTTATTTATTTATCTATCTTATGATTTTTGCTGAGAAACAAAAAATTATAAAAAAACATTATGACTGTAAGGCCGAGTTTCCACTTTTTTTTCTGGCAGTTTTTGGATATCTGCCACTGCAGTTTTTGAGCCAAAGTCAGAAGTGGATCCATAAGGGAGGAGAAGTGTAAGTCCTTCCTTTATATGTCCTATTCCTTTTGAATACATTTCTGGCTTTGGCCCCGTTCACACAGAGTAATTCAAGAGGAATTTACTCGAGTAATTCCTCTTGAATTCTCCGCTCCAAACTAATGCACATCTCCTCTGCCCAATGACTTTAATGTAATTTCTGCTGTCCTGTTCACACTGTGGAAATTCTGCTAGCGGAATTCCGACGCTGAATTCCATTCCGCTTGAAGAGAGAGCATGTTCATTCCTCATGCGGAATGCGCTAGCAGAAATCAATAGAAGTCAATGGTAAAAAAAATAAAAATTCCGCCCGAAATCATTTTCGTGTGGAATTGACTTCACTTCCTTCTCCCCCATTTTTCTGCGCAAATTGCACGTAAATTACTTGCAAAAAAAAAAAATTCTGGCCATAAATTTTTTGGCGAGAATTACTCTTGATTTACTCAGTGTGAACATACCTTTTGGCTCAAAAACTGCCAGAAAAAAAAAACAAGTGGAAATAGTCAATAAAAATCTGATTTTATTTATTTATTTATTTATTTTTTTTTTTTTTTAAATAAATGTGTCAAGTTAGCCTAAGGGCATGTTCAGACATCTTATAACCGTGTTGTTTTGGTGCGGATACAGTGCCGATATCCACAGTAACAAAAACCTGAAGCGTCACTTTTGAAAACCAAACAGGAAATGATACAGTAAAGTAGTGATTTGTCACTATTCTCATCTAAGCTATTAGGATCAAATGCACCATGGAAATCAATAGGAGCATTTGGGGCACGTTCACACAGGTAATAGAGGGGGGCGGGGGGTTAAAAATGTAGAATTTGCTGTGTAATTTGAGACAATTTCGCAGTTTAGGCTCCTACTGCTCTGAAAAGTGATGCCATTTTCTTTCAGTGTGATTTTTGGGAAAAAAATTAAATAATTTTGAACACTCTCTATTAAAGTTAATGAGATAAGAAAACTGCTCAATTATTGACACGTTTTGGCCTGTGTGAACAGCTGCATAGTAAACTGTTGCTGCAGAACTGCATGGCGATTAGTTTACAACTGAAGTAAATATTTAAAAAAATAAAAAGCATTATCCAGCCTGCTCATGTCTATGTGAAAACAGCATTCAGCACCTCACTGTCTAATAAAAAATACAAAGTAAATGTAATAAAATATGTCCCTAAAGTTCACTGCCTTCACTTCATCTACAGGCGAACCCTAAGCGTGGGCCGTAAAGCGAGAGGTGTCGCTGTATACAGACGCAGCTGATCAGGCAGGCAGTGACGTCATCAAAACCTTCATCCACATGGTTAGTACCCTCCATGTATGCAGGGTCTGCGCTCTAGCCTTACCTGGGACGCATCCAATCCTGGCAGATGAGCTGTGCGGAACTTTCCTAATAAACGCAGAGCTCTCAGCGCTGAGCAGCTTACACAAGCCAGTTATACAATCATGACCCCACAAGCAACCGGAGCACGCGTGCGCAGTCCATATCCTGGTGTCCGCTTGTGGGCAGAAGATTGAAACACCGGGGAACATACCACAATATCGCACATGGGGGAGTATGTGTACCTTTTACTTCAGCACTTTCTTTAGGTTCTCTTAAAAAACTGTTGCTGTACAGTTTACGGGCGTGTAAGGAACTTTATAAAAGAAACGACCAAAAACTGTGTAAAGACTGAGCCTAGTCCCCCTAGTCAGTTGGTATACGCTACTGTGGGCGGTCGCTATGCGCTATGGCTAGGAATGAAGGTGAGTGTTTTTAGTCGCTGCGCCGCTTTGTGTTTTCTGGGTCGCGGTGTCTCATGGCATGCTGGGAGTAGTAGTGAGTGTCAGTTTATATCTGAGGATGATTCCGAACTACCGAACTGCGCGCACTGACCGGTGTAATAAAGAAAACTACAAATCTGAAGTAGAGTTCCTCCCAAATTAGAGTTACTATACACGTTGGTACACCCCTATCCCATCTGTTCTCAAAAATGACAGCACTGTCAGGCAGAAGCAATCGATAGGGGGAGCCCTCCTGCAAGTGAAGCATTTGCTGGTTGCACATCATTTGATACATTTTGTGCAGGTCACATTTTCTGAAATTTCTCTATTCACATACACTAAAAAGCTAAGCTAAGTCTGGGCTGGTGCAGTTTTAGAGACTTCAGTGGACTTGCGCCTTTTTTGCACCTTTTCACAAAAAGGCGCAGTTCATAAAACCCTTCAGTATCGTGTGTATTGCCAAAATCAGTGGAGGCGGAGCCATGATGTCAGGAGGGGGAGGAGACGCGACATCACGATGCTCCGGCCCCTGTATTGCCAATCATTACGCACAGAGCGAGTTTGCTCTGTGCAGTAATGACAGGGGTGCTGCAGCGGAGATCCTGGGGGTCCCCAGCGGCGGGACCCCCACGATCAGACATCTTATCCCCTATCCCTTGGATAGGGGATAAGATTTCTAGGGACCGAGTACCCCTTTAACCCCTTAAGGACCCTTGATGTACACGTACGTCATAACACCCTGGTACTTAAGGACACATGACGTACGCGTACGTCATGGACAATTCCGGTCGCCGCCGGGTGGGGATCGGGCCAGGATGCCTGCTAAAATCATTCAGCAGACATCCCGTGCAAACGCCCAGGGGGGTCATTACCCCCCCCCCCATGTCGGCGATCGCAAAAAAACGCAAGCGAATTCACACTTGTGAATCGCTGTGATTCCGGTGATGCGGGTCGCTGACTCGGAGATACAAGGTGATCGGGGGTGGATGCACCCCGATCACCTCCTGTATCTATGGGGAGGTGGCGATTTCGTCAAACCAGAGAGACCTCCCTCTAAATTTTCTGCAGACACCTATGCCTAAGGGTGAGTCCCGTGCCCTTGCCCATGAAAACCTGTTGCTGGTCAGGTATAAGGATAAGAGGGATGTCCTTATGCTGACCACTATTCATGGCAATGGCAGCTCACCTGTCCCTGTGCGAGGTACCACAACACCGGTCCTCAAGCCCGATTGTATTCTGGACTACAATCGGTATATGGGGGGAGTTGATCTTTCTGATCAAGTCCTCAAGCCATACATGGCCATGCGCAAAACACAGGTATGCAGGGATGTGGAATTTCTATCGCCCGACGCCCGGGACTAGCAGTTTTGGGCGCCGAGCAGGTGAATTTGTCCGGCTCTTAGCCCGGCTTCGGGCAAGCAGGGCCGGACCTGACAAGTGCAGTGGTTCTGCAGTCTGTATGGAGTGGGCTCCCGACTGCTGCCCGCTCCATACTCTGCAGCCTGTGTCCTCCGAAGCAGAGCAGGGGAGATGAGAAGCTGTGTATTTGTCTTCTCTCCCCTGCTCTGCAGACGTGCGGGGGGAGATGAGGGGCGTTTCTTCTTGCTCCCCGTGCAGACCTGCGTCCTCTGCCTTCACTCCCCCCAGCTGTAGCTTCGGAGAGCTGAGGGGAGGAGGCGCGTCTGCACGGGGAGAAGCTTGTGGCGCTCACAGGGGAGTATGGAGCGGGCTCGGGATTCCTGCCCGCTCCATACTCTGCAGCCCCCGGCTGTTCTCAGTAGCCGGGGGCCGCCGCTAATAGCCAGCATGCGGCGATCACCGCGGCTGGCTATTAACCCTTTAGATCGCCGCTCTCAAAGCTGACAGCGGCGTCTAAAGGGAGATGTGAATGCTCCCTGGTGGGCTAGTGGGGTGGATCGCCCCCCCGCAGCGCGATCGCAGGGGGGCGATCCACTATGGAGGTAGCTGGAGGGCTTACCTCTGCTTCCTCCTGTCCCGGCTCTGTCATTGATAGATCCTGGCTGGACCAGGCTCTATCAATGGATCACAAAGCTCACAGATTAATAGAGTTCAATAGAATCTATTCATCTGTCTGAGGAATCTAATGATTCCTCCTATAAGTCTAATAAAGTGTAAAAAAATAAATAAAATAAAATAAAAAAGTTTTAATAAAAGTTTGAAAGACACACATTAACCCAGTGGTCTTCAAACTGTGCCCCTCCAGATGTTACAAAACTACAATTCCC
This sequence comes from Hyla sarda, assembly GCF_029499605.1. Taxonomy (NCBI): domain Eukaryota; kingdom Metazoa; phylum Chordata; class Amphibia; order Anura; family Hylidae; genus Hyla; species Hyla sarda. The sequence goes on from NC_079193.1 coordinate 170,038,839, forward strand.
AGCATGCCAGGACAGCCGTTGGCTTGCTGGGAGTTGTAGTTTTGCAACATCTGGAGGGCCACAGTTTGAAGACCGCTGCATTAACCCCTTCCATGTTAAAAGTTCAAATCACCCCCTTTTCCTATATAAAAACATGCAAACATAATAAAAATAAACATATTTGGTATCGCTTCGTGCGTAATTGTACAGCCTATGAAAATATAACATTATGTATCCCGTACGGTAAATGTAAAAAAATACCAAACCACAGATTTGCAATTTTTATAATATCCCAGAAAAAAAAGTTAAAAAGCAATTAAAAAGTCAGATCAATACCAAGATGGTACCGATACAAAAAACAGATTATGGCGCAAAAAATGAGCCCTCATACATCCTGGTATGCAGAAAAAAATAAGGCTACAGGGGTTAAAAAATGGCAATTAAAAAAATGTGAAAAAGTCCAGAATTTGTAAAACATTATGTAAACGATACAAATCTGGTATTGCTGTAATCAGGCGGCCTAAAGTATAAAACTAACATGTTACCTCAACCACAAGGTAAATGGCGCAGAAAAGAATAACCACCAAATCTGCTAAATTATCTTTTACTATTTCAATTTCACTTCCCTTAATATATATATATATATATATATATATATATATATATATATATATATATATATTTTTTTTTTTTGTTTTTTTTTTGTTCGGAGAATATGTTATTGAAAAATTAAAAGTTATCATTATAGTAGGTAGTTATGGCTATTATAGGGCGAGGAGGAAAAAACGAGAGTGTAAAACGGAAAATTGGCCCGGACAAGTGGATCGTCATGAGGGACAAGTAGATTTTGCTCCATTTTAGTCCCATGGACAAGTAGTTTTTTATAAAATTTCCACACCCCTGGTATGGTACAAAAAAGTTGCAGTCTACTTGGTACAGGTTGCCATGAACAACGCTTTTGTACTGTCCCAGCACGCTGGCAACACAGGGACATTCCTCCAGTTCCAAGAAGAAGTCCTAAAGGTCCTGATCTTTGGCGACCGGGAAAGAGCAGGCCGGACTTCCCAAGGAACTGGAGTAATAGGTGCCAGGATCGTCCCAGGCCAACACTTTCCAGGTGAAGTCCCCCACACTGGAAAGAAGGGACGAACCCAGAGAAGTTGCAGAGTGTGTTACAAGAGGGGGATACGGAAGGACACCACCACTCAATGTGACATTTGCCCCGATCATCCGGGCCTCTGCATTAAGGATTGCTTCAGGGAGTATCACACTTCCATGGAGTACTAAATTTTCCTCATTTACATTTTCCATAATTTGACCCCAATATACCAAGTCCAGAGTACATTCCAAGTTTTAACCCCATAAACCACTAAATTGCCCAAAATAATGTTTCATCTGAAAAAACAAAAACAAACTGATAAGACCTCTGGCGGTATTTTTTACCAAAAATGGGTCATGGGTCACTGAGTCACTATCATTGGGGACTTTTTATGTTGCCTCAAATGCGCAGCGCTCTCTCTCCACCTGAGCGGGGTGTGCATTTGAGGCAACAGGTTAGGGACGGACACACACATTACATTCCCAGAATGATGATTCAGAGCACAGGGTTTGGGGTGGGCATATTTTTTAGTTTTGGCTATGCCCTGGGTCATCATTCTGGGAACATAATTTATAATTTTAGGTCCCACTGTACCCCATTTTAGTTATTTAGTGTACCCCAGTTATTTACCCCATGTAATGCCCCTTGAGGGGGGGGGGGGGGTGGTCCCACTGTTCTAGCTCCATAGGAGAAAGCCAAAGCTCAAGGACCCTGACTGATCTCTGGCACCTCTGAGACCGGTGTGCATGCTGTTTACGCCCAGACTTGAGGTATGTCCTTACTCCTAAGAAATGTATTTACACATTTACAATAAAATGTTCTCCTTTTACCACTTGTGAAAATGAAAAATTTGGGGTAACCCCAGTATTTTAGTGTAAAAAAATCTAATTTTTCATTTTCACATCCCACTTCATGAATATTTATCAAACACCTGTGGGGTGTTAACGCTCACTGTACCCCTTGTTACGTTCCTTGAGGGGTGTAGTGTCTAAAATAGTATGCCATGTGTTTTTTTTTTATTTTGCTGTCCTGGCACCAGAGGGGCTTCCGAAATGCGATATGCCCCCCCCATTTCAGCAAAATTTGCAAATATGACTCCATCTCTTCTGAGCATTGTAGTCCGCCCGCAGTGCACTTGACGTCCACACATGGGGTATTTCCATACTCAGAAAAGATGGGGTTACACATTTGGGGGGGCATTTCTCTTATTACCCCTTGTAAAAATTTAAAATTATGGGAAAAAACTGCATTTTAGTGGAAAATAAGAATAAAAAAACATTTACACATCCAAAGTCGTCAAACACCTGTGGGGTGTAAAGGCTCACTGTACCCCTTGTTATGTTCTTTGAGGGATGTAGTTTCCAAAATAGTATGCCATGTGTTTTTTTTTTTTTGCTGTCCTGGCACCATAGGGGCTTCCTAAATGGGACCTCCCCCCAAAAAAACATTTCAGCAAAGTTTACTTTGCAAAAGCCAAATGTGACTCCTTCTCTTCTGAGCATTTTAGTACGCCAACAGAGCACTAGACTTGCACATATGAGGTATTTCCATACTCAGAAGAGATGGGGTTACAAATTTTGGGGGTCATTTTCTCCTATTACCCCTTGTAAAATTTGGGGGAAAACCAGCATTTTAGTGAAAAAAATAATAATAATTTACACGTCCAAATTTAACGAAAAGTCGTCAAACACCTGTGGGGTGTTAAGACTCACTGTACCCCTTGTTACGTTCCTTCAGGGGTGTAGTTTCCAAAATAGTATGCCATATGTTTTTTTTTTTTTTGCTGTCCTGGCACCATAGGGGCTTCCTAAATGGGACCTCCCCCCCAAAAAACATTTCAGCAAAGTTTTCTTTGCAAAAGCCAAATGTGACTCCTTCTCTTCTGAGCATTGTAGTACGCCAACAGAGCACTTGACTTGCACATATGAGGTATTTCCATACTCAGAAAAAATGGGGTTACAAATTTTGGGGGTCATTGTCTCCTATTACCCCTTGTAAAAATGTAAAATTTGGAGGAAAACCAGCATTTTAGTGAAAAAAATTAAATAAAATGTACACGTCCAACTTTAACGAAAAGTCGTCAAACACCTGTGGGGTGTTAAGGCTCACTGTACCCCTTGTTATGTTCTTTGAGGGATGTAGTTTCCAAAATAGTATGCCATGTGTTTTTTTTTTTTTGCTGTCCTGGCACCATAGGGGCTTCCTAAATGGGACCTCCCCCCAAAAAAACATTTCAGCAAAGTTTACTTTGCAAAAGCCAAATGTGACTCCTTCTCTTCTGAGCATTTTAGTACGCCAACAGAGCACTAGACTTGCACATATGAGGTATTTCCATACTCAGAAGAGATGGGGTTACAAATTTTGGGGGTCATTTTCTCCTATTACCCCTTGTAAAATTTGGGGGAAAACCAGCATTTTAGTGAAAAAAATAATAATAATTTACACGTCCAAATTTAACGAAAAGTCGTCAAACACCTGTGGGGTGTTAAGACTCACTGTACCCCTTGTTACGTTCCTTCAGGGGTGTAGTTTCCAAAATAGTATGCCATATGTTTTTTTTTTTTTTGCTGTCCTGGCACCATAGGGGCTTCCTAAATGGGACCTCCCCCCCAAAAAACATTTCAGCAAAGTTTTCTTTGCAAAAGCCAAATGTGACTCCTTCTCTTCTGAGCATTGTAGTACGCCAACAGAGCACTTGACTTGCACATATGAGGTATTTCCATACTCAGAAAAAATGGGGTTACAAATTTTGGGGGTCATTGTCTCCTATTACCCCTTGTAAAAATGTAAAATTTGGAGGAAAACCAGCATTTTAGTGAAAAAAATTAAATAAAATGTACACGTCCAACTTTAACGAAAAGTCGTCAAACACCTGTGGGGTGTTAAGGCTCACTGTACCCCTTGTTACGTTCCTTGAGGGGTGTAGTTTCCAAAATAGTATGCCATGTGTTTTTTTTTTTTTGCTGTCCTGGCACCATAGGGGCTTCCTAAATGGGACCTCCCCCCAAAAAAACATTTCAGCAAAATTTACTTTGCAAAAGCCAAATGTAACTCCTTCTCTTCTGAGCATTGTAGTGCGCCAACAGAGCACTTCACGTGCACATATGAGGTATTTCCATACTCAGAAGAGATGAGGTAACAAATTTTGGGGGGAATTCTTTCCTATTAACCCTTGTAAAAAAAAAATTGGGGGGAAAACTAGCATTTTAGTGAAAAAAATAATAATTTACACATCCAACTTTAACAAAAAGTTGTGAAACACCTGTGGGGTGTTAGGAATCACTGGACCCCTTGTTACATGCCTTGAGGGGTCTAGTTTCCAAAATGGTATGCCATGTGTTTTTTTTTTTCTGGCACCATAGGGGCTTCCTAATTGTGACATGCCCCCCAAAAACAATTTCAGAAAAACTCACTCTCCAAAATCCCACTGTTGCTCATTCCCTTCTGAGCCCTCTACTGTGCCCGCCGAACACATATGAGGTATTTCCTTACTCGAGAGAAATTGGGGTACACATTTTAGGAAGATTTCTCTCCTTTTACCCCTTGTAAAAAATTCAAAAACTGGGTCTACAAGAACATGCGAGTGTAAAAAAAGAAGATTTTGAATTTTCTCCTTCACTTTGCTGCTATTCCTGTGAAACACCTAAAGGGTTAACAAACCTTTTGAATATCATTTTGAATACTTTGAGGGTGTAGTTTTTATAATGGGGTCATTTGTGGGGTATTTCTAATATGAAGACCCTTCAAATCCACTTCAAAACAGAACTGGTTCCTTAAAAATTTAGATTTTGAAAATTTTGTGAAAAATTGGAAAATTGCTGCTATACTTTGAAGCCCTCTGATGTCTTCCAAAAGTAAAAACATGTCAACTTTATGATGCATTCATAAAGTAGACATGTTGTATATGTGAATCAATATATAATTTATTTGGAATATTCATTTTCCTTATAAGCAGAGAGCTTCAAAGTAAAAAAAAAAAAAAGCCAAATTTTAAATTTTTTCATCAAATTTTGGAATTTTTCACCAAGAACTGATGCAAGTATCGACAAAATTTTACCACTAACATAAAGGAGAATAATCACGAAAAAACAATCTCGGAATCAGAATGAAAGGTAAAAGCATCCCAGAGTTATTAATGCTTAAAGTGACAGTGGTCAGATGTGCAAAAAATGTCCGTGTCCTACAGGGAAAATTGGCTGGGTCCTTAATCCCTTAAGGACCACAGGTTTTTCAGTTTTTGCACTTTCATTTTTTCCTCCTCACCTTTTAAAAATCATAACCCTTTCAATTTTGCACCTAAAAATCCATATGGGGGCTTATTTTTTGCGCCACCAATTCTACTTTGCAGTGAGATCAGTCATTTTACCCAAAAATCTACGGCAAAACGGAAAAAAAAAATCATTGTGCGACAAAATTTAAGAAAAAATTTCATTTTGTAACTTTTGGGGGCTTCCGTTTCTACGCAGTACATTTTTCGGTAAAATTGACACCTCTTTATTCTGTAGGTCCATACGGTTAAAATGATACCCTACTTATATAGGTTTGATTTTGTCATACTTCTGGAAAAAATCATAACTACATGCAGGAAAATGTATACGTTTAAAATTGTCATTTTCTGACCCCTATAACTTTTTTATTTTTCCACGTATGGGGCGGTATGAGGGCTCATTTTTTGCGACATGATCTGAAGTTTTTATCGGTTTTGTATTGATCAGACTTTTTGATCGCTTTTTATTCACTTTTTCATGATATAAAAAGTGACCAAAAAGACCCTATTTTGGACTTTGGAATTTTTTTGCGCGTACGCCATTGACCGTGCGGTTTAACTAATGATATATTCGGACATTTACTCACGCGGCGATACCACATATGTTTATTTTTATTATGTTTATATATTTTTTATATGGAATTTGGGAAAAGGGGGGTGATTTAAATTTTTAATAAGGAAGGGGTTAATGTGTGTGTGTGTTTAAACTTTTTTTAACCTTTTTTTCTTTTACACTTTTAGTCCCCTTAGGGGACTTTTAGGAGGAATCATTTGATTCCTCATACAGATGAATGGGATTACATACAATCCCATTCATCTGTGTGCTCTGCGCTCGATTGATAAAGCCTGGTCCTGCCAGGCTGTATCATTCAGAGAGCCAGAGCCGACACAGGAGGAGAGGTAAGCCCTCAGGCTACCTCAGTAGTGGATCGCTCCCCCACGATCGCGCTGCGGGGGAGCGATCCACCCCACTGGACCACCAGGGACTGGATACAGGCACATTTAGATGCCGCTGTCAGCTTTGACAGCGGCGATCTAAAGGGTTAATAGCCGGCCGCGGCGATCGCCGCATGTCAGCTATTAACGCCGGCCCCCAGCTGCAAGAATCAGCTGGGGGCCGGCCGGTATGACGCGGGCTCCCGACTCGAGCCCGCGTCATACCGGCCGGCCCCCAGCTGATTCTATACACGTCCATGGTCGTTAAGGGGTTAAAGTGTATCTGTCGTTGACAAAAACGTTTTAGAAAATGTAGATAATACCATTATATGTATATTTGTAATATACATTGATTAAAAAATGTGTACATATTTGTCCCTGCAGCTATTGTCTGCCTGTCTCTGTAAGAAGTCAAAATATAGGAAGTGTGGGTGGACAAGCAGGGCTCTGTGCACTTAGGACAAGCAGGGCTCTGTGCACTGAGGACAAGCAGGGCTCTACACTGAGGACAAGCAGGGCTCTGTACACTGAGGACAAGCAGGGCTCTGTACACTGAGGACAAGCAGGGCTCTGTACACTGAGGACAAGCAGGGCTCTGTACGCTGAGGACAAGCAGGGCTCTGTACGCTGAGGACAAGCAGGGCTCTGTACGCTGAGGACAAGCAGGGCTCTGTACACTGAGGACAAGCAGGGCTCTGTACACTGAGGACAAGCAGGGCTCTGTACGCTGAGGACAAGCAGGGCTCTGTACGCTGAGGACAAGCAGGGCTCTGTACACTGAGGACAAGCAGGGCTCTGTACGCTGAGGACGAGCAGGGATCTGTGCACTGTAGACTGAGGACGAGCAGGGCTCTGTAGACTGAGGACGAGCAGGGCTCTGTAGACTGAGGACGAGCAGGGCTCTGTAGACTGAGGACGAGCAGGGCTCTGTGCACTGAGGCTCTGTGACATGCCCCCGGCTCACACTGCAGACTTATTGTCAAGCCAGGAGCCTGCACAGAGCCCTGCTTGTCCTTCCCTCACTTCCGGTATTTGGTCTCCGCACAGAGACACATACGCAATAGCTGCAGGGACAGCATTTTTTCACCCAAAAATATACACATTGTTTGATCGATGTATATTACAAATATACATATGTCTCTGTAAGAAGTCAAAATATAGGAAGTGTGGGTGGACAAACAGGGCTCTGTGCACTGAGAACAAGCAGTGCTCTGTACACTGAGGACAAGCAGGGCTCTGTACACTGAGGACAAGCAGGGCTCTGTAGACTGAGGAGGAGCAGGGATCTGTGCACTGAGGACAAGCAGGGCTCTGTAGACTGTGGACGAGCAGGGCTCTGTGCACTGAGGCTCTGTGACATGCCCCTGGCTCACACTGCAGACTTATTGACAAGCCAGGAGCCTGCACAGAGCCCTGCTTGTCCTTCCCTCACTTCCTGTGTTTGGTCTCCGCACAGACACATACGCAATAGCTGCAGGGACAGCATTTTTTCACCCAAAAATATACACATTGTTTAATCGATGTATATTACAAATATACATATAATAGTATTATCTACATTATACCAACATTTTTTGTTAACAGGTACACTTTAGCCTGTTAACCCTTTCCCTCTATGGTAGTTTTTTTTATTTTTACACTTTTGTTTTTTTCCTCCTCACCTAATGTTATGTGTTCACACACAGCTATTGGATTGCTTGTGTGTGAACAGTTTTATGTTTCCTGGCCAGGGAATAGTTAATGTCTCTGGCTTGCTATCCAATTGCTCCTAGGGTGTGTCTAGATGAGGGTCAGCTCAGCCTAGCCTCAGGGCTGGAGATACTTCATTATATCCTGACTTGCTAAGATTCTGGACATGCTGCATGGAGCTCTTGGTGATACACTCTTTGTTTGAGCTTTTAATCTACTATCCCTGTTTAAGCATGCACTTTGTATTTTCTGGTTTTAACCAATGTTTTGTGGCATGCTCTTAGTATATTTTAAGCTGTGTTTGTTTAGTCGGTTTTAGGATTTGTATGTTCTTTTCTCTGTGTCTGTTCACACTATGTTTTCTCTTGTATCCGTTTATATGAAGTTCTGTGTTTTATATTTCTGTTTTCCTACTGGGTCAGCTTCTAACCATACTGTGGAGTGTGTTGCTGGCCAGTAGTCTATTTGGATTTATTTTTAATGGCTTCTTCATTAGTGGAGTGTCCAGTTTGTGTGTCCAGTGTGAACAGTGTCCTATGTTGCATCCCTGTTACTGTTCCATGGGGACTCCTTGTCTACTGGAGGTGTTTTGTGGCATTGCAATTTATCCTTTCTTGTGTTCAGTGTGAACAATGTTATATATCCTGTGTATTTAGGCATCCCTGTTACCTGTCCATGGGGACTCAGAGGGTATTGTAAGTCCTGCGTCTACTGGAGGTGTTCTGAAGGGATTGGGATTATTCCTGTCTTGTGTTCAGTGTGAACGGTGTTCTATAATTATATCCTGTTGTATCTGTTTTCTGAGTTGTAACTAGGCATCCTTGTTACCTGTCCATCGGGATTCCGTGTCTGCTGGAGGTTTTATATGGGATTGCGAATATTCCTGTTTAGCTATAGATGCCTGTTACCGGTCCATGGGAACTTTGTGTCTACTGGAGATTCTGGGGGATTATGCTATATTCCTGTTTGTTCCTAAAGTCTTTTCAGACTTATTTGTTTTGCTGTCTGCTGTTTTGAACTCTATGTTTATTAGTTCTTTATTCAGATCTTTGGAGTTCTGTTCATGACTGCTTATCTATGGTGTCCTCTGTTCACAACCACTGAGTCCTCTGTTCATGTCCGCTGTTAATATCCTATGTACTACTCTCTGATCTGTGTCCTCTGAACGTTATACTATAGAGTTCTATGTTCCTGTTATGTTTCTGGTTTGTTTATTAGTATGTGTTTTTATTAGGCCCCTGCACTTTAGTTCAGGGAGGGATCGGCGCCCACTTATCGATCCACCGTTTAGGGTGGAGGGGCAAGTAGGCAGGGAGAGTGGTTTTAGGGTCAGTTTAGGGCTCACTCTCCTGCCCCCAGGTCAGTCCCTGACATCTAAAAATCATAACACTTTCAGTTTTCCACCTAAAATCTATATGAGGGCTTGTAATACTATTAATAATTTCACTACAAAATCTACGGCAAAACCAGAAAAAAAGGATTTTTGGATTAAAATTGAAAAAAAAAGCCATTTTGTAATTTTTAGCAGCTTCCCTTTCTACGCAGTGCAGTATTCAGTAAAAATTGCACCTTATATTTATTCTGTAGGTCCATACGGTCGCAAGGATACCCAATTTATACAGGTTTGATTTTATTTAACTACAAAAAAAAAATATTATAACTACGGTACATGCACCAAAATTAATACTTTGAAAAATGTCCTCTTCTGACCCCTATAACTTTTTTTATTTTTCCGTATAAAGTTTTCATCGGTACCATTTTTGTTTTGATATGACTCTTTGATCACTTTTTATTCATTTATTTATGGTATAAAAAGTGACCAAAAATACGCTATTTTGGACTTTGGAATTTTTTTTACGTGTACGCCATTGACCGGGTGGTTTAATTAACGATATATTTTTATAGATTGGACATTTATGCCCATGGCAATACCACATATGTTTATTTTTAATTACACAGTGTTTTGTTTTTTTTATGGGAAAAGGGGGGTAATTCAAACTTTTGTTAGGGAAGGGGTTAAATCACATTTATCGCCGCTCAACTGCTTCTGCCTGGATCTGAGGCACCGAGCAGTCATTCGGCGATCGAACAGTGAGGAGGCAGGTAGGGATCCTCCTCGTGTCCTGCAAGCTGTTCGGGACGCTGCGATTTCACTGCGGTGGTCCCGAACAGCACCACTGAGCTAACCGGCAATGTTTACTTTCGATTTAGACGCGACGATGAAGTTTGATCACCGCATCTATAGGGTTAATGCCGGACATCAGCTCAATTGGCGATGTCCGGCATTAGCCGTGGGTCCTGGTTGCCCACCGGGTATGATGCACGCTCAACTGCTAAGCGCACGTCATACCTCGGGAGCTGCAGATGGACATTAATGAACATCCATTTTCGGCAAGGGGCTAAGAACCAAGGGCGTAAAGGTACGCCCCTGTGTCCTGGTACTTAACACCTTAAAGGGGTATTCCAGGCCAAAACTTTTTTTATATATCAACTGGCTCTGGGAAGTTAAAAATATTTGTAAATTACTTTGATTAAAAAATCTTAATCCTTCCAATAGTTATTAGCTTCTGAAGTTGAGTTGTTGTTTTCTGTCTAACTGCTCTCTGAGGACTCACGTCCCGGGAGCTGTGCAGTTCCTATGGGGATATTCTCCCATCATGCACAGCTCCCAGGACGTGACATCATCATTGAGCAGTTAGACAGAAAACTTCAGAAGCTAATAACTATTCAAAGGATTAAGATTTTTTAATTGAAGTAATTTACAAATCTGTTTGACTTTCCGGAGCCAGTTGATATATAAAAAAAAGTTTTTGCCTGGAATAACCCTTTAAGGACAAGGGGCGTACTTGATGGCGTACCTGTATGCTCTGGCCCCATTACTGGTGTTTGAAGCGTGCTCTCAAGCTGAGCACTTTTCATACCAGGTGGGTCCCGGTTGCAGCCGGGACCCACAGTTAATACTGGGCATCGCCAATTGGGCCAATGCCCGGCATTAACCGTTTAGACGCCACAATCAAAGTGGATCCTGGCATGTTAACGATTCTGGCAGCTCAGCGGAGCTGATCGGGACCATCGCTGTGAAATTGCGATATCCCGATCAACTGAGTGGACAACGGGAGGGCCCTTACCTGCCACCTTGCCGTCCAATTGGTCCTCGGCTTCTCCAGGAAGCTTCAGCAGGCTGGAGCAGCAGAGCACCGATAACACTGATCAATGCTGGGCCAACGCTCTGCATTAAACAGTGTATACAATCGAAAGGTTTGCATAGTATGTAGTCCCTATGGGGACTAATAAAAAATTAAGTGTTAAAAAAAAAAGTTTTTTAAAAGTTAGAAAATTAAATAATGTAATAAAAAATATTCATATGTGGTACTGCCATGTATCAAAATATAAGGTTAGTTAAACCACACGGTCGATGGCGTACACGTAAAAAAAATAAAATGCCAAACTCCAATATGGGATTTTTTGGTCACTTCATATACGATAAAAAAAAAATTATAAAAAGAGGTCAAAAAGTTCCATCAAAATAATAATGGTATTGATAAAAGCTACAGATCACGGCGCAAAAAATGAGCCATCATATAGCCCTGTATGCGGAAAAGTAAAAAAGTTATGGTGGTCAGAAGAAGACAATTTTGAACATACTGATTTTGGTGCTTGTAGTTATAATTTTTTTTAACTAGTAAAATAAAATTTGCATAAATCGGGTATCCTTGTAAGGCCCTGTTCACATTGCCATCGGACTCCGCTATTCGGAGTTCCATCGACAATCTTGCCAGAAGGACGGTAGTTTACCGGAGAAAAAAAATTGTGCAAGCTCTTTTAATTACCTATATTATAAAACTTACTCCTCTATTCTCCTTCCTAAGCTGGTTCCTCTTTTTAATTCTTTTTGGGGGGGGGGGGCGCCCTAAGCGCTAAGGCGCGTAGCATAGACCTAGAGGTCGACGGTGACGCCCCGTCTCCTCCCCGTCCCCATACAGTTCTATGGGGAGCCATGAATGCTGCCTCCCCCATAGAGATGTATGGAGGAGGCGTGCCGACGTCATGCTGTGGCTGGCACGCCCCCTGCATGGGAGAGCCGCGGCCCCATACAGGAGATCGCCGGGGGCCCCAGCGTTCGGACCCCCCGCGATCAAACACTTATCCCCTATCTTGAGGATAGGGGATAAGTGTTTGTAACGCTGCAGATGTCCTCTAAAGGAGATATCCAGTGCGGAAAAACGTATCCCCTATCCTAAGGATAGGGGATAAGTTATCCTAGGGGATAAGTATGTCCTGTATGGGGCCCCGGCAGCCTATGGGAAGGCAGCATGTTGACCACTGCACGAAGCGGCGGCTGACACGCCCCCTCAATACAACTCTATGGCAGAGCCGGAGCGCTGCCTTCAGCAATCTCCGGCTCTGCCATAGCAATGTGATATTTCTGGCAAGTTCCTCACTGCACTGCGGGGTCTCTATTCTTGTCCTACTGCTTCTATTAAATTGCCTCACACTTCCTCTCCGACCTTTCCCTTGTTCAATGGCACTTGGCAGGGATGTCCGCTCTCCCCCCTGATTTTTGCTTTGTGCATAGAACCTCTAGCTGCTATGATCCGGGGGGACTCTGACATTTCTGGCATTGCCCTTCACGATAGGGAATTTAAGATTTGCCTATTTGTTGATGATGTATTGCTAACTCTTACTAATCCTTTGCTGTCTTTACCTGCTTTATATTAACTTCTCCACTCCTATGGTCGTGTTTCGGGCAACCTCTCCAAATCTGAAGCCTTGCCTCTAAATCTCCCTTCTTCCTCGATTTCTCTATTGTGGGCTGTCTAGGTGTGTCACTTTCTCCTAGCTACTTCTCTTTGTACTCTGCTAACTTTCCTGCTCTTGTTTGTGAGCTGCGGGCTCTAATGGAAAAATGGCGGTCCCAATATATCTCTTTTTTTTTGGACGCATTGAGGTGGTGAAGATGACCATTCTTCCCAAATTGCTATACTTTTTTGAGACGTTACCGGTCCGGGTACCTCTCACCGCGTTGCGCTCTTTGCAATTGGCTATTTTCCGGTTTATTTGGGATGCCAAGCGCCACCATCTCCCTATGTCTGTTATGTTGGCCAGTAAATTAATGGGGGGGGTCCCTGATACTAGGGATCGACCGATTATCGGTATGGCCGATATTATCGGCCGATAATCACGATTTTGGGCATTATCGGTATCGGCAATTATGTTGCCGATAAGCCGATAATGCCCCGCCCCCCGCACCGCCCGCACCGCGACCGCCACCCCCTCGACCCGCCGCACCGCACCTCCGACCCACCGCACTGCGTCGCACCCCCCACCGTGATGCTAGGCGGTATACCGGTATGGATTTTTTCCCATACCGCTATACCGGTCGGGCCCCTCCCCCACCCTCCGAGTGAATAAAAAATTAAACTTACCCGTAATGGGGATGGTCCAGGCCATCCTTCCTTCATGTAGTGTCCGGGGGCGGAGGGTGGTCCGGTCCGGGCTGTCCTTCTTCTCCGGCGGGCCTCTTCTCCACTCCGGGCAGGCTCCGGCCTAGTATGCTGCATAGACGCCGCTACGCCGTGACGTCAGGTGCGTCGAGTGGGAACGCCCCCGGACACTACAGGAACGATGGATGGATGGCCCTGAGCACCCGAAGCGGGTGGTGGCAGCGGCGGCCTATGACCCCGCAAAAGCCACTGCAGATCATTGGTTTAAAGCGCCCGCTTTAAATCAATGATCTGCAGCGGTGTCGCAGGGGGTTAAATAGCCGATAACTTATACCGAAATATCGGTATAAGTTACCGGCTATCGGCCCTAACCTGCACCGATTATCGGTATCGGCCCTAAAAAACCGATATCGGTCGATCCCTACCTGATGCTAAATATTATTGGGCTGCCCATATGCGTCACCTAGCTGTGTGGTCTTCCTACCATGCCTACAGTAAATGGATGGAGGTGGAGAAGTTGTGGCTGGCTCAGATCCATCCTAATTCCTTCTTATGGGCTTTCCCCCCACCCCCACTTGTCCTCTTTTGGGTCCCATGTTGTTTTCCCATTGTGTTGAGCTACTGTTCTAGACGATTTCGGCTTCTTTTCTCTTTCTCTCCTTTACAATCCTTTCTCAATCACCCTGATTGATCAGTTGGTTGCTCGTTGGGATCTCCCTTCTTCTGAGGAAGCCCATTCTGTTCAGCTTCGCCATTATCTGTCCTCTAGACAGGACACTCTGACGGTGTCTCTGCCCACAGGTTTTGAATGACTATGTAGGGGCGGTCCTCAGGAGAAGGGACTCCTCTCTTGCATTTATTCTATCTTGATTTCTCCTCCAGATGGACCCCCTCCTTCCCATCGCTATATGAGTCGCTGGGAGGAGGCTCTCAATACTACTATCTCGATCCCTCAATGGCGAATAATCTGGGAGCGGGCCTCCAAGGCATCGATATGTACAGCTTATAAAGAGACACAATTCAAGATGCTCATGGGCTGGCACCACACTCTGGTACTATTGACTAAATTGAACCCTGACATCCCTCCTCAAGGTTGGCGCTGGGGTGTGGGCCTGGGAACTATTTTCCATATTTTCTGGTCGTGTCTGCTTATAGTTAACTTTTGGGTGTGGGTTCAAAGGCTAGTCCACTCAGTCATAGGCTTTTGGTCCCTCTGGACCGCATGGTCTTCCTCCTACACCTATCTACCCGGGTCTTATCAAAGAAGCCGATTAAGCTTTTTATGCACATAGTTCTTGCGGCTAAGAACCTCATAGCTAAGCACTGGAAGCAGTCCTTGCCACCATCGTAAGATGACCTCATAGCTCACATTCGTGAGATTCGCTCTCTAGAATCTCTCACTGCCTCCTTGAATAATACTGTCCCCATGTTTGTGTCAATATGGGATCTGTGGGATCAATTCTCTGACAGACAGCCTCCGTGATTCTGTTTCTTTTAGCTTGGTTCTAGTACTGGCCTCTTGATCTCTACCTCCTTTTCTCTTTATCTGCTCCCCTGGCTTCTCTCTTTCTTTACTCCGGTATTTCTTCTTCTTCACTCTCTTGTTGGTCTTTATGTGTTCTTCCCTCCCTCTCCTCCCCCCCTCCATTTCCCTTATATTTTGAAGTTCCTTACTGATTATTACTGATTATAATTTTACATTATGATGGTTAACTTGCAGGCTGTTAGCTTGACTTATTGTTCCTACTCTGCTATTTTTGCCTGAAAGGGATTGGTATTCCTTTCATAGGAAGCTCTAGTTTTTTTCTGCTACTACTGGTGATGTCTATTTTGTTATTGATTGCTTAGCCTTGTTTGGCTCTACTGTGTTCTTTGTTGATATAAAAACCCTAATAAATATTACAGTAAAAAAAATAAAAAATAATCAGCTACAATCCTGCATAAATGCATCTGACTCCTTTTTCAGGGTCCGATTGTCCCAAAAATAAAATGATCGGACCCTTTTTTTCCTGCAGATTTTGGGATAAAATAAATTATGTCATTACAAAGTACAATTGGTGATGCAAAGAACAAGCTCTTATATAGATCTGTAGGTGCAAAATTGAATGCATCATGTTTTTTGGAAGGGGAGGAGGAAAAGGGGTATGGAAAGGGGATAAGATGTCTGATCGCAGGGGTCCCACCGTGTCGTGGTGGGGCGTGACATTGTGTCTCTGTCTCGGGAGCAGCGCCCAGCACAGAATGCTGGGAGTGGCATGGGGATCGTGGGGGGAGGGGGGGGGGCAGTGGCAGGATTCCTTAAAGCACAACTGTCATTCATTTATAACCCTCCAGATTGTTACCATGTCATAACTGATGATTAGCAACTAAATGCAGCCATACCTTTTATTGTATTCTTTGGTTCCCAACTTTTAAAACCTTTTCTCCTCCATGTCAGCGCTGGGACCCCTGTGTAGTAAGACACAGCTGTCCACAGCACATGTGCCCCGGCCGGCTGTGACGTGCACGCGCCACGGTGAATTGACAGAGCAGGTGCTCTGCACCTTTTGACTTTTAATTTATTCAACAAAAAAGAAAGCCCATTGTCATCCTCTTCTTTCCTCCTCTGCTCCCTAGATTGAGCTGAGAACTCGTTCGCTCCCTGCCTCTAGCACTGCATATGAGTGCATAGATGGCAGAAGCAAGCGCTCGCTCTGTCAATTCATGGCGGCACGCGCACGTCACAGCTGGCCGTGGTGCATGCGCTGTGGACCACTGTGTCTTACTACACAGCGGTCAAAGCACTGACAGGGAGGATAGGATATCCAACTGTGGCTGACCGCCGAAGAAAAGGTTTTAAAAGTTGGGATATTAACCAAAAAATACAATAAAGGTATGGCTACATTTATTTGCTTATGACATGGTAGCAGTCTGGGGGGTTTAAATTGATGACAGTTGCACTTTATCCTCTTGGGAACGAAGGGCGTATCTTTACGCACTTGTCTTGCTCCCCTTCTATGATGCTCGCTCAGGAGCTGAGAATGGGTCATAGAGGGGTGGTCCCGGTGACTATCTACCGTCGGGACCCACAGCTAATGCCGGACATCACCGATCAGTGATACCCGATCAGCTGAGAGGACAGCGGCAGGGCCGTTACCCTTCGCACTGTCCGATCTGTGCCTCAATGCTCCAGTCAGACATTCAAGGCTGGAGCAGTCAAGCACAGATAACACTGATCACTGCTATGCTATAGCATAGCATTTAATAGTGTATGCAATCCAATGAGTGCATGTGTGTAAAAAGTTTTTTTTTAAAGAAGTTGGGGGGGGGGGGGGGGGGGCGAAGCTTGCCGCAGAGGAACATGGTTGCTTGATCCCTGAGCTCCCGCTCACTGTGGCCGTGAATCAGCTATAATTAGCCCTTTCTGCTTTCTGCCCGATGAGGAAAGGTACCTGACGCCGACGGAGGCACCTACCTGTCAGCTCAGATCCTCTTTTTCTCCCCTGGGAGCCTTCCTGAGGCCACTCAGGCAGAGGACCTGCATGTCACCTTGGAAGCTTTATTTAACCCCTTAACGACGAAGGACGTATATTTACGTCCTCCACCGGTTCCCGTGATATGCCGCGGGGTCACGCGACTATCAACGGCCGGGACCCGCGGTTAATACAGGACATCACCAATCGCAGTGATGCCCTGTATTAACCCTTCAGATGCGGCGATCAAAGCTGACCGCCGCATCTGAAGTGAAAGTATCCCGGCTGCTCAGTCGGGCTATTCGGGACAGCCACGGTGAAATCACGGCGTCCCGAACAGCTTACTGGACACCGGGAGGGCCCTTACCTGCCTCCTCGGTGTCCGATCGGCGAATGACTGCTCCGTGCTTGAGATCCAGGCAGGAGCAGTCAAGCACCGATTCCACTGATCACAGGCGTGTTAATACACGCCAGTGATCTGTGTAAAAGATCAGTGTGTGCAGTGTTATAGGTCCCTATGGGAGCTATAACACTGCAAAAAAAAGTTTAAAAAAAAGTGTTAATAAAGGTCATTTAACCCCTTCCCTAATAAAAGTTTGAATCACCCTCCTTTTCCCATAAAAAAAAATAAAACAGTGTGAATAAAAATAAGCATATTTGGTATAGCCGCGTGCGTAAATGTCCGAACTATAAAAATATATTGTTAATTAAACCGCACGGTCAATGGCGTACACGTAAAAAAAAAAAAAAAAAAAAAAAAAAAAAAAAAAAAAAAAAGCTTATTTTTGGTCACTTTTTATACCATTAAAAAATGAATAAAAAGTGATCAAAAAGTCTGATCAAAACAAAAATGGTACCGATAAAAACTTCAGATCACGGTGCAAAAAATGAGCCCTCATACCGTCCAGAAGTACAACAAAATGAAACCTATATAAGTAGGGTACCATTTTAACCGTGTGGACCTACAGAATAATAAGGTGTAATTTTTACCGAAATATGCACTGCGTAGAAACGGAAGCCCCCAAAAGTTACAAAATTGCGTTTTTTCTTCGATTTTGTCACACAATGATTTTTATTCCCGTTTTGCCGTGAATTTTTGGGTAAAATCACTAATGTCACTGCAAAGTAGAATTGGTGATGCAAAATATCAGCCATAATATGGATTTTTAGGTGGAAAATTTAAATGGTTATGATTTTTAAAAGGTAAGGAGGAAAAAACGAAAGTGCAAAAACTGAAAAACCCTGCGTCCTTAAGGGGTTAACATGATCCTGGGTAAATCCCTGTCTCATAGGATAAAGCTGGACCGGGCCCACAGTAGGGCTGGGCGGTATACTGGTTCATACCGAATACCGACATTTTTGTGCTGCACGATATGAATTTTAACCCATACCGCAATACCGGTTTGGCCCCTCCCCCTCGGGAATGAATTAGCCCAGCGCTGCGCTGTCCCCACATCGGGGAACTAATCATATGTGTCCCGCGAGCGCTGTTCTGCCCCCCCCCCCCCCAGTTAATTATCAGCCCAGCGCTGTCCCCATCGGGGAACTAATCACATGTCACCCGCATGCGCTGCCCTCCTCGTCCTCCTGTTTGTTGCGGCCACTGGCGCTGACACTCTATACCAGTGGTCTCCAACCTGCATGCTGGGAGTTGTAGTTTTGCAACATCTGGAGGTCGTCAGGTTGAACACCACTGCTCTATACTGTGTGGTATCCCTATACCTGGGCTGCAAAAAATAAACAAAATTAAACTTTAACTCACCTCCCATCGGTCAGGTACTGGCCTCATCTGCTTCCTAGGGAATGGAACGTCGGACAGCCGTCAGCCTATCACCGGCCGCAGCGATGTTCTGCCTCGGCCGCTGATAGGCTGAGCCCACTGTCATGTAAGGAGCCATCCAGAGCTCCTCCAGAGGGGTGTTCTCCGGGTCCGGATGGATTCACCTACCTGTACTATATAACTTATTCTACTATTCTCCTTCCTTGGCTTGTCCCTCTTTTTAACTCTTTCTTGGAGGGGAGGATATCCCGCAGTCTTTTCTCCGTTCTTTAATTATGTTGATTCCTAAGCCTGGTAAGGACCCTCAGGATTGTTCCAGCTATCGACCCATTGCCCTTTTCAACTCTGACCTGAAATTCTTCTCTCAGGTCCTGGCTAATTGCCTTTGCTGCTTTCTTCCCACCCTTGTTCACAAGGAACAGGTTGGTTTTATACCTTGTTGACAGGGCGGAGATAATACAAGATGGGTAGTGTATCTTATAGCTCTAGTTAATCGGAGGTCCGACCAGGCTTTGATTCTTAGTTTAGATGCTGAAAAAGCCTTTGATAGGCTGGGTTGGCCGTTTCTGTTTGCTACCCTTCAGAAGTTTGGTATCTCGGGCAATTTCCTCACTGCACTGGGGGGTCTTTACTCCTCTCCTACTTACTCTATTAAGTTACCTCACGCCTCCTCTCCAACTTTTTCTTCATTCAATGGCACTAGGCAGGGATGACTGCTCTACCCCCCTGATCTTTGCTTTATGTATTGAACCACTAGCGCTGGGGGGACTCGGACAGTTCTTTCATAACCCTTCATGATAGGGAGTTTAAGATCTGCCTCTTTGCTGATGATGTCTTGCTAACCCTCACTAATCCTCTGCTCTCTCTAGCTGCATTGTATAAACTCCTCCATTCTTATGGTCGTTTGTCAGGCTATAAGGTTAACCTCTCTAAATCCAAAGCCCTGCCTTTAAATCTCCCTCCTTCTTTGATCTTTCTCTTACGGGCTGCCTAATCCTTCCGTTTGTATTCTTCTGCTATTAAGCATTTGGGTGTATCCCTCTCTACTCTTCTTTGTACTCTTCTAATTTCCCTGCTCCCTTTCGTGAGCTCCGAGCTCTAATGGACAAATGGCAATCCCAACATATTTCCTTTTACGGGCGTATTGCGGTGGTGAAAATGACCATTCTCCCTAAGTTGCTATACTTTTTTGAGATGCTACCGGTTCGTGTCCCGTTAGCTGTGTTGCGCTCCTTTCAGTCGGCTATTCTTTGGTTTATTTGGGACGGCAAACGCCACCGTCTCCCTATGTTGGTCATGATGGCCAGTAGATATATGTGAGGATTGGGGTGCCCAATGTGTCTAAATATTATTGGGCTACCAATTCACGCCATCTAGCTGGGTGGTCTACTTTTCACTCCTATAGTAAATGGATGGAGGTGGAGAAGTTGTGGCTTGCTGTGGGCTTTCCCATCCCCTTCTCCTGCATGCTCTTTCCTGGGTCCTATGTAATTTTCACGCTATGTCTAAAGCTCCTGTTCCAGATGATTTCTGCTCTTTTCCTCTTTTTCTCCTCTTCATTCCTTTCTTTATCACCCTAACTTTTCTTCGGGGCTCTCTTCTTGAATGGTTAGGGAATGGATGTGCTTTTTCTTCTCCTCTCTTTCCTCCCTTCTCCCGCCCCCTGTATTTTGAATTTTCTTATGGCCTAATGTTTTATGATGCTTTCCCCTGACGTAAGCTTGGATTTATATTTCTTGAATCATTGTCTTTGCCAGATCGGGACTTGTATACTTTATTCATAATGTTTTTGCCTATTTCTGGCTTTCTCTATTATGGCTATTATGTGCTTGCCAAATTTGATGTTTTATTTGCCATACTTGACTTTTTTTGTGTTCTTTGTTTTGATAAAAAAACTAATAAATATTACAGTTAAAATGAAATGAAGAAGTTAATAAAGTGATTTAACCCCTTCCCTAATAAAAGTTTGAATCACCCCCTTTTTCCCATTTAAAAAAATAAGTAGACAAAAATAAACATAAACATGTGGTATCGCCGCATGCGTAAATGTCCGAACTATAAAAATTTAGCATTACTTTAACCGCACGGTCAATACGTGAAAAAATACCAGTCCAGAATTGCGTATTTTTGGTCACGTTGTATACCCTAAAAAATATCTAAAAGATCAAAAAGTCCCATCAAAACAGAAATGATACTAATAAAAACCACAGATGTCAAAAGTGAGCCCTCACAGAAAAATAAAAAAGTTGATGGTCAGAAGAGGACAATTTTAAACATGCAAATTTTCGTTTGGATAGGGGATAAGATGTCTAGGTGCAGAGTACCCCTTTAAGCTAACAATCGAGTTTACAAGTTTTTATAGCCTTAGCTGAATGGCAGCAGTTTTTCCAATGGTTTACAGCTTCAGTCTTGAACTATTGACCCTCCATTCCCTTCACTTATACAAGTGTCTCTAGTCCTGCAAAAAACATATTTCCTTAACCCCTTATCAGTGAGAGGCTAGGTTACCCATGGGTTCCCTGTAACAGCAGAACACAACACTATGGAAAGTATAAGTATTGCCACTCCTAATTGTGCGTTGTGTGCCATATAGTAAAGCACATGAAAAGCATGCTTCTTCATGGTCACTTAACGTGTTCGTTTTGCGGTTACGTGAGGCACTGCATGCATTGGTCTTTGTTCTTAAAGTAGAGAAGTCATTAATTATAACTTTTTGTGAATTGGGACATTTAAACTTGCTTTTTTTTTTTTTATTCAATTCTAAATTTAGTAGGAGTCGGAGTCGGTGCACTGTTTGCCGACTCCGACTCCAGGTACCCAAAATTTCGTCCGACTCCTCGACTCCGACTGCACAGCCCTGCATATTACCACAAAATCTACAGCGAAACCAGAAGAAAAAATATTTGTGGGGCAAAATTTATAATTGCTAAAAAAAAAAAAAAAAATTTTGTAACTTTTAGGGGCTTCTAATTCTACGCAGTGCACTTTTTGGTAAAAATGACACATTATTTTTATTCTGTAGGTCCATACGGTTACAAGGTTATCTAATTTATATAGATTTTTATTTTACATGCAGCAAAATGAGTATGTTTAAAATTGACAATCTTCTGACCCCTATAACTTTTTAATTTTTTTGTATACAGGGATGTATAATTTTTTATTTTTTGCGCCATGTTCTGAAGTTTTTATCGGTACAATTTTTGTTTTGATGGGCCTTTTTTTATGTGAAAATATGAATGTGAAATAATGTTTTTTTGTGAAATAATGTTTTTTTGTGAAAATATGCAATTTTTGAAACGCCATTGACCGTGTAGTTTAACATTATATTTTTATAGTTCGGACATTTATGCACACGGCGATAAGGCATCGGGGGGGACGATGGCATCCACTCCACTGGACCACTAGGGACTGGTTAAAGGTCCCTTTTAGACTGCTGACAGCAGCGATCTAAAGGGTTCATAGCCGATGCGACAGTCGGCTATTAAAGGCAGCCCCCAGCTTCAGGAATCTACTGAGGGCCGGCCGGTATGGAGCGGGCTCGAGTCAGGAGTCAGCGCCATGCACCGGTTGCGGTCTCAGGATGAGCCATCCCATCCTGAGACCGCAACCGGTTAAACATACTGGTTTTGTAAAAATAAGTTTGAGATTTTTATAAGCAGTACAATAATAGAAAAGTATGTAACCATGGGTATCATTTTAATTCTATTGACCTACAGAATAAAGAGAACGTCATTTTTATCATAAAGTGTACAGCGTGAAAACAAATCTCTCCAAAATTTGCCAAATTGTGTTTTTTCACTCTTGTTTTCTCACTCCTGTCACCCTCCGCTCCATGCCGTATGACGGACAAACACAGCCGCCACCCGCCCTCCATTCATGGCTCTGGGAGGTTGACGTGACGGCTGCGCTCTAGCCATCACACCCCCTCCCATAGACATGAATGAATGGAGCTTGGCGTGACGTCACGATCACAGAAGCCCCAGGCTTCCGGGACCGTAGCGCCACAGCGGTGGGCCCAGAGATCTCTGGGGTCCCCGTGACCTTACCCACCGAAATCAAACATGTTAAACCCCTATCCTTTGGAAAGGGGATAACATGTCACCAAAAATATATAACCCTACATATATAGTAGGTAAAGGTACGTGATTAGACCTCTAACACCAAAAGCAAAAAACTTACCACAAAATCAAGAAGATAATTAACTTTAAAAAAAATTTATTTTATTAATGCAACATGATAAAAATAAAAACAAAAAAAGGAAAGAAATAGAAACAATGTTTAGGCACCAGTAAACATACAAAAGTATAGAAATATGGTAGGACCCAAGTACATGAAAGTAACAATATGCAGATACAGTAAAAGAATACCAGAATAACAGGTAAGGTACATAAATTATACCTCCCAAAAATACAAATACCACATTAAGGGTGCCAGACCATACCTACACCTAACCCCAACAATCGTTTTGCTGTTATGCCGCTTCTTCAGGGGGCGTGTACGCCCCTTGAAGAAGCGGCATAACAGCGAAACGATCGTTGGGGTTAGGTGTAGGTATGGTTCATGTACTTGGGTCCTACCATATTCCTATACATTTGTATGTTTACTGGTGCCTATACATTGTTTCTATTTCTTTCCTTTTTTTGTTTTTATTTTTATCATGTTGCATTAATAAAATTAAAAAAATTTTAAAAGTTAATTATCTCCTTGATTTCGTGGTACGTTTTTTGCTTTTGGAGTTATAGGGGATAACATGTCTAGGGGTGGAGTACCCCTTTAAGGGGTTAAAGAAGGGCTTCAGGTTTTTTCTTTTTTTCCCTTCATTTGACATTTTTTGGATTAAAGTTTTGCTATCATTTGAAAAAACTTTCAACATTTTCTTCAGACCTGTAAAGCGTTTAAAACTCCAGGTTTCAGTCCTGAGTCCTCCTCTAACCTGTGTGGCTGATGACATTGACCGTATCAGGGAGTGGAGTCTAAGGTGCCACTGGTCTTCACCAGATCCCGTCGCAAGGCAGGATGGGTTCGCTGCGGCAGACGACACCCAGGTCGCTACCCCCGACACAGCTCGACCACACAGGTAACAAGGCAAGGTACCAAAGGATAAGGCAGTAGCGTAGTCAAACATAGCAGAAGGTCAAGGCAGGCGGCAAAGGTGCGAAGACAAATAACGTAGAGGGAAGGTCTGGATACACGGGTAAAGCAAACAGGCAATATGGAATGCTTAACTGGTTAACGACCATGGACGTCTATACCTCAGCTGATTGTTGTAGCTGCTTGTCCTCAGTGCACAGAGCCCTGCTTTTCCACCCACACTTCCTGTATTTTGACTTCTTACAGAGACATATGTATATTTGTAATATACATCGATTAACCCCTTAAGGACGCAGGACGTAAATGTACGTCCTGGTGAGGTGGTACTTAACGCACCAGGACGTACATTTACGTCCTGTGCATAACCGCGGGCATCGGAGCGATGCCCGTGTCATGCGCGGCTGATCCCGGCTGCTGATCGCAGCCAGGGACCCGCCGGCAATGGCCGACGCCCGCGATCTCGCGGGCGTCCGCCATTAACCCCTCAGGTGCCGGGATCAATACAGATCCCGGCATCTGCGGCAGTGCGCGATTTGAATGAATGATCGGATCGCCCGCAGCGCTGCTGCGGGGATCCGATCATTCATAACGCCGCACGGAGGTCCCCTCTCCTTCCTCCGTCCGGCTCCCGGCGTCTCCTGCTCTGGTCTGTGATCGAGCAGACCAGAGCAGAAGATCACCGAAAACACTGATCTGTTCTATGTCCTATACATAGAACAGATCAGTATTAGCAATCATGGTATTGCTATGAATAGTCCCCTATGGGGACTATTCAAGTGTAAAAATAAAATGTAAAAGTAAAAGTAAAAAAAAAGTGAAAAATCCCCTCCCCCAATAAAAAAGTAAAGCGTCCGTTTTTTCCTATTTTACCCCCAAAAAGCGTTTTTTATATAGACATATTTGGTATGCGTAAATGTCCGAACTATTAAAATAAAATGTTAATGATCCCGTACGGCGTGAACGGCAAAAAAGTCCAAAATTTAATAAAAAATTTATTAAAAGTTTTTTATATGCAAATGTGGTATCCAAAAAAAGTACAGATCATGGCGCAAAAAATTAGTCCCCATACCGCCGCTTATACGGAAAAATAAAAAAGTTAGAGGTCATCAAAATAAAGGGATTATAAACGTACTAATTTGGTTAAAAAGTTTGTGATTTTTTTTAAGCGCAACAATAATATAAAAGTATGTAATAATGGGTATCATTTTAATCGTATTGACCCTCAGATTAAAGAACACACGTCATTTTTACCATAAATTGTACGGCGTGAAAACGAAACCTTCCAAAATTAGCAAAATTGCGTTTTTCGTTTTAATTTCCCCACAAAAATTGTGTTTTTTGGTTGCGCCATACATTTTATGATATAATGAGTGATGTCATTACAAAGAACAACTGGTCGCGCAAAAAACAAGCCCTCATACTAGTCTGTGGATGAAAATATAAAAGAGTTATGATTTTTAGAAGGCGAGGAGGAAAAAATGAAAACGTAAAAATTAAATTGTCTGAGTCCTTAAGGCCAAAATGGGCTGAGTCCTTAAGGGGTTAAACAATGTGTATATTTTTGGGTGAAAAAATGCTGTCCCTGCAGCTATTGCGTATGTGTCTCTGTGCGGAGACCAAATACAGGAAGTGAGGGAAGGACAAGCAGGGCTCTGTGCAGGCTCCTGGCTTGTCAATAAGTCTGCAGTGTGAGCCAGGGGCATGTCACAGAGCCTCAGTGCACAGAGCACTGCTCGTCCACAGTCTACGGAGCCCTGCTCGTCCACAGTCTACAGAGCCCTGCTCGTCCACAGTCTACAGAGCCCTGCTCGTCCACAGTCTACAGAGCCCTGCTCGTCCTCAGTCTACAGAGCCCTGCTCGTCCTCAGTCTACAGAGCCCTGCTCGTCCTCAGTCTACAGTGCACAGATCCCTGCTTGTCCTCAGTGTACAGAGCCCTGCTTGTCCTCAGTGTACAGAGCCCTGCTTGTCCTCAGTGTACAGAGCCCTGCTTGTCCTCAGTGTACAGAGCCCTGCTTGTCCTCAGTGTACAGAGCCCTGCTTGTCCTCAGTGTACAGAGCCCTGCTTGTCCTCAGTGTACAGAGCCCTGCTTGTCCTCAGTGTATAGAGCACTGCTTGTTCTCAGTGCCCAGAGCCCTGCTTGTTCTCAGTGCACAGAGCCCTGCTTGTCCTCAGTGCACAGAGCCCTGCTTGTCCACCCACACTTCCTATATTTTGACTTCTTACAGAGACAGGCAGACAATAGCTGCAGGGACAAATATGTACACATTTTTTAATCAATGTATAATACAAATATACATATAATGGTATTATCTACATTTTCTAAAACGTTTTTGTCACCGACAGATACACTTTAACCCCTTAACGACCATGGACGTGTATACACGTCCAATGGCTGTTACTGAGGTATGACGCGGGCTCCCGACTCGAGCCCGCGTCACACCGGCCGGCCCCCAGCTGATTCTTGCAGATGGGGGCCGGCGATAATAGCCGACGTGCGGCTATCGCCGCGGACGGCTATTAACCCTTTAGATCGCCGCTGTCAAAGCTGACAGCGGTGTCTAAAGGTTCCAGTATCCTATCCCTGGTGGTCCAGTGGGGTGGATCGCCCCCCCCCCCCCCCCCGCAGCGCGATGGCGGGGGAGGAGGGGTGGGGAAGGGGGTGATCCACTGTGGAGGTACCTCTCCTTCCATGCTGGCTCTGGAGCTCCGAATGATACAGCCCTGCAGGGCCAGGCTTTATAAGTCGAGAGCAGAGCACACAGATGAATGTGGTTTTATAGAACCACATTCATCTGTATGAGGAATCAAATGATTCCTCCTAAAAGTCCCCCAAGGGGACTAAAAGTGTAAAAACAAAAAACTAAAAAAAAAGTGTAAAAAAAAAGTGTAAAAACACACTCATTAACCTCTTCAGGACGCAGGGTGTATGCATATGCCCTGCATCCCAAGTCTTTAAGGACGTAGTGCGTATGGATATGCCCGTGGGAATTCCGGTCCCCGCCGCTAGCCGGTTGGGGACCGGATCGGAATGACTGCTGATATCTATATGCCCAACGTCAATTCAGACCGACGATTATCGGCGGATCCGGGTCATACCAGTGTCCGGTGACCCGGAAAATCAGGGGGATCGGGGGTGTCCCCCTGAAGGGATAGGAGTTAGGTGGCAGGGGTGCCACCCCTCCTATCCCTGCTATTGGTCGTCAGAAGCGACGACCAATAGCAGATCGGTGGCGGGGGAGTTAAAGTTCGGTTCCCCCGTCCTGCCCACCGATGGTACTCCGGGCAGAACGGGGGAACTGTAGCGTGACCGGCGGCGGCAGCGGTGGAGGTCCTTTACCTGATCGGCGGCGGCGGGCGGTGATTACGTGCGGCTCCCTCGTGGCTCCCTGATGAAGACTACTGAAGCCGGTGAGTAGTTGCCTAGCAACATCTGGGGGGGGGTAAACTTTGGAGACCACTATACAGTGCTCTCTAAACTGTAGCCCCCCCCTCCCCACAGATGTTGCAAAACTACAATACTCAGCATGCCCAGACAGCCGTTTGGGCATGCTGGGATTTGTAGTTTTGCAAGATTTAGAGGGCTGCAGTTTGGAGATGACTTTGCAGTGATCTATAAACTGTAGTCCTCCAGATCTTGCAAAACTACAACTCCCAGCATGCCCACACAGCAGTTTGCTGTCTGGGCATGCTGTGATTTGTAGTTTTGCAACATCTGGAAGACCACAGTTTGGAGATCACTCTGCAGTGGTCTCTGAACTGTGGACCTGCAGATGTTGCAAAAGTGCAAATCCTAGCATGCCCAAACAGAAAACAGTTGTCTCGGCATGCTGGGAGTTGTATTTGCGTACCTCCAACGGTTGCATAACTACATCTCCCAGCATGCACTTCGGTGATCAGTACATGCTGGGAGTTGTAGTTTTGCAACAGCTGGAGGCACCCTGGTTGGAAAATACTGAGTTAGGTAACATAACCTAACTGAAGGTTTTCCAACCAGTGTGCCCCCAGCTGTTGCAAAAGTAGTTTTGCAAAAGCTGGAGGTTTGCCCCCCCCATGTGAATGTACAGGGTACATTCACACAGGCAGGTTTACAGTAAGTTTCCTGCTTCAAGTTTGGGCTGCGGCAAATTTTCTGCAGCAGCTCAAACTCCTAGCGGTAAACTCACTGTAAACCTGCGCCAGTGTGAATGTACCCTAAAAACAGTACACTAACACATAATAAAGGGTAAAACACTACATAAACACCCCCTTACACTGTCCCCCCCCCCCCCCCCCAATAAAAAAAAAAAACTTCATACGGCAGTGTTTCCAAAACGGAGCCTCCAGCTGTTGCAAAACAACAACTCCCAGCATTTCTGGAAAGCCACTGACAGTCCAGGCATGCTGGCAGTTTAGCAACAGCTGGAGGCACCCTGTTTGGGAATCACTGGCGTAGAATACCCCTATGTCCACCCCTATGCAATCCCTAATTTATTCCTCAAATGCACATGTTGCTCTCTCACTTCGGAGCCCTGTCGTATTTCAAGGAAACAGTTTAGGGCCACATATGGGGTATTTCCATATTTTGGGGGCTTTTTCTCCTTTTACCCCTTATGAAAAGGAAAAGTTGGGGTCTACATCAGCCGGTTAATGTAAAAAAAATATATATTTTTTTAGACTAACATGCTGGTGTTGCCCCATACTTTTTATTTGCACAAGAGGTAAAAGGAAAAAAGACCACCAAAATTTGGAAAGCTATTTCTCCTGAGCACGGAAATACCCCATATGTGGGCGTACAAGGCTCTGCTGGCACACAACAAGGCTCAGGAGTGAGAGCGCACTATGTACATTGGCTGATTTTACAGCGGTTCTGACATAAACACAAAAAAATAAATACCCAAATGTGACCCCATTTTGGAAACTACACCCATCACGGAATGTAATAAGGGGTGCAGTCAGCATTTACCCCCACAGGTGTCTGACAGATTTTTGGAACAGTGGTCCGGGAAAATGAAAAATTTAATTTTTCATTTGCACAGCCCACTGTTCCAAAGATCTGTCAAATGCCAGTGGGATGTAAATACTCACTGCACCCCTTATTAAATTCTGTGAGGGGTAGTTTCCAAAATGGGGTCACATGTTGGGGGGTCCACTGTTCTGGCACCACAAGGGGCTTTGTAAAGTCACAAGGCCCCCGACTTCTATGCCAACCAATTTCTCTCTCCATAATCTCAATGGCACTCCTTCTCTTCTGAGCATTGTAGTTCACCAGCAGAGCACTTGACGTCCACAAATGGGGTATTTCCATACTCAGAAGAAATGGGGTTACAAATTTTGGGGGGCATTTTCTCCTATTACCCCTTGTAGAAATGTAAAATTTGGGGAGAAACCAGCATTTTAGTGAAAAAAAATTATAATTTACACATCCAACTTTAACTAAAAGTCGTCAAACACCTGTGGGGTGTTAAAGCTCACTATACCACTTGTTACGTTCCTTGAGGGGTGTAGTTTCCAAAATAGTATGCCATGTGGGTTTCTTTTTTTTTCTGTTCTGGCACCATAGGGGTTTCCTAAATGCGACATGCCCCCAAAAACCATTTCAGCAAAATTTGCTTTCCAAAAGCCAAATGTGACTCCTTCTCTTCTGAGCATTGTAGTGCGCCCGCAGTGCACTTGACGTCCACACAAGGGGTATTTCCATACTCAGAAGAAATGGGGTTACAAATTTTGGGGACATTTTCTCCTATTACTCCTTGTAAAAATGTTAAATTTGGGGGGAAAAAATGCATTTTAGTGAAAAAAATAATAATAATTTACATGTCCAACTTTAACAAAAAGTCGTCAAACACCTGTGGGGTGTTAAGGCTCACTGTACCCCTTGTTACATTCCTTGAGGGATGTAGTTTCCATAATAGTATGCCATGTGGGGGTTTTCTTGCTGTTCTGGCTCCATAGGGGCTTCCTAAATGTGATATGCCCCCCAAAAACCATTTCAGAAAAATTCACTCTCCAAAATCCCATTGTCGCTCCTTCCCTTCTGAGCCCTATAGTTCACCCACAGAGCACTTGACATACACATATGAGGTACTTCCTTTACTCGAGAGAAATTGGGTTACAAATTTTAGGAAGACTTTTCTCCTTTTACCCCTTGTAAAAATTCTAAAACTGGGTCTACAAGAGCATGCGAGTGTAAAAAAGGAAGATTTTGAATTTTCTCCTTCACTTTGCTGCTATTCCTGTGAAACACCTAAAGGGTTAACACACTTACTGAATGTCATTTTGAGTACTTTGAGGGGTGCAGTTTTTATATTGGGGTAATTTGTGGGGTATTTCTAATATGAAGGCCCCTCAAATCCACTTCAAAACTGAACTGGTCCCTGAAAAATTCTGATTTTGAAAATTTTGTGGAAAATTGCTGCTATACTTTGAAGCCCTCTGATGTCTTCCAAAAGTAAAAACTTGTCAACTTTATGATGCAAACATAAAGTAGACATATTGTATATTTGAATCAATATAAAATGTATTTGGGATGTCCATTTTCCTTATAAGCAGAGAGTTTCAAAGTAAAAAAAAAAATGCTACATTTTCACATTTTTCATCAAATTTTGGAATTTTTCACCAAGTAATTATGCAAGTATCGACGAAATTTTACCACTCACATAACGTAGATTATTACAAGGATGGAGAGGCTCCTGTGGGAAGGTTCACCAAATGACCTGGGCTACTCAATCTGGCACCTGTACCTAAGGTGTCTGCAAAAAGGCTACTGAATTGTAAGAAATATTGAGGCTCAAGGTCTGTAGATAATGCACACACTTGTTTATTAAATGATAAATAATATATGTCAAAATGAAAATCCGGGATCACAGTGATTAAATTAAATTGTTATAAAAGATAATCCATAAAACAAATAATATAATAAAAGTCCACTGTAAATATAATAATAAATAGTAAATACTTAATAAATAAATAATATACAATATATAATGGATCAACAGCTTCTCCTAGATGACACTCTATATTTCAATTAATGTATCGTGAAGCTGTCATTAAACGTCCATTAAAGTGCTGTGGCAGTCAAAGTAAATCACAGTTCCTCACAATTGTTACAATTCCCTTGCAATGCAACAGTTCAAAGGATTACAGAGTTAACTATTTATCTAAATGTAGCGATCAAGGTAATAGCTGGATACTGTTGTTTATCAGTCCAATACCGCTGGTTATAATAGTCAGTGCTGGCAATTTGCTCTAACTATGCGCATAGTATAAAAATGGAAATCTCTCACCAGTCTGGATGCGGGATGCCGATATTATATTCACCACTTTGTGATCACTGGTAGCATTTGTTCAGTAGCCGCCCGTGCCCGCTCTCCGGCCGGAGAGCGCACCGCTGGAGTCTCGGCCGACTCCTATTGATGCGGGGCTTCAGGATAGTGGGCAGAGTTCTCGGGGGCTGCAGCGCTTACACAGGCAGGTAATTCTAAGTGGCGTCCTCGTGGTGGCAGCGCGTGCTCCTGGTCTCGGACCGCGTGTTCAGAGGATGATTGACAAGTCTTAGCAGATATGGTGAGTAGTGAATTCTATTGACTGCGATTGTAGTTAGCATAGGAGTGGTCTCACAAGTCTCTTAAGGGGGGTCGCTGGACGCGTTTCAGCACCCACTAGGTGCTTTCTTCAGCAGCTTAAATCTATAAGTCCTGGGGGTCCGAGTTTGTTCATTATATAGGGTTAGACTCCACCCCTACCAATGATGATGTCACACTCAGTTGTAAACATTGTAGTGGACATCCCCGCATCAATAGGAGTCAGCCGAGACTCCAGCGGTGCGCTCTCCGGCCGGAGAGCGGGCACGGACGGCTGCTGAACAAATGCTACCAGTGATCACAAAGTGGTGAATATAATATCGGCATCCTGCATCCAGACTGGTGAGAGATTTCCATTTTTATACTATGCGCATAGTTAGAACAAATTGCCGGCACTGACTATTATAACCAGCGGTATTGGACTGATAAACAACAGTATCCAGCTATTACCTTGATCGCTACATTTAGATAAATTGTTAACTCTGCAATCCTTTGAACTGTTGCATTGCAAGGGAATTGTAACAATTGTGAGGAACTTTGAATTACTTTGACTGCCACAGCACTTTAATGGACGTTTAATGACAGCTTCACGATACATTAATTGAAATATAGAGTGTCATCTAGGAGAAGCTGTTGATCCATTATATCTTATATATTATTTACTATTTATTATATTTACAATGGTCTTTTATTATATTATTTCTTTTATGGATTATCTTTTATAACAATTTAATTTAATCACTGTGATCCCGGATTTTCAGTTTGACATTTATTATTTATCATTTAATAAACAAGTGTGTGCATTATCTACAGACCTTGAGCCTCAATATTTCTTACTATAAAATAGAACATGTCATGAAAAAACAGTCTCGGAATCAGAATGAAAAGTAAAAGCATCCCAGAGTTATTAATGCTTAAAGTGACAGTGGTCAGATTTGCCAAAAAGGCCTGCGTCCTTAAGGTGAAAATGAGCTGCGTCCTTAAGGGGTTAACCCCTTCCTTATTATAAGTTTAAATCACCCCCTTTTCCCAAATTCCATATAAAAAAAAAATAAACATAATAAAAATAAACATATGTGGTATTGCTGAGTGCGTAAATGTCCGAACTATAAACATATATCATAAGTTAAACCGCACGGTCAATGGCGTACGCGCAAAAAAAATCCAAATCCAAAATAGCTTATTTTTGGTCACTTTTTATACCATAAATAAAGGAATAAAAAGCGATCAAAAAGTCAGATCAAAACAAAAATGGTACCGATTAAAACTTCAGATCACAGCGCAAAAAATGAGCCCTCATACCACCCCATACACAGAAAATTTAAAAAGTTATAGGGGTCAGAATATGACAATTTTAAATGTATTAATTTTCGTGCATGTAGTCATGATTTTTTCCAAAAGTATGACAAAATGAAACCTATGTAAGTAGGGTATCACTTTAATCGTATGGACCTGCAGAATAAAGATATTTTTACCGAAAAATGTACTGCGTAGAAACGGAAGCCCCCAAAAGTTACAAAATTTAGTTTTTTCTTCAATTTTATCGCACAATGATTATTTTTCCCGCTTCGCCATAGATTTTTAAGTAAAATGACTGATGTCATTACAAAGTAGAATTAGTGGTGCAAAAAATAAGGCCTCATATGGATATTTAGGTGCATTGAAAGGGTTATGATTTTTGAAAGGTAAGGAGGAAAAAACAAAATTGCAAAAACTGAAAAACGCTTGGTCCTTAAGGGGTTAATCTCAGGCTAGGAGCACTGAAGATCCAGCAGGGAAGTGTGGGAGGTGCAAAGACTTTATAGACTAGTTTCAGGTGTACAACTAATTATGTGCATACTGGCCCTTTAAATTTTAGAGCGCTCGCACCCTAGGAGACAGGAACACGCACGCCGGAGCTGAGACACAGTGGAGGAGGCGGCAGCGGAGTGTGGTGACGGGCTGGGATTTGCATGCGGGGGACACAGGGACAATGCGCTTGCGGCCAGAGCGCGAAGTGTGACAGCGTGACAGGACATGCCTCATTTCCGGGCTGTCTCCTAAATACTGAATTAATCAGCAAGAGCAGCTGACCGGGGAGTGCCACACACTTCACAGGGTTATAATACGCGATTGCCGCAGGTCTCAGGATTAAGACCTGGTGCGATCTAAACTTTTCAAAGGACAGGAAAAAGATAAACTGGATTAGCGCTGGATCCGTATTCGTGGTTGCACAAATTGGCAGTAGTCCAAATATAGGTGAAGCAAAAGATTTATTGATACTTAAATGCATTAAAATATATAAAATAGCAATAACACGTTTCGGAGGTTAGATCCCCCTTCTTCAAATTTGCGTGTGTACATATGGGGTTACATACAGTCTTTAAATACACACAAAATAGGTGCCAAATGTAAGTGGATGGAGTCTGGAGGTCACTCTTGGGCATCTCTTATATTCGTGCAAACAGTTAAAAACATATACAATCATATTAGATGCATACAAACAGAGCAGTAGGGGTTAAAAATAAAAGTTTCATGTTGCAATAAATAAAACCTTGTTATGTTTCATTAGGTCAGGTGTATTTTGACCTGGCAGTCAAAGTCAGAAAGAGGCTGAATGAATGAGTGTAAACAATAACAGTCAGCGTGAGAGCGCATAAAATAACTCATGCTGTAGGCGCCTGCAGTGGCATCGATGTGAGCACAAGGGGTATCGGTGCTGACATCGGGGTGAGCGCACTAGATCTCTGTACATTACCAGCACATCACTGAGTGGGGTCCCGTGACTCAGAATGGCCATTAGCAAATAAGGGGGAGTGGTTAGGATGTAATGTTAACGTTAAAGTAGTCAAGGGCGCTCCAGAGTAGGTGGGGGAATATCACGTGTCGCTGAAGCTCCTTGGTGGCAATAATATTACTGTATCATGCATATAATTAGGAATCAGGGCACATAAGACTCTGCAATTAATAAAGATAAGTAGGTATCTTGCCAGATACACTTAAGTAAAAAGTGTGGGGGCATAAAACCCATAGTATTTAAAATGGTTGGAGATAAATATGTACATTATTATTGTGTAACCACTCAAAACAGATGAGCAAAAGTGGAGGTGTCTCAATTACACAAAAGCGGTGTCTAAAAATTAATACCTAAGAGGGGTGGGGGTGTAGAAATCATCTTGATGAATATAAATATAAAAAATAAAAATATATATAGAAACTATAAAATAGTTTATGTATGTATATATACAGTCATTGCCGTAAATGTTGACACCCCTGAAATCTTTCAAGAAAATGAAGTATTTCTCACAGAAAAGGATTGCAGTAACACATGTTTTGATATACGCATGTTTATTCCCTTTGTGTGTGGAACTAAACCAAAAAAGGGAGAGAAAAAAAGCAAATTGGACATATTGTCACACCAAACTCTAAAAATGGTCTGGACAAAATTATTGACACCCTTAACTTAATATTTGGTTACATACCATTTGGAAAAAATAACTGAAATCAGTCGCTTCCTATAACCATTAATAAGCTTCTTACACCTCTCAGCCGGAATGTTGGAGCACTCTTCCTTTGCAAAGTGCTCCAGGTCTCTCTTATTGCAAGGTTGCCTTTTCCCAACAGCAATTTTAAGATCTCTCCACAGGTGTTCAATGGGATTTAGATCTGGACTCATTGCTGGCCACTTCAGAACTCTCCAGCACTTTGTTGCCATCCATTTCTGGGTGCTTTTTGACGTATATGTTTGGGGTCATTGTCCTGCTGGAAGACCCAAGACCTCGGATGCCAATCCAGCTTTCTGACACTGTGCTGTACAGTGCAACCCAAAATCCGTTAGTAATCCTCAAATTTCATGATGTTTTGCACACATTCAAGGCAGCAAAACAACCCCAAAACATCATTGAACCTCCACCATATTTCACTGTAGGTACTGTGTTCTTTTCTTTCTAGGCCTCATTCTGTTTTCGGTAAACAGTAGAATGATGTTGTTACGCCGAGCGCTCCGGGTCCCCGCTCCTCCCCGGAGCGCTCGCTACACTCTCGCTACTGCAGCGCTCCGGTCAGATCCACTGACCCGGTGCGCTGCGATACCGCCTCCAGCCGGGATGCGATTCGCGATGCGGGTGGCGCCCGCTCGCGATGCGCACCCCGGCTCCCGTACCTGACTCGCTCTCCGTCGGTCCTGTCCCGGCGCGCGCGGCCCCGCTCCCTAGGGCGCGCGCGCGCCGGGTCTCTGCGATTTAAAGGGCCACTGCGCCGCTGATTGGCGCAAGTGGTTCTAATTAGTGTGTTCACCTGTGCACTCCCTATGTATACCTCACTTCCCCTGCACTCCCTCGCCGGATCTTGTTGCCATTGTGCCAGTGAAAGCGTTTCCTTGTGTGTTCCTAGCCTGTGTTCCAGACCTCCTGCCGTTGCCCCTGACTACGATCCTTGCTGCCTGCCCCGACCTTCTGCTACGTCCGACCTTGCTTCTGTCTACTCCCTTGTACCGCGCCTATCTTCAGCAGTCAGAGAGGTTGAGCCGTTGCTAGTGGATACGACCTGGTCACTACCGCCGCAGCAAGACCATCCCGCTTTGCGGCGGGCTCTGGTGAAAACCAGTAGTGACTTAGAACCGGTCCACTAGCACGGTCCACGCCAATCCCTCTCTGGCACAGAGGATCCACCTCCTGCCAGCCGGCATCGTGACAGTAGATCCGGCCATGGATCCCGCTGAAGTCCCTCTGCCAGTTGTCGCCGACCTCACCACGGTGGTCGCCCAGCAGTCACAACAGATAGCGCAACAAGGCCACCAGCTGTCTCAACTGACCGTGATGCTACAGCAGCTACTACCACAGCTTCAGCAATCATCTCCTCCGCCAGCTCCTGCACCTCCTCCGCAGCGAGTGGCCGCTTCAGGCCTACGACTATCCTTGCCGGATAAATTTGATGGGGACTCTAAATTTTGCCGTGGCTTTCTTTCTCAATGTTCCCTGCACTTGGAGATGATGTCGGACCAGTTTCCTACTGAAAGGTCTAAGGTGGCTTTCGTAGTCAGCCTTCTGTCTGGAAAAGCTCTGTCATGGGCCACACCGCTCTGGGACCGCAATGACCCCGTCACTGCCTCTGTACACTCCTTCTTCTCGGAAATTCGAAGTGTCTTTGAGGAACCTGCCCGAGCCTCTTCTGCTGAGACTGCCCTGTTGAACCTGGTCCAGGGTAATTCTTCCGTTGGCGAGTACGCCGTACAATTCCGTACTCTTGCTTCTGAACTATCCTGGAATAATGAGGCCCTCTGCGCGACCTTTAAAAAAGGCCTATCCAGCAACATTAAAGATGTTCTGGCCGCACGAGAAATCCCTGCTAACCTACATGAACTCATTTATCTAGCCACTCGCATTGACATGCGTTTTTCCGAAAGGCGTCAGGAGCTCCGCCAGGATATGGACTTTGTTCGCACGAGGCGTTTTTTCTCCCCGGCTCCTCTCTCCTCTGGTCCCCTGCAATCCGTTCCTGTGCCTCCCGCCGTGGAGGCTATGCAGGTCGACCGGTCTCGCCTGACACCTCAAGAGAGGACACGACGCCGCATGGAGAATCTCTGCCTGTACTGTGCCGGTACCGAACACTTCCTGAAGGATTGTCCTATCCGTCCTCCCCGCCTGGAAAGACGTACGCTGACTCCGCACAAAGGTGAGACAGTCCTTGATGTCAACTCTGCTTCTCCACGTCTTACTGTGCCTGTGCGGATATCTGCCTCTACCTTCTCCTTCTCTACTATGGCCTTCTTGGATTCCGGATCTGCAGGAAATTTTATTTTGGCCTCTCTCATCAACAGGTTCAACATCCCGGTGACCAGTCTCGCCAGACCCCTCTACATCAATTGTGTTAACAATGAAAGATTGGACTGTACCATACGTTTCCGCACGGAGCCCCTCCTAATGTGCATCGGACCTCATCACGAGAAAATTGAGTTTTTGGTCCTCCCCAATTGCACTTCCGAAATTCTCCTCGGACTACCCTGGCTTCAACACCATTCCCCAACCCTGGATTGGTCCACTGGGGAGATCAAGAGTTGGGGTTCCTCTTGTTTCAAGGACTGCCGGTTCCCAGTTCTCCTTGCCGTGACCCTGTGGTTCCCCCTGTAACCGGTCTCCCTAAGGCCTATATGGACTTTGCGGATGTTTTTTGCAAAAAACAAGCTGAGACTCTACCTCCTCACAGGCCTTATGACTGTCCTATTGACCTCCTCCCGGGCACTACTCCACCCCGGGGCAGAATTTATCCTCTCTCTGCCCCAGAGACTCTTGCTATGTCTGAGTACATCCAGGAAAATTTAAAAAAGGGCTTTATCCGCAAATCCTCCTCTCCTGCCGGAGCCGGATTTTTCTTTGTGTCCAAAAAAGATGGCTCCCTACGTCCTTGCATTGACTACCGCGGTCTTAATAAAATCACGGTAAAGAACCGCTACCCCCTACCTCTCATCTCTGAACTCTTTGATCGCCTCCAAGGTGCCCACATCTTTACCAAACTGGACTTAAGAGGTGCTTATAATCTCATCCGCATCAGAGAGGGGGATGAATGGAAAACGGCATTTAACACTAGAGATGGACACTTTGAGTATCTGGTCATGCCCTTTGGCCTGTGCAACGCCCCTGCCGTCTTCCAAGACTTTGTTAATGAAATTTTTCGTGATCTCTTATATTCCTGTGTTGTTGTGTATCTGGACGATATCCTGATTTTTTCTGCCAACCTAGAAGAACACCGCCAGCATGTCCGCATGGTTCTTCAGAGACTTCGTGACAATCAACTTTATGCCAAAATGGAGAAATGTCTGTTTGAATGTCAATCTCTTCCTTTCCTAGGATACTTGGTCTCTGGCCAGGGACTACAAATGGATCCAGACAAACTCTCTGCCATCTTAGATTGGCCACGCCCCTCCGGACTCCGTGCTATCCAACGTTTTTTGGGGTTCGCCAATTATTACAGACAATTTATTCCACATTTTTCTACCATTGTGGCTCCTATCGTGGCTTTAACCAAAAAGAATGCCAATCCTAAGTCATGGCCTCCTCAAGCGGAAGACGCCTTTAAACAGCTCAAGTCTGCCTTTTCTTCGGCTCTCGTGCTCTCCAGACCTGACCCATCTAAACCCTTCCTATTGGAGGTTGATGCCTCCTCAGTAGGAGCTGGAGCGGTCCTTCTACAAAAAAATTCTTCCGGGCATGCTGTTACTTGTGGTTTTTTTTCTAGGACCTTCTCTCCGGCGGAGAGGAACTACTCCATCGGGGATCGAGAGCTACTAGCCATTAAATTAGCACTTGAGGAATGGAGGCATCTGCTGGAGGGATCAAGATTTCCAGTTATTATTTACACCGATCACAAGAACCTCTCCTATCTCCAGTCTGCCCAACGGCTGAATCCTCGCCAGGCCAGGTGGTCTCTGTTCTTTGCCCGATTTAATTTTGAAATTCACTTTCGGCCTGCCGATAAGAACATTAGTGCCGATGCTCTCTCTCGTTCCTCGGATGCCTCGGAAGTAGAGCTCTCTCCGCAACACATCATTCCTCCTGACTGCCTGATCTCCACTTCTCCAGCCTCCATCAGGCAAACTCCTCCAGGAAAGACCTTCGTCTCTCCACGCCAACGCCTCGGAATCCTCAAATGGGGTCACTCCTCCCATCTCGCAGGTCATGCGGGCATCAAGAAATCCGTGCAACTCATCTCTCGTTTCTATTGGTGGCCGACTCTGGAGACGAATGTTGTGGATTTTGTGCGAGCCTGCACTGTCTGTGCCCGGGATAAGACTCCTCGCCAGAAGCCCGCTGGTCTTCTTCATCCTCTGCCTGTCCCCGAACAGCCTTGGTCTCTGATTGGTATGGACTTTATTACAGACTTACCCCCATCCCGTGGCAACACCGTTGTTTGGGTGGTCGTTGATCGATTCTCCAAGATGGCACATTTCATCCCTCTTCCTGGTCTCCCTTCAGCGCCTCAGTTGGCAAAACAATTTTTTGTACACATTTTTCGTCTTCACGGGTTGCCCACGCAGATCGTCTCGGACAGAGGCGTCCAATTCGTGTCAAAATTCTGGAGGGCTCTCTGTAAACAACTCAAGATTAAATTAAACTTTTCTTCTGCCTATCATCCTCAATCCAATGGGCAAGTAGAAAGAATTAACCAGGTCCTGGGTGATTATTTACGGCATTTTGTTTCCTCCCGCCAGGATGACTGGGCAGATCTTCTACCATGGGCCGAATTCTCGTATAACTTCAGAGTCTCTGAATCTTCCTCCAAATCCCCATTTTTCGTGGTGTACGGCCGTCACCCTCTTCCCCCCCTCCCTACTCCCTTGCCCTCTGGTTTGCCCGCTGTGGATGAAATATCTCGTGATCTTTCCACCATATGGAAAGAGACCCAAAATTCTCTCTTACAGGCTTCATCACGCATGAAGAAGTTTGCTGATAAGAAAAGAAGAGCTCCCCCCATTTTTTCTCCTGGAGACAAGGTATGGCTCTCCGCTAAATATGTCCGCTTCCGTGTCCCTAGCTACAAATTGGGACCACGCTATCTTGGTCCTTTCAAAATTTTGTGCCAGATTAATCCTGTCTCTTACAAACTTCTTCTTCCTCCTTCTCTTCGTATTCCTAATGCCTTTCACGTTTCTCTTCTTAAACCACTCATCATCAACCGTTTCTCTCCCAAACTTGTTTCTCCCACTCCTGTTTCCGGCTCCTCGGACATCTTCTCCGTAAAGGAGATACTGGCCTCCAAGAAGGTCAGAGGGAAAACTTTTTTTTTGGTCGATTGGGAGGGTTGTGGTCCTGAAGAGAGATCCTGGGAACCTGAGGACAATATCCTAGACAAAAGTCTGGTCCTCAGGTTCTCAGGCTCTAAGAAGAGGGGGAGACCCAAGGGGGGGGGGGTACTGTTACGCCGAGCGCTCCCCGCTCCTCCCCGGAGCGCTCGCTACACTCTCGCTACTGCAGCGCTCCGGTCAGATCCACTGACCCGGTGCGCTGCGATACCGCCTCCAGCCGGGATGCGATTCGCGATGCGGGTGGCGCCCGCTCGCGATGCGCACCCCGGCTCCCGTACCTGACTCGCTCTCCGTCGGTCCTGTCCCGGCGCGCGCGGCCCCGCTCCCTAGGGCGCGCGCGCGCCGGGTCTCTGCGATTTAAAGGGCCACTGCGCCGCTGATTGGCGCAAGTGGTTCTAATTAGTGTGTTCACCTGTGCACTCCCTATGTATACCTCACTTCCCCTGCACTCCCTCGCCGGATCTTGTTGCCATTGTGCCAGTGAAAGCGTTTCCTTGTGTGTTCCTAGCCTGTGTTCCAGACCTCCTGCCGTTGCCCCTGACTACGATCCTTGCTGCCTGCCCCGACCTTCTGCTACGTCCGACCTTGCTTCTGTCTACTCCCTTGTACCGCGCCTATCTTCAGCAGTCAGAGAGGTTGAGCCGTTGCTAGTGGATACGACCTGGTCACTACCGCCGCAGCAAGACCATCCCGCTTTGCGGCGGGCTCTGGTGAAAACCAGTAGTGACTTAGAACCGGTCCACTAGCACGGTCCACGCCAATCCCTCTCTGGCACAGAGGATCCACCTCCTGCCAGCCGGCATCGTGACAGATGTGCTTTACCAAAAAGCTCTATCTTGGTCTCATCTGTCCACAAGACATTTTCCCAGAATAATTTTGGCTTAATCAATTTTGGCAAAATGTAGTCTTGTTTTTTTTATATCCGTGTCAGCAGTGGGTCCTCCTGGGTCTCCTGCCATAGCGTTTCATTTCATTTAAATGTTGACAGATAGTTTGCGCTGACACTGATGCTCCCTGAGCCTGCAGGACAGCTTGAATATCTTTGGAACTTGTTTGGGGCTGCTTATCCACCCTCCAGACTATCCTGCGTTGACACCTTTCATCAATTTTTCTCTTCGGTCCACACCCAGGCAGATTAGCTACAGTGCCATGGGTTGCCAACTTCTTGATAATGTTGCGCTTTGTGGACAAAGGCAAATCTAGATCTCTGGAGATGGACATGTAACCTTGAGATTGTTGATATTTTTCCACAATTTTTGTTCTCAAGTCCTCTTTTCCTCTTTCTGTTGTCCATGCTTAGTGTGACACACAATGCAAAGACTAAGTGAACTTCTCTCCTTTGTATCTGCTTTCAGGTGTGATTTTTATATTGCCCACACCTGTTACTTGCAACAGGTGAGTTTAAAAGAGCATCACATGCTTGAAACAATCTTATT
Organism: Hyla sarda; assembly: GCF_029499605.1. Classification (NCBI taxonomy): domain Eukaryota; kingdom Metazoa; phylum Chordata; class Amphibia; order Anura; family Hylidae; genus Hyla; species Hyla sarda. The sequence continues at coordinate 170,080,353 of NC_079193.1, forward strand.
TTTCCACAATTTTGAAAGGGTGCCAATAATTTTGTCTAGCCAATTTTTGGAGTTTGGTGTGACATTATGTCCAATTGGCTTTTTTCCCCTCCCTTTTTTGGTTTAGTTCCAATCCACACAAAGGGAATAAACATGTGTATAGCAAAATACTTCATTTTCTTGAAATTTCATGGGTGCCAACATTTACGTCCATGACTGTATGTGTGTATGTGTATATAAATATATATATATGGTATAAATATATCCAGCATATTGATATTACGATGCTACACTGAACACATATATGGAAAAATGTTTGTTAATGGGATCATACATTTTCTATATACTCATTGAGGCCGGTAGGGACCAAAGTTTTTAGTTTGTGAATCCAAACGTTTTTGCGCTTTCTTAATGTCCCGAAACGTTGGTTTGTATTTTTTGGAGATGTTCAATGGGTGTGTGTTTGAAATCTGTGATCTTACAGTCATGGCTAGTTGCGGCGTGATGAGAAACTCTGTGTAAAGTGAAACCTTCCAAATATTGGGGGAGATTTATCAAAACCCGTCCAGAGGAAAAGTTTCTGAGTTGCCCATAGCAACCAATCAGATCGCTTCTTTCATTTTTAACAAGGCCTCTGCAAAATGAAAGAAGCGATCTGATTGGTTGCTATGGGCAACTTTTCCTTTGCACAGGTTTAGATAAATCTCCCCCATTGTCTCTATGTTTGTTTAGCTTGCACCGGAGAGGTTGAATAGTGCAACTTACGATGGTAATTTGTTCCAAATGAACCATCGTTAGTTCAAACCATCGTATGTTGAGGGATCCATGCAATGTAAAGTATAGGAAGTTATACTCACCTGCCCTTGCCGCTCCAGACCGTCACCGCTGCCCTGAATGTCGCCCTCCATCGCTTAACGTCGAGGACAGGTGAGTGACCATCACCGGACCACATGGGACACTGTAAACGGCTATCCGGTGGCAGCTGAAGCAGTCTGAGCTACCGGATAGCCATTTATGCGATGGCCCCAATGTACACATGCATCGTATGTTGATGCTGCCTTCAACATGCGATGGCCTCTGAGAGGCCATCGTATTTTGAAATTATCATATGTCGGGGCCATCGCAGGTCGGTGGATCACTGTATTTAAAGACTGTATGTAACCCCATATGTACACATGCCAATCTGAAGAAGGGGGATCTAACCCCCGAAACGAGTTATTGCTATTTTATATAATTTTATATGCATTTAAGTATCAATAAATCTTTTGATGCTTCACCTATATTTTGGACTACTGCCATAAACCATGAATACGAATCCAGCGCCGCTCCAGTGTATCTTTTTCCTGTCCTTTGGATTGCCCCAACTGGTTCCTGCATAGGATACCAGTTCTTCTACACTGACGGGTCGCAGGTCCACTTCGTAACAGTACCCCAATTATACAGGGGTGATGTGCATCAACCCAAGGAGGTTTAAAGGTGATAGACGAATCTGCTTTTCTTCTGCACTCTCCTTATCTCACAGAATTACACGAGGTGCTGTCCTCCTGACTTTTTTTCCTCTACTTTACTACAGTGAGCTAAACTTTTTACATGTCTTTCCGACATTTTCCAAAGGACGGTAATACTTTTTAATATATATGAACAGTATGGTTTGATGAATGAAAATGACATGTAAATGTGTTATGTTTCTCTATTCTTTACAGTTATGATCATCTAAAATGGCAATAACAAAATTACTTCAACATTGGCCGTGTATGTCTATTTTGAAAAATGCCTGCTTCATGTGTTTAAGAATACAAAACAGGTTACTGCTTCACCAAACCAGCAGGAGATACTTACTAAAAGAACTTAACTATGGCACAGTTATTCCATGTAAAGGATACCACTCTCTCACATTGTATCTTCCTCGTGTTATATCAGAGTGTTCCATACATCTTTATGGAAAAAGAGAAAATATGGAGCTAAAAGACAAAAAGATAGATGAGAAATATTTGTTAGACCAGTTGTGCTGCCTTTATTCAACCAAACAAATCCTACAATTGCTGGACACTGCTGAACATATATCTGATAGGTTGGCTGCAGAAGCATTGCTAAAAATTGCTGAAGTGGAATCCAAAAATGGTAACTTATTTAGTCACAGTGAGCTGTTTAAAAACAAGACTTTTCAAGCCATTCTTGTACAGTTTGAGCAGGAATGTCAGAAATTATCTACATCTAGCCTGGTGAATGCCCTAAAAGCATTTGTTCAGTTAGGCATGAACATAAGGAGCACTTCATTATCGTGTTTTTTACACGAATGCCAAGAAAGAGTTTTCAATGGACAAATGACAATAGAAAATCTTTGTGTCTTAGGTAAATGTTTGTCATCTATCGAGTCAGACAGTACTATGTTAGAATCAATCATGAATCACGTGCAAATGAAGGAGGTTGAAAGGTGGACTTCAGAAGAGATTGTAATGGTTTATTCCTTGTTACCAGCTATTTCCTTCAATGGACTCCAATATCAAAGCTTATTAGATAAAATGCATACTGTTGCAACTTTAGTATCAACACAACTAAGTCCCAAACAGATCAGTTCTGTGCTTTATTCTTTGGTAAAGCTCCAACAAACAGAAGCCATGGGTCTCATCATAAACTTGTGCAGGCGTTCTGTAAAATATATACCTGCCTTCACAGATGAAGAGCTTTCGAACGTCTTGGCTGCTTTGAATGAATTAAGTTGTTGTGATCCAGACCTTACTGAAGCTTTAGAAAAGCGAGTGTCTGAAACCGCATTTACAATGTCACCAGAGGCAGTTACCCAGGTCATGCAGTATTGCAGTAAAAATCGAATACTCTCTAAACCAATTTTTAATGCTGTAGCTGAAAGTTTTGTTTATAATTCAGAAAATTTTACTACCTATGAAATTACAGCGCAAGTTACTCCTTTTGGCAAGCTGAATTACCTTCCACCTAATGCATCTGATTTGTTCAGGCGCTTGGAAAGAGTTATGAGCAATCGTTTTTCACAGTTCCAGCCACAAACCTTATTGAATTTGTTGCACTCATGCACACTCATACAGCGCTTTCCTGTCAATTTTTTCGAGAAGGTTTTCAGTCCTTACTTTATTCAACAGCTGCAAGGTAGGAGAAACTATTTTACTATTTTGAATAACAGAATGCTATAAATATTTAAAAAATATTCTTAAAACTTACTTAAACCACAAAAACTATCTTTTACCATCCCACATGGCCATGGCTAGCACTTGCAATAACCGCTAATCACCATGTTGCACCTGGGCTTGTGTTTTTCAACGCAGCCCAAAATTAGCAGTAATCACAAGTGAATCCTGTACAAGCACCCGAAATTAGCTTTACAAATGACGCCCTAGTCGCTGGCAAAGATTTGATGGACATTTCAATCAGGAATGTCCTCCAATTAAGAACAGAATTACACTGTTAGGTCGGGTTCACTCTACAGAGTTTCTGACCGGAATTCCGTTTTGAAATTCCACTCAGAAATTCCGGTGCAGCAATGGAATTCCGCTGCACATTGCACACTGTGAAGTTTCTGAGGCGGACTTTCTGCCTGGAAAATCTGCGCAAAAAATTCTGCCAGAACATTGAACTGCTCAATGTCCTAGCAGATTTCCGCTCCACAGACATTGCCGTCTATGAGGATGGCAATGTCTGCACAGTCCTAGCCTAGCCATTAGTTAGGCAGCAATGTCTTCTGTAAATATTGCTAGTAGCAGCAATATTGTGCCAAGTTTATATGGCAGCTTGACCGATTAAGGTCAACAGTAAATAATAGTTCTGTTGTTTATCTTCATACACTCTGGGTAATTATTGCCTTATGCACATTATTGCTTTTCACCGTCCTTTATCTGCATTCCATCTATCTGCATTACTACAAAAGTTGCATACTAAAATCAGTGCCATATTTGCATCCTTTGTATGTTTTTTCTTTGATAAAATTTAATGGCGTGCCAAATGTGGGTAGAATAGGGTTTAAAACAGTGTGCCTCAACCTGTTGCAAAACTATAACTAGTAGTTGTGTAGTTGAAAAAAACATGGTCCATATGTTTGTATTATAGACCTGTAAGCACTACTGACATATGATGCTTCTGCACCTCTGCTACTCACAATTAAGCTTGCAAATTTTTTTCTCTCACCAATTTTTACACAGTAAATTTAATGTGAAGTACATAAATCCATGGATCTATAACAGATTCATAGTACATCCGGGTGCATGAGACACACAAAATGTTCCATTACAATGTACTATGTCAGTAGTTAGATTCCTTTTAAGTACAATGTTAAAGGTTTGTTCTAAATTATATTAAATTATCCCCTATACACAGGATAGGGGAGAAGTGTCTGATTGGAGGGGGTCTGACCACTGAGACCCCCCCCCCCCCATTCCACCCCGCACCCGTTACCTGTAAAACAAGGTCCAGAGACTTTAGTAGGAATGGATCCTTAAGTTGCGCATGCACCCCACTCATTCTTTACGGGAAGGTAACTAAGCATTGTACTTTGCAATTGTCGCTCCTTCCTTAAAGGGGTACTCCGGTGTGAAACTTTTTTTTTTTTAAATCAACTGGTGCCAGAAAGTTAAACAGATTTGTAAATTACTTCTATTAAAAAATATTAATCCTTCCAGTACTTATTAGATTCTGAATAGAACAGAGGAAATCCTTTTCTTTTTGGAACACAGTGCTCTCTGCTGACATCATGACCACAGTGCTCTCTGCAGACATCTCTGTCCATTTTAGGAACTGTCCAGAGCAGCATATGTTTGCTATGGGGATTTTCTCCTACTCTGGACAGTTCTTAAAATGGACAGAGATGTCAGCAGAGAGCACTGTGGTCATGATGTTAGCAGAGAGCTCTGTGTTCCAAAAAGAAAATAATTTCCTCTGTAGTATACAGCAGCTAATAAGTACTGGAAGGATTAATATTTTTTAATAAAAGTAATTTACAAATCTGTTTAACTTTCTGGCACCAGTTGATTTAAAAAAAAAAAAGTTTTCCACCGGAGTACCCCTTTAAGCTTAAAGTGAGCAAGAAAGCTAGGTGCACAAAATAGCTCTGTGTTCCAAGATCCTGGTGGTACAGAGGAGCAAAGGAGGGAAGTACAGTTTTTTTTTTATGTTCTCTCACAGCCTGGGCAATTTTATTGAAAAAAAGTAGCTTGATAACTCATTTTAACAGTGGCTTACATTAAAGTTTATATTCTTGGTAAAGTTTTGTCACACTAAAAAATTTTTTTTGTTTTTTTTGAGATGCTTATGCTTTTTTGTTTTCTTTTTTTTTCCAGAAATAATTGTTGTTTCACCCTAAGTCACATTTGTATATTTAATGTTTAATCAATATTCTAGATCAGAATGGAAACATAGATCCATGTGTGTTATCCCAGCTGGCACAATTATATCTGACTGTTAACCTGGAATGCCCCTTCTACAAGGTATGAGTTTTTGCTATATAAATATTTTTGGTGAGACTAGAAAGATGTCTTGTCAATTTGCATGTCAACTTGAAAAGAGGTGATTTATTATATCCATAAGGATAGGGTCACATAGCACTTCTGCAGCGTATTTTGTGCTCCGTGAAATACACTGTGCAGTGGGAAATACGCTGCAGATTCTCCTACAAGCAGACACACAGTGCTACCCCGCCACAGCTTTGTGTGTGTAGTAAAGTTTGGATGTGGGACTGTGCATCACAGTCATGTCAGAGCGCTGGGCCCACCTACAAACCTTACTGCACACATACAGTACTTATTGCATTTTGATTTTACATTTTTTTTTAAACTAAGAAACACTGACACACATTGTGGACAAGTTTATTTTCCGTTTACATTTATCATTCATTGTTATATTTTGTGTATCTCTAACCCCTTTCAGGGGTACTCCGGTGGAAAGCAAGTTAAATGCCAGAAAGTTAAACAGATTTGTAAATTAGCGATAAGCCGCTAGAGGAGGAGAGAGCACACCGTATAGCTTAAGCATGCAAATATACGATACCACTGGTAAACACTGGCAGCCTCCGGACCCGATATATAACATATGCAGCACCTGAAGGGGGGCACACACTAGATAAAGTATCAAACAATACAATGGAAAAGGGTAGCGTGCACTCACTGCGGGTAAACAGCTGCAGGCCCAAGGTCTGGGATCACCATGGCATGGACGAGGACGTGCCGTGGTGATCCCGGACCTCGGGCCTGCAGCTGTTTACCCGCGGTGAGTGCACGCTACCCTTTTCCATTGTATTGTAAGATTTGTAAATTACTTCTATTTAAAAATCTTAATCCTTCCAGTACTTATCAGACGCTGTATGCTCCAGAGGAAGTTGTATAGTTCTTTTCATTCTGACCACAGTGCTCTCAGAAGTTTGCTATGGGGATTTGCTTGTACTCTGGACAGTTCCTGACAGAGGTGTCAGCAGAAAGCACTGTGGTCAGACTGAATTTTAAGAAGTGTCCAGAGTAGGAAAAAATCCATTCCTAAAATGGACAGAGATGTCAGCAGAGAGCACTGTGCTCGTGATGTTCGCAGAGAGCACGGTGTTCCAAAAAGAAAATAATTTCCTCCGTAGTATTCAGCAGCTAATAAGTACTGGAAGGATTAAGACTTTTTAATAGAAGTAATTTACAAATCTGTTTAACTTTCTGGCACCAGTTGATTTAAAAAATAAAAATAAAAAGTTTTTCACCGGAGTACCCCTGCGGACATGGCCCACTTTGGCCTTGAGAACACAGCCAAATTAAAATTTTTGTGTTTTTCTTTTTTCCTTCTAAGAGGCATTCTTTTTTTTTTTCCACCTATGACCCATATGAGGGCTTGTACTTTGTAATTACACTTTTTATTTTACCATAAAATGTACCACAAAACCTAAAAATTATTTGTGGGTGCAAATTTATAAGAAAACTGCAGTTTTGCAACTTTAGGGGGTTTTGTTTTTATGCAGTGCACTATGCAGTAAAAATGACCTGTTATCTTTATTCTGTGGGTCAATACAATTAAAATGATACCCATGGTGACATGCTTTACTTTTATTTCACTGTTGTTGTTGTTTTTTTTTATTTTTTAAAGTCAAACTTTTTTTTTTTTTTTACAAAGTATGTTTAAAATTGTCCTATTCTTACCCCGTATAACTTTCTTGTTTTCGCTCCTCTCCTGCACATCTTCTCTTCGCCTTCTGTTAAACTTGGATGTGTTTCTTTTTTTTTCTTTTTTTTTCTTTTTTTTTATGTGCACAACAAAAAACAAACCTTAAAAACAATGGCCGAATACGTTTTCTCCCATTTCACTGCACAAATGTATTTTTAACCCCTTAAGGACCAGGCCAATTTTATTTTTGTATTTTAGTTATTTCCTCCTCGCCTTCTAAAATCCGTAACTTATTCATATTTCCATCTACAGACCCATATAAGGGCTTGTTTTTTGCGTGACCAATTTTACTTTGTAATGAAACCTCTGATTTTACCGTAAAATGTACGGCGAACCCAAAATAATATTTTTTTTGCGAGGAAATTTAAATGAAAACCACAATTTTGCACATTTTGGAGGGTTTCGTTTTCACACTGTACAGTTTACGATAAAAATTACATGTGTTCTTTATTCTGTGGGTCAATACGATTAAAATGATACCCATGGCTAGATACTTTTATATTTTTGTACCACTAGAAAAAAAAAAAAAAAACCTTTTGTACAAAATCAGTAATCTAATATCGCCCTATTTTGACCACCTATAACTTTTTCATTTTTTCGTATATAGGGCGGTATGAGGGCTTATTTTTTGCGCCGTCATCTGAACTTTTTATCGATACAACATTTGAATATATAAAACTTTTATATAATTTTAATACATTTTTTTGAATAATATGTGACAAAAAAGCAGCATTTTTGGACTTTAAAAAAAAAAAATTACATTTACTCCGTTCACCGTACGGGATCATTAACATTATATTTTGATAGTTCGGACATTTACGCACGCGGCGATACCAATTATGTTTATAAAAAAAATTACGCTTTTTGGGGGTAAAATGGGAAAAACTGACCATTTTTATTTTTTATTGGGGGAGGGGATTTTTTTTTTTACATTTTTCAACTTTATTTTTTTTACACTTTTTATGTCCCCATAGGGGACTATCTATAGCAATCCTTTGATTGCTAATACTGTTTAGTGCTATGTATAGGACGTAGCACTGATCAGTATTATCGGCTATCTCCTGCTCTGGTCTGCTTGATCTCAGACTAGAGCAGGAGACGGCGGGAGATGGCCGGTGCAAGGTGAGGGGACCTCCAGCCGCCATGACAGATGATCGGATCTATTTTACTATGCGCATTGCCGCAGATGCTGTGATCTGTACAGATCACGGCATTTGAGGGGTTAATGCCGCACCAGGACGTACATTTACGTCCTGTGTATGACCACGAGCATCGGAGCGGTGCTCGCGTCATACACGTCAGGTTCCGGCTGCTATCAGCAGCCGGGGACCCGCCGGTAATGGCCGACATCCGCGATCGCGCGGATGTCCGCCATTACCGGCGGGTCCCCGGCTGCTGATAGCAGCCGGAACCTGACATGTATGACGCGAGCACCGCTCCGATGCTCGTTGTCATACACAGGATGTAAATGTACGTCCTGGTGCGGGAAGTCCCTCCAAACCAGGACGTACATTTACGTCCGTGGTCGTTAAGGGGTTAAAAATATTACATTTTACATTATATTATATAATAAATGGTACCATTAAGAAAAAAAAAAAAGAAATCTGGGTGGCATGACCTGAAGTCAATGCAAGTGGATTGCAGCCTGGAAGAGTTTCGATCCTTCACTGCTTATACTTGTGGTAATTGCCCAGTCTGCTCAGCTCTCCTTCTCTGGCCCCTTGGATGCTCTCTGCTGGTGTCTCCAAACATGCCGTCTTCTCCTTGTGTAGCCTCCTCACGTGCTGTGAGGAGGCTACACAAGTTCCTCTTCCCGCGGGCTGGCACCCTTAACGGACCTTCTGAGCCACATGGAGACCAAGAACTACTGTCTCTCTCCATCTCAAGCTGCAGGCACACACCATTCTCTCCTCCCTGCTACTCCAGAAAGACTGAAAATAGCATCACCTTTAACATCTGACCTGCACAGCTTATGCTACTCCTGCCCGCGCTGCTGTGCATTTTTCCTGTGACTGTACTAGCTATCACATAGTCGGTCCGGGCCATGGATCTGTCTGGGCCTGGACTGTGGGGCTGCAGCTCCCTTGCTCGAATATCATTCTAAGCATGCCCCAGCTTCTGCCTCTTAAAGGAGCTATCCAGACAAAAGTGGTTAAAATAAAAACTTAAATTATATATATACTCACAATAACTCAGCAAGATATCCCAGCTGATTTGTTTCAAAATTGGACCTCCATAGCCCTTATAAACAGCCTTTGAAAATCCATCTGACAGCTGCAAAAAAAACTACATAAACCATCAGCTCCTGCACTTGTTACCTGTGTGAGCTACAGGAGGGGCTGCCTTGAGAGAACTGAGCTGATCAAATAGTCATATAGATGATGGAGGTGTGGGGGCCTCAGCCAATCAAGGACAATCACACACTACATGCTGAAGCTTTCTGCTCTCTGAGCTGAAGACAAGGGAGTGTGACATTGCAAAGTGTTGTGTCTGGCCCAAAATGGACGCTAAACACATTAAAGTGGTGCCTGACAGTCATCATGTGTGCTAAGGACTACTGGACTTCCTGCTTGGAAGAAAAGCTGAGAGAAACACTTTTATGTTAGAAAAAATGTAAAACTTTAACATGTGCAGCTATTTAAAGGTAATTTCATTTGGCTGGAGTTCTTCTCTAATCGGTACTTTACACACAGCCTGCATGGGACTCCCCTCGTACTGCTGACCTGTGCCTGAAGCCTCCTCTCCCCTGTGCAAAAAGCCTGGAAATTCTAAATTATCTGCCTGTTCTTTATCCTGCATCATCGTGCCCAAGGAGATTTGTATCTGAAATCAAAAGGACATTTCACCAAGCAAACTTTCTCTCTCTCTCTCTCATTTACTTGAATTTGAATGTTACACGGCGACTACTCCTACGGGAATTGAAGTCAGTGGATATAACATTTGTTCAAGAGATGCACCATGACAATACTGGAAAATTAAATTTTGCCTTATACAACTCTCCTACTGTTTACACAACATAAATAGGAAGCAAGGAGGTGTTGTGATCCTAATGTGTTATAACTGCCCTTACCCTGTGGAGTACCCTTTTAAACTTTTTGCCAAGATTCTGGGGGACAGGTTGGGTCAGTTGCCTTCTGATCAGGTGAGGTTTGTTACTGCCTTATTGGCGTGATGTCCAGTCTTTATTACGGAACCTTCTGTATATCTGGATCCCCTTAGACTCTGCCATCTAGCTTTTCAATGTCCATTTAAAAACACTCTTTAAACCATCTGCCAGGTTGCTTCTACATGTCCTTACATCTACTAGAATCCTGGAGGAAGCTTAGGGATATCCCCTCTCTGTTAGCGCCTTTTTGCCTCTCTTTTGTGTTGTGTTTTTGATGCCTTTATTCATTGCCTAATGTAGTGTTTTGCTAATAGTTTCTGTAAGTTCTCCTGTCCTGACTGATTCTTGATATTTTATGTATGCATGTTTTCGTACTAGATACTACCTGCTCTTCCGTATCTGAGAAACATATTCTGAGGCCATGCAATTGTACAGTAAAAGCTTTGCGTTTTTACCCAGTTTTCTCGAGATGCCTGCCTATGAATAGGTTTCAAGATTTAATCATTGAATAATTGCTTGTTCTAGAAAATATGGTGGATAAAAGAAAAGAAAGAGTTGAAAAATAATTGAAGATTTTCCTTGGTGAAGGAAAATGTAGATTTTATTGACAAGACGTGAGTATTATGCTTTAAAATCTCTTTTACTATCTAAGCAGCAAAACAATATATATGTAAATATATAAGAAAACATTTTGAAAAACGTAAGCATGATGTAGCCAAACATGCTAACATGCTAAATGAAGCAATCAGAATGCAGTATAGCATTTATGAGTGACAGTTAATATATCTTCCTTCTTCTTTTGAGCGAAGATAAATAGTCCATAGCAGGAAAATCAAATCTGGTAAAGTAGAACCGGAACATGAAGAAACTTCTTCATCAGGAAAGAAATTTCAGTAGAAGAATGGAGGTCTCTTCGGAGATAGCCTTCTTAAGTGTCTGCGAGAACAAAAACAATGAAAAAAATCATAGGGATGAGTTCATTGGGAGGGATAATACTCGCGTCTTGTCTTTAATAAAATCTATATTTTCCTTCACCAAGGATAGGAAAATCTTCAATTTTATTGAAATACAAGACACTCCTATTATGCTAGTTTAAAGTGAAGCATAAAACATAATTAAATATTAATCATCATTTGTCATTACAAAAGTAACATAGAAGCGTGGGAATCAGGTCTGAAATAGAACGTTTTGAAGTTGAGTCGGATGACCAATTTGTCGCTTTAATGATACCAGAAAGAGAAGCTCCAGATAGAAATAATTTCGTTAATACAGCTCCTCTAGTAGAGTGAGCACCAAAATTAGAGGCGTCAATGCCAGCCATAGCCATGGTTAATTTAACCCAATGGGCTAAAGTACTGGAAGAAACAGGTTTGTGAGGCTTACAAAAGGAAATCAGAAGTTGAGAGGAAGAAGGAGAGCGTAGAGATTCCGTTTAGAAAGCGTAAACAACGTACGACACAGAGTTTGTGTTGATGAGGAAAAGTTGGATAGAATACTGGATGTAAGTTCGTTTTTGTACGACGATAAACTGTAAAAATAACTCCTTCGGGGGAGTATTGTCTTCTAGTTATATCAGGAGCTCTAACATCAGATATACGTTTGGAACAGTAAGACATAAAGGAACGGTAAGTTTGAATGAAAGTAATTTTAGTGATAAAGAATCATTATCTTCCCAATAAAGGAAAAGATTGAAAAGAACATTCACATCCCAGGTAGAGTTGTATTTAGGTAAGAAAGTATGCCTTTCAATAGTTTGCATACGAGAGGATGTCTACCAATTGGAACGGAATCAATAAGAGAATGTCTAGCCGAAATAGCGGAGCGATATAAGTTGATAGTTCTATAAGCTCTACCAGCATCAAAGGATGCCGAAAGAAAATTTAGGATGTTAGAGAGAGATGTTTGTAAGGGATAAAAATCCCTTTGGGGGCATCAATGAAGCCAAATTTTCCAGGCTGATCTGTAAGCAGATCTGGTACCTGGAGCCCAAGCATCGGAGAGGAGTTCTCTAGATGTGAGAGAAAGTGGAGAGGTCGCTCTGGAATGCCTGAAATTAGACAGGCCATTAGAACTAGTTGATCTGATAAGATTAACAGATAAGAGTTGCCAAGTGGGTCCTGGAGGAGCTCCGGAACAGAAGGAAGAATATGAGGATAATTTATTAAGAGGTGAAGTAATTGAAGGAACCAAGGTTGAGTCAACCACCAAGGGACGACTAGAACCATAGTTGATTCAATATGTAAAAAGAGGGAAACCTGGCACTGGTGGAGGAACCGAAAGCATATATGACAAAAAACTAGTGTACGAATCCACTAGATAGGGTACAGCTTCCAGGAGGTATAGGTGCTCTTGCGGGGGGTGCTCAAATTAAACAAAATCAATAGTGACATATATTCAAGTAGAGCAGGAAATAATGGAGCAACTCACCCAGGACCAGCGGGAGCTTGATGAAGTCATGTATTCATAAAGCAAAGAGTACAGCTTGATAGCACAATGGGTAGGCTCAGATGGTACGTGGGGTAGCAGCAGACGTCTCCGGGCCACGGTCTGTATTGCGCTGCTTTGCGCTTCGTCAGGCCCCTTCGTCAGGCCCCTTCTGAGAGTGGTTGATTGACTATTGATCAGAAAACCTAAGAACTCTACCTCTTGAGATGGGAGAAGAATGGATTTCTTGAGGTTGATAAGAAAACCCAGGTTGGAGAGGAAAGATGAAGTCCAATCTCTGTGAGTGAGAAGAAGATTTTCGGATTGGGCCATGATGAGAATATCGTCGAGGTAAATAATAAGCCGTACTCCTCGACTTCTGAGTAATGCAACAGTTGGCTTCAGAAGTTTTGTGAAGCACCATGGGGCCGATGATAGGCCGAATGGAAGGCAGGTGAATTGCCATTTTCGATCGTTCCAAAGAAATTGAAGAAATGTTTGGGAAGAAGGATGAATTGGAATGTTTTTTTGATTAACCAATTGTCTTTTAGTAATATATCTCTTAGGAGATGGATGCCTTCCATCTTGAAATGTCTGTACACAACAAAATTGTTGAGTAGTCTCAGATTGATGACAGGTCTGTGACCTCCGTCTTTCTTTTTTACAAGAAAAAGATTGCTGAGGAATCCTGGCGAATTTTGAGGGACAGATATAATGGCTTTCTTTGTGATAAGATTTGTCACTTCTGAATTGATCAGATTTTGGTCTGTCATCGAAAATCGAATAGGATAAGGAAGAGTGTATTGGATGGGTGGAGACACAAATTCTATTAGGAAACCTGATACAGTATTCAGAATCCAAGAGTCTGAAGGAATCATATTCAAATTTTTCAAAAAATGTATGAGTCTTCCGCCCAATGGAAGATTGTAGGAAGAAAGTGGAAGACTTACCTGTAGTTGGTTTAGCATGTGGGACTCCTCCGTTGTCCTCTAGGGCGCCAGGTTCTTGCTCGGTAAGGGAAGAATGGTAGGGAATTTGGAGGTTGGACCGTGTAGGGTTGTTGGTATGGTTGGTTTGTTGATAGGAGCCTCGTGGTTGTTGTCTGGGTGGGAGATAGCGGCCGGAAAAGTGGCTCCTCCCTTTTCCGGCACTACTAAAAAACACTGTTGGAAAAGACCTCTTCTTTAAAGAGGTCTGTGCTTTGTTAATTGAGGAGAAAAGTCCTACATATTTTCCCATCTGGTGTATAAAATCTTTCTAAAATAACATGCCTTCAGTGGGATGCGTGGGATCATTAGAGGCAAGATTTGTAAGTTGGGGGTCTGTTTTCATGAGGATAGAGCGTTTCTGCTCCGTAGATAAGGCAGTATTAGCGTTGACTAAAAAACATACGGAATGTTGTGCCCAGCCCTTTAAAATTTCCGTATCCACTTGGTTGGTGGAGGCAGATGATTCCTCGACTAAATTAAGAATTTTAGACAAAGGGCCTAGGATATCAAGTAGTTTATCCTGACATGCTTTAAAACTCAATTCCCTTTTGGGGATTTTTTCCCGTTTTCATCTGAAACTTGTTTAGAATGGGATCAAGTTCTGGAGTCACAGAAGAATTATGTGGAAGAGTAGGTCTTGGACATTCTGCTTTTAATTTATTGCGGGTTCCCATGTCCATACCTTTATTTATCCTGATAGTTAAAATTTTGCTACTAAAGGATTGGGAAGCCATTCCCCTGATCTTGGGTGGCAGATCAAGGATGGATCAAAACAAGAAGGATCCGATTCCACTAAAGAAGTTTCTTCCTGTATATCAGGGTCCTCCAAAAGCTCATCACTCTCTTGCGAGAGGTATTCGTAGTCATCTATGGCATCATCCTCTTGTGAATCCGAAGATTCATCCGAATCAGGTTCATTAAAAGAATTGGGTTTTAACCGCTTAGCGATTTTCTGAGCCCTTTTATTATGTTACTCCTCTCGGGGAGAGGATAGAATCTGTTTGTGAAGCACAGTCAAGGTGATCTACATTAGGTCTGTCATCCAGCAAATTATCTTCGCGAACCCCTATTGATTGTTTTCTAGGGGGAACATTGCCGTCAGCGGTATTATGTCTTTTGGATATAGCTTTTTTGGGGACATAAAAACCTTTGGCCAGTTTTGAAACTGAGGTTTCAGGAGACCAATAATAGTCTGAAGGGGTTTTAGGGTTGGTATTAGAGGAGCGTGATAACGCCATGGAGACGGATTTAGATATGCTGTCTTGCAAAACCGTGACCGCAGATTGGACTGAGGAGTGAACAGAGCGGGCCACGGAATCATCCACCATATTTTGAAGGTGTTCATGACTAACCATATGAGTGTTTAATGGTTGGGGATGTATCTCCCTGGAGAGATTTCTGGATTCATCAGACAAATCCATTTGGGAATAATAAAATAGCCACCAATAAAATATGTTTGAAATATATAGAGACTATGTATATAATAGGGTATATACTGAAAATACAGTAAATTGTGAGGTAAAGTAGCAATAGAAATGAATTTGCTTTGGCCACTAGATGGTAGTGCAGGATAAGTTAAGAATTAAATGAGTTAACTTAGTAATTAACAAGGTATGTTATTTGTAACAAATTCACCAAGTGCCAGAGTGTGATAGGAGAGGCTGTACTGCATCGCTGAGAGACCTGACTGACAGGATTCCTGCCCAACAGCAGGTGATGACCACTCTGCTGAGGTATCACAAGATTCCCAGAGTGCGGGGAGAAGATATCGGCGGTGACGAATAAGAAGATGAAGGAGACAGAGTGCTGGGAAGAAGCCGACGGTGGCGGAGGGTCAGAGGGATGATCTGAGACGTCGGACAGGTAAAGTATACCTTATATACTCGAGTATAAGCCGAGTTTTTCAGCACGATTTTTCGTGCGGAAAACACCCCCCTCGGCTTATACTCAAGTGAACTCTCCGCCCTCAATGGTCTTCAACCTGTGGACCTCCAGATGTTTCAAAACTACAACTCCCAGCATGCCCGGACAGCCGATGGCAGGTGGTGATGATGAATGGGGGGGGGTGGGATGATGACAGGTGGTGATGATGAAGGGGGGGGTGTGGGATGATGACAGGGGGATGATGACAGGTGGTGATGATGAAGGGGGGGGTGTGGGATGATGACAGGGGGATGATGACAGGTGGTGATGATGAAGGGGGGTGTGGGATGATGACAGGCGGTGATGATGACAGGGGGATGATGACAGGCGGTGATGATGAAGGGGAGTGTGGGATGATGACAGGCGGTGATGATGAAGGGGGGATGATGACAGGGTAATGATGAAGGGGGGATGATGACAGGCGGTGATGATGAAGGGGGATGATGACACGGTGATGATGATGAGGGTGTTAATGACGGGGGTCTGGATGATGACAGGGGGGATGATGTATTTCCCACCCTAGGCTTATAGTTGAGTCAATAACTTTTCCTGGGTTTTTGGGGTAAAATTAGGGGCCCCGGCCTATATTCGGGTCGGCTTATACTCGAGTATATACGGTAGTTTGATTTTTTTCTTCTTAAGTAAATAATAAGAATTTAATGAACGCGGGGTAAGAATATAATTTATATGGAGAATGTATATGTACGGCAACAGTGGAAAAAATGAGGAATAAATAGGAAGATAATAAAGAGCAATATATAAAATGAGCAAATATATATATATATATATATATATATATATATATATATATATGAGTTTTTTTAAATCTGCAATAAATCTGGAGTTTTAAAGAGTGCCGGTATTTCCAGTGCTACACTACTTCTTAGTTGTCTTAGTTCTGTTTTTTCTACTGTTCATTTGCTTACTCCATCAATTGGTCCTCCTAGGATCTTTGGATCCAAGAGCTTCTTAGTTTTTTTTAACAACCTTGGATGGGGATGACTCCTTGATATGGCAACCTTATGTGTCTGACTGTGCTCTGTTTCACTCGCTGTGCTACTTGTAAGGATATTAGCGTATCTTATTTTTTTCCGCTATTACTTATGTTTCTGCTGTTTTTGTAATCGTAACTAAATTTGTGATTTTTTTTACAAAACACCCCAGTCATCCAACATAAAACAAGCCCTGTTTTTGTTGGAAATGTAAAAAGAGTTTTCGCTCCTGGAAAAAAACAAAGGGGTTACAATGGCTCCTGGAAAAAAACCATAGGGGTTACAATGTCCATTGTCAACATATTTCTCTTACATATCTGTTATTGTGCCCTATGGTTGATTTTTTTTCTTTGTCCTGAGCCCATGGTCTCACGTGTCAAGTAGCTGAGTGGATTGTGGAGTGATTTCTGCTGTTGTACATGTAAGCCAATAAGAATTGGCACACTAGAAAAGGCACTCTCACTGGACACTTTTATAAGGTCTTCCAGGATTAGAAAAACATGGCTACTTTCTTCCAAAAATAATGCACATGTACTGGTTGTGTGTGGTTTTTGGAGCTAAGCTGTAATACCAGACACAAAATGGAAAGAACACCAGGGGTGTCATGACAA
Source organism: Hyla sarda (assembly GCF_029499605.1). Lineage (NCBI taxonomy): Eukaryota > Metazoa > Chordata > Amphibia > Anura > Hylidae > Hyla > Hyla sarda. Next base: position 170,097,535 of record NC_079193.1, read on the forward strand.
ACATGTGAAAGTAATATTAGATAAATTAGATTATGTGAGATATTTAATCATGAAACAACCCTTTTAACTTTGTGTTTATGTGTAAAGATGTTTTTATATAAAAATAATCTTCTGTTTAACATTTTTACTTAGGGTCCAAAACTCTTTCCAAAATACAGACTAAAATCGTTGAGTACATCTGGATGTTCAATAGAAACAAAGGTCGATCAGATTATGTACAAAAAGGTTAAAAAGGGGTTGATTGGCCTGTTAGGAGAAAAACTGTACTTCGCTTCCCAGGTCCTATCTCCACAGGGTTACATACTAGGTAAGTGTATTAATGTTATTCTGCTAGTTTTGGTATTGGGTGCTTGTCTATAATAATTTATTTGTTGTGTATACCCATGGCGCTGTCTTCCTGCTTCTCCCATGGCTCAGTGCGTCACGCTGCCGGTCAGCAAATCGCCGGCCACAGCAATGTCCCCCCCCTTGGCGACGATAGGCTGGGCGGCAGTGGGAGGCACTGAGCCTAGGTCACCAATGGTGTGGCTCAGTGCATCACACTGCCGCTTAGCCTATTGGCTGCTGAGGCGGGATATCGCTGAAGCAGGAAGGAAGAAGACGCCGGCGGAGGAACAGAGCCATTTACGGAATTGTTTTATTTTATGGCAGCCCGGGCGGTATATATATTTTTAGTTACAATGGGGGTTATCCTTTAACCCCTTAACGACATCGGACGTAAATGTACGTCATGGTGTGGTGGGACTTAACGCACCATGATGTACATTTACGTCATGTAAATGACCATGAGCACCAGACCGTTGCTCGCATCATGCATGGCAGGTCCCGGCTGCTGTCAGCAGTCAGGGACCCACCGGTAATGGTGGACATCAGCAATCGCACTGATGTCCGACATTAACCCCTCAGATGTCGTGATCAATACAGATCACAGCATCTGCAGTAGTGTGGCACTTAAAATGGATGATCGGTTCCATCCGTCTCCTGGGGTCTTCTGCTTTGGTCTCAGATCGAAAAAATAAAAAGTAATGGTAAGATGGTAAAAATCTCCTCACCCAATAAAATTTTAAATCCTCCCTTTTCCCCATTTTACCCCCCAAAAAGCGTAATAAAATGGTGAACGGCGTAAATATAAAAAAAAAAGTAGAAAATTGCTGCTTTTTTGTAACGTTTTATTCCAAAAACAATTAATAAAAAATGTATAAAAAGTAAAATATAAGCAAAAGTGGTACCGAAGAACTACAGATCACGGCGCAAAAAATGAGCCCTCACATCAATACGTTTTCCCAGTTTTTGTGGTAAAATTAGGTGCCTCGGCTTATATTTGGGTTGGCTTACACTTGAGTATATACGGTAATTGTCATATACCGTATATACTCGAGTATAAGCCGACCCGAATATAAGCCGAGGCCCCTAATTTCACCCCAAAATCCCAGGAAAAGTTATTTACTCGAGTATAAGCCTAGGGTGGGAAATAAATCATCCCCCCTGTCATCATCCAGACCCCCGTCATTAACAACCTCATCATCATCACTCTGTCATCATCCCCCCTTCATCATCACCGCCTGTCATCATCCCACACCCTCCCTTCATCATCCCCTTGCCATCATCCCACACCCCCCCTTCATCATCCCCTTGTCATCATCCTCTTGTCATCATCCCCACACCCCCCCTTCATCATCCCCCTGTCATCATCCCACACCCCCCCTTCATCATCCCCTTGTCATAATACCACCCCCCCCTTCATCATCCCCTTGTCATCATCCCACACACCCCCTTCATCATCCCCTTGTCATCATCCCACACCCCCCCTTTATCATCCCCTTGTCATCATCCCACACCCCCCCTTCATCATCCCCTTGTCATCATCACCACATGTCATCATCATCACCCCTCCCTTCTTCATCACCGCTTGTCAATGTCTGTTACAGTGGTCTTCAACCTGCGGACCTCCAGATGTTTCAAAACTACAACTCCCAGCAAGCCCGGACAGCCGATGGCTGCCCGGGCTTGCTGGGAGTTGTAGTTTTGAAACCTCTGGAGGTCCGCAGGTTGAAGACCACTGAGGGCGGAGAGTTCACTCGAGTATAAGCCGAGGGGGGGTGTTTTCAGCATGAAAAATCGTGCTGAAAAACTCGGCTTATACTCGAGTATATACGGTACACAGTTTTTTGTTTTTGGCTTGCTGGGAGTTGTAGGTTTGAAACCTCTGGAGGTCCGCAGGTTGAAGACCACTGCGGCCTTCGACATCATCCAGCCTCCTCTCACCCCCTTTAGTTCTGTACTCACCTCCGCTCGGGGGGACGTTAGGGTGCGCTGGTCCGGTGCTGCAGGACTGTCCGGTGGGGAGGTCGTCCGGTGGGATAGTCGTTCCGGGCTGCCATCTTCACCGGGGGGGCCTCTTCTCCACGCTTCGAGCCCGGAATAGAGGCGTTGCCTTGAAGATGACTCAGAGGGACGTTGGTAATGAACGTCCCTCTGCGTCGTCGTCAAGGCAACGTGACTATTCCGGGGCCGGGCCTGAAGCACGGAGAAGAGGTGAAGATGACAGCCCGGAACGACTATGCCACCTGACAACCTCCCCACCGGACAGTCCTGCAGCACCGGACCAGCGCACCCTAACGTCCCGCCGAGCAGAGGTGAGTACAGAACTAAAGGGGGTGAGGGGGGGGGGGCTGGATGATGGCGAAGGCCGCAGTGATCTTCAACCTGCGGACCTCCAGAGGTTTCAAAACTACAACTCCCAGCAAGCCCGGACAGCCGATGGCTGCCCGGGCTTGCTGGGAGTTGTAGTTTTGAAACCTCTGGAGGTCCGCAGGTTGAAGACCACTGAGGGCGGAGAGTTCACTCGAGTATAAGCCGAGGGGGGGTTTTCAGCATGAAAAATCGTGCTGAAAAACTCGGCTTATACTCGAGTATATACGGTACACAGTTTTTTGTTTTTGTTTTTAAATGGGAAAGGGGGGGGGGGTGATTCAAACTTATTACGGAAGGGGTTAAATGATCTTTATTCACTTTTTTTTTCACTTTTTTATTGCAATATTATAGCTCTCATAGGGGGCTATAACACTGCACACACTGATCTTTTACATTGATCAATGGTTTCTCATAGGAAACCATTGATCAATGATTCTGCCGCTTGACTGCTCATGCCTCGATCTCAGGCACTGAGCAGTCATTCGGCAATCGGACACCAGGAAGCAAGGTAAGGGACCCTCCTGCTGTCTCACAGCTGTTCAGGATGCCATGATTTTGGCACGGACATCCCGAACAGCCCCCTGAGCTAACCGGCAATGATTTACTTTCGCTTTAGACGCGGTGTTCAACTTTGAGCGCCGCGTCTAAAGGGTTTATAGCGCGTGGCACCGCGATCAGTGCATGCTATTAGCCATCAGTCCCGGCCGTTGTTAGAGGCCGGGCCTGACCCGCTATGGCCCCTGCCGTGGCCCCGCGTTATAGAACGGGAGCGGACTCATGACGTACCGGTACGTCATGGGTCCTTAACAGGTTAAAAAATCTCAATCCTTCCAGTACTTATCAGCTGCCGTATACTACAGAGGAAGTTGTATAGTTCTATTCTGTCCGACCACAGTGCTATCTGCTGACACCTCTGTCCATGTCAGGAACTGTCTGGAGCAGGAGAGGTTTGCTATGGGGATTTGCTCCTACTCTGGACAGTTTTTGTCTTCATAAGTGGGAAGTAATTACCGTGTTGCTTCCTTGGCAAGCAGCATAGAAGCAATTTATATATGATGATTTACAATGAACAGAGAATCAGTATGTTGGGTAAAGGAGTGATGATCTGCCGGTGGTGGGGGGGGAGTGACTGAATGAATGTTCACCCAAACTTAGCTCAGTATGTGGACTTGAACATCGATATACATTTTGACTACCAAATGGTCCATATACTATGTACCATATATACTCGAGTATAAGCCGACCCGAATATAAGCCGAGGCCCCTAATTTCACTCCAAAAAACCTAGGAATTTTTTTTGACTCAAGTATAAGCCTAGGGAGGGAAATATATCATCCCCCCCCCCACCCTGTCATCATCCATCATTCCCCCGTCATCATCCAGACCCCCCCGTCATCACCCCCTGTCAACCGCCCTCCCTGTCATCATTACCCCGTCATCATCACCCCCTGTCAATATCCCCCTGTCATCATACAGACCCCCTTTCATTGTGCACTCACCTCCCCAGTTGTTGCTCTCTCTGTTTTTTCCTGTTGCCTAGTAGCTGCAGGGACGTCCGCATACCGGTGGGGATGGCGAGCTGGTCCGAGCATTCATGCCAAAGCGCAGGGATGTCCGTGCGCAGCAGACATCCATTATGTCAGGGTCGTCCCTGCGTGGCAGCGTCAATGCAGCGTCACTAGTCCGGGGCCGGCCCAAAGCGGAAAATAGGGCCTCCCGACGAAGATGGACGGCCCGGATCGTCTCACCCTCCCACCGGAGTGCGGATGGTCCCTGCAGTGAAGATGGATGGCCCAGCCAAACCACCCAAACAAACCCCCCCACCACCCCCCACCGGTATGCCTGAAGAGATTTGAGTATAAGCCGAAGGGGGCGTTTTCAGTATGAAAAATCATGCTGATAAACCCGGCTTATACTCGAATATGTACAGTAAGTATATGTAATACCTCTTCATTTTTATCATAAATCTTGTTAATTTTTCATGTTCTTAAATAAATATAAATATATTTCCTAGTAGGACCACCCCATGAAACAAATGCTTTTTAGAAAACTTATTAGAGCAGTATTTAAATTTATTTAGCAATTCACATTTCCAGAAATTGTATTCATCTGTTAAATGTAGCAGCTGATTCACATTAGTTAATCTAGTTTGGTATCTAGTATCATTGTTATATGATAACCAAATGGAAATCGGTAAAAAAGTGTATAGATAATATGTAATCATAACCCCTCAAAACACGAATTACAGTCAAATGTAATAATATAGTCAATTTCAGTTTTTATTTTTATTTTCGATTATTATTAGATATAGAAATTGGCTTGGATGAAAATGGATTTGTTTTGCCACACTGCATTTTGAAGAAATCCAGTAAAAGGTAAGCATGCTGTGAAACATTTTAGCACAAATACGAAGCAGTTCTTTACTGTGCTATCTTTGCAATTATACTATTTGAAGGGATATTCTGCTTTAGAAACACAGATTGCTAAAATAATGTACAACTAACTGATGCAATTGAAGAAATCTCCAACATTTTTTCAGTACATCAAGGTGGTAAGCTCAAGGTGTATCATAGTTTTGCAGATATTAACAGTAGTAGGCTGTAGAAAAGCTGGCATATCAAAATATGATGTGACAAAGTACAAGGTGGTGTTATTTTGAGATTAAGATATAAGGGAGCATGGATCAGTGATAACCAGGAGGTTATGCCTATGTGCATGACCATTGATAACACTAGACCACTGTTCTATTTAGTTACCGTATTTATCAGGATATACCACGCACCGGCCTATAACACGCACCCTCATTTTAACAAGGATATTTGGGTAAAAAAAGTTTTTATCCATCGTAAAATGAGGGTGTGTGTGTGTGCACGTGTATACCCCGATACACCCCCAGGAAAGGCAGGGGGAGAGAGGCCGTCGCTGCCCGCTTCTCTCCCCCTGCCTTTCCTGGGGTCTAGATCCCTGCTGCCGCCGCTTCTCTCCCGCTGGCTGTCTGCGCCGCTGCCCGTTCTCTCCCCCTGACTATCGGTGCCGGCGACCCATTGCCGGCGCCGATAGCCAGGGGGAGAGAAGCGGCGCCGGCAATGGGGCAGCGGCGCCAACAGCCAAGGGGAGAGAAGGGGCAGCGGCACCCATTGCCGGCGCGGCTGCCTCCCCCCATCCCCGGTTGCATAATTACCTGTTGCCGGGGACGGGTCCGCGCTGCTTCAGGCCTCCCGTGTGCGTCCCCTGCGTCTATGCTATGCACTGCACGGCGCACTGACGTCATGCGCCGCGCCGTGCAGCGCATAGCAACGACGCAGGGGACGCACACCAGAGGCCTGAAGCAGCGCGGACCCGACCCCGGCAACAGGTAATTATGCAACCGGGGATGGGGGGAGGCAACGGGGCAGCGGCGCCGGCAATGGGTGCCGCTGCTCCTTCTCTCCCCCTGTTTGTCGGCGCCGCTGTCCCATTGCCGGCGCCGCTTCTCTCCCCCTGGCTATCGGCGCCGGCAATGGGGCGCCGGCACCGATAGTCAGGGGTAGAGAACGGGCAGCGGCGCCGATAGCCAGGGGGAGAGAAGGGCCGGCAGCAGGGCTCTAGACCCCAGGGCAGGCAGGGGCAGAGAAGCCGGCAGCGCTGGCTGTCTCTGCACCTGCAAAGCCGCTGCAGTTCATTGATTTAAAGCGCCTGCTTTAAATCATTGAACTGCAGCGGCTTATCGGCGTATAACACGCAGATAGACTTTAGGCTAAAAATTTTTGCCTAAAAAGTGCGTGTTATACGCCGATAAATACGGTACTTAATAGGATATCAGGAAGGTGAATTCGCTTTTATCATTCATCCTAAATAAAACAGAAGAAAGATTGTGAGATGTTGGTTAGTCAAGTTATAAAAGTTAAAGAATCAGTAGCATAATATTCATCTTCAGAACTCTTAGGCTAAGTTTCCACTTGGTTTTTTATCTGCCAGTTTTTGGAATACTGCCACTGCAGTTTTTGAGCCAAAGTCAGAAGTGTATTCAAAAGGAATAGGACATATAAAGGAAGGACTTACACTTCTCCTCCCTTATGGATCCACTTCTGACTTTGGCTCACAAACTGCAGTGGCAGATATCCAAAAACTGCCAGATAAAAAACCAAGTGGAAACTTAGCCTTAGGGCGGCTTCACATAATGGAATTTCCTGGCAGAATTCTGTTTGGAAATTCTACTTGAAAATTTTGGTGCAGCAGAGTCCCATTGAGGCAATTGGATTTTAATCCACAGTGCACACTGCGCAGTTTTCGAGGCGGACATTCCACCCGGAAAATCCCCATTGGCTTCACACTATGGAATCTCTGGCCAGGCGAAATCTGGTGGGATATTCCGAATGCATGCAGTGCACTTGATCTACAGAAATTGTTGGATTATATTGCACCCATAAGCTGTTGCGTCTTAAACAACGTTTGCACATGTCCTCACAAGAGCCTGAATTTGCTTAAATATCCTGACATACTATCCCATGGGAAGCTCTGCTGTTTTTTTGTTATATAGATGTGCACGTAGGCAAAAATAAAATAGTCAGGGCCCTAGGCCCTCTGTAACTTATTTCTTAGAAATTGACCTTAGTGTGTTTGACAAAGAATTATGTTAGAAGCTGCACTAGGTATAGGGACTGGTGGGAGGGATAAAAACATACAGCTTATTATTTTTGTTCAAGTGGTCAATAATAAATTTCCCCTTTTCAGTTTTCATTTTGACATTTTTAGTTTTTCTTTTTTCTTTTCTCTAAACAGAATAGCTCTATGCATTGATGATGAAAAAAGATTTTGCTCCAACAGCAATAATCTTCTCGGAAAAGAATGTATCAAACAAAGACACTTAAAATTACTTGGATATCATGTTGTACAGGTGGGTTCAATTCTTTAGCTCAAGCACTTGTATAGCACATTATACGTTTTTGTGGAATAGCTGGGCTGAAAAGGTACAAAAAAAACAAAACAGTACCTGTTGGAATCCCCCACTGCTGTCATTTCAGGAATGCCCAGTTCTGTCTGCTGACCATGTCTTGGTGACCTCTTGACACAATGAAGTGCCTGCTCAGTCTTTCTCAATGTCTCACAGCCTTTCTTGTGTTAAAAGGGAAGACCAAAAAGAATGGCAGCAATCAGGGATAGTCAGGGCTCAAGTCCTGCAGGAACGCGTGGGAACTGAGTTCCTGCACCTTTTCCACAGTAGGAACTCCGTTCCCGTTAGCAGGAGTCCTGCAGGACCAGATCATGAGTGGAAATCTTGGGTAAGTTCCCTCACCTCACCTGGGGATAGTGGGAGGTAATAGGATCAATGCTTGATTAAAGGAGCCCCAGTGTTCGGACCCCCCGCAATCAAACACCTCCTATCTTGAGGATAGGGGAGAAGTGTTTGTAACCCTGCAGATGTCCTTTAATCGCTCCCTGATGTCCCCATTCCCCTGTGTAGCCAGTCTGTGTGCATCATTGTCCATGGACACCTACACTACTACATTTACTATGTGTGTAATTCTCCACTTCATGCCATGCATGTGCAGGAAACTACATTTCCCTGTGCTTCTTGCATGCTCTGAGTCACTGCTGGGGGGAACCCGCCCACCCATTGTAACACAGTTCCTCTGTAAAAGTCACTAGACAGGAGGCCGGGCTCCACTGTGTGACATCAGAAGGGGACCTAGCTTGCAGTGAGATGGAGAGAAGACAAAAAAGACAGCACGGACGGCACAGTCTGATACTTCTGGTGGGTGAATGCATATTTACATCTCTGAACGACACAGCCTTGCCGTAATGTTGCATTTACAAGAAGGCATGTCTTGCCATCTTGTATTAAATGCAAGTAAAAAAGGCTAAAGTGGAGTCAAGACCTCAACCCCATTAAGATGCTGCAGTGGGATCTTAAGAAAGGTGTATGTAAACGAATACCCTTTAATGGTGCTTTGATTTAAAAATAAATACCAACTTGATATGTCATATCAAAAGCATTGATCAAATTATGTTATCTTGAAACATGACTTTATCACGACTGAATCTTTTTTTCTATCTATGGAATGACAAAGTGTTCAAAATATTTCTGTCGACTTGTGTATTAACTGTTGATGTTGAATTAATAAGTACAATTTCCCTTGACCTTTTACCTAATATGCAACTGCGTATCATTAAAAAGGGAAAGGGATGTGACTGTTTCTTCATGTCTCATCTCTATATGTTTTAATACAGTGGCACCAGATAAATAAAAGTTGCGCATTATATCATTGGCCAATGCAGATTTATCACCAGATAACACTCATTTATTCCTCCACACTCCGTGACTCCTCTTTAACCCACTGTAACCTTGTTTCTTCTGTTTTATTATATAGATTCCATTTCAGCCAGCCAGGTCTTTTGCAAACATTAACCCGGTTACTGCCCAATTGTTGTACATTTATTATTTTTAAGTCATATTAGGAAGAAATGTACAATTGCAGAAGCATCACATTTATTTTGCAATTTGCACAAAAAATGATGTACTGTACATGCCTAGCAACACATTTATTTAGTATTTTAGACTTCTTTTCAAGTACTTCTAAGGCTTGCAATTTTCTGTGACTTAAATCAGCTTATAGGTCTAAACTTAAAGGGGTATTCCAGGCCAAAACTTTTTTTATATATATATACTGGCTCCGGAAAGTTAAACAGATTTGTAACTTACTTCTATTAAAAAATCTTAATCCTTCCAATAGTTATTAGCTTCTGAAGTTGAGTTGTTGTTTTCTGTCTAACTGCTCTCTGATGACTCACGTCCCGGGAGCTGTGCAGTTCCTATGGGAATATTCTCCCATCATGCACAGCTCGCGGGACGTGCGTTCATCAATGAGCAGTTAGACAGAAAACTTCAGAAGCTAATAATTATTGGAAGGATTAAGATTTTTTAATAGAAGTAATTTGCAAATCTATTTAACTTTCTGGAGCCAGTTGATATATATAAAAAAAGGTTTTGCCTGGAATACCCCTTTAACCCCTTAACCCCTTAAGGACTCAGGGTTTTTCCGTTTTTGCACTTTCGTTTTTTCCTCCTTACCTTTTAAAAATCATAACCCTTTCAATTTTCCACCTAAAAATCCATATTATGGCTTATTTTTTGCGTCGCCAATTCTACTTTGCAGTGACATTAGTCATTTTACCCAAAAATGCACGGCGAAACGGAAAAAAAAATCATTGTGCGACAAAATCGAAAAAAAAAACGCCATTTTGTAACTTTTGGGGGCTTTCGTTTCTACGCAGTGCATATTTCGGTAAAAATTACACCTTATCATTATTCTGTAGGTCCATACGGTTAAAATGATACCCTACTTATATAGGTTTGATTTTGTCGCACTTCTGGAAAAAATCATAACTACATGCAGGAAAATTTATACGTTTAAAAATGTCATCTTCTGACCCCTATAACCCCTGTGATCAGCATTATCGGCGCTTGACTGCTCCTGCCTGGATCTCAGGCACGGAGCAGTCATTCGTCGATCGGACACCGGGGAGGCAGGTAAGAGCCCTCCCGGTGTCCGATCAGCTGTTCGGGACGCCGCGATTTCACCGCGGCGGTCCCGAACAGCCCGACTGAGCAGCCGGGTCACTTTCACTTTCACTTTAGAAGCGGCGGTCAGCTTTGACCGCCGCTTCTAAAGGGTTAATACCGCACATCGACGCGATCGGCGATGTGTGGTATTAGCCGCGGGTCCCGGCCGTTGATTAGCGCCGGGACCGACGCGATATGATGCGGGATCGCGGCGCGATCCCGCTTCATATCGCGGGAGCCGGCGCAGGACGTAAATATACGTCCTGCGTCGTTAAGGGGTTAAGGACCAGGCCATTTTACACCTTAAGGACCGGAGCGTTTTTTGCAATTCTGACCACTATCACTTTAAACATTAATAACTCTGGAATGCTTTTAGTTATCATTCTGATTCCGAGATTGTTTTTTCGTGACATATTCTACTTTAACTTAGTGGTAAAATTTTATGGTAACTTGCATCCTTTCTTGGTGAAAAATCCCCAAATTTGATGAAAAAAATGAAAATTTTGCATTTTTCTAACTTTGAAGCTCTCTGCTTGTAAGGAAAATGGATATTCCAAATATATTTTTTTTGGGTTCACATATACAATATGTCTACTTTATGTTTGCATCATAAAATTTATGAGTTTTTACTTTTGGAAGACACCAGAGGGCTTCAAAGTTCAGCAGCAATTTTCCGATTTTTCACAAAATTTTCAAACTCGCTATTTTTCAGGGACCAGTTCAGGTTTGAAGTGGATTTGAAGGGTCTTCATATTAGAAATACCCCATAAAAGACCCCATTATAAAAACTACACCCCCCAAAGTATTCAAAATGACATTCAATAAGTGTTTTAACCCTTTAGGTGTTTCACAGGAATAGCAGCAAAGTGAAGGAGAAAATTCAAAATCTTCATTTTTTACAATCGCATGTTCTTGTAGACCCAATTTTTGAATTTTTGCAAGGGGTAAAAAGGAGAAAATTTTTACTTGTATTTGAAACCCAATTTCTCTCGAGTAAGCACATACCTCATATGTCTATGTTAATTGTTCGGCGGGCGCAGTAGAGGGCTCAGAAGGGAAGGAGCGACAAATGGTTTTTGGGGGGCATGCCGCATTTAGGAAGCCCCTATGGTGCCAGGACAGCAAAAAAAAAACACATGGCATACCATTTTGGAAACTAGACCCCTCAGGGAACGTAACAAGGGGTAAAGTGAACCTTAATACCCTAAAGGTGATTCACGACTTTTGCATATGTAAAAAAAATATATATATTTTTTACCTAAAATGCTTGGTTTCCCAAAAATTTTACATTTTTAAAAAGGGTAATAGCAGAAAATACCCCCCAAAATTTGAAGCCCAATTTCTCCCGATACAGAAAACACCTCGCATGGGGGTGAAAAGTGCTCTGCTGGCGCACTACAGGTCTCAGAAGAGAAGGAGTCACATTTGGCTTTTTGAAAGCGAATTTTGCTCTGGGGGCATGCCGCATTTAGGAAGCCCCTATGGTGCCAGGACAGCAAAAAAAAAACACATGGCATACCATTTTGGAAACTAGACCCCTCGGGGAACGTAACAAGGGGTAGTTTGAACCTTAATACCCTACAGGTGTTTCACGACTTTTGCATATGTAAAAAAATATATATTTTTTTTACCTAAAATGCTTGTTTTGCCAAAAATTTTACATTTTTAAAAAAGGGTAATAGCAGAAAATACCCCCCAAAATTTGTTAGGCAATTTCACCCGAGTACGGCGAAACCCCATATGTGACCCTAAACTGTTGCCTTGAAATACGACAGGGCTCCAAAGTGAGAGCGCCATGCGCATTTGAGGCCTAAATTAGGGACTTGCATAGGGGTGGACATAGGGGTATTCTACGCCAGTGATTCCCAAACAGGGTGCCTCCAGCTGTTGTAAAACTCCCAGCATGCCTAGACAGTCAACGGCTATCTGGCAATACTGGGAGTAGTTGTTTTGCAACAGCTGGAGGCTCCGTTTTGGAAACAGTGGCGTACCAGACGTTTTTCATTTTTATTGGGGAGGGGGGCTGTGTAGGGGTATGTGTATATGTAGTGTTTTTTACTTTTTATTTTATTTTGTGTTAGTGTAGTGTTTTTAGGGTACAGTCGCACGGGCGGGGGTTCACAGTAGTTTCTCGCTGGCAGTTTGAGCTGCGGCAGAAATTTTGCCACACCTCAAACTTGCAGCCCGATACTTACTGTAATCCTCCGCCCATGTGAGTGTACCCTGTACATTCACATTGGGGGGGGGGGAACATCCAGCTGTTGCAAAACTACAACTCCCAGCATGTACGGTCTATCAGTGCATGCTGGGAGTTGTAGTTTTGCAACAGCTGGAGGCACACTGGTTGTGAAACACCGAGTTTGGTAACAAACTCAGTGTTTTGCAACCAGTGTGCCTTCAGCTGTTGCAAAAGCTACAACCCCCAGCATGTACGGACAGCGGAAGGGCATGCTGGGTGTTGTAGTTATGCAACAGCTGGAGGCATACTACTTTGGCTGGGGATGCTGGGGATTGTAGTTATGCAACAGCTGGAGACACACTGGTTTGCTACTTAACTCAGTGTGCCTTCAGCTGTTGCAAAACTACAACTCTCAGCAGTCACCGACAGCCAACGGGCATGCTGGGAGTTGTAGTTATGCAACCACCAGATGCACCACTACAACTCCCAGCATGCACTTTAGCTGATTGTGCAAGCTGGGAGTTGTAGTTACACAACAGCTGAAGGTACACTTTTCCATAGAAAGAATGTGCCTCCAGCTGTTGCAAAACTACAAGTCCCAGCATGCCCATAAGGGCCCCGATCAGCCAATAATTCAGGGTCACCGGGTCACTGGAGACCCGATTGACTCGGAATCCGCCGCAGATCGCTGGACTGAATTGTCCAGCGATCTGCGGCCATCGCCGATATGGGGGGTCATCATGACCCCCCTGGGCGATATGCCCCGATGCCTGCTGAACGATTTCAGCAGGCATCGGGGACCGGCTCCGCTCCAGATGGTTTCGGGGGGCCGGTAAAACACATGACGTTCTCATACGTCATGTGTCCTTAAGGACTCGGAAATGGAGACGTATGAGAACGTCATGTGTCCTTAAGGGGTTAAAGGGGCAATCCAGTAAATTAACCATATGTATTATCTGCGAGGAGAGGGGCACAGCAGAAAAAACAACCCTCTCTTACCTTCCCCGTTCCCACACTGCCGGCAGGGTTTGGTGACGTGACATCACACGGCTGCTCATTCAATCAGCGGCAGCATCATTGTCCTGCCTCAGCCGCTGATTGGATGACTGGCCATGTGACCTAAGGTCAGCAAACCCCAGAAGTGACTGACACAGGAAGTGAGTTAAGTGATTCCAGAGAGAGGGTTGTTGGATTTTTTTTTTGTTTGTTTTAGTTTTTACTGAACCCCTCCCTGAGTAAATATTATATAGGATTAATTCACCAGAGTACCCCTTTAAACTAGACAGTCTAAATCTGTACATCTAGTTAATCAAACAGCATCAGCCACTGTGATCAAATAAGACTATTTTTAGACAGTTTAGTCTGTGATTATTTAGCAGTTTTCTATCCTGAAGGTTTAAACTCTTCTTTGTTCTGTCTTTTATTTTATATCCAACAACCCCTTTAACAGCTGAACATTCTGGCTTGATGAAACATACCTTAAAGGGTTACTCTGTTGGAAACATCTTATCCCATATCCAAAGGATAGGGGACAAGATGTTAGATCGCAGGGGGTCCCACCACTGGGGACCCCCACGATCTCCGTGCTGGCAACGGCAGCATCCAGAACACGGAAGCTTGCAGCTGTCACGCCTCCTCCCATAGACAGGAATGGAGGGGGCGTGGCAGCTTGCATCGCCAGTCATGGGGCATGGAGTGGAGTTCGCTCTGTGCACCGAATGACAGGGGTGCCGCAGTGGAGATTGCGGGAGTCCCCATCGGCGGGACCCCCGCGATCTAACATCTTATCCCCTATGGTTTGGATAGGGGATAAGATGTTTCGGCGGAGTACCCCTTTAAACTTTGTTTGGTGTCATATCTGTGATTTTTTTTTTTTTACTACAGTGTAATATATATTGCACACAAATCTGAACTTCACATCATTGGGCCATACTGATAGCCACAAAAAATTATTACAAAAGTAATATTACAAAATAATCCTAATGTATTACCTTCCTATATATATTACTATATCTCTTCATAAAGCGTTTATGTTCTGTTAACACATTGTCACTTTGGGTTCAACATATTGGGGTTTATTTACTAATGTGATCCCGACTATTTTTTCTCGGGTTTTGCACCCAAATTGTGTCGCATGTAACGTTACATGCGACACAATTTGCGACCAAAAAAAAACAAACTCCATTTTACAAGAAAAACCCGAAAAGGGGTCATGGTCACTGGAAAAAGTGGGCGTGGTCCCAAAATATTTACTAAGGTTTCCACAGAAAATAAGGTGGATTTGAGCTGGGAAAAACCTGACAAGATCGTAACAGGTGTAAAAAAAAAAAGCAAAACGTTAGGAAAAGTGCAAAATGTAGGGAAACCTTGGGGAAATACCTTGGGAAAATACCTGTTGAAAATCAAAACCCACAAAGAAACTCCACTCCACTCTTAGTAAATAAACCCCAAGGTAAATAAACCTTAGAAATGTTCTACAGAGCTCCAATTTCCCTACACAGTCCAGTTAAATAAAGTTAAAGTAAAGTTAAATAAAATTCCAGCTTGTTGCAGTAACTACAAGGATAGGTCAAGAAGCTTATTCCATAATGATTTATTATTGAGATCAATATACTGTATACATCATACGTGGTTAACTCCTTATCTTCTCCTAATAGGGGTTACAGGCAGACAGAATTTATCATTGATGGGATTTACAGGGGATGCAGGGGATTTGGAGATCTGCTTCAGAAAAAGAGAGCTGGTACTGCTTTAAAGGGATTACTCTAATCAGCTCAGAATTTTGGACTTATGAAGCTAAAAAATAAATGCTGAAAAGTGAACATTCTCTTTTAAACATCTATATCTTGTTAGACGTAGAGCTATTTTTGTTTCAGGTAAAATTACGGTATTTATAGCAACTCTGTTTTCCATTTCAGATACCATTTTATGAAATCCATAACTTGCACATCGATGAAGAAATTGTTGAATATCTTCACAAGAAGATATTTCCACATTCATACAGAATGAAATGGTAATACATACAAAGAAACCACATATGGACTTATCTAGAATTTTGATTTTACAAATAGAATAAATACATACAAAAATGTTTACTAAATGTTTTTGTAAATATTTCCAGATTTAAAAATCTGTTGTTGAAATTGTGATTCTGGATTAAAATGAAACCATTAATAAAGGATCTTGCACTATAAAACAGTAGTACTTTGGTATCAAAATAATCTTGCAATGTGTATGTTTGAAAAAAGAATATAATGGGCACCACTGCATACATAAAAAATGCATGTACAGTATCCTGCAGAAAAAATACTAAATATCCCCTTCTTAGGTTTATATTCCTCCTAAATCTACAGTACTGTAGTAACACCCTTTCCATGGCACCACTCAAAAGCCTTAACCCCTTAAGGACCTGGGGTTTTTCCGTTTTTGCATTTTTGTTTTTTCCTCCTTGCCTTTAAAAAATCATAACTCTTACAATTTTGCACCTAAAAATCCATATGATGGCTTATTTTTTGCGCCACCAATTCTACTTTGTAATGATGTCAGTCATTTTACCCAAAAAATCGACCCGCTATGGCCACGCCATAGCCCCGCGTTGTAGATCAGGAGCGGACTCATAACGTACGCGTACGTCATGGGTCCTTAAGAGGTTAAAGGGGTATTCCAGGAAAAATATATATATATCAACTGGCTCCAGAAAGTTAAACAGATTTGTAAATTACTTCGATTAAAAAATCTTAATCCTTTCAATAATTTTCAGCTGCTGAAGTTGAGTTGTTGTGTTCTGTCTGGCAGCAGTTCTCTCTGCTGACATCTCTGCTTGTCTCAGGAACTGCACAGAGTAGAAGAGGTTTGCTATGGAAATTTGCTTCTACTCTGGACAGTTCCCGAGACAGGTGTCATCAGAGAGCACTTAGACAGAAAAGAACAACTCAACTTCAGCATCTCATAAGTTCTGAAAGGATTAAGATTTTTTAATAGAAGTAATTTACAAATCTGTTTAACTTTCTGGAGCCAGTTGATATAAAAAAAAAGTTTTTTCCCTGGATAACCCCTTCAATTCCAATTCATATTCCTCTTAGAACTGAAATTAGACTGGTTGAATGAATTCACATTTGCACCAACAAATCCTTCCATAGCATAATGTAATGTAAATAAGTATACTCTTAGTTCCGTTGTATGGCTAAGCTTCAGTGGGTGGGTGCAGCATAACCACGCTCACCTGGAGTCCATGTGACTTATAACATACTAGCTGAGTACCCGGCGTTGCCCTGTTTTTCCTTCCTAATCCTTGTTGGGGAGGAAAATAAACAAAGGAGGAAGCTTTTGACTTCATATCCCGTCCTCATATATTGTTGTCATATCCCAACCTCATATCCTGTCATCATATCCCAACCTCATATCCCATCCTCACATCTCGTCCTCATATCCCGAACTCTTATCCCAACCTCCTATCCAGTACTCCTATCCCGACCTCCTATCCCATCCTCCTATCCCGACCTCCTATCCCTAACTCCTATCCTGTCCTCCTATCCTGTCCTCCTATCTCGACCTCCTATCTCAACCTCCTATCCCGTCCTCCTATCCCATCCTCCTTTCTCAACCCCCTATCCTGTCCTCCTATCTCCACCTCTTATCCCGACCTCCTATCTCCACCTTTTATCCTGACCTCCTATCCTGACCTCCTATCCCGTCTTCCTATCCTGACCTCCTATCCCGACCTCCTATCCTGACCTCCTATCTCAACCTCTTATCTCGACTTCTTATCCCGTCCTCCTATGTTGACCTCCTATCTTGACCTCCTATCTTGACCTCTTATCTCGACCTCTTATCCCATCATCCTATCCCGTCCTCCTATGTTGACCTCCTATCTCGACCTCCTATCCCATCCTCCTATCTCGACCTCCTATCTCTACCTCCTATCCTGACCTCCTATCCTGACCTTCTATCCCGACCTCCTATCTCGACCTCCTATCCCATCCTCCTATCCCGACCTCCAATCCCGTCCTCCTATCTCAACCCCCTATCCCGTCCTCCTATCTCCACCTCTTATCCCGACCTCCTATCTCAACCTCCTATCCCGACCTCCTATCCCGACCTCCTATCCCGACCTCTTATCCCGTCCTCATATCCCGAACTCCTAACTCAACCTCCCTTCCCGACCATCCCATCCACCTATCTTGACCTCCTATATCGACCTCCCATCCCGTCCTCATATCGCGACCTGTAATATGTGTACCAGGTATTGAAATATCTCCAGCCGTACGGAAGTTATGTGAGAACTGGAACTGGTCACAGCAGGAACAATTAACAGCTTTAAAACAGGGTTAGATACATTCCTGGAACAAAATAACATTAATGCTTATGCAGAATTATAAAACTACATCCCTTTCCCTTATCCCCTTACACCCTTCACTTCAATTCCCTGGTTGGACTTGACGGACGTATGTCTTTTTTCAACCATACTAACTATGTAACTAACTATGTAACTATGTAACATACATTTCCCATTGATTTGCATGGGACTTTGAACAAAACCCCCGACCCTCACAAATGGGGGTAGTTAAGGGTTAAATTAACTATCCTATATTTTAAGTGGACATATAAGTAACATGTGACCAAGTATTATCGAAATATCTCCAGCCGTTTGGAAGTTATGCAGTAACATATATTTCCCATAGACTTGTATAGGACTTTAAACATAAACCCCGCCCCTGGCAAATGGGGGTGAGTAAGGGTTAAATCACCTGTCCTATGTTTGTTGTTAACGTATAAGTAACATGTGTGCCAAGTTTCATGTTAATAATCTTTAGCCGTTTGGAAGCTTTCACCCGGCGTTGCCCAGTTTTTCCTTCCTAATCCTTGTTGGGGGGGAAAATAAACAAAAGAGGAAGCTTTTGACTTCATATCCCGTCCTCCTATATTGTTGTC
Source organism: Hyla sarda (assembly GCF_029499605.1). Classification (NCBI taxonomy): domain Eukaryota; kingdom Metazoa; phylum Chordata; class Amphibia; order Anura; family Hylidae; genus Hyla; species Hyla sarda. The sequence continues at coordinate 170,115,882 of NC_079193.1, forward strand.
ATGTCCCGACCTCCTATCCCGACCTCCTATCCCGACCTCCTATCCCGACCTCCTATCCCGTCCTCCTATCCCGACCTCCTATCCCGACCTCCTATCCCGTCCTCCTATCCCGTCCTCCTTTCCCGTCCTCCTTTCCCGTCCTCCTATCCCGTCCTCCTATCCCATCCATCTATCCCGTCCATCTATCCCGCCCTCCTATCCCGTCCTCCTTTCCCATCCTCCTTTCCTGTCCTCCTATCTCGACCTCCTTTCCAGTCCTCCTTTCCCGTCCTCCTTTCCCGTCCTCCTATCCTGTCCTCCTATCCCGACCACCTATGTCGACCTCCTATCCCGACCTGTAATATGTATACCAGTTATTGAAATATCTCCAGCCGTACGGAAGTTATGTGGGAACATACATTTCCCATTGATTTGCATGGGACTTTAAACAAAAACACCGATCCTCACAAATGGGGGTAGTTAAGGGTTAAATTAACTATCCTATATTTTAAGTGGACATATAAGTAACATGTGACCAAGTATTATCAAAATATCTCTAGCCGTTTGGAAGTTATGCAGTAACATATTTCCCATTGACTTGTATGGGACTTTAAACATAAACCCCGCCCCTGGCAAATGGGGGTGAGTAAGGGTTAAATCACCTATCCTATGTTTGTTGTAGACATATAAGTAACATGTGTGCCAAGTTTCATGTTAATATCTTTAGCCGTTTGGACGTGATGCTGGAACATACACACACACATACATACATTCACACACACATTGAGTTTTATATATATATAGATATACTAGCTGAATACCCGGCGTTGCCCGGTTTTTCCTTCCTAATCCTTGTTGGGAAGGAAAATAAACAAAGGAGGAAGCTTTTGACTTCATATCCCGTCCTCATATATATCCCGACCTCCTATCCCGACCGCCTATCCCAACCTCCTATCACGACCTCCTATCCCGACCTCCTATCCCGACCTCCTATCCCGACCTCCTAGCCCGACCTCCTATCCCGTCCTCCTATCTTGACCTCCTATCCTTACCTCCTATCCCGACCTCCTATCCCGACGTCCTATCCCGTCCTCCTAACCCAACCTCCTATCCTGACCTCCTATCCTGACCTCCTATCCAGTCCTCCTATCTCGACCTCCTATCCCGACCTCCTATCTCGACCTCCTATCCCGTCCATCTATCCCGACCTTCTATCCTGTCCTCCTATCACGTCCTCCTATCCTGTCCTCCTATCTCGACCTCCTATCTCGACCTCCTATCTCGATCTCCTATCTCGACCTCCGATCCCGTCCTCCGATCCCGTTCTCCAATCCCGGTCCCCCTATCCCTGTCCTCCTATCCCGTCCTCCTATCCCTGTCCTCCTATCCCATCCCCCTATCCCGACCTCCTATCCCGACCCATAATATGTGTACCAGGTATTGAAATATCTCCAGCCGTAGGAAGTTATGTGGGAACATACATTTCCCATTTAAAAATCTGTTGTTGAAATTGTGATTCTGGATTAAAATGAAACCATTAATAAAGGATCTTGCACTATAAAACAGTAGTACTTTGGTATCAAAATAATCTTGCAATGTGTATGTTTGAAAAAAGAATATAATGGGCACCACTGCATACATAAAAAATGCATGTACAGTATCCTGCAGAAAAAATACTAAATATCCCCTTCTTAGGTTTATCTCCACCTCATATCCCGACCTCCTATCTCAACCTCCTATCCCGTCCTCCTATCCCGACCTCCTATCCCGACCTCTTATCCCGTCCTCATATCCCGAACTCCTAACTCAACCTCCCTTCCTGACCATCCCATCCACCTATCTTGACCTCCTATATCGACCTCCCATCCCGTCCTCATATCGCGACCTGTAATATGTGTACCAGGTATTGAAATATCTCCAGCCGTACGGAAGTTATGTGAGAACTGGAACTGGTCACAGCAGGAACAATTAACAGCTTTAAAACAGGGTTAGATACATTCCTGGAACAAAATAACATTAATGCTTATGCAGAATTATAAAACTACATCCCTTTCCCTTATCCCCTTACACCCTTCACTTCAATTCCCTGGTTGGACTTGATGGACGTATGTCTTTTTTCAACCATACTAACTATGTAACTAACTATGTAACTATGTAACATACATTTCCCATTGATTTGCATGGGACTTTGAACAAAACCCCCGACCCTCACAAATGGGGGTAGTTAAGGGTTAAATTAACTATCCTATATTTTAAGTGGACATATAAGTAACATGTGACCAAGTATTATCGAAATATCTCCAGCCGTTTGGAAGTTATGCAGTAACATATATTTCCCATAGACTTGTATAGGACTTTAAACATAAACCCCGCCCCTGGCAAATGGGGGTGAGTAAGGGTTAAATCACCTGTCCTATGTTTGTTGTTAACGTATAAGTAACATGTGTGCCAAGTTTCATGTTAATAATCTTTAGCCGTTTGGAAGCTTTCACCCGGCGTTGCCCAGTTTTTCCTTCCTAATCCTTGTTGGGGGGGAAAATAAACAAAAGAGGAAGCTTTTGACTTCATATCCCGTCCTCCTATATTGTTGTCATGTCCCGACCTCCTATCCCGACCTCCTATCCCGACCTCCTATCCCGACCTCCTATCCCGTCCTCCTATCCCGACCTCCTATCCCGACCTCCTATACCGTCCTCCTTTCCCGTCCTCCTTTCCCGTCCTCCTATCCCGTCCTCCTATCCCATCCATCTATCCCGTCCATCTATCCCGCCCTCCTATCCCGTCCTCCTTTCCCATCCTCCTTTCCTGTCCTCCTATCTCGACCTCCTTTCCAGTCCTCCTTTCCCGTCCTCCTTTCCCGTCCTCCTATCCTGTCCTCCTATCCCGACCACCTATGTCGACCTCCTATCCCGACCTGTAATATGTATACCAGTTATTGAAATATCTCCAGCCGTACGGAAGTTATGTGGGAACATACATTTCCCATTGATTTGCATGGGACTTTAAACAAAAACACCGATCCTCACAAATGGGGGTAGTTAAGGGTTAAATTAACTATCCTATATTTTAAGTGGACATATAAGTAACATGTGACCAAGTATTATCAAAATATCTCTAGCCGTTTGGAAGTTATGCAGTAACATATTTCCCATTGACTTGTATGGGACTTTAAACATAAACCCCGCCCCTGGCAAATGGGGGTGAGTAAGGGTTAAATCACCTATCCTATGTTTGTTGTAGACATATAAGTAACATGTGTGCCAAGTTTCATGTTAATATCTTTAGCCGTTTGGACGTGATGCTGGAACATACACACACACATACATACATTCACACACACATTGAGTTTTATATATATATATAGATATACTAGCTGAATACCCGGCGTTGCCCGGTTTTTCCTTCCTAATCCTTGTTGGGAAGGAAAATAAACAAAGGAGGAAGCTTTTGACTTCATATCCCGTCCTCATATATATCCCGACCTCCTATCCCGACCGCCTATCCCAACCTCCTATCACGACCTCCTATCCCGACCTCCTATCCCGACCTCCTAGCCCGACCTCCTATCCCGTCCTCCTATCTTGACCTCCTATCCTTACCTCCTATCCCGACCTCCTATCCCGACGTCCTATCCCGTCCTCCTAACCCAACCTCCTATCACGACCTCCTATCCTGACCTCCTATCCAGTCCTCCTATCTCGACCTCCTATCCCGACCTCCTATCTCGACCTCCTATCCCGTCCATCTATCCCGACCTTCTATCCTGTCCTCCTATCACGTCCTCCTATCCTGTCCTCCTATCTCGACCTCCTATCTCGATCTCCTATCTCGACCTCCTATCCCGTCCTCCGATCCCGTTCTCCAATCCCGGTCCCCCTATCCCTGTCCTCCTATCCCGTCTTCCTATCCCTGTCCTCCTATCCCATCCCCCTATCCCGACCTCCTATCCCGACCCATAATATGTGTACCAGGTATTGAAATATCTCCAGCCGTAGGAAGTTATGTGGGAACATACATTTCCCATTGATTTGCATGGGACTTTAAACAGAAACCCCGACCCTCACAAATGGGGGTAGTTAAGGGTTAAATTAACTATCCTATATTTTAAGTGGACATATAAGTAACGTGTGGCCAAGTATTATCGAAATATCTCCAGCCGTTTGGAAGTTATGCAGTAACATATTTCCCATTGACTTGTATGGGACTTTAAACATAAACCCCGCCCCTGGCAAATGGGGGTGAGTAAGGGTTAAATCACCTATCCTATGTTTGTTGTTGACATATAAGTAACATGTGTGCCAAGTTTCATGTTAATATCTTTAGCCGTTTGGACGTGATGCTGGAACATACATACATACATACACACACACACACACACACACACACACACACACACACACACACATTGAGGGAGATTTATCAAAACCTGTGCAGAGGAACAGTTGTGCAGTTGCCCATAGCAACCAATCAGATTGCTTCTTTCATTTTCCACAGGCCTCTTTAGAGGCCTGTGGAAAATGAAAAAAGCGATCTGATTGGTTGCTATGGGCAACTGCACCACTCTTCCTCTGCACAGGTTTTGATAAATCTCCCCCATTGAGTTTTATATATAGATTGGTCCTCATTTGCTAAGCTAAAACCGACTAATTTTTGTTGGGTTATTTTGACACGTAGGGGGAGATTTATCAAAACCTGTGGAGAGGAAAAGTTGACCAGTTGCCCATATCCAACCAATCAGATCGCTTCTTTCATTTTTAACAAGGCCTCTGAAAAATAAGTGATCTGATTGGTTGCTATGGGCAACTTGTCAACTTTCCTCTGCACAGGTTTTGATAAATCTCCCCCATAGTGTGTGCGACAGTGTGCGCTGGGAAAATCCTACAATTTCGCCATTGTATTGGGAAAAGCCGAAAAAAGGGGCAGGTCTGCCACAAAGGGGTGTGGTCAGTCCAAATAGGGGTGTGGTTTCTTAACCCGACCAAGTTACTATTGAATTCACAGAAAATCCTGTCGATAAATGGCTAGGAATTTCCACCTAGAAAAAGCTGGTCAGTATGCCCATAGTAAATAGAGTGGAAACAACATTTCACACTAGTGAAAACCCAACACTCTTACTATGTGAGTGCCATTGTCTCAGGCCACATGGAATGCTGGGAAAGGTCAGAGACAATACTTCCGGGTATAGGTCCTGTATATGAATATGGGACAGAACTGCGCACAAAGGTAATTGAAGCATATTATACAAAGCTTGGTAAAAAATCCTGAAAAAAACATTTAAGGTTTTGATAACTTAGCTGGCACCTTGAATCCAGAAGTTTGTTCATTGGAAAACAAGTTTTTAAAGCTCCACCTTCTATATGACTGCTCTGTGATTTTTAAGTTGCCAGGTGCTTTTAGGATAAAAGCACAATTTTGTTCCTTTCTTACCTGTTTTTTTCTCAACTTTTGTATGTGTGAAATAAAAATATTTTGTGTTTAACCCCTTAAGGACCAGGCCCATTTTGGTCTTAAGGACCAGGCCAATTTTATTTTTGCATTTTAGTTTTTTCCTTCTTAACTTCTAAAAATCATAACTCTTTTATATATTCATCCACAGTAATGAGGGCTTGTTTTTGTGCGCGACCAATTGTCCTTTGTAATGACATCACTCATTTTACCATAAAATGTATGGTGCAGCCAAAAAAAATACTATTTGTGTGGCTAAATTGAAAAGAAAACCACAATTTTCCAAATTTTGGAAGGTTTTGTTTTCACGTTGTACAATTTTACATGAAAAATTATATGTTTTCTTTATTCCTTGGGTCAATACGATTAAAATGATACCCATGATTACATAGGGGGAGATTTATCAAAACCTGTGCAGAGGAAAAGTTGTCCAGTTGCCCATAGCAACCAATCAAACAGGTTTTGATAAATCTCCCCCATAGTTTTCTATTATTGTACTGCTTTAAAAAAAAATCTCAAACTTTTTAACCAAATTAGTTTGTTCAAAATCCCTCTATTTTGATGACCTATAAGGTTTTCATTTTTCCGTAAGAGGCGCCATGATCTGTACTTTTTTGATACCACATTTGCTTATATAAACTTTTAATACATTTTTATTTATTTTCTTTAAATAAAATGTGACAAAAAAGCAGCAATTTTGTGTTTTTTATTTTTAATTTCTTACCTTTACGCCGTTCACCATATGGGATAGTTAACATTCTATTTTGATAGTTCGGACATTTACGCACGCGGTGATACCAAATATGTTTATAAATTTTTTTTAAGCTTTTTGGGGGTAAAATAGAAATTGTTTATTGGGGGAGGGGATTTTTCATTTTTTTTTATTTATTTCTTTTTTTACATTTTATTTTTATGTTTTTTTATACATTTTTTATGTCCCCATAGGGGACTATTTATTGCAATCACTTGATTGCAGATACTGAACAGTGCTATGTATAGGGCATAGCGCTGATCAGTATTATCAGTGATCTGCTCAGACCAGAGCAGAAGACCCCAGGAGACAGATGGAGGCAGGTGAGAGGACCTCCGTCCGCCATTATGGATGAGCGGATTCCCGTGGCAGCGCTGCGGGTGATCCGATTATCCATTTTAAGTGCCGCACTGCCTCAGATTCCGTGATCTGTATTGATAATGGCATCTGAGGGGTTAATGGCAGACATCGACATGATCGCTGATGTCCACCATTACCGTGGGTCCCTGGCTGCTGACAGCGGCCGGGACCTACCATGCATGATGCGAGCACCAGTCCGGTGCTAGCGGTCATCACGGAGTGTAAATGTATGTCATAGTGCGTTAAGTTCCACGGTACCATGACGTACATTTACGTCCATTGTCATTAAGGGTTAAAGGGGTTATCCACCATAAGGTGGCTATTTACTTTTGGAGTTCCTTCCCTCCAATAACATATCCCAGGATCCCATGTTTGTAGGTGTGAGGTCACTTTTCTGCCTCCCACTCGTCAGCCACCCCACCCATTGCAGCACAGCTACAACCCTGTGGAGAATGATTTTCCCCCCACCCAATGGTCGTTCCACCCATTGAAATAAAGACAGGCTCCCTTTTAACACCTGACTGGTAATCTAATGTCTCGGGTCTCACTTCAACCTGGGAAAAGCTGCGAGAGCACTCATTTTGTATGCTGATTAAAAATGAAAATTGGGGAAAAGATCTCATAAGAGTTGTGAGACCACCATCAAACACAGGTACAGACACTATATTATGAACTAACTTTACAGCCTCTGTAGCATAGTTAAATAAAAAACTATATCCCAGAATCTCCCTTTAAGTTTCCTTTTTCTCATGTGCTCTACTTAAAAATCACTTAATTGGGACTTATACAAGATTGCACTTGGTCCTTGGAGGCAGCCAATCTGAGATCAGACGTACTATAACTCCTAAACAGACTGTCGGCACTGCTGACCATACTGTGGCACCTAAGTAGTTAGATGGAAGGAGTAAAAAAGAGTTTAGTTAAAGAGGTACTCCGCTGCCCCAGCTTTCGAATATTGGAATATTTTGTTCCAAACACTGGGTGAGGACAGCGAAGGTAGTGACGTCAACGCCATGCCCCCTCGTGCAACCACGCCATGCCCCCTTCAATGCAAGCCTATGGGAGGGGGCATGATGGCTGCCACACCCCCTCCCATAGGCTTGCATTGTGGATGTGTGGTGTGACGTCATGAGGGGCGTGGCCGTGACGTCATGACCCCCGCAGCCTGCACCCAGTGTTCTAAATAAACACCAGGTGCTGCACAGAGATTACAGGGGTCCTTTGGATAGGGGATAAGATGTCTAGGGAGAGAGTACCCCTTTAAAAATGTAAAATAAAAAAAATAGCACACATAATTGGCTTTACTTCATCTGTAATGACCTGTAATTGTACCTGTATAATGAACAGCCTAAAAAGATACCATAATTTGTTTATTTTTTTTAACAATTATATAGTTCACTTCCCTGGATTCTCAGTGAATAATCAGCTTTTACCTTCAGCTGGTACATAACTGCTGTAGAGGTTCTATCATAAACCTCTTCAATAGCCACTCACAATGAACACAGCCAGGCTCTGGCAATCTCTTGTCTGTTATGTTCTCACAATACTCAAGTACTATATAAATGCAAGCTTCTTGCTTTCTTCCTTAGGGTGCCTTCAACCTGGGCAATTTAAGTTGAATCTCCACTTGCCGAATTCAGCAAGCGGAGATTTAGTCTGGCAGCCGCCGCCGAAATACTTCAGTTATAGGACCGCGCAGCCTGCACCGTCACCATTGACGGCTATGCAGAGCTTGCAGACTTCTGCGCAAAGAATGAACATGGTCCTTCTTTTGCCGGAACAATTTCAGCAGCAGAAGACCCATTAACACTTGATGTCAAAGTTAACGGCTCAGAATTATGCGGGAATTACTTAGTGTATACGCACCCTTAGTCCATACACACTGTCAGTACACATAGTACAAGTTGTTAGTTCCCCTCTACCACATGTTTCAGGGGCTCTGCTCCCTTATTCCTGTGTGGCATGAATAGAATGGTAACATAGTACTCACAAGCAGAGAACTGAAGTAGCCTCTTTCCATATTACAGACAGCAGCAACAATGCCCTGCCACTGTACAGCAGTATCCACTGAGCCACCCACGAAGGTAGTTATCACCCCCTGCTGTCGCCCCCCCCCCCCCCCCAAATTAGACTGCCCTTACTGCTGCAGCTTTCACTAGGCTAAGATGTTAGCTCTGCCTTCAGGGGTGAGGCTAAAATATGTGTGAAATTTCAGCCAGCCATGGTAGAGATGCCTGTCCCCACCCACCTGATGGCTCATCCTGTGACATCATATTTATTGTAAGGAACAGGGAGTCAACGACTGTGAGATCACAGGAGATAAAGAAATCACAGGCAGAGCAGTCATCTGACCCAGCCTAAGAACAGAAGAAGCGCTGAAAATAAAAAATTAAAGTGTATATACAGTGGGACAAGAGATTTAGTCAGCCACCAACTGTGCAAGTTAAAAAGATTAGAGGCCTGTAAATTTCATCATAGGTATACCTCAATTATGAGAGACAGAATGAGAAAAAAAATCCATAAAATCACATTGTCTGATTTTTAAAGAATTCTGGTCACCTACAAACAAGCAAGATTTCTGTCTCTCTGCCCTCCTCTCCTTACCGTATTAATGGCACCTGTTTGAACTTGTTACCAGTATAAAAAACACCTGTCCACAACCTCAAACAGTCACACTCCAAACTCCCCTATGGCCAAGACCAAAGAGCTGTCGAAGGACATCAGAAACAAAATTGTAGACCTGCACCAAGCTGGAAAGACCGAATCTGCAGTGGGCAAGCAGCTTGGTGTGAAGAAATCAACTGTGGGAGCAATTATTAGAAAATGGAAGACATACAAGACAACTGATAATCTTCCTCGATCTGGGGCTCCATGCAAGATCTCACCCCGTGGTGTCAAAATGATCACAAGAGTGGTGAGCAAAAATCCCAGAACCACACGGGGGGACCTAGTGAATGACCTGCAGAGATATGGGACCAAAGAAACAAAGACTACAATCAGTAACACACTACATCGCCAGGGACTTAAATCATGCAGTGCCAGACGTGTCCCCCTGCTTTAGCCAGTACATTTCTGGGCCCGTCTGAAGTTTGCTAGAGAGCATTTGGATGATCCAGAAGAGTATTGGGAGAATGTCATATGGTCAGATGAAACCAAAGTAGAACTTTTTGATAAAAACTGAACTCTTCGTGTTTGGAGGAGAAAGTATGCTGAGTTGCATCCAAAGAACACTATATCTACTGTGAAGCATGGGGGTGGAAACATCATGCTTTGGGGCTGTTTTTCTGCTAAGGGACTAGGACGACTGATCCCTGTAAAGGAAAGAATGAATGGGGCCATGTATCGTGAGATATTGAGTGAAAACCTCTTTCCATCAGCAAGGGCATTGAAGATGAAATGCCAAAGGAGTGGCTTCGTAAGAAGCATTTCAAGGTCCTATTGTGGCCTAGCCAGTCTCCAGATCTCAACCCCATAGGAAACTTTTGGAAGTAGTTGAAACCTGTGTTGCCCAGCGACAGCCCCAAAACATCACTGCTGTAGAGGAGATCTGCATGGAGGAAAGGGCCAAAATACCAGCAACAGTGTGTGAAAACCTTGTGAACACTTACAGATAACGTTTGACCTCTGTCATTGCCAACAAAGGGTATATAAGAAAGTATTGAAATTAACTTTTGTTATTGACCAAATTCTTAAAAAATCAGACAATGTGATTTTATGGATTTTTATTCTCATTATGTGTCTTTTTAAGTGGGAGAACTTGCACAATTGGTGGCTGACTAAATACTTTTTTGCCCCACTGTAGAACATTCAACCCCTACAAAAGTCAATGCAATTCTAGTTTATTGAACAGTTCTGTAAAACCCCATTAACCAACCCCTAAAGGGCTCCTAGCATCGGAATTATTTGCTGTGGTTTTGTGTTTTGACCCCACAGGGTCTTCTGCCACCTCCTACAAAAGAACTCCTGCGGCCTTGACTTGGTTTAGGGAGAGTCTTAACATTTCTATTAGAAAGGTTCTCTACCTCATCCAGCAATGCACCCAAAAAGCCTCTTTGGCTTAAACTTGATGTTGCATAGGCAAACCAAGGTTTGATTCACATTGTTCTCCATTAGTGGAGAGGGCCATAAATCTAGAGGTCAACATTGATTGGTCTGGGTAACAGTAGAAAATATATTGCCTGGTCTATATACTTACAATATTGCCTGGTCTATATACTTTAAATACAACTTGGCACACTTTTATTTATCAACAATAGGTGGTAGGAAAAAAGTATGAAAAATCTCAAAATACGTCAGTACTAATCAGAGTATAAAACCTTATATCTATCTGACAGCCTTCTTATTTCAAATATGTCCTCCTATCAGGCTTTCCATGTAATACATCCAGAACACTAGACCACAGCCTGGAAACAAATTTCACCTTGGGGTGACATTTATGAATGGATGTTATCCATATCCATTTAAAAGGCACAAGCCTACATGCCAGAATCTCTCTAGCCAACCCCTTGGTTTTTCTTTCCATAGCTTTTTTCAGGCATTTGTCTAGGTTATGTTTTTCAAACAGTGTACCCAGGGGTCAAGTCCTGGAAAAAAAGTGTGGGAACTCACCCAAGAGTTCTACTCAAGGGCTTCTCCTGCTAATGAGAACAGTGTTCCTGTTTTTTTTTTTATATATATATTTGCTGGGCAACAACCACCAATTAGAATTTCCCTTTACGCACGGAACGGCATCTCCAATTCCTCAGTGTGAACATACCCTTAAAGTAGAAATGTTTGCTTCCATCCAGGCAAAATGGCGTCTCTTTCCAGCTCTTTACCTACAATGTAGTACCACCAAAAGGCCACAAGATGGAGACAAAATACTGAACATGAAACATTACAAAAATGATATGTTCACAACTCTGCCCCAACAAAGATGACCAAAAATTATGTTCACACATGCGCTGAAAGCCTATGCATGAGTAGTGAGAAGGACAGAATGTCAGACTGAAGCACAGCGTGGGAAGAGGAAACATGGAGATAGAGCAGGGAAAAAAGGGGATGTAAGTGAAATGTATTTTGAGAGAAAAGGGAAAACTAAGGCAGCATAAATAGATGGCTGTATGCTGAACCCAACATCCATATGATAGCATCAAGTCTGCTCAACAATATTCTACCTAGAAAAAAAAAGAGAAGACACACAGTTTTAGCACTCAAACTGCTGATCCACATGTAGGTAAAATCCCCATAGGAGACAAGTTTTTTTTAAAATTGTTTTGCACCCTGATTTACTTTATTTGATGCGTAACGTTGGTTCTTCTCCCAAGCAGCCACTGCGGTACTCCTAAAGGACCGCAGTGGATGCCTGAAGATGGTGGCGCTGCTAGGAATGGTGTCACTCCTAACTCATAACCCCCCCCCCCCCAAAGAAATATTTATAGCCTGTTGTGACAGATGCGAGTGGTGTAGCTCGTTGCGGAAAATTATTTCCAGTATGAAAACAATAATCATTATAACCTTGCTACACACTGCGCTCTGTGAATATAATGCTACCACACACTGCACTCTCTGAATATAATACTACCACACACTGTACCCTCTAAATATAATACTGGCACACACTGCACCCTCTGTATATAATATTACCACACACTGCACTCTTTAAATATAATACTACTACCAGGGCCGGTTCTGCCTATAGGCAAAATAGGCGGCCGCCTAGAGCGCCCTCTTGATGGGGGCGCTGCTCTGCACTCTGCAAGAAAGTTAGTAGCCAGCTAGCATCCGAAGAACCTGCCCAGCCAGCACCACTGTGTCACCCCAGTAGTAAGGTAATTACATGAGGAGGAGGTTTGTATCAGTGTGTCACCCCAGTAGTAAGGATATTAAATGAGGAGGAGGTTTGTTACAGTGTGTCACCCCAGTAGTAAGGAGATTACATGAGAAGGAGGTTTGTTACAGTGTCACCCTAGTAGTAAGGATATTACATAAGGAGGAGGTTTGTTATAGTGTGTCACCCAAGTAGTAAGGAGATTACATGAGGAGGAGGTTTGTTACAGTGTGTCACCCCAGTAGTAAGGAGATTACATGAGGAGGAGGTTTGTTACAGTGTGTCACCCCAGTAGTAAGGAGATTTTATGAGGAAGAGGTTTGTTACAGTGTGTCACCCCAGTAGTAAGAAGATTACATGAGAAGGAGGTTTATTATAGTGTGTCATTCCAGTAGTAAGAAGATTACATGAGAAGGAGGTTTGTTACAGTGTGTCACCCCAGTAGAAAGAAGATTACATGAGAAGGAGGTTTGTTATAGTGTGTCATTCCAGTAGTAAGGAGATTACATGAGGAGGAGGTTTGTAACAGTGTGTCACCCCAGTAGTAAGGTGGGGCATGTCAAATGGCAGTGGGTAATGTGGCCAATGGGTAAGGTCAATGGGTGGCAAAGTTAGCTTTCATCTAGGGTGACAAAAATCCTTGCACCAGCCCTGACTACCACACATTGTACCCTCTAATTATAATATTGGCACACACTGTAATACTACCACACACTGTACCCTGTCTTGTGCCCTCATCATATTAGTTCCCCTGTCCTGTGCCCCTGACATAATAATGCCCCCTCTCCTGTGCCCACACATTATCTACTGAAGAAGGGGTCAGATTAAGCACCCTGAAACGCGTTTAGAGTTTTTTATCATCTGAATCCAGCACTAAAGGAAACACACTGCCAATTGCTGACAATTTACATGTGAGCCGGCTTTTACTAAACAGATCCGCCTACCTCACCTGGCTCTCCACCTCATCACTGGACATGCAGCTTCTCTGATCCAGGAGGAATCCTCTGTTTGTGTTCTAAGAATATAGAACTGCAAGTATTCAACTCGCTAATTTGCGGGCTTCATCCATTCGGGCACTCCTGCCGGAGTTTCACCCAGTGCAGCACACGCAAAGTCTGCAATCACTGTCATGCACAGGATTGCAGCGCTCGTACGAACAGCCAAAGGACTTCATTCACGGTCCGTCGAGATATAAGATTACACTTAAGGCGGCTAGTTATAATCATTCTAGAGGACTGTATTAAACACTATTGGAGAGACTGTTTAGATGCATTGTGCAGTATATGCATAATTGGCGGACTATCGGAATTCTGAACCAACAGACATTACCAATACAGGAGCATTTTTACAATGGTTAAAATTCTTGCAAAATTTGCAAGTGACGGGTTTATCTCTGAGTGTTTCTTCATTTACTCTGTGTATATTTCTCCCTGATTTACTAATGTGTCGCATGGGAAAAAAAATTGTGTGTTGGAAATTGTGTCGCACGGTAAATTGTAAATATGTCCCCCGCAGAGCGCATGTTATATATGTCACCCCCCCCACAGCGCATGTTATATATGCCCCGCACAGCGCATGTTATATATGTCCCCCGCACAGCGCAATCATATGCCCCGCATAGCGCATGTTATATATGACCCCCGCACAGCGCAATCATATGCCCCACACAGCGCATGTATATATGCCCCCCGCACAGCGCAATCATATGCCCCGCATAGCGCATGTTATATATGCCCCCCCCACAGCGCATGTTATATATGCCCCCCGCACAGCGCAATCATATGCCCTGCACAGCACAATCATATGCCCTGCACAGCGCATGTTATATATGCCCCCGCACAGCGCATGTTATATATGCTCCGCACAGCGCATGTTATATATGCCCCCCCACACAGCGCATGTTATATATGCCCCCCCGCACAGCTCATGTTATATATGCCCCGCACAGCGCATGTATATATGTCCCCCGCACAACGCAATCATAAGCTCCCGGTAGCGCTATCATTGCATATTATCAGCAGAGCATCTCTCCGGGAAGCCGCTGCCCGATGCTCTGCTAATGCTCTGCTTGTGAGTGATAGCGCTTCAGAGGCATATGTGTATAGAAGCGAAGTGGGGACCAGATATATAAGCGTCATCTGGTCCCCACTTCGCTTCTATACACAGTCCTCCTGAGTACAAACACCACAGCTGCCCCATCGCCTCCCCCTATCCCCGTTGTTATAAATACCTGTTCCCGGGGTCCGGGGTCCGCGATCCCTCTGGCTCCGGCGATGTCACTGTGCGCACTAACGGTGACGTCGCGTTGAGGACGTCACTCGTCATTGCGCATCGCAGCGCACAGCGGGGGACATATATACATGCGCTGTGCGGGGCATATTTAACATGCGCTGTGCGGGGCATATATAACATGCGCTGTGTGGGGGACAGATAACATGCGCTGCGGTGGGTATATAATATATAGAAGCCTAGGGGACATATACATTCCCCCAGCGATTCTATATATCTTTCCCCACCGCAGCTCTTCTATTTGAGAACCCTGCAGGGATCCCTGAATGGCTCTTCAGTACCGGCCATTCAGGGATCCCGGCGGGGAGCCGGGAATTTGAAAATGAAAGTAAAATACATCGTACATCGCTGGTGAGCGGACCATGCCGCCCGCTCCCCTGCTTAATAACTTTTGATCGGATCGGGTCTCAGAAGTGAGACCCGATGCAATCAACCCCTTTGCCCCTGTACTACTACCCCCAGCATGGAACAGACCCTGTTCCATGATGGGGGTAGGATTTAGTCAGTTTTGAGTCATTTTCTGACAGCTCAGAGCTGTCGGGTATTGGTGAAGAAAAATTCACAGGTTTTCCTGTGAGTTTTTCATTATACTCAAAGTGTTTTTTCTTTTTTGTCAGGAACACGCCCCTTTTTGTGATAACCACGCCCATTTTGACGGGTTTAAAAAACACTCGGAGTGATGATATATTTTGTCGGGTTGTGCGTCCAAATTTGCGTCGCATGGGCTATGGACAAAAAGAGTCGGGTTGACATTAGTAAATGAGGGCTATTGTTTCCAATTATTGTTGTGTACCATCTAGTATGGTGAGATCCTTGAGGTGTGGTTAATATATTTTGTATAGTTTCTCTTCTGTACTCCTGCCCATCCTGTGTAGCAGATGCTGCTTCAATGTCCGTCTTGGGCCCACTTTCCTCAGCACTCTCTATAATTCATAATATAATGCAATGTTATGTATGGTTATGTACAATGCGGAAAAAAAAAGAATTTAGTTAGCCACCAATGGTGCAAGTTCTCGCACTTAAAAAGAAATAATTTTCATCATAGGTATACCTCAACTATGAGAGACCTAATGAGAAAAAAAAATCCATAAAATCCCATTGTCTGATTTTCAAAGAATTTATTTGCAAATTATGGTGGAAAATAAGTATTTGGTCAATAACAAAAGTTCATCTCAATACTTTTTTATATACCCTTTTTTTTGGCAATAACAGAAGTCAAACATTTTCTGTAAGTCTTTTCACGGTTTTCACACACTGTTGCTGGTATTTTCCTCCATGCAGATCTCCTCTAGGGCAGTGATGTTTTGGGGCCATTGCTGGGCAACATGGACTTTCAACTCCCTCCAAAGCTTTTCTATGGGGTTGAGATCTGGAGACTGGCTAGGTCAGTCCAGGACCTTGGAATGTTTGTTTGGGATCATTGTCACGCTGAAAGACCCAGCCACCTTTCATCTTCAATGCCCTTGCTGATGGAAGGAGGTTTTCACCAAAATCTCATAATACATGGCCCCATTCATTCTTTCCTTTACATGGATCAGTTGTCCGGGTCCCTTAGCAGAAAAACAGCCCCAAAGCATGATGTTTCCACCCCTATGAGAGCCAGAAATCTTGCTTGTTTGTAGGTGACCAAATATTTATTTTCCACCATAATTTGCAAATAAATTATTTAAAAATCAGACAATGTGATTTTATCTATTTTTTTCTCATTATGTCTCTCATAGTTGAAGTATACCTATGATGAAAATTACAGGCCTCTCTCATCTTTTTAAGTGGCAGAACTTGCAAAATTGGTGGCTGACTAAATACTTTTTTGTCCTACTGTATGAGTATTTTCTATGCACTTGTTACTTTAAGAATCCTGTTTCTATGAACCTTGTTAGAGGAGTATGCAGAGGTGAACCAGGTGACTTATCCGGCCAATGGGATCTCTCTAAATTCCTCCCCTATATAGTGAGGTCAGAGTTCAGTTCAGCCTCTTAAGTTCTTACTCTTTTGCTGTGGTACAGTGTGGTGAAGTGTGAAGTCTGTCTGTGAGGTGATTCTGAAGGAGGCCTGAGGCCTAGTCCAGCAACCATGCATCTACTACCAGTTAACCCCACTACCCAGGTGAAAGTCAAAGCCTTGCAATAAGCACTAAGTCCGGGAAATGTAATACAAGTCAAGTCCAGCAACTTAGTAAGGTCCAAGTCACTAAAGTCTAGCGTGGGCTGCATACAAGTCAAGTCAGTCATATATAGCACAATCAACTATAAGTCCCATTAAGCCGATAAGCTTCCCAAAGTTCACCCTGCATCTGCTTCACGCTAATCTGAGCTGTATCGGATTGTACCATCTTTTAAACCTCAGAAAAGCATACCAGTTATCCGTAGCCTTCCGTCAGAGTAATTATTTGCTTCATGCCTGGCACAGGAGAAACTGGTCTACCTCTGGTGGTGTATAGGTCAACCATGCCCTGGCACCACGAAACGGTTAATACACACATTACCCTCACTGACACCACATTTTGTCTTATTTTTGAACAAAGCTAAAATAAAAGCTACAAAGAATTCCAGACATTACCAGGGTACTGACAGCCCTGTTTTTTAATGATAAAATTGTCATACAGAGAGTTCTAAATGGTCTGGCAACAGCTGGAGACAATACTACTGGTGTTGATTTTTACCCCACAAAGCCGTAGAGATTACTTGGGCATTTTGGTTTCTCCTGGTGCTTAATCACCAAAATTTATCAATAACATAATAACCTGATGAGCGCAACAGAATTTGCGTGCCCCAAGTTGGAATAACAGAGAGTCGCATCTGTCTGTCAAGGCACATGCACTAACCTTCAGACTAAACGCAGCTTACCTGTTACCCAGCTGTCTCCCCCGCAGTGTTTTCAACATCTAGGTCATTGTGACTAGGATTTTCTCCGCTCCCTGGTCTCAAAGCTTGGGGCTCTCACTTTGCGATCTCCAGTTTATTAGGTGAGTGACAATTTAAGGCAATTTGGCTCATGGAGCAACCCAAATGCTGGAATACTCTATCCAGCTGGATGTCAGAAAATACAACGACAGCAGTGATGTCTCCAGCTGTTGCCAAATGGAAAATCTAATACAGCCTGACATTACTAGCTTGTCTGGCATGTCCAAATTGTATGTACTAATCTATCCAAATATATTGCTCTTCATAATAATGTATTGCTCTTTTTCTGTCACACAACCCTGCTTGGTGCTTAGTTGTTAGCTAATTTGGATTACTCTATACTAAAAGAGGACTCTAAACTTTCTAAATAAGTGTTACGCCGAGCGCTCCGGGTCCCTGCTCCTCTCTGCAGTGCCCTGGTCAGACCCACTGACCGGGAGCACTGCACTGACACTGACGACGGGGATGCGATTCGCATAGCGGGACGCGCCCGCTCGCGAATCGCATCCCAAGCCACTTACCCGTCCTGGTCCCCGGCTGTCACGTTCTGGCGCGCGTGGCACCACTCTCTAGGGCGCGCGCGCCAGCTCTCTAAGATTTAAAGGGCCAGTGCACCAATGATTGGTGCCTGGCCCAA
The DNA here is from genome assembly GCF_029499605.1 of Hyla sarda. NCBI lineage: Eukaryota > Metazoa > Chordata > Amphibia > Anura > Hylidae > Hyla > Hyla sarda. The sequence continues at coordinate 170,134,055 of NC_079193.1, forward strand.
TCAGCCTAATTAGCTTCCACCTGCTCCCTGTCCATATAACCTCACTTCCCCTTCACTTCCTTGCCGGATCTTGTTGCCTTGTGCCAGAGAAAGCGTTCAGTGTATGTCCAAAGCCTGTGTTCCAGACCTTCTGCTGTTGCCCCTGACTACGACCCTTGCTGCCTGCCCTGACCTTCTGCTACGTCCGACCTTGCTCTTGCCTTGTCCTTTTGTACCGTGCCTGTCTCAGCAGTCAGAGAGGTTGAGCCGTTACCGGTGGATACGACCTGGTTGCTACCGCCGCGGCAAGACCATCCCGCTTTGCGGCGGGCACTGGTGAATACCAGTAGCAACTTAGAACCGGTCCACTGGTACGGTCCACGCCAATCCCTCTCTGACACAGAGGATCCACCTCCAGCCTGCCGAATCATAACAGTAGATCCGGCCATGGATCCCGCTGAGGTGCCGCTGCCAAGTCTCGCTGACCTACCCACGGTGGTCGCCCAGCAATCTCAGCAAATTGCCCAACAAGGACAGCAGCTGTCGCAGTTGACCGCCATGTTACAGCAACTTCTGCCACTGCTACAGCAGCAACCATCTCCTCTGCCAGCTCCTGCACCTCCTCCACAGCGAGTGGCCACTCTTAGCCTCCGCTTGTCCCTGCCGGACAAATTTGATGGGGACTCTAGACTTTGCCGTGGTTTCCTGTCTCAATGTTCCCTACATACGGAGATGTTGTCGGACCAATTTCCTACAGAACGGTCTAAGGTGGCTTTCGTAGTTAGTCTTCTGTCTGGAAAGGCCTTGTCTTGGGCCACACCGCTCTGGGACCGCAATGATCCTGCCACAGCCACAGTCCAGTCCTTCTTCGCTGAAGTCCGTAGTGTCTTCGAGGAGCCAGCCCGGGCCTCCTCTGCCGAGACTGCCTTTCTGAACCTAGTCCAAGGAACTTCTTCTGTAGGCGAATACGCCATCCAGTTTCGTACCCTTGCCTCAGAGCTAGCCTGGAACAATGAGGCCCTCTGCGCGACCTTCAAGAAAGGCTTATCCAGCAACATCAAAGATGTACTGGCCGCACGAGAAATTCCAGCTAACCTGTCAGAACTTATCCTTTTGGCCACCCGCATCGACAAGCGTTTTTCTGAAAGACACCAGGAGCTCCGCCAGGAAAAGGACCTTGATCTCTGGGCACCTCTCTCCCAGTATCCTTTGCAATCTACCCCTGTGCCTCCCGCCGAGGAGGCTATGCAAGTGGATCGATCTAGCCTGACCCATGAAGAGAGGACTCGCCGCAGAGATAAAAATTTATGTCTGTACTGCGCTAGTACCGAACATTTCTTGGTGGATTGCCCTATTTGTCCTCCGCGTCTGGGAAACGCACGCAAGCACCCTGTTCAAATGGGAGTGGCGGCCCTTGGTGTGAATTCTGCTTCTCCACGTCTCACTGTGCCCGTGCGGATTGCTCCTTCTGCCAACTCCTCCTTCTCAGCTGTGGCCTTCTTGGACTCTGGTTCTGCTGGAAATTTTATTCTGGCCTCTTTGGTTAATAGGTTCTGCATCCCGGTGACCCGTCTCATCAAGCTGCTCTACATTTCTTCGGTCAACGGAGTAAAATTGGACTGCACTGTGCGTTACCGCACAGAACCCCTGCTTATGAGCATTGGACTGCATCACGAGAAACTTGAATTTTTTGTTCTTCCCAACTGCACCTCTGAAGTCCTCCTTGGTCTGCCATGGCTCCAACGTCATTTTCCCACCCTTGACTGGACCACCGGGGAGATCAAGAATTGGGGTCCTGCTTGTCACAAATGATGCCTCACATCTGCTCCTCATAGCCCCCTTCCTGGTAACACTCTGCCCCGTGACAAGCTTCTCCCTCTGCCCCCCCTCCCCATTCCCACTTCTTCTGGATTGCCTGCCGCTGATATAGCTACCCAGGACCTCTCTTTTTTCCGGAAGGAAACTCAAGAGTCGCCCCCTATGTTCTCGTCTCATTTGGAGGGACAAGGAGACAAAAAGAGGGGGAGACCTAAGGGGGGGGGGGGGGGTACTGTTACGCCGAGCGCTCCGGGTCCCTGCTCCTCCCCGGAGCGATCACGGCGTTCTCCTCTCTGCAGCGCCCCAGTCAGACCCGCTGACCGGGAGCGCTGCACTGACACTGATGACGGGGATGCGATTCGCATAGCGGGACACGCCCGCTCGCAAGCCACTTACCCGTCCCGGTTCCCGGCTGTCACGTTCTGGCGTGCGCGGCTCCGCTCTCTAGGGCACGCGCGCGCCAGCTCTCCAAGATTTAAAGGGCCAGAGCACCAATGATTGGTGCCTGGCCCAATCAGTCTAATTAGCTTCCACTTGCTCCCTGTCCATATAACCTCACTTCCCCTTCACTTCCTTGCTGGATCTTGTTGCCTTGTGCCAGAGAAAGCGTTTAGTGTATGTCCAAAGCCTGTGTTCCAGACCTTCTGCTGTTGCCCCTGACTACGACCCTTGCTGCCTGCCCTGACCTTCTGCTACGTCCAACCTTGCTCTTGCCTTGTCCTTTTGTACCGCGCCTGTCTCAGCAGTCAGAGAGGTTGAGCCGTTACCGGTGGATACGACCTGGTTGCTACGGCCGCAGCAAGACCATCCCGCTTTGCGGCAGGCTCTGGTGAATACCAGTAGCAACTTAGAACCGGTCCACTGGTACGGTCCACGCCAATCCCTCTCTGACACAGAGGATCAACCTCCAGCCTGCCAAATCATAACAATAAGTGGTTCCCCATGCTTAAAAGTCTTTTCACTGTGGCGCAGTTAATAAATATTGTTCACTGCATGGGCAACTGCACAGCCCTGCAACCCACAGCCAGTTTTTACAAAAATTGTTTATTTCAAATAGGCGCAAAAGAAATTCACAAAATTGTGCCTTTTTACAGCCATAAAAAAAAAATTTAAAAAAATGGGAACAGTTTGATAAATCTCCCCCATAATGCTTACAAAATCCCTTAATTATGAGTAGTTTTCTTTCCATAATATGGTCACATTTAGGGAATTTTTGTAAACATGGAAAATCTGTGCTAAAATGCCAAATGACACTCCTTCCCCTCTAAGCAGTTTACAGCTACATATGTAGTATCCTTATATGCGGGGGGAAACTGGCTAATAACTGATGCTTAAAGGGCAATGAATAACATAAAATGTAAATATGTAATAGAATTTACTGAAAAATAACTGATGGAAATCAGACATAGCCCTTGAATTGTGGTTCAACAGAATCATTTTGAAAAACAAAATAATGAAACTGTCCTAGACAAAAATGATGGTCACCTGAACTTGGTCACTAATTTGCTGCATGTCTCTTCCCTGTACTCCCTTCTCATCAGCAGGGACTCCCGCGACCTCCTTCCCTTCCAGGGGAGTTGGGGAATTGAACTCAGTGGCGCCCCAGCACAGCGGAGTGGGAAACGTCATTCCTGCTTTGTCCCAAGTCACCCATATCTGTGGCACTGCAGGAATCGAATCACAAGCTTCTGTCCTGCTGGTACAGAGTCCCATCCCTGCTTCACAGGTTCTATCCGGCTGTCTCCAACCTGTGCTGGCGGTGCCATCAGACTAGTGGAATGCTCTCCCTCATCTGGCCAGGACCCAGTTGTCCTCGTCCCCCTCAGTGACTTGTCAGGCCTCCTACTGGCGGCTGCGAGACGTGTGATCCCGAGGTGCTGGAAGTCAGTCTTTCCCGCTACTGTCAATTGCATTCTGAGGCCAAGAAATATACTGGCTTGGCTTCCCTGCCTGCTCATGATCCTTTACCTTTTTAATGTACTGTTTATGATTGCTATTCTGCTGTGGGGGTCTCCTGCCTGAACCCTTGCTCTGACACGTTGAGATTTCAGTGTTTGTTTGTACAATGCTCTCTCTACATCGTATTGAATTCTTGATATTTTATGGTTGTTTTCCCCGGTTGGTTTTATGGTTGTGTTCCCCTTCTTTTTATTTTGTCTCTCTTCTTGTTGACGTTCAATGAAGCTCTTTGAATATAAAAAAAATATGTATACATTTTCCTGCACAACCTTTTGACTACTGCATTTGTCAAGAAAGTATGGTAGTGTAGCTCAACACACTTCTGCACTTGTCTCCAATTATCTTGGCCCACTCCTCATAAGATACTGCCCCAGCTGTCTCAGGTGTGAAGGTGTCTTCCCCAGACTGCATGTTTCATCTCCTTCCACAGATGTTCAATAGGATTTAGGTTAGGGCTCATAGAAGCCACTTCAGAATCATCCAATGTTTTGCTTTTAGCCATTCTTAGGTGTTTTTAGATGTGTGTTTTGGGTCATTATCCTGTTGGGGGACCCATGACTTGTGACTGAGACCAAGCTTCCTGACACTGGGCAGCATATTTCGCTCCAGAATGCCTTGATGGTCTGGAGATTTCATTGTACCTTGTACAGATTCAAGACACCTTGTGCCAGATGCAACAGTACATTATATCAATGCTAAAAGATTAAGGTCAGAGCATCAAGGACCCCTAAATAATTATAGTCACTGGGGAGTAGGAGAAGACAGAGCAACTGAAAGGATTCTTTAGATCTCTTTATATATATAAAAGAAGAGGGAGGCGCTGATGCAGGCAAAGCCAGTGCTGGTAACACATCATGTAATGTACTGAACTGGTTAAATGTAGATATGACCCAACATAAATTAAAGGGGTATTCCAGGCAAAAACTTTTTTTTATATATCAACTGGCTCCGGAAAGTTAAAATCTTAATCCTTCCAATAGTTATTAGCTTCTGAAGTTTTCTGTCTAACTGCTCAATGATGATGTCACGTCACGGGAGCTGTGCATGATGGGAGAATATTCCTTGCATGATGGGAGAATATCCCCATAGGAGCTGGACAGCTCCGGGACGTGAGTCATCAGAAAGCAGTTAGACAGAAAACAGCAACTCAACTTCAGAAGCTAATAACTATTGGAAGGATTAAGATTTTTTAATAGAAGTAATTTACAAATCTGTTTAACTTTCCGGAGCCAGTTGATATATAAAAAAAAGTTTATGCCTGGAATACCCCTTTAAATAAAGTGAATGTAAGCAAAGCTCTAGGACCAGATAGATTACACCCACGAGTTCTTAGGCTTGGTTCACATCACAATTTTACCATCCGATTAACAGACGGTAAAATCGGAGAAAATCTGATTCCCTGAAATCGCATACTATCGTATTCTAAATATTTGTTTGGCATCAAATTCAAAATTGTATCCAAAAATCGTAGAAAATTTTATCCGATTTTAACAAAAAATCTTGAAGAATTTTGAAGTTTCTAGCACTTTCCAGAGTATCCCAAGGCTACTGCGCATGAGTAAAAAAAAATTGTGCGTGATAAATCTGATGAAATTGTCATGTTATTCAATACAATTTACCATAATAATATAAAAATTGGACACGATTTCAATCCGATTTTAAATCTGGATGAAAAATCGTGGTCAACCACGATTTTACCCCAAGATAAAAATGGGCAAAATAAGATGCGGATCAAAACTGATGCATGTGTTTGATATTACAGTGATCCCTCAACTTACAATGGCCTCAACATACAATAGTTTCAACATACAATGAACAGACAGTCCAGATCTGGGAAACATGTCAATGAACTGACCAATCAGAATGGGCATTCACTGGTAAAACTCCTGTATTACTGAAGCATATGCACTGACTGGTGTCTGGTAGAGCCCCCTACAGTACAGGGAGGTATTACATGTTCTGTACTACTCTAAGGCTAGGTTCAGACTACCGAATCTCCGGGCAGAAAATTTCCGCCCGGAGATTCTGAGTGCAGCCAGCGCTGACTGAATCAGTTGGCGCTAGGACCGCGTGGACACTGCAGTGTGTTCCGCGCAGATTTCCGCCTGAAGAAAGAGCAACCCCTTTCTTCAGGTGGAAATTTCCCAGCGGATTTTCCTTTCACAAATTCTGCTTCACAAATTCCGAAGTGTGAATTTGTGAACGGAAAACCATTCACTACACAGTACATTTTAGCAAGCGGATTTTCCGCCTGCAATTTCGAAGAGGAATTGCAGGCGGAAATTCCGTAGTCTGAACCTAGCCTAAGGGCCAGGGTTACCTGCTCCTTTGGACACCAGGTGATGCGGCTCCATGTTACTTTTTTAGGACATTGCATGTAATGTACAGGACCCTGAAGAAGCTCCTGTCCTGTACATAGACCAGTGCTTCCCAAGCAGGGTGCCCCCAGCTGTTGCAAAACTACAACTCCCAGCATGCCCGGACAGCCTTTGGCTGTCCGGGCATGCTGGGAGTTGTAGTTTTGCAACAGCTGGAGGCTCCCTGCTTGGGAAACACTGACATAGACAGTGATTTACAGCTCCCAGCAGATCTTTCTTACTTTTATATGTAAGGATTTGCTTTATCTATATTAGTTATCTACTTATTTTTTCTTTAATTCTCACTTTTTCCTATTTTTGGATGACATTTTGGTGCCTTTAGAACCAATCACCAGGTTTCCATAGAGTTATAGTCTCAACATACAATGGTTTCAACATACAATGGTTATCCTGGAACCAATTATTATTGTAACTTGAGGGACCACTGTATTACTCAGTGGAAGTCAATGTTTACGACTTGGCATACAGTTTTGTACGATTTGAAGTTAAAAAATTGTGAGAAAAAGTAGGATGGTAAAATCGTGATGTAAACCCACCCTTAGAGAAATAAGTTCAGTAATTTTTATGGGAAAACTATTTAAGGGGCTTATAAAGGACTAGAGGAATATGTAGGGGATTATAGTATTATAAGTGATAGCAGCATGGTTTTACTAAGGACAGAATATGTCAAGCTAACCTAATTTGCTTTTCTGAAGAGTAAAGTGTAAAAGCGGGGTGTCTGTAAATACAGGGGGACAGTTATCACATCTGTGCCCAGTGCAATTCATCAAAGAGTCGCTAACTTTATAAATAAACTGATTTACTTAAAATGTTCCAACTATTTGCCCTTCTCTGCTACACTCGCAAATGGTCGGGGGGTTACTGTGGAAGGGCGTGGTAGCTCCCACATGCCAAATACATTACGATTTATACCTGCTAGCAGGCGTAAACTGTTGTTAAGCCAGTTCGGAGTTGCCATAGATTTAAGTAAAGCCACACAGGGAAGCCTTAGATGCAGCTGTCCCATGCAGGGAATTCATTTAGATTGTTATGTGAGACAGTGGTGTCGCTGTGTGTGTATATATATATATATATATATATATATATATATATATATATATATATATATATATACCATGTTTCCCCGAAAATAAACCCTACCCCGAAAGTAAGCCCTAGCAGGATTATGGGGTAGGGCTGCAATATAAGCCCTACCCCGAAAATAAGACCTAGTCCAGGGGTAATCTGCTGGCGGACCGCGGTCGCCAGTAATGCCCGCAGACCCCACATGGCCACCGCAGTAATGCCAGCAGACTCCACACACCTCCCCCCCCGGCCGTCACAGTAATGCCCGCAGACCCGACACCGCACCCGGCCACCACAGTGCGGTAATGCCCGCAGATTCCACATCCCCCCGGCCACCCCATTAATGCCCGCCGACCCCACAGCCCCCCTCGGCCACCCCCCTGCCTCCTTTGGCTGGTCCTGCGACACCCACGGCAAGTTAGCTTACCGTAATTCAGCCGGGGCAGGGACGCTGACGTTCTAAAACGTTGGCGCGTATGCACGGCCGACGTCATGGACGTGTCCCTGCCCCCGGCTGCTAAGCAACAGGAGAAGATCTCGCCGCAGGGTACCGTATGGTAAGAAAGTGCCCCCCCCCCTAAATATGAATGCTGGAGATGCCAAATGCTGGAGATTTATAAAAACCTGCACAGGGGAAAAGTTGCTAATTGCCTATAACAAAAGGCCTGTAAAAAAAAAATGAAAGAAACAATCTGATTTGTTACTAGGGGAAACTCAGCAACTTTTCCTTTGGACAGGTTTTGGTAAATCTTCCCCTGTAAATTTAGAAAGTTTAGTTTGCATCTGAATTGAAAACTGGCTTAAAGGGGTTGTCTCCCAAAGCTTAGTAGGCCTAAACGTATGCAGTATGTGAAATTTCAATATGTAGAAGCGATTATGAAAACAAACTATTTAAGGGATATATACTTCCTGATCTCCCATGTGCCTGGCTACAGCCCACTAAAATGGGTCAGACATGCTCAGTTTAACTGCAATATCCTAGTCTGTCCAGGAAGTACTGGCTTAGTTAGTCTCCAATGCACATGCAATCAAGGGGGAATTGTGGGAAAGTGTGTGCTCTGTTGCACGGCAACAGCACAATCAGGAAGGAGAGAAAACCAGGAAGTGTTCGGATATATAGGCAACACAGTACAAGTATGTAAGTTACTTTGCATAAAAACACACATCTACATTTACATAAGTGGTACACATCTGATTTAACAAACTTTGCTTTGTGAAACAACCTATTTAAAGGTGTAATCCAATTAAAGGGGTACTCCAGCGGAAAACATTTTTTTTTAAATCAACTGGTGCCAGAAAGTTAAACAGATTTGTAAATTACTTCCTAAAAATCTTAATCCTTTCAGTATTTATCGGCTGCTGTATGTCCCACAGGAAATTATTTTAATTTTTAATTTATTTTCTGTCTGACCACAGCGCTCTCTGCTGACACCTCTGTCCATTTTGGAAATTGTCCAGAATAGAAGCAAATCCCCATAGTAAACCTATCCTACTCTGGACAGTCCCTGACATGGACAGAGATGTCAGAATAGAGAACTGTGGTCAGAAAGAAAGGAAATTAAAAAAAGAAAAGAACTTCTTGTGGAGCATAGCAGCTGATTGAAGGATAAATATTTCTAAATAGAAGTAATTTACAAATTTGTTTAACTTTCTGGCACCAGTTTATTTAAAAATAAAAATTTACACTGGAGTACCCCTTTAACCCCTTAAGGACTCAGCCCATTTGGACCTTAACCCCTTAAGGACTGAGCCCTTTTTCACCTTAAGGACTCGGCCATTTTTTGCAATTCTGACCACTGTCACTTTAAACATTAATAACTCTGGAATGCTTTTAGTTATAATTCTGATTCCGAGATTGTTTTTTCGTGACATATTCTACTTTAACATAGTGGTAAAATTTTGTGGTAACTTGCATCCTTTCATGGTGAAAAATCCAAAAATTTGATGAAAAATTTTTAAATTTAGCATTTTTCTAACTTTGAAGCTTTCTGCTTGTAAGGAAAATGGATATTCCAAATTTTTTTTTTTATTCACATTTTCAATTGTCTACTTTATGTTTGCATCATAAAATTGACATGTTTTTACTTTTGGAAGACACCAGAGGGCTTCAAAGTTCAGCAGCAATTTTCCAATTTTTCTCAAAATTTTGAAACTCGCTTTTTTTCAGGGACCAGTTCAGGTTTGAAGTGGATTTGAAGGGTCTTCATATTCGAAATACCCCACAAATTATCCCATTATAAAAACTGCACCCCCAAAAGTATTTAAAATGACATTCAGTCAGCGTTTTAACCCTTTAGGTGTTTCACAGGAATAGCAGCAAAGTGAAGGAGAAAATTCACAATCTTCATTTTTTACACTCGCATGTTCTTGTAGACCCAATTTTTGAATTTTTGCAAGGGGTAAAAAGGAGACAATTTTTACTTGTATTTGAAACCCAATTTTACTCGAGTAAGGACATACCTCATATGTCTATATTAATTGTTCGGCGGGCGCAGTAGAGAGCTCAGAAGGGAAGGAGCGACAAATGGTTTTTGGGAGGCATGTCCCCTTTAGGAAGCCCCTATGGTGCCAGAACAACAAAAAAAAACAAACATGGCATACCATTTTGGAAACTAGACCCCTCGGGGAACGTAACAAGGGTTAATGGGAACCTTAATACCCCACAGGTGATTCACGACTTTTGCATATGTAAAAAAAAAAAATTTTTTTGCCTAAAATGCTTGTTTTCCCAAAAGTTTTACATTTTTAAAAAGGGTAATAGCAGAAAATACCCCCCAAAATTTGAAGCCCAATTTCTCCCGATTCAGAAAACACACCATATGGGGGTGAAAAGTGCTCTGCTGGCGCACTACAGGTCTCAGAAGTCACATTTGGCTTTTTGAAAGCAAATTTTGCTCTGGGGGCATGCAGCATTTAGGAAGCCCCTATGGTGCCTCGACAGCAAAAAAACCCCCACATGGCATACTATTTTGGAAACGACCCCTCGGGGAATGTAACAAGGGGTTAAGTAAACCTTAATACCCCACAGGTGTTTCACGACTTTTGCATATGTAAAATGCTTCTTTTCCCAAAAATTTTACATTTTTAAAAAGGGTAAAAGCAGAAAATACCCCCCAAAATTTGTAACACAATTTCTCCCGAGTACGGCGATACCCCATATGTGACCATAAACTGTTGCCTTGAAATACGACAGGGCTCCAAAGTGAGAGCGCCATGCGCATTTGAGGCCTAAATTAGGGACTTGCATAGGGGTGGACATAGGGGTATTCTATGCCAGTGATTCCCAAACAGGGTGCCTCCAGCTGTTGTAAAACTCCCAGCATGCCTGGACAGTCAGTGGCTTTCTGGCAATACTGGGAGTAGTTGTTTTGCAACAGCTGGAGGCTCCGTTTTGGAAACCGCGGCGTACCAGACGTTTTTCATTTGTATTGGGGAGGGGAGGGGGCTGTGGAGGGGTATGTGTATATGTAGTGTTTTTTTACTTTTTATTTTATTGTGTGTTAGTGCAGTGTAGTGTTTTTTAGGGTACAGTAGCACGGGCGGGGGTTCACAGTAGTTTCTCGCTGGCAGTTTGAGCTGCGGCAGAAAATTTGCTCAAACTTGCAGCCGGATACTTACTGTAAACCTCCGCCCTTGTGAGTCTACCCTGTACATTCACATTGGGGGGGGAGGGGGGGGGGAACATCCAGCTGTTGCAAAACTACAACTCCCAGCATGTACGGTCTATCAGTGCATGCTGGGAGTTGTAGTTTTGCAACAGCTGGAGGCACACTGGTTGTGAAACACCGAGTTTGGTAACAAACTCAGTGTTTTGCAACCAGTGTGCCTTCAGCTGTTGCAAAAGATACAACCCCCAGCATGTACGGACAGCAGAAAGGCATGCTGGGTCTTGTAGTTATGCAACAGCTGGAGGCATACTACTTTGGCTGGGGATGCTGGGGATTGTAGTTATGCAACAGCTGGAGACACACTGGTTTGCTACTTAACTCAGTGTGCCTTCAGCTTTTGCAAAACTACAACTCTCAGCAGTCACCGACAGCCAACGGGCATGCTGGGAGTTGTAGTTATGCAACCAGCAGATGCACCACTACAACTCCCAGCATGCACTTTAGCTGATTGTGCAAGCTGGGAGTTGTAGTTATGCAACAGCTGAAGGTACACTTTTCCATAGAAAAAATGTGCCTCCAGCTGTTGCAAAACTATAAGTCAGAGACGGCCCCGAACAGCCTGTAATTCCGGGTCACTGGAGACCCAATTGACCCGGAATCTGCCGCAGATCGCTGGACTGAATTGTCCAGCGATCTGCGGCCATCGCCGACATGGGGGGTCATCATGACCCCCCCTGGGCGATATGCCGCGATGCCTGCTTTCAGCAGGCATCGGGCACCGGCTCCCCTCCGGCTAGCGGCGGGGGGCCGGGATTTGACAGGACGTACTCAAACGTCCTTAGTCCTTAAGGACTCGGAAAAGGGGCCGTTTGAGTACGTCCTGTGTCCTTAAGGGGTTAAGGACTCAGACAATTTTATTTTTCGTTTTTTCCTCCTCACCTTCAAAAAAATCATAACTCTTTTATATTTTCATCCACAGACTAGTATGGGGCTTGTTTTTTGTGCGACCAGTTGTCCGTTTAATGCCATTGCTCACTTTACCATAAAATGTATGGCGGAACCCCAAAAATACTATGTGTGTGGGGAAATTAAAAAGAAAACCGCAATTTTGCAAATTTTGGAACGTTTCGTTTTCACGCCGTACAATCTACTAAAAATTACATGTGTTCTTTATTCTTTGGGTCAATGGGATTAAAATGATACCCATGATAACATACTTTTCTATTACTGTTGCGCTTAAAAAAAAAAATCGCAAACTGTTTAACCAAATTAGTGTTTAAAATCCCCCTATTTTGAAGACCTATAACTTTTTAATTTTTCCGTTTAAGTGGCGGTATGAGGGCTCATTTATTGTGCCGTGATCTGTACTTTTTATTGATACCATATTTGCTTTTATAAAACTTTTAATACTTTTTTTATAAAAAAATTTTGGAATAAAATGTTATAAAAAAAAGAAGCTAATTTGGACTTTTTTTCTTTTTACGTTCACGCCGTTCACCATAAGGTATCATTAACATTTTATTTTAATAGTTGGGATATTTACGCATGCGGCGATACCAAATATGTATATAAAATATTATTTTTACACTTTTTGGGGGTGAAATAGGGAAAATGGGACAATTTACGTTTTTATTGGGGAGCATTTTTTTAACTTTTTTTTTTCTTTTTTACTTAAATTTTTAGACTTTAATAGTCTCTATAGGGGACTATTTATAGCAATCATTTGATTGCTAATACTGTTCAGTGCCATGCATAGGACATAGCACTGATCAGTATTATCGGTCATCTTCTGCTCAGGACTGCTCGATCGCAGACCAGAGCAAAAGACCCATGGAAGGCAGCGGAGGCAGGGGAGGGGACTTCCGTCTGCCATGCTGGATGATCGGATCCCCGCGGCAGCGCTGCGGGCGATCCGATCATCCATTTTAGTTACCCTGATGCTGCAGATGCCGTGATCTGTATTGATCATGGCATCTGAGGGGTTAATGGCGGACATCCGCACGATCACGGATGTCCGCCATTATGGACGGGTCCCTGGCTGCTATCAGCAGCCGGGACTTGCCGCGCATGACACGAGCATCACTCCGATGCTCGCGGTTATGCATAGGATGTAAATGTACGTCCTGGTGCGTTAAGTACAAGCTCACCAGGACGCACATTTACGTCCGGCGTCGTTAAGGGGTTAAGTAAAATATCACTTATTTAATTCCCTCATGTAATGATAAATATATCTTCCCAAGCAAGTAATTATAAATAATGCACTGTTGCAGAGCTTTATAAAGCACTAATCAGGCGAAATGCAGCAAAATGAGCTATTCTGCATCCCCTTTGTCTCGGCTTTCTTCCCCGAACTGCCTCTAGCCCCCACCCTTGGAGAGATCATGTGACTTTTATGCTGTCTATGGGGCCTGGCTTGCAGTTCTGTCTCTGAGTCCATGTAAGCCACGCCCCCAAGAAGAACTGCATGGAAGAAAGATCTGACAACTGAGGGGGTTGAGGGAGTCTAGAGGCTGGGGAGTTGGCTGCAGAAATCTTTAGCTGAGCAGGGGAGAGGCAGAAGAGGATGCCGTGTTTGGAGGAAGTGTTAAATGTGGGGGAAGCAGGAGATATCTTGATGTGTGAGACAAACTGTGTGTCTTATGAAGCATAGGTGTGTGTGCATGTCTGTCTTATGAAGCAGAGCTGTGTGCAGGGCCAGCATTAGGGCGGGGCAAACTAGGCAATTGCCTAGGACCCCCATCCCCCAGGGGGCCCCCTGCCGGCTGCTCAGCATAGGCATGTGACCGGGGTGCTCAGCATAGGCGTGCGCAAGCCCGGGGGGGGGGGGGTCCGTGGCTGCCACTGAGCAGTCCGCAGGGGGCCCCTGTCACATTCTGGACATCCCTGTGTCCCGATTGATCTTTTCGGGACACAAAGATGTTTTGGTTACCTTTCTACGGCGGCCTCTGCATTACCGCCGGGAGGTAGCGAACGCAGGGACGTCACTGACGTCCCGTGCTTGCGCCCATAGCAATGGAGGAGCGGAGCATCGAGGAGGACATGTGCTGGCCGGCATGGTAAGTCACCAGCACCAGCTGGCAGCACGTCATCTTCAGTGTTCCGACCACAGCTCCTCCGGTCCCAGGATCTACTGCTATGGTCTCTAGGCCATAGCAGTAGATCGTGACCCTGGACCGGAGGACCGGTGGTTGGAACACTGAAGTGGGGCAGTAGACAGACATACAGCCTCCATTCCTGTATTGGCAGCATAGATATGTCCATATACACATAGCCTTAGGAGTACCGTAGGGACGCATTATAGTTCCCCTCCTATACTAGGCTGTTCACTGTGTTTTGTTGGTGTACTGGTGAGGTTACTGTGTACATACATTACATTACTTATCCTGTACTGATCCTGAGTTATATCCTGTAGATCTTTTATTAAAAAATATTAAACATTACAAAAAGAACAAACATCACCATAACAATAATACAAACAACATACACCTGTATAATATATACAAAAATGAGTCCATATTAGTCTAAAAATGTCCATCCAAGTATCTTCGGGTCCAGCCTCATTCTCACCAAACACACCGCTATAATAACAACAACTACTAAACACTCTACAATAATAATAATACTTACAGTAATAATAATAATAACAATAATAACTAAAAACTGGTCCGGTTGCATTTCCCCACCCAAAATAATAAATATGTCAAACCACCAACAAACACCGCAAACAGAAAAACAGAATATACAAGTGTTTATTTATTTATTTATTTATTTATTTATTTTTTAATTATTATTTTTTTTGGCCCTGAGCTGGTCCCGCATCCCATGCCCCCAGTACATGATAACAGACGTCCATGAACCAGTCCAGGATTTTTTTTTTTTTATTATAAAAAGTCCCACACAGAAACCCCCCTCCCCTATCTACCCACCACCCAACCTAACACTAAACCCCAACACAACACAACCCCTAGAAAAAAAATACAATATATATACATATATACACATATACATAAATGTACAAACAAAACAAATATATACAAAATAATACAAACTATACCAAACCAAACCAAACAACAAACAACAATAAGGCTTTTCAATCACACAAACCCCTAAAGCTCAAGTTCAGTGCCTGCAAGCCCTATATCACCATATATCTACAGCACAAAACAAAAAGACTAATGTGCCAGCATCAGCCCACCACCAGGGGGAGACAACAGGCTAAGGCACTTTAAAGACAGAGCCCCTCCACAGATGAGAGGCCCTGCCAGCACCCAGCCTCTCGTACTCCAGAGAACGCACCTTCACCAGGTCACCGAGAATGTTCCTAACCACCTCACCCACAGGGAGGATTTTACGCTGCGTCGACATTAAACACCGTGCGTTCCACGTGTAATACCTGACCACTGAGCTGACTAGGAATAAAGTGCACCGGTCCCAGCCTCCAAGGTTTCTGAATGCCCCATAGGCCCATTCCGCATAGGAGAGACTGGCCAGCCGAGGCCAACCAATGGAAGTGCCCACCCTGTTGTAAACCTCTGTGTTAAAGGGACAATGAAGCAGAAAATGCTCCATGCTTTCCAGCATGCCTCCACACTCTTCGCGGGGACATCCCCGGTCATCAGAGCTCCTGCACTTCAGATTGTCCCTCACACACAGTTTCCCATGGAAGCAGCGTCAAGTCAAGTCCCAAAACTTCAAGGGGATCCTGATAGAATTCAAAAGCTCTAAACCCACCTCCAGATCCCAACTTGGGCAGTCCTTGAGCGCCAATGGCCTCTGGAAATAAGAAGACAGGACCCTCTTGTCAAGGAATTTCCTCGACAGAGTCCTAATCTCCCACATCCCCAGACCCCACCGACGAATAACCTTCAGAACCGGGGTAGCATAAGCCGGGAGATGTCCGTGTGGTGTGCGAAGATCCTTCACCTGCCCTCCTGTCTCCCATTCCTGGAAGAAAGGCCGAAACCATCCCCTACAGGAGGATACCCACGGAGGAGCCCTCTCTGACCAGAGGTTTGCTATATTGGTCTTAAGAAAGGTATTCACTAGGAACACCACAGGGTTGACCATACACAACCCGCCTAGTCTCCTCGTACGGTAAGTAACCTCCCTCTTCACTAGGTTTAGTCTATTCCCCCATAACATTTGGAAGAACACACTGTAGACCCGGGTCCAAAGAGGTTCTGGCAACATGCATACACTGCCCAGATATATCAGCAAAGGGAGCAGGAAAGTTTTCATCAGGTTAACCCTTTCCCTGAGGGTCAAAGACCAACCCTTCCACTGATCCACCTTCTGAGCGGCGATCTTAAGCCTGCTTTCCCAGTTTTGTTTGGGGTAATCCCCTTGACCAAATTCGATGCCGAGGACTTTTGCGGATTCCTGGGGCTCTGAAAGGGCGTCCGGGAGATCAAAATCAGGATCTCCCCCTCCCAGCCAGAGACTCTCACACTTATCCTGATTGATCTTGGACCCGGATGCCTCCGAGTAGCGGTCCACCTCTGACATCACCCATCTGCCCTCCTCTTGTGAGGAGACAAACACGGTGACATCATCAGCGTATGCTACCGCCCTCAGAGCCGAATCCGGCACTGCCAGGTCCATTCTCACCCCCGCCAACGGTCCACAATCAATCCTTCTAAGGAATGGATCAATTGCAAACACGTACAGCAAAGGGCTCAAAGGACAACCCTGACGGACACCAGACTCAACCTCAAAAGAGCGGCCAATCCAACCATTCACAAGCGGGAAACTCTCTGCCCCTACATACAAGGTCTTAAGCCAATCAACAAACCCCCCTGGCAGGCCATATCTCAGAAGGACAGACCAGAGGTACTCATGGTTAACCCGATCAAACGCTTTTGCCTGATCCAAGGACAGCAAGTACCCCTTCCAGTGGCCAGCCCTACCCTGCTCCACAGCCTCTCGGACACTGAGCACAGCACTGAATGTACTGTGGCCCAGAACAGAGCAATGTTGAGCCCCCGAAAGGAGCCGGGGTGCAAACTCCACCAGCCGATTAAACAGCACTTTTGCCAGAATCTTTCTGTCCGCATTGAGAAGTGCTATGGGACGCCAATTCTCAATGTGGGACGGGTCTTTACCCTTTGACAGGATGATCAGCGCTGACCTCCTCATTGACTTTGGCAGAGTGCCCGAGGATAGACACTCATTAAAAACCGCGGTCAAGAGGGGAACCAAAGTGTCCTTAAAGGTCTTATAGAACTCAGATGTTAAGCCATCCGGACCGGGTGACTTCTTGAGGGCAAGCCCATCAATAGCCATCCTGACTTCCTCTTCCCGGATCATCTCTGTCAAAACGTCAAGAGAGGGGTCTACTCCTGGTTCAGGGACGGTTTCAGCCAAGAAAGCTGATACCTTATCTCGATCTAGATCCTTCCTTCCCAAGAGGTGCGAGTAGTAGGATCTAGACCTACAACTACCCCTATGATAGGTGAATCCCGCGTGGCCTGGAGTGTGCCGGATGTGGACATCCACCAGGCGAGCCTCACTCGCTATGCTATTAAGGGCGACGCTATCATAAGTCAGCTTTTCTCTGGCACCTCCCCTGTCTTGGGGCCTCGTGACAGCATTAAAGTCCCCTCCAAAGACCACCTGCCGACTTGTAAAAAGATAGGGCTTGATCCTCATAAAGAGACACTTCCGGTCCCACTTAGACTGTGGGCCGTAGATGTTAATAAGGCGAAGTTCTTGTCCCCTCATGAGGACATCTAAGATCAGGCACCTCCCCATTTCTAACTCGATAACCCGTCGACATTCTACCGCTGCGGTAAAAAGGACCGCCACTCCGCTATACGGCTCGGCCCCAAGAGACCAGTAGGAGGGCCCATTCCTCCACTCTCTTTTAGCCTTGTAGATAGATGACATATCTGTTATCCTGGTCTCCTGCAAAAATAAAATATCAGCATTAATATGGGCAAAAAAATCATAGGCAGCAAATCGAGCCGTATCTGACTTAATGCTGGCGACATTAATGGACGCCAGCGTCAACGGAGAGGGTGCCG